>NC_134357.1:182584964-183222464 GCF_048569485.1 Anomaloglossus baeobatrachus
CAAAAATACGCATGCCTTTCGCCTCCCCTGGCTGAGCCAGGGGAAGAAAAGTCCTCTGAGAGCCATGACTTGTTCATCTTGGTTCTTGGAGAAACACAGCAAGGGGACTCCAACCACAGTCTCCCTCGTTGCCACAAATTGGGCCACACGACCCCCCCACTTCACTGGCATCAGTTGACCCCCCTTTTCAAAATCAAAATGATGCTTTGCATGAAGCACTCTCAAACATACGCGTGCCTTTCGCCTCCCCTGGCTGAGCCAGGGGAAGAAAAGTCCTCTGAGAGCCATGACTTCCTCATCTTGGTGAACGTTAGTATGTCCACATTGTCAGTGGACAGACGCGTGTGCTTATCTGTCAGCACACCCCCAGCAGCACTGAGGACACGTTCCGAGAGAACGCTGGCTGCGGGACACGACAAGATCCACAAGGCGTACGTGGTGAGGTAAGGCAATTTATCCAGATTGGAAGCCTAAAATGAGCAGGGCTCAAGTTGCACAGTAATGGCATCGATGTTCCCTTTCATATACTCATATATCTGTGTCTCCTCCTCTTTTTCCTTGTCCAGCTCTTTTGTTTTCGCATGAGTATATGTCCTTGTCACTTTCCCATGTGTTTGTGTTGTGTTGTGAGTTGTTTGTCACTTTTTGGACACCTTTAAGGGTGTTTTCTAGGTGTTTTTATGTGTTTGTGATTGCCTCCCATTGTTTCCTATGGGGTTCAAGTGGTTCACCGAACTAGAACCAGACCTCGGTTCGGCGAACCGAGCTCAAGCCGAACCATGACCGGTTTGCTCATCTCTAGTCAGAATTGTACAATTTGACGTGGTCAGGAAGATGAAATCAGGCTACTGGTTGAAGGGGTTAAATTGTGCTCATGATTTTTTAGTCCTTTATTCAGTTAGTCTAGTAATGTATTTATTCTTTCATGCAACTGCATTTACCGCCCCAATTCTCAAAAAGTTGAGATGCTGCTTATAATGTAAAAAAATAAGAATAAAATAATTTGGAAATCTTTTATACAGTACAATGTAGATGTATTTCATTCAGAACACAACAAAGGACAGATCAAAAGTTGAATAATGTACCTTTTTCTATTTCATTTGAAAAAATTAACTCAAGTAGAATTTGGTAGCAGCTCTACAGTAAAAGAGCATTTGACAGGGAATAAATGTGGAAGAAGGGGCAGACATTGTAAGAATACCGGTACTCTCAAAAGTAATAACATTTTAAAAACTGCACCCTTTAAAGTATTCAAAACTACTGTCACAAAGTTTGGTAACTCTTCAGATATTTCATAGGAAATTAAAGAAAGTGAATCGAGTGAAAACATTTTTTTTCCCACTACAATGCAGCTTTAGCCCCAATTTTTTTTTCACGTGGGGTAAGGGAGTAAATGGACAACACAGTCTGTTATGCACTTTCTTTTAAACGTAGTAGTATCCATTATGTGGTCAGAAACTACTGTTTTGGCAGGAATCAGAAGTTAAGGAGCATTGAGTTAAGGAGATTGCCAATGTCATGTCACACATCCTTTAAGGAATCTATCTAAACTTTGGTGAAAATTTTCATAAAATAGGTGTTTCACTAAATTTTTATTAGATTGGTTATGAAAACTTACATTTTTTTTCAATAAATTGTTGTACTATATTTGTCTCAGAACTTTTCTTGAAGTTGGATGTACCCCGTATGTGTTAGGAAACTGCTGGCTTGGCACATAGCAGGGCTTAAAAAGGGAGGGAGCAGGAGTACACATTTGTCTGTACTAGATTGGGGATGCCATGTCAAATTTACAGAGCCCCAGAGATCCCAAAACAGCAGAAACCCACCGATAAGTGACCCAATCTGGCAAACTACACACCTTAAAGAATTCATCTACGAGTGCAGAAATGTTAACCCATAGAAGGTTTTTTTTCATCAAAGATTATTTTAGCTCCCAAATTTTAATTTGTACAAGGGTTAGTAGGAAAAAACGTACACCATAATTTGTTACCTACTTTCAATTTAATGTTGTATTACTCCATATGTGGGCATACACTAATGTTTGGTCATACAAAGGGGCAGGAAAAGGAAGGTGCAACATTTGGCTGAAATAGACTACGGTCATCATTTCACATTAGCCCCTGAAATTCCAGAAGAGCAAAAACTCCCCACAAGTGACCTCATTTTGGAAACTACACTGTATCCATTGATGATTTTACACTCCAAATTAATAAAGATGGCTAAAGTAGTTCATTCATTTTGAGCACAATAAAAATGCAAAAATGCTCTTTATGTCTTAAGGCCCTGTCCGCACTTACCGGATTTTGCCGCGGATTTTCTGCAGATTTGCTGCATGTTTCACTGCAGAAAATGTTCATAACATCTCTGCAGTGAATCACCAGCAAAACCTATGGGAAAAAAAATCCTGTGCGCACTAGGCGGATTTTGACAGCTGCATGTTTTGCTGCGAGATTCCCGCAGCAAAAACAATTGCATGTCACTTCTTTTCCGCACGTCGGTGCGGGATTTCACTCCATTGACTCCAATGTAATCGTGAAATCCCGCAGGGAATAACGCAGTCAATATAAACACGATCAAAGACCAAAGGGAAAAACGCTATGGATACATTATATAACCCAAGATTTAATATAATTCCCTAAATATAGGATTAATCACCCGGAAAAACTCCATCTATACAATTAGATAAGAGAATGTGTATCAAACACACACATAGGACTACTTTTTCCATAAAATGTAACAATCTTTATTGAAATTCAGAAAAACATACATATATAGATAAAAATACGATTGTTCATCAATGTACAAGGTATATAAAGGTATAAGGAGGACTTCTACCAGCAATCACCCCCCACATCAGTATATGTATGGGCCCTAATCAGTAAATGCAGTCCAATTCTGCATAATCTATAGTAGCAGCAGTAACAAAGTGTCTTCCTCAATAAACCAGATTAACAAATCTGCTGCATGTGTATAGAAGAATAGAGCTCAAAGACTGTCCAAGATGGTATTTCAGTAAATCCTAACTTCATAAGACTATGCAGGCACAGATCTGAATGATGAATAATCACTTTAAAAATAGAGAACAAAAACAAAATTAAAATTGAATCATAAAACACCATACATATCATACTACTCCTGGCTTTCTACAAAAAAGATGCAAAACTAAGTTTCTCGTTAAGCCCACTCGGTGTCATGGTTCCTAGGGTGACTATCCACCGACATTCCAGTTGTGCCAATTGCTTCTTTAGGTCACCCCCTCTAATGCCGCAGTGCAAGATGTCAATGCCCTTCAACTTCAAACCTGATGCATCACAATCATGAAAGGTCTTAAAATGTTTAGGGATTGGGAGCTGCTCTTCCCCCCATTGTTTGGGCCTGTTGCTTCTTTCTGTCCATAGTATGGATAAGCCTTGATTTCCTTATATATTCTTTTGTTATTTATTATACAGCTTGGTAATTACCCTTGGACAGTCTCTGAGCTCTATTCTTCTATACACATGCAGCAGATTTGTTAATCTGTTTTTTTGAGGAAGACACTTTGTTACTGCTGCTACTATAGATTATGCAGAATTGGACTGCATTTACTGATTAGGGCCCATACATATACTGATGTGGGGGGTGATTGCTGGTAGAAGTCCTCCTTATACCTTTATATACCTTGTACATTGATGAACAATTGTATTTTTATCTATATATGTATGTTTTTCTGAATTTCAATAAAGATTGTTACATTTTATGGAAAAAGTACTCCTATGTGTGTGTTTGATACACATTCTCTTATCTAAAGGGAATAACGGAGGCAGCAAATTCTGTGCGGTTCACTGCGTTTTCCTGCGTTATTCCCTGCGGTATTTCGCGGTTTACCTCCGGTAATGTACATCGCTTGCCTGCGGTTTTGCAAGGAAGTGATGTCATTACAGGAAGAGGAAGCGGAGCAGAGAGTAAACACACACAGATCAGACACAGACATCACAGACATAGAACACAGACACAGACACATAGAACACACATAGAAATCAAACGGAAATATAGAAAGCAAAACACGTGGGCTCCGCTGCATATTTACCTTCCAGCCGAGGTAAGCACACAGCGGCGGCCCGGTATTCTCAGGCTGGGGAGGGAGAGGGGCAGGGTTAACCTCACTCCCCCTCCCGCAGCCGAGAATATCAGCCGCAGGTGCCCCGGGACTGTCGCATGCATTATGCGGCAGTACCGGAGTGTCCCCGGCTCTTCTTGCTGACGTGTAGCAGTGGCAGTCAAGGTAATACAAGGAGTTAATGGTGGCGGATCGCCGCCATTAACTCCAGGCTTGATCATGGCAGCGTCTATGAGACAGCTGACATGATCAACCCGTAAGTAAAGTGAAAAAACACACACACCGAAAAATCCTTTATTTTAAATAAAACACAAATAATCCTCGTTCACCCTTTTATTAACCCCTCCCGAAACAAAGCTCCGGCGTAATCCACAGCTCCGACGTAATCCACAGCTCCGGCATCCTGCGAGGCTTGCATCCAGCCGCGACTGACACAGCGCTGAATGCAGCCTCGCAGCGAGACAGCAGAGGTAACTCCAGGGCATTTCCCACGGCCGGTAATGTGAACTCACTGCCGACCGTGAGAAATGCAGAGTGTGCTCACAGGGACTCTATCTATCTATCCCTCTATCTATCTTTCTATCTATCCCTCTGTCTGTATATCTATTTTTCTATCTATTCTTCTATCAATTTTTCTGTCTATTTCTCTATCTCAGAATGAAATAACTTTTTTTTCTTCAATGTGCTTTATTGCATTGAATGCAATAAAGCACATACGAACACGCACGCGGCAAAACCGCGGCAATACTGCGAACAATACCACGGTAAAACCGCGGCAAACAGCATGCAGTTTTTGGGTGCGGTTTGCCGCGTTTTTTTACCGCGGGTGCGGTAATCTTTGAATACCTGCGGAATTTTCTTGAGAAAATTCCATTTTCCAGTGCGCACAGGGCCTTAATCTGTTTTGCAACTTTTTAGCACAAAAGTAGAATTTATATTACAATGTAGCAGAAATTGGTCAAAGTATCAGGTTGACATAAATCACTACAGTAGGGACTAGACTACATTTCTGACAAAGTTTGCAACTTTTGGAAAAATTGCAAATGATTAGTAAGGCAACACCATTGGAAGCCTTACATTTTTCCCTATTATGGCAAACTAAAATAAAAAAGCTAAACACATGAAAAACAACTTAGAAAAAGCACAAGTGGAAAGATGAATAAGGTCAAATAAAAAAAGACACGGATACCATAAACTCAACCAAAGAAAGGAATACATGTAAGTGAAATTACCAATTGGACCCGCAATTATTTTTCCATTAAAATTTTGTTTTAGCCCCAAATGTTTTATTTTCACAATTAGTAATAGGAGACAGTGGACCTCAAAATATATTATGTGAATTCTATGTAATGTGGCAATTTGTGGTCAAATGCTTCTGTTTGGGCAGGTCATGGCAGAGTTCTAACGTGAAGCAGTGCTATTTGGTATAGATTTTTTACAACATTTTACATTTTCAGAAGTGGAACAACATAAAAAAAAACCACAAGCGACCCCATTTTACAAACTACAGCCCTCAAGGAGTTTATGTAGGGTTATACTGAGCATGTTAACAACACAGGCATCTCATGGAATTTATTATTTTGTTCTTGGAATATAAAAAACTATACTTTTTTCTACTAAAATGTTGCTTTAGTCCCAAATTTTTCATATGTTGCAAGCAGTAAAAGTAGACAGTGGCACTCCAATTTGTTACACAATTTATACCAAATGCTGCAATAGCGATACAGTATATGGTCATACACTGTTTGGGGGAACAGCAGGGCTCGGTGGGTAAGAAATGCTGTTTGCCTTTTGAAGAACAGATTTTGCTGTAATAGTTTGTGGTTGCCATGTGCTAGCCTCTAAGGTGGTACAACATCAGAAACCTCAAAATTACCCCATTTTGGAAATTAGCACACAGTGGCTATTGCAAAGTGACAATTCCAAATATCCCATTTTAGTGTGCAGTAAATTGTACCCTGCTTTAGCTTCTGGCTGCAATTGTGGTTCAGCAGCATGAATTATGTGATAGGTTCCCTTTCAGTAGAGTTTTTTGGGGGGAGGTTTTAATGTGGGCTCTGGGCAAGAAACAGTTGGGAAAAAGTTGTAAAAATTCTCTACCTGAAATCATCACTGACTAGTTGAGCTCTTGAGTATATATTCAGTTTTATATGCAATAAACAAACCATGCTCACTTCATCAATATCTACCTCAAGAATACTTCCCCTCTCATGCTCTGTGTTGAAAGTATCATTCGATTCACATATTAGTCCTTAAATATTGAACAAAAAACATTTCATCTTGTCCAAACATAAACTGAAAATCGATTGTCTACTTTTCACTATTAATTTGCAGAATTTTTGCCAGGTCATTTTTATTGCACAGTTAATGCTGCTGAAACAAAACCCCAAAACAATGGCTGCTCAGTTAGGATCTTTAGGGACCGTACTGTGTGAAGGCTGTTGGCCTGGAGGAATTGAGTTCATGTTATATAAACCTGATGAAGACCAAAGGTTGTGGTATCAAATTCACATGTTTATGGTCTTCAACATTAGCAACATGTTTTTTAGTCTCCCTGGTCTCTGTCTGCTGTCTGCCTATTACACTCATCATCTCATAGCAAGAGCCTTGACATAGCGCATTCCCTCTATAGATCCGACTCCTAACGGCATTGCACATATAGGTCTATTGGGATTAATTGTGTAAATTGTTGTAGCTGTCATGCATCTATGGTCTATAAGTTGATGCAGCAAGAATTTAGCAGTATGGATGGAGATATGTGAGTTTCAGGTTGTGTCCACAATACAACATAATAAACTGGGAGTCCATAGTTTACTTATGTGACACCCCTGGACTATCAGGTGGTCCCAGGGTACTGAACAAGCTGCCCTTCCGTGCAGTATTCCGCCTCCCTCTTGGTTCTGGGGCCCTACTTAAGTGGTGTTGCCTCTAACAGCAAATCAAAATCCTAGAGACACCCTGCATCACAAACACCTGACACACCGGTGGACGGCTGAGTGAGTACTAGAGTGACCCCTTCATCCCCACGGCACTCCCCCTTCACCGAGTCCTGGGGCATCCCCTACCCGTGGAGAGTTCCAACACCTTGCTGCCGCATTCCATCATCCCTGAGTACACCCAGCAGCAGCGGTGGTACTCCTAATTACCACACACCACGGGTGGTGTCACGAACTATAACTCCCCTGTAAATATCCCCCTTTTCATTCGAGTGGCCGCATGACCCCCCGGGTCCGGAGACCCTTGAGCCACAGCTAACCCAGATCCGGGCAGCTCGGCTGCTTCCACGGGCGCAGTACACTTATATGTACGCCATTCATTAAAGAAGTTATTTCATCTTCGTTTTCTTTTATGCCTATTATAGTAAAAACAATGGCGGAATTGTGTTTCTTACACCAGTTAACTGCACTTGGAAGGAACATTTTCCCCATTTTTCAGTAAATTATATGGTAAAATTAATGGTGTCTTTCAAAACATAATTTTCCTGTCAAAATTAAGCCTTCATTCGGCTATGAAAATGGAAAATAAAAGTTATGACTTTTAGAAGAAGGGGAGGAAAAATTCTGAGGTGTATCACTTTTGGACGTATACATCTAGTTGAAGCGGGCAGCAGTATATAACTGACTATGTTGTGCTGACCACCTCCAATAAACACATTCAGATGACAACTATGCATGAAGAGCATACCGTGAGTCAATCTACATCATTTATAATCAATGTTGGTGCATAAGCCCGAATAACATTTTGTGGGGAGTTGGATGTAAGCCCCGACGGATTCACTGACCAAAGGAGAAATCACTATGTAAACAAAACTTGGGGGTACCAATAATTCTAAATATTTCAAATAAATGATACCTGAAGATATTTATTAGAAGAAGTGAAGTTAGATTTATTGGCCTCAATTAATCAAGGCAGGCGTCTTTAATTCAGGTGTTTATGAGAGGGCAGAATGGAGTGTGAGCTGCCTGGTTCATTAAGGCTATATGCACACTGTGTTTTTTATGTGTTTTTGGGTGCAGTTTTGTCACGAATCTGCATACCTATCCTTATGCCAGCAAGTCAATAAGAATTCTGAAGTCTTGTGCATGTGTTGCTTATTTTTCCCTGGCAGATTTGGTGCAGAAAAAAATCTGCAGCATGTCAATTCTTTCAGCGTGTTTACCAGAGTTTTTCCACCCCAAATGCATGAAAAATGCAGCAACAAACGTAGCAAAATGCACCTAAAATAAGGGAAAAATGTGGCAAAAAAATGTGCTTTTTTTCTGCCAGGAGATGCAGATTTGGTTCAGAAATTTATGCAACCAAGTACTCAGTGTGTGCACATAGCCTAAAGGCTACTTTACACACTGCGATATCAGTCCCGATATCGCTAGTGTGGGTACCTTCCCCCATCTGTTGCGCGACACAGGCATATCGCTGCCCGTGCCGCACAACATCGCCCAGAGCCGTCACACATACTTACCTGTCCGGCGACGTCGCTGTGACCGGCGAACCGCCTCCTTTCTAAGGGGGCGGTCCGTGCGGCGTCACAGCGACGTCACTGAAACGTCACTGAACCACCGCCCAATAGCAGCGGAGGGGCGGAGATGAGCGGGACGTAACATCCCGCCCACCTCCTTCCTTCCGCATAGCGGCCGGGAGGCAGGTAAGGGGAGCTTCCTCGTTCCTGCGGCGTCACACGCAGTGATGTGTGCTGCCGCAGGAACGAGGAACAACTTCGTTACTGCTGCAGTAACGATTTTTAAGAATGGACCCCCGTGTCGCCGATTAGCAATTTTGCACGTTTTTGCAACGATGCAAAATCGCTTATCGGTGTCACACGCAACGGCATCGCTAATGCGGCCGGATGTGCGTCACAAATTCCGTGACCCCAACGACTCCGCATTAGCGATGTCGCAGCGTGTAAAGCCCGCTTTAGAGGTACATGCCTCCTGGTTAGTCAGGCGAGGTACAAAGTACCGTGCGCCTCCATGCTACTCACCAGTCAGTCACTGGAGTAAGATTTGTGGGGTAAGGAACGTCACCATTTATTTGTATTTACACACTTCCATCCTGCCCCAGCTCTGGACACTCTTTCGGAGCTGAGTGAAATGGAGTTAAAACTACACACAATTTTCAAGACTATTTTTGCCAGTTTTCTGGAGTAAAAGCTATGCTGACTTGGAGCCATTTTCTTTATATTGTATAATTTGTCTTTTTTTCTGCTGTATAAGTTTTGTAAACGTTAATTTTCTTTGTGTAACTGTGCTAAGACAGCCAAGTCCCAATTTGTTTGCTTTGTTTTTACATTCAGGTTACAGTGAAGTACATTCAAAAGAATGGTGCTGTTATTCCTGTCCGGGTGCATACTATTGTAATATCAGTGCAGCATGATGAGACCATCTCCTTAAGTGATATGCAGGAAGCCTTAAAGGATAAAGTTATAAAGGCTGTTGTTCCTGACAAATACCTGGATGAGAAGACTATATACCATTTACAGCCAAGTGGGCGCTTTGTCATTGGTGGTCCTCAGGTGACTTCACTAACTACTTTCTGAATATGCCTGGAACATATATATTTTCTTATTGCACTTCTTAAATTTTATTTTCTTGTAAAATTTTGTCTATCATATGTATTCCTTATAACAAAACATTTTTTTTCAATATATATATATAACAGGGTGATGCTGGCGTCACAGGCCGTAAGATTATTGTAGATACATATGGAGGATGGGGTGCTCATGGCGGTGGAGCTTTTTCAGGAAAAGACTATACAAAAGTAGATCGGTCTGCTGCCTATGCTGCCCGCTGGGTTGCTAAATCTTTGGTGCATGCTAAGCTCTGCCAACGTGTTTTGGTTCAGGTATCATTAATTTTCTTTTATTTCTTGTGTTTTTACCTAAAAAAAGACCTGTAATTTTATTTTTATACGGATTTACTAGGTGTCATATGCCATCGGTGTGGCCCACCCATTATCAGTTTCACTGTTTACTTATGGGACCTCCGAAAAATCTGAGAAGGAGTTGTTGGACATTGTCAATAAAAACTTTGATCTCAGACCTGGAGTCATAGTCAGGTAAATTTTAAAGAAGCATATCTGATTAATTCTGAATATTTCATATTAAATTTAACAATTTACTAAAGTATAGGAGTGGTTCTTGACATCTACTTGTCACACCAGTCAAGAGTATGAAGAAAATATGGTTTTTAAGAACAAATTTGCACAGGTATTGTGTGTCCGGTACAGCCTCTATAGATAAAGGGATATTCTCCCCTATTGAATAGTACACATATCTTGTGATGGAGCATGTCATGATTTTTTTTGCTGTGGGATCAATTAAAAAAAATTCTGTATGTCAGCAGTATACACTGCAAGCTGTAGAGGCCTCCAACACCAAAAGAGATTATACTGGTTCTAGACAAACTATCAGTAATACCCCGGAAATTAAATTCTTTCACAGAACCTCTCATAAACAGTTTGATGCTGCCACAATCTCCCCATTCAATATGATGCCCCACTGCCCCGCTATACACAGTGTAATGCCCCGACAGCTCCCTTACATATAGTGTAATGTTTCCACAGCTCCCCTTTACACAGTACAGTGGTTCCCATAGCCTTCCACACAGTATGATCACCCCCACAGCCTACCCTATACAAAGTTTGATGGCCGCAAAGCTCCCCCATACAGCGTATGATGGCCCTTACAGCTCCTTCACAAAGTTTGATGGTCCCTTACACCCATATACAAACTATTGTACACATTAGGATGAGTTTCAGACTCCATACCTCACCATCCACTACAGCTTAGAACGTGATATTACTTTCATTTTATAGACAATCATCTCAGCTATCTCATACATAAATTTGACTTGTAACTTTTTAGCATATGATTAGTTATGCAGATTCTTTTTCTTGAGCCGTTAGCCCCTTTTTCCCTTATTTCTTCATGACTCATTTGCACCCATCAAAGCCTAGTCTATTTTTTGTACTTTTTTGCAAACTCAAGCTGCTGCTTCTCATGATGATATTGAAGTTGAGGCTTCTTCACCTTTTTTCTGTCCACCATTGCAGATTAGTGTAACGTGCATTACACGATGCTTGCATGGACATCCGTGCTCTCACTATTATGAAGCATATGAACCATTTACACTGCAGTGTTTGTTGCTCCAGAACTGATAGACCTTGTGATGATTTGTTGTCCCTGATATTTTGCTTGGACATCCCCCTCTTGACTTTTGAATGGATGAACGAACTTCATTTCGTATGCTTCCAACTTTCATGATGAAGTTTGACAATTTTTTGACCGAAACACCACTATCAATGAGCTTGATGATGCAGTTTCTCTTTCCTTGGGAAATCTTCATGGCTGCTCCTCGATTCAAACCAGTGGCCTTTTACTTGGTAATCAACCTAATGACACACTGAGCTATTATGAAATGTGAGAACCGGTTGTAATTTGTAGTATACATAAAGAAAAATATTTTTTCCATCACCATGAGCGATGCAGTGGCAATGCATTGACATGACAAGAATCTGCATGGTACTTTGATGGCACTCACACAATGCAGTTTGCCAAAAATAGTTGAAATAAAATTTATGTATGAGATAGCCAAGATGATTCTCTATGTAATGAAGGAAGTCTCATGATCGAAGCTGTAACGGATGATGAGATATGGAGCCGAAATGTTAAAGTCAAACATTCAAAATATTGTTACCCTTTTTCTCAACAGTGTATACAGTATGATGGCCTCCATAACCCTCGATGATGTCCTTACAAGTCCTCTATTAGCATTATAATGTCGCCATATACACATAATTCTGGCCCTCAGAGCTCCCCAATACACAAAATGTTGGCTCGACAGCTTCCTACCCCCGGTATTATAGCTCAACAGCTCTTTATACATAGTATGATTGTGCTGCTATACACAATATGATAGTCCCCTATGCACAGTATGATGCCCACCAGCTCCTTATACACAGTATGATGGACCACTATACACAATATGATGGTCCGTCAGCTGCATAAGGATTATGACATCCTCACAAGTACTGACTGACAAAAAAATAATAAAAAAACAACTATTCACCTGTCCACATTACCCTGATGCTTTGCTTTGCTCATTACATCATGTGGCCTGAGGCTCAGAGCATCAGGCATCATCAAGTGATATCATTGCGTTTGCTGCTCAGATGCATGAGTTTAATGGTGGATCAGGACGCTGAAGGTCTCCCTCCTCTAAGATTGTATTTAACTGTATTTGCATCCTGAAGATGTACATTATTTTGCACCCCCCAACAATTAATTTTCCTAACAAATTCACCGAAGTCTTAGGAGCAAAGCTAAAATTTAGACTAACTTTATAGACAATTATCTTGGCTATCTCATACATAAATTTGGGTTGCATCTATTTATCATTTGATTAGTTATGGAGATTCTTGTCATTGTTACTGTTTTGCTCATGATGGTGGAAAAATATTTTTCTTTATGTTTACTACAAATTACAAACTGACCTTACATTTCCTAATGGCTCAGTGTGTTATTAGCTTGATTCCCAAGTGAAAGGTCATGGATTTGAATTGACGAGCAGCCATGAAGACGATTGCCCTAGAAAAGAGAAACAGCATCATCCAGCACATCGATAGCGGTCTCTTGCTCAAAAAAAATTACTAAACTGCATCATGTGAGTGCCATGACAGTTAGAAGACTACGAAATTAAGTCTGTCTATATGCATTCAAAGCAAAGAGGTGGATGCGTCTTAGTGAGATCCCATGCAACCACTGTGTGATGCACGTTACACAAGTCTGGAATGGTGTCCCGAAAAAGGGAAAGAAGCCTCCCCTTCAATTTCAAGCATCAGCTTGAGTTTGCAAAAGAATACAAAAAGTGGACACTAGGAGATTGGAAACTGGTGATTTGGAGCAATGATATGAAAGTCAATAGACTAGGCTCTGATGTGTGCAAATATATCTGGAAGAAACAAGGTAAAACTGGGCTAAAGGATTGAGAAGTTGAAGAACCTTTCAAGTTTGATGGAGGAATCCTAATCATATGGGGATCTTTCACAGCCAAAAGTGTTGGATACTTGACCAGTATCGATGGTGGTCTCAATACTGAGCAATATGTGAGTATCCTACAAGATGAGTTACTTCATACATGCGAGTACTATGGGTATGAAAAGGATGACAGTATTCCAGCAGGTCAACGACCTAAAGCATATGTCAAGATTAGCAAAGAAATAATTCAATGACAATGAAGTAGAAGTACTGGATTGGGCCCCACAGTCCTCACACCTCAACCTAATCAAAGACTTGTGGGTAGCATTGAAGAAAAAGCTGTATACATACCCAAGTGAGTCAACTAGTATGCCCCAATTTTGGGAATGTGTAGAAGAAACCTGGGATCTGATTTTTGATGAGACATGCTTGAATCTGATCAAGAACTTGTCCAGAAGGATTCAAGTAGTGTTGAAGCCAAAGGTGGATTTACAAAATACTAACATAATAATACAAATTTAAATTTATATTTCAAGGAGCAAAACAAAACAATCTGCATAACTAATCATATGATGAATAGTTGGAAGTCAAATTTATGTATGAGACAGTTAAGATGATTGTCTTTATCAAGGCCTCCCCTTGATAAAGCATTTAAGCTGCATGCTTGTCGTGGTTGTGTTGAGGACATCTCAATGGGTTATCTGCAATTTATCACTGTATGCAATATTGCTCTGCACCTGTCATAAGATCTTCTGGCAATTTAATCGGATTTTATCAGCTATTATTTACTGTGTGTTCCCAGGGTTCTTTCCTCTTTATTTTCAGCATTTTATTATAATACTATTATGTTGGTAGTTTTAAAGTTACTTCAGCCACACATTTTGTTCTTCCTTAGTTCTTAGGAGCACTCAGTTGTATAAAATAGTATTGGGAACCTGTATTTTTAGCGACCGTTCCTGACCTGGATATAGATTGTGGTTGGTGACTATAGATAGATAGATACACAACAGAAAAAAAGCAGCTGAAAAAAACAGAGGAAAAAAGGCAAACTGAACAGTATTTTACACAAACTCCAAAAATGGACCTGAGAAAATTGTTTGCAGCTGTTATGCATGTACATATTTGAAAATAAGTAAAGAGGTAGTATAACCTATCTCACTGCAGCCGCACATGCAACCTACTGGTTCCTGTACAGACTGGTATTCCTAAGTGCACAACACCCTAATGGTTCTTGCACATACTCAAATATTTATAGCCGCACAACTAGAAACCCACAACTCAGACCCATCTACCTGAAAGGCTTTGGGGTTTTCTCTCAAACCTCTTGAGGATTCATAGGGGAGATTACTAAAGCTGGGTTCACACTAAGCGACAGCGACAACGACGTCGCTGTTACGTCACCATTTTCTGTGACGTAACAGCGACCTTGTAAGTCGCTGTTATGATCGCTGCTTAGCTGTCAAACACAGCGACGCAGTAGCGATCATAACGTCGCTACATGTGCAGAGAGCAGGGAGCCGTGCACCTCTTAGCGCTGGCTCCTTGCTCTCCTAGCTACAGTACACATCGGGTTAATTAACCCGATGTGTACTGCAGCTACATGTCACAGTGCTGAGAGCAGGGAGCCGCGCACAATGCTTAGTGCTGGCTCCTTGCTCTCCTAGCTACAGTACACATCGGGTTAATTAACCCGATGTGTACTGCAGCTACATGTGCACAGAGCAGGAGCCGGCACTAGCAGCAAAGCAAGAGCGGCGGAGGCTGGTAACGAAGGTAAATATCGGGTAACCAGGGAAAGGTCTTCCCTTGGTTACCCGATGTTTACAGTGGTTACAGCTTTCCGCAGCTGCCAGACGCCGGCTCCTGCTCCCTGCTCGCTTCATTTCGTCGCTCTCTCGCTGTCACACACAGCGATGTGTGCTTCACAGCGGGAGAGTGACGACGAAAAAATTAAGCAGGACATTCAGCAACGAGCAACGACCTCACAGCAGGGGCCAGCTCATTGCTGAATGTCACACACAGCGACAGCGACGGGACGTCGCTGCAACGTCACAGAAAATGGTGACGTAGCAGCGACGTCGTTGTCGTCGTCGCTGTGTGTGACACCACCTTTACTCTACAAATCAAGATAAGGTAAATGAGCAGAGATAGACAAGGACCCAAGGTGTGAAAACAAAAAGCATGTGCACAAATGGACAACTGAGAAATAATAAATGCAAATAAGGGTAAACTCCAAACAACCTAACAGTAAACAAAATATAGGTATAAGAAAGGCAAAGGAAAATGTACTGAGAAACAACACTGGTCTCTGTCTGAATCTCTTAGTTGCAGGGCTGGGACTCCTTAGTGGTCATCCACATAGAAATATAGCTGGCAGAAAATGCTGGTTTAGGCCTCTGCCACACTCACGTGAATTTCACGCACGTGCCGAGAGACACGTATTTTCCCTGCGTGTTGCGTGCAGGTAAGTACGTGTCTCTGGTACGTGCGTGACACGTGTGTTCTACGTGTGCTATCCGCGATAGCACACGTAGAATCAGTAATTATTATACTCACCTGGTCCTCCCTGCTGTCCGCGCTGCTGTCCGTGGTGCTGATCCTCGGTCTCCAGCCCTCCCGTCTCCCCGCTGCTGCTGCTGCCAGGCAGTGAAGTGAATATTCTATGAGATTAATGAGCGGCGGTCGGCAGCAAGAGGCAGCAGCGGCAGAGACAGGAGGGCTGGAGAAGGTGAGTTAATGTTTTTTATTTTTTTCCCTGACATGTGTGTTTACTCCGGCGCGTGTCACACGGGACCGCATCCACACTACACCCGTGTGGTACGGGTGCGGGCCGTGTAACACCCGTGCTGCCGGAGAAAACACTGACATGTCAGCGCTTTGAAAATCGCACACACGTACAAACGCACACGGACACACGTTCCGTGTGGTTTTACGTGTGTGTGCCTGCTACCATAGGGTAGCATTGCTGTACATGTCTCCGTGCCGCCGGTACGTGTAAAAAATGCCAAACACGTGCCGGAGGCACGGATGTGTGGCAGAGGCCTTATAGAGAGTATAAATAGCCACACCCAGGATGTCATAGGATGGAGAAAATGAACAAGTGAGAATACCTAATAACCACAAACCAAAAAAAGGATAGCAGCAAACGTAAATTTGGACAGAGAACGACCAGGCTATTGTTCAGCATGGAAGAAAACGGACCACACTGCACAAGGCCACCGGTTCGAGTCCCAAATCCAAGGCATAACAGCACAATTCCAAAATTTTGTGTAAACAACTTTGTTTCAAGCATGTGATGCTTGTTCAAACTTGCCTGTGGCAAGTAACAGATGTGGGCATTATGAGAATCCCTCCTATAACTAGATAAAAAGGGAGACATTGACTGTTTGCATTGTTTGTCTGTGTGTGCCCCACTAAGCTTGGAGAACAGAAAGAGGAGTAGAAAACTGTCTGAGAACCAAAATTGTTGAAAAATATCAACAGTCTTAAGGTTACAAGTCCATTTCTAGAGATCTTGATATTCCTTTGTCCACATTGTGCAACATAATCAAGAAGTTTACAACATATGACACTGTAGCTAATCTCCCTGGACGTGGATGGCAGCGAGGAATTCATGAAAAGTTAGTGGATAAGCATTCAATCTGTTCTGCAAGCTCAAGGTGCATCAGTGTCAGTGCAAACTATCTATCAACATTTGACTGAAACGCTATTGTGATACCGTGGCTCCCCAAGGTGGTCACACATAGAATGGGCCCCTGCATAACATCTTCCCTCACAGGGTTACACCAAGCCAACGAAACCCTAGTCACCCCCCCCCAGGGTAGGACAGGCACACTAGTGGGCAGGATGAGGCGGAAGGACAATGCCCACCTAGGGGTCTAGAGAACCCGGGGGCAAGAAAAGAGTGAGTTCAGTTGGAGTTGAGAGGAGAAGGTCAAGTGCAAGGGAAGTCAGAAAGCAAAGGCGTCGGAGTTGGAGCCCCGGCGTTCTGGCTAGGTGGCAGACGGTGGTCAGTGTCCGACAGGAGATGGGAAGACGGCTGCTGGAGATCCGAGGTGGACCAGGACAGGGTAGGAGCCTGCCGGTACCGACACCGGAGAACTGACCCAGAAACCGTGCACAGAGGGGGTAGTTGGACCTTGAAGCCAGGACCGGAACCAACGGCCTCGCTAATTAACCAATTGAGGACAGGATTATAGGTCCTGTCTGAACCAAAGTCCCAAAAGCAGACATCAGCCCACCGCGGGGGATAGGGCATCCGCCAGGGCCCGGTAGATCCCAAGGGCCAGCGTCAGCGGGCAAGGCTCCAAATAGACGTTATGGGAGCAGGCACCCATGTTCCATACCAGGAAGTCCACAAGAAACAAAAGTAGTGCAGAGGAAAGTGACACAGACCATCACCCCAGGTGAGGGACTAGAATCCACCCGGCCGCGGAGCTCCGGCCACTGGCACCTTGATGTACCACGGACTTGTGTGATTTCTTAAATAGTGAGTACACCAACATCCCCCGGTCCGTCCGGGCGCGCCGATCCCTACAATCACCATCCTCAGCACAGAGACACTGGGCCCCGGGGCATCCATCCCTACCCACGGAGGGTTAACAACAGCTAGCTGCCATCCCAATGCCCTGGGTGCTCCCCAATAGCAGTGGTGGTACCCCATTTTACCACACACCGTGCGTGGCATCACGGACTGTATACAATATCCTTACATACCAACATCCCCCTTTTATTTCGAAGTGTCCACGAGACCCCCGGGTCCAGAGACCCCTCGAACCAGACTGCAGATCCGGATCCAAGCAGCCCGGCTGCCAACGTAGGGGCAGTACACTACGAAAATTTGGCGTCACAAACAGGATTCTTATCCCATCCCTGACCTGGATGACGTGCGCCTTCTTTTGAACCGTGAACCGTTACAAAATTTTGGACTGCCGCCATCTTTGGCGCCAAAACAAAAACAGTGTCATAGTCTTCCCCGAAAATGTACCCGCGGACTCTGCCTCAGGTTTGTCTGAAGGTTTGCCGCAGCTGCTCCCCGGAATCCGCAGCTTTCCATTGCTGCGGGATTTGTGCATTTGTGTTGCGGTAAACCTGCGGGAAAAGTGCGGAAATACCTGCAGAAGTCCAGCCCTCTATCTCCATAGTGACATCCACAGATATTTCCGCATGAATAATTGACATGCAGTTACACGTGGCTGCGGGAAATCCGCAGCATTTTCCACAGCCGCATATACCGCAGCATTGATACAGCACTCCCCAAATCCCATAGGGTAACATGGGGAGAGTCTGTACTTGCGCAAACCTGCGTATTTATCTGGAAAATCCAGATAAATCTGCAGGTTTTCTGCAGCAAAATCTGTGGGTACATTGTCCCATGGGCACATAGCCTAAGGGGTTAAAAAAATGAGAAGTTTGTCCAAAAAAATTGACATTTTGTCAATTTTCCGCAACCTATAGCGTTCTCATTTTTCAGGATCATTGACTTAGTGATGGCTTATTTTTTGCGTCTCAAGCTGCCGGTTTTAACAGTACCATTTTTGCGCAGATGCTACGTTTTTATCGCCTGTTATTGCATTTTGTGCAAAATTTGTGGCGACCAAAAAATGTAATTTTGGCGTTTGAAATTTTTTTTCCTTTTACACCGTTTACCGATCAGATTAATTGATTTTATATTTTGATAGATTGGGCATTTCTGAATGCAGCAATACCAAATGAGTGTATATTTTTTTTATTTTTTTAACCCTTTAATTTTTAATGGGGCAAAAGGGATGAATTGAACTTTTAGTTTTTTTATTTTTTTCAAAACATTTTATTTACTTTTTTTTTATTTTATTTTACTAGTCCCCTTAGGGGACTATAAGAATCAGCAGTCTGATCGCTCTTCCATATATCTGCTTATCACAGCTACACAGCTGTTAACACCAGATATGCTCATCTCCAATCTCACACAGCTCAAGGCCGTGTGAGACAGGAAGTGAGTCATGTGAGCTACAGGAGTCATCACATGACGTTTTGCTACCATGACAAGCATCGGATCCACGTGATCACATCACGTGACTTCCGGTGTCGGGTGGTGAGTAAACGGAACACCGCAACTGCTATTGTAATGACGCTGTGACAGTTTCACAGCGGCATTTAAGGGTTTAACAGTATGGACAGATTGTGGATCTGCACATACCTTGTAGGCACACATGACAGCTGTATAAATCAGCTGACATGTGCGCGGATCCCCCACGACTGCCCACGGCAACCGTGGGGGATTAACACTATGACTGATAGGACGTAGTTTTACAGCCCACAGTCGTTAAAGGAAGTGATTGATTTAAGTAATTTATTCCAAATATTAATTTGAGCGTGCTAACAATGTTGTCTGGCCCATTTTGGGGGTTTTGTGTGAAATTATGTTCAATTTGCCTTTTTTCTTAGTTTTTTGTGTTTTCCCAACACTTGCAAAGGAATTAAACATGTGTATGACAAAATATGTGGAATTGCAATAATTTTCTTGGAAAAATACTTTTCTGGAACAACTTCAAAGGTTTCAACACTTTCAGCCATGACTGCACACGTGTGTGTGTGTGTGTATATGTGTAATTATATATATATATATATATATATATATATATATACAAACACGCACGACATAAAATAATATATACAGATATAACAATCTTTTGAAATGTAGACTATTTTTCTTTCCACAGGGATCTTGATTTGAAGAATCCTATATACCAGAAAACTGCGTGTTATGGGCATTTCGGAAGAGATGGATTTTCTTGGGAAGTTCCAAAGGAGTTGGTCTTTTAACAAAAGATAGAGAAACTGACAATATTGATTAGGAAATAGGAAAACATAGGACATTTTCCTTCAGGAATTCCTAATTTACCATTAATTAACATTTATGATGGCATCAAGGAAAATATCATGAGGCAATAGCAGTGCAAGGATCTTCTGGAAGTGAAAAGTAGTAATTCAAATGCAACAAAAAATGTTATTTCATCCTTGATTGTGATGGAAAAGTAGTTTTTCTGCTCTCTGCTTACATGTAGATTATTTTCATTGTCTGAATAACCTAACAGTGCTGTTTTATCAACTACACAACATGACCTAACGTTAATATTTATGATGCCAATAATAAGTCTTCAATACATTTCTTTAGATGTAATGCAACATCTTCAAGACATTTTTCGGTTTACACACACTGTAGGTATTGTTATCATCAACTTGGCCACATGAACCAATGTTTGTAAAAAATATTTTTAAAAATCAAAATATGTTCAGAATACATTCTGCATTAATTCATTATGGTTTTCTTGATTTTTCCGTTCTTTTAATACTTCATACTGTAGTTTACTTCTCGGAGATGAAAATCTGTCTTGGTTATATGATGGATACTGCTCATTTTGGTACTATTATAGATAGTGTATTTTAAAGAGTAGTGTGCATGAAGTGTGACACCGATAGAAATGGACACCTGTACAAGAGCAGTTTATGGGTCCCTTGCTCTAGTAACTCCACAAAGAGCACCCCCTCATGTGTCTTTAACAATCTACCAGTAACAGTGATAGAATTAATGAGCTTAGTCCTTTACATCCAATCTAACATAGTAGTAAACTGCTATTAAAATACTACTCCAGGACTTTTTCTTTTATTTCCCCAACTGTTAGCTATCAATAATGTGTGTGCATTAAAATACTCAGACATTGCTGTCCTTTGCCTTTTCCAGCACCTTTCCAGTCCTTTCCTGCATCATGTGACCACAGTGGATACTAACCAGCTCACAGCAGGGTCCTTTTGTGTGGACCAGAGGTCCCTTTTTGAATTTAGTTCTATAAGACTCAGTATGAGGCTGAAATACACTTACATTAAGAAAGTAACTAACTGATCACTGCGTGAACCGGGGAGAAAGAACTGAGGTCACATGATGGAAGAGAAGACTGAAGCAGAGCTGGACATTGCAGAATAAAGCGATAACAATTATCTGAATATGCAGAGTGTACTGATACCTAATGGATGGAGAGGTTCTTTAGGGTGGTGATGGGCCGCCTTATCCACTGGGTCAAGTGGCACTTATTTTATATAAGATCATGATTATGCATCACATAAGTCAACTTTGCTTGAAATTATGCATATACAAAGCCCTTATGTTATGGAATTCATATAACCATTAGACATTATAGTGTGTTGGTCAATGTAAACTTCTGTTTAAAATATCCCTTTATTGCTTCTGAAATATTCCTTACAGAAAAGCGGAGATTAGGATTTTATACCACAAACTAATGGCATGAACATAAAAGTTCTTTAACCCTTTTACAACGAAGAGGCATAGCACATCATGAATCGTCACCCTGCTTTTGATGCGGGCTCACATGCCGAATCCACATCTTTCTCTGCAGATGAAGGCCAAATCATCAGCCGTGGGTGCAATGGTGCTGATAATCTCTGACTGTGGTATATACCAAGCACCAGCGGCGGGCTGCACTGTTCTGAGCCCTCATCGGCATGCCCACAAAAGTGAACGCGTGACACCGATGTGCTCTCATGACACTCAGGAGTCAGTTGACATCATCTCAGTACTCCTGTGAAACCTACCCCATGAATGCTGTTCATAGGAGATATTGATTTCTTCTATATACAGCAATGATGTGGCATAACTGTATATAGAACAAATGATCAGACTAGTATAGATACTATTAAAGGGGTTGTCCATTACTAAGACAATCCATTGTGATTCCACATGTGTTCCCCTGCTAAAAAAAAAGCCTATACTCACTTCCAGTGTTAGCATGGTACCAGCAGTGTCCAGGCTCACAGTGACGGAGCTCACTTGATGTTGTCACAACATTACATAAACCCTG
Organism: Anomaloglossus baeobatrachus; assembly: GCF_048569485.1. Taxonomy (NCBI): domain Eukaryota; kingdom Metazoa; phylum Chordata; class Amphibia; order Anura; family Aromobatidae; genus Anomaloglossus; species Anomaloglossus baeobatrachus. The sequence continues at coordinate 182,606,887 of NC_134357.1, forward strand.
GCACTGCAAGTCTGGACAGCTGGAATCACATCACCATTGGAGGTTAGTATAGGCTTTTTAATTGTACCAGGAGAAAACATGTGGAACCAGAAGGGGTTTTCCTAGCAGTGAACAATGCTTTTAAATACACTACAAAATAAAAAAAGTTTTAAAAAATAAAAAAAAATTTAATAGTTCAAATCACTCCTCTTTTACCACATTAAAAAATAAATAAAACTAATACAAAAATGCACATGGTTGGTAACTCTGTGCTTGTAAAAGTCCGATCTATCAAAATAAATAAAATAATCCAATTGGTAAACAGTGTAACGAGAAAAAAACCAAAATGCCAGAATTGCAATTTTTCTGCCTGTGCAACAACAGAGAAAATGAAATAACAGGTGATCAAAACATAGTATATACCAAAAAATAATATTAATAAAAACTTCATACTGTATTAATTAATAAAAATATCAGCACAAGGTGCAAAAAACGAGGCCTCACATGGCTCCATATCTCCATATCCCAAAAATTGAAAACACAAGAATTCTTGTAAAATCACAACACAAGGAAGATTCTGGCTTTTTTTTTTCAAAATTTCAAAAAAAAATTTCAACACTTAAAACAAAAACTATACATGTTTGGTATTGACGTAATTATACTGACCTAGAGAATCATACTTGCAGGTTAGGTTTATGGTAAAAGGAACTCTGTAAATTAAAAAAAACCAAAACAACTGCAGAATTGTACTTTTTTTTTTCTACTTTGCCACATTTGGACTTGTTTTCCACTTACTATTCCATCATATGATAAAATTGATGCTGTCATTCAAAAGTAAAACTCATCCTGCAAAAAACATGCCCTCACTTGGCTATATCCATGGAAAAGTAAGAAAGTTATGGCTCTTGGAACAAGAGGAGGATAAATAAAAGTACAAAAATGAAATATTGCTATGTCCTGACGTGGTTAGTCCTGAGTAAATCCTTACTTTTCATGCACAAATCCCTTTTGCTGTTTTAGAGTAATCCATAGATGAAATTGTATACTACTGGGCGGGCCCTGCACTTCCATCTCTCCTGTCTCCCTTCCTATTTCCCCACCTGCTGCCTGACTCCTGTATCTAGGCCACTCATGTTTCAATGACCTGTCTGTCAGAGACAGGAGGCAGGCAGCATGGAAAAGACAGAGAGGCATAGGAGCTGGAAGTGCAGGGCACACCCCATCTCGATTGGGGCTCATTAGCATACAATTTCATCTGTGGATTTCTCTAAAAGAGCTAAACGGATTTCTACAATAAAGGTAAGGATTTAGTCAGAATTAAAGTGTCATTACATACATGCCATTAGTGCGGTGAATAAAATCCTGATGACAGGTTCTCTTTAAGGTAATTAAGTCATAAGCTGATATTTTAGCCCTTCATGCTGAAACTGTAACCCATCAAGTATCAAGATCCTCACTTTGCTATTCTTTGAATCGCGGTGTCATGTACAGTTAGGTCCAGAAATATTTGGACAGTGACACAATTTTCGCGAGTTGGGCTCTGCATGCCACCACATTGGATTTGAAATGAAACCTCTACAACAGAATTCAAGTGCAGATTGTAACGTTTAATTTGAAGGTTTGAACAAAAATATCTGATAGAAATTGTAGGAATTGTACACATTTCTTTACAAACACTCCACATTTTAGGAGGTCAAAAGTAATTGGACAAATAAACCAAACCCAAACAAAATATTTTTATTTTCAATATTTTGTTGCGAATCCTTTGGAGGCAATCACTGCCTTAAGTCTGGAACCCATGGACATCACCAAACGCTGGGTTTCCTCCTTCTTAATGCTTTGCCAGGCCTTTACAGCCGCAGCCTTCAGGTCTTGCTTGTTTGTGGGTCTTTCCGTCTTAAGTCTGGATTTGAGCAAGTGAAATGCACGCTCAATTGGGTTAAGATCTGGTGATTGACTTGGCCATTGCAGAATGTTCCACTTTTTTGCACTCATGAACTCCTGGGTAGCTTTGGCTGTATGCTTGGGGTCATTGTCCATCTGTACTATGAAGCACCGTCCGATCAACTTTGCGGCATTTGGCTGAATCTGGGCTGAAAGTATATCCCGGTACACTTCAGAATTCATCCGTCTACTCTTGTCTGCTGTTATGTCATCAATAAACACAAGTGACCCAGTGCCATTGAAAGCCATGCATGCCCATGCCATCACGTTGCCTCCACCATGTTTTACAGAGGATGTGGTGTGCCTTGGATCATGTGCCGTTCCCTTTCTTCTCCAAACTTTTTTCTTCCCATCATTCTGGTACAGGTTGATCTTTGTCTCATCTGTCCATAGAATACTTTTCCAGAACTGAGCTGGCTTCATGAGGTGTTTTTCAGCAAATTTAACTCTGGCCTGTCTATTTTTGGAATTGATGAATGGTTTGCATCTAGATGTAAACCCTTTGTATTTACTTTCATGGAGTGTTCTCTTTACTGTTGACTTAGAGACAGATACACCTACTTCACTGAGAGTGTTCTGGACTTCAGTTGATGTTGTGAACGGGTTCTTCTTCACCAAAGAAAGTATGCGGCGATCATCCACCACTGTTGTCATCCGTGGACGCCCAGGCCTTTTTGAGTTCCCAAGCTCACCAGTCAATTCCTTTTTTCTCAGAATGTACCCGACTGTTGATTTTGCTACTCCAAGCATGTCTGCTATCTCTCTGATGGATTTTTTCTTTTTTTTCAGCCTCAGGATGTTCTGCTTCACCTCAATTGAGAGTTCCTTAGACCGCATGTTGTCTGGTCACAGCAACAGCTTCCAAATGCAAAACCACACACCTGTAATCAACCCCAGACCTTTTAACTACTTCATTGATTACAGGTTAACGAGGGAGACGCCTTCAGAGTTAATTGCAGCCCTTAGAGTCCCTTGTCCAATTACTTTTGGTCCCTTTAAAAAGAGGAGGCTATGCATTACAGAGCTATGATTCCTAAACCCTTTCTCCGATTTGGATGTGAAAACTCTCATATTGCAGCTGGGAGTGTGCACTTTCAGCCCATATTATATATATAATTGTATTTCTGAACATGTTTTTGTAAACAGCTAAAATAACAAAACTTGTGTCACTGTCTGTCCAAATATTTCTGGACCTAACTGTACTCGCCCTCAGTTCCTGCACTTGACATAACACAATATATCAGTTCTGACCATATAAATTGTTACCTTAAAGCTGCTTTCACACCTCTGGTTTTTGCTATGCGGCACAATCCGGCACTTTGCAGGAAAAATGCAACCGTTTTTTTTTTGCTGCCGGTTGCGTTTTTCCTGCATAGACTTTAATTAGTGCCGCATTGTGCCGCATGGCCTTGCGTTCGGTCCGTTTTTTGCCGCATGCGGCAGATTTAGCCGATGCGGCAGCCGTATGGAACGTTGCCTGGCACGTTTTTTTGTGCGGCAAAAAAAACCGCATTGCACCGCATCCTGTCGATGCGGCGCTTTTCTCAATGCATCCCTATGAATGCCGGATGCGGCACGATGCGGAAAAAACCGCATCCGGCCGCGGCATGCGGTTTTTGCCACTGCGCATGCTCAGTAGCATTCCGCAAGCGGCAAAAACCGGATGGGCCGCATGTTAAAAACTTATGCAAAGGATGCGGTGTTTTCACCGCATCCATTGCATAGGTTTCACAGCCGGATTGAGCTGCACGGCTCAAACCGGATGTGTGAAAGCAGCCTAAGTATTTCATTAACAAAGTCCATCAATAACTATAGTGTACAATGTCCGTGAATGGACCACTTTTTAGACTGCTTTTCTCTAGATGCAAAATCTTTACTTTCTAAAATTTTAGGGTGCTAAATTGCCAGTATTTAATCTATAAGGTTATGTTTACACATGGCAGATTCATTGCAGAAACTACTGTAATCAATGGAAAATCAGTTCCAGTCATCTAAATGGGTCTGCATCAGCAGAAAGAATATGGGTGAAAAAAGTAGATGCAAGTTTCACTTTAAAAGGAACCTGCCAACTGTCCTGACATATTTTAGTAAACAGTTTTACTGCCCATAAAATACAAATTTGAAGCAACATTTCTTAGAACTCCATATTGTACTGTTCCCCTGATATTCCTCTCAGAAATTGATGAATAAATTAATTACTGGTAATTATTACCATTCCCCTCAGCAAGGTATATGTCTCAACATTGTCTGCCACTGTCAGGACTGATCGGATAGTATGTTGGGACACCTCCCCAGTCGATAACCCCCAGATGCCAATTTATTTGTATATTTTTTTTAGACGGAATAACATAAAGTTGCCACAACTTAGAGTTATAATAAAACTTCAGAATTTGAAGGATTGATAGTTCATGAGAAATCTAATTATTTCCCAAAGTGGACATGTCTAGAAAGCTGCCATGTCCTCTTTAAAACTGACATCTCAATACAACCTAATGTTTGTTGAATCTTTGCAGCAATTAGAAAATTTCTGGAGTTACACAAAATTTAGAATAATAAAGCTTGTAGTATACGTACAGTGAAGGAAATAATTATTTGATCTCTTTCTGATTTTGTACAGTCATATGAAAAAGTTTGGGCACCCTTATTAATGTTAACCTTTTTTCTTTATAACATTTTGGGTTTTTGCAACAGCTATTTCAGTTTCATATATCTAATAACTGATGGACTGAGTAATATTTCTGGATTAAAATGAGGATTATTGTACTAACAGAAAATGTGCAATCCGCATTTAAACAAAATTTGACCGGTGCAAAAGTATGGGCACCTCAACATAAAAGTGACATTAATATTTTGTAGATCCTCCTTTTGCAAAAATAACAGCCTCTAGTCGCTTCCTGTAGCTTTTAATGAGTTCCTGGATGAAGGTATATTTGACCTTTCCGGTTTACAAAACAATTCCAGTTCAGTTACGTTTGATGGTCGCCAAGCATGGACAGCACGCTTCAAATCATCCCACAGATGTTCAATGATAATCAGGTCTGAGGACTGGGATGGCCATTCCAGAACATTGTAATTGTTCCTCTGCATGAATGCCTGAGTAGATTTGGAGCGGTGTTTGGATCATTGTCTTGCTGAAATATCCATCCCCTGCGTAACTTCAAGTTCGTCACTGATTCTTGCACATTATTGTCAAGAATCTGCTGATACTGAGTTGAATACATGCGACTCTCAACTTTAAGAAGATTCCCGGTGCCGGCATTGGCCACAGAGCCCCAAAACTTGATTGAACCTCCACCAATTTTTATTTTGTGTAGCAAGTGCTTTTCTTGGAATGCTGTGTTTTTTTGCCTCCATGCATAACGCCTTTTTGTATGACCAAACAACTCAGTCTTTGTTTTATCAGTCCACAGGACCTTCTTCCAAAATGTAACTGGCTTGTCCAAATGTGCTTTTGCATACCTCAGGCGACTCTGTTTGTGGCGTGCTTGCAGAAACGGCTTCTTTCGCATCACTCTCCCATACAGCTTCTCCTTGTGCAACGTGCGCTGTATTGTTGACCGATGCACATTGACACCATCTGCAGCAAGATGAAGCTGCAGGTCTTTGGAGGTGGTCTGTGGATTGTCCTTGACTGTTCTCACTATTCTTCTTCTCTGCCTTTCTGATATTTTTCTTGGCCTGCCACTTCTGGGCTTAACAAGAACTGTACCTGTGTTGTTCCATTTCCTTACTATGTTCCTCACAGTGAAAACTGACAGTTTAAATCTCTGAGACAATTTTTTGTATCCTTCCCCTGAACAACTATGTTGAATAATCTTTGTTTTCAGATCATTTGAGAGTTGTTTTGAGGATCCCATGATGCCACTCTTCATAGGAGATTCAAATAGGAGAGCAACTTGCAAGTGGCCACCTTAAATACCTTTTCTCATGATTGGATACACCTGCCTATGAAGTTCAAAGCTCAGTGAGGTTACAAAACAAATTTAGTGCTTTAGTAAAGGCCCCATCACACTAAGCAACATCGCTAGCAACATCGCTGCTAACGAACAACTTTTGTGACGTAGCAGCGATGTTGCTAGTGATGTCGCTGTGTGTGACATCCAGCAACAACCTGGCCCCTGCTGTGAGGTCGTTGGTTGTTGCTGAATGTCCTGGGCCATTTTTTTAGTTGTTGCTGTCCCGCTGTGAAGCACAGATCGCTGTGTGTGACAGCGAGACAGCAACAACTAAATGTGCAGGCAGCAGGAGCCGGCTTCTGCGGAGGCTGGTAACCACAGTAAACATCGGGTAACCAAGAAGCCCTGTCCTTGGTTACCCAATATTTACCTTTGTTACCAGCATCCGCCGCTCTCACTGTCAGTGCCGGCTCCTGCTCTGTGCACATGTAGCTGCAGGACACATCGGGTTAATTAACCCGATGTGTGCTGTAGCTAGGAGAGCAGGGAGCCAGCGCTAAGCATTGTGCGCTGCTCCCTGCTCTGTGCACATTTAGCTGCAGTACACATCGGGTAATTAACCCGATGTGTGCTGTAACTAGGAGAGCAAGGAGCCAGCGCTAAGCGGTGTGCGCTGCTCCCTGCTCTGTGCAGCTGCACCCTGTACTCTATACCCTATATATGTACCTTGTGCAGCTGCACCTGGTGTGCGCTGCTCCCTGCTCTGTGCACATTTAGCTGCAGCACACATCGGGTAATTAACCCGATGTGTGCTGTAACTAGGAGAGCAGGGAGCTAGCACTCAGTGTGCGCTGCTCCCTGCTCTCTGCACGTGTAGCTGCGTGCGCTGGTAACCAAGGTAAATATCGGGTTGGTTACCCGATATTTACCTTAGTTACCAAGCGCAGCATCTTCCACACGACGCTGGGGACTGGTCACTGGTTGCTGGTGAGCTCACCAGCAACTCGTGTAGCGACGCTCCAGCGATCCCTGCCAGGTCAGGTTGCTGGTGGGATCGCTGGAGCGTCGCAGTGTGACATCTCACCAGTAACCTCCTAGCAACTTACCAGCGATCCCTATCGTTGTTGGGATCGCTGGTAAGTTGTTTAGTGTGACTGGACCTTTAGTCAGTAAAAAGTAGTTAGGAGTGTTCAAATCAAGAAATTGATGAGGGTGCCCATACTTTTGCACCGGTCAAATTTTGTTTAAATGCGGATTGCACATTTTATGTTAGTACAATAAACCTCATTTCAATCCAGAAATATTACTCAGTCCATCAGTTATTAGATATATGAAACTGAAATAGCTGTTGCAAAACCCCAAATTGTTATAAAGAAAAAAGGTTAACATTAATAGGGGTGCCCAAACTTTTTCATATGACTGTAAGTTTGCCCACTGACAAAGTCATGAACAGTCTATAATTTTAATGTAGGCTAATTTTAACAATGAGAGATAGAATATCCAAAATAAAATTCAGAAAATCACATTGTATAAATTATATAAAATTATTTGCATTTTGCAGAGAGAAATAAGTATTTGATCCGCTACCAACGATTAACAGTTCTGGCTCCTACAGACCACTTAGATGCTCCTAATCAACTCATTACCTGCATTAAAGACAGCTGTCTTAAATTGTCACCTGTATAAAAGACTCCTGTCCACAGACTCAATTAATCATCCAGATTATAACCTCTACATCATGGGGCGAGACCAAAGAGATTTCTAAGGATGTAAGGGACAAGATCATTGACCTGCTCAAGGCTGGAATGGGCTACAACACCATAAGTAAGGCGCTGTGTGAGAAGGAAACAACTGTTGCTGCAATAGTATGAAAATGGAAGAAAAAATAAATGAGTGTCAATCGACATCAATCTGGGCCACCATTCAAAATCTCACCTCAAGGGGTATCCATGATGAGGAAGGTACTTTGTTAATGATCTCAAGGCAGCTGGGACCACTGTCACCAAGTAAACCATTGGTAACACATTACGCCATAATGGCTTTCAATCCTGCAGTGCACGCAAAGTCCCACTGCTCAAGAAGGCAGATGTGCAGGCCCATTGGAAGTTTGCCAATGAACACCTGGATGATTCTGAGAGTGATTGGGATAAGGTGTTGTGGTCAGATGAGACAAAAATTGAGTTCTTTGGCCTTAACTCAACTGTTTGGAGGAACAGAAATGTTGTCTATGACCCAAAGAATATCATCCCCACTGTCAAGCATAGAGGTGGAAACAATATGTTTTGGTTGTGTTTATCTGCTAAGGGCACAGGACTACTTAACCGCATCAATGGGACAATGGATGGAGTCATGTACCATAAAATCCTGAGTGACAACCTCCTTCCCTCCACCAGGACATCAAAAAGGGGTCATGGCTGGGTCTTCCAGCACAACAGTGACCCAAAACAGACCACAAAGGAAACAAAGGATTGGCTCAAAAAGAAACACATTAAGGTTATGGAGTGGCCTAGCCAGTCTCCAGACCTTAATTCCATAGAAAACTTATGGAGGGAGCTGAAGCTCCATGTAGTCAAGCAACAGCCTCAAAATCTTAAGGATTTAGAGATAATCTGCAAGGAGGAGTGGACCACAATTCCTCCTGACATAAGTGCGAACCTCATCATCTACAACAAAAGTTTGACTGGATATTCTCTCTCACTGTTAAAATTAACCTACCCTTAAAATTACAGACTGTTCATGTCTTTATCAGTGAGCAAACTTACAAAATAAGCAAGGGATCAAATAATTATTTCCTTAACTGTATATTGAAAAATTATTTTTCAATCACTATTATGTGAGACATTGTGCCATGAACCAATCACTGATGTGGTGGGGGCCAATGGAAGACAGTGGCATGGAGACCTGGTAAAAGCATGCTATTTTTTGGAGACATGGATTACCAGCAGCTATGGTATATACAGTGTACTAATAAAGATAATCTAAATGTATATAGGTGAGAATATTTCTTTAACCACTTTCCAACCTGTGCCCTACATTTGTTTCATATGTAGCATGAGGGATGTATGGAGCAGGTTCTGAGTTCACCCCACTTCATACTGAGCAGCAGCAGACCGGCTGTGTTTTACAGCCAGCATCTGCCTCTAACAGTACCGACTAGTGCTACCTCAGGTCACTGCTGTTTAACCATTTAAATCCCTGACATAGCATTTAAATGGCCCTCAATGCAGCTGTAGGAAGCCAGGAGCCTCCTATAAGCGCCCATGGCTGCCATCTTAGTCCTCCTGTGGCTGAGTTTCATAGGGAAATATCAATTCCACTATACACTATATAATGCAATATTACAGCACATATGAGTGATGAAGTGTTGGTAGCTTCAAAAAATAAAGTAAAAATAAAAAAAAAGAATGTTGTAAAAAATATGCTGTCTGATTTAAATATGGAGGCCAATAAAAAACAAAAAAAACTTCAGAAATGTACTGCGGTATAGTAAAGCTCCGTAGATATGTACTGAGGTTCATAAAGTAAGTAAATGTTTTTAAAATTCAGTGCTGAAATGTTTGTTAATAAAGGTCAGAGACAGCGGAGGCTCCCAGAACATTGAGTAACCTGTTTTTCTAAACCTTATAATGATTAATTTGCAAACACAAATGAAAGGACCGATACCAGAGTTCAAGAACGCTAACAGTGAATCGCCACCTACACAGCATACGTGATTTGTTTTACAGAAGAAAACAATATTTTGCAATGTGAGTTCTCCTGTTAGGTAACTTAAGCTTGACTCAGATATTTGTTGGTTTCGTTAACAGATTTTTTTGATGTAGAAAACACCCAATAACAGGCACATGTTTATAAGGGTAACCCGACTGCGGGCAAAACAACGTTTAGAGTGTTGAATTTGCATGTGCTTGGATCAGCCCTTGCTATAATCTCATTCTGGACTTGAGGACTAAACGCTCAGAAAATTTTATCTCCCATTAAGACCCTAAAAATCGTAGCAAAAACAGTGAGAAGCACAATCATCGCTTGTGGAAGCCAGACAATTGTGGTAGCCCAAATAATGCTTTTGCTTAAATTAATGGATCAATAACTCTTAGAGTCGCATCACTGGACTGTATCATATTAGTTATTAAACGGAAGACAAATGCTGCTAATGTTAGGGGATATTAACTAACATGCAATATAGAATCAAATGTGATTTTTGTAATTCATGATGGACATCTGTGATATTCAATAAAATATCATTTGTATTATTTCTGATATTTCTTGTATAATGTCTCTCTGTAAAGTGAAGTGTTGAAAACTTATGCAAAGACTTTCACGGTACTGTGTTTAAGGCCTGTTTCACACGTCAGTGATTCTGGTACGTTTGTGCCTTTTTTTAAACGTACCAGAATCACTGACATACGCAGACCCATTAAAATGAATAGGTCTGCTCACACATCAGTGATGTTTCACTGCACATGTCTCCGTGCAGCGTTCACGCGTTTCTGTGATTGCCGCACGGAGACATGTCCATTTTTTTTCTGGCATCACTGATGTCCCACGGACCACGCAGTGGTGTGGTCCGTGAAACACGTGCCAGAAAAAAACGTGCTTTTAAAATAAAAAACATTTTTACTCACCCGGCTTCAGTGGCGCTCTCTGCAGCCCGTGCAGCCTGCTGCTTCAGAGCCGGCTCATTACTGTCGCGCATATTCATGATGCACGACACAGCCGACCCGGAAGCAGCTGCTGCGGGGGTCAGCGCCGGCCGGATGCTGCACCGCGGGAGCGATCAGCACCATGGAGAGCGGGAGCGCGCACAGGTGAGTTGATTTCTAAGTGCAATCACGGGCCACGGAGAACGGAGCCCGGATTGCACATAGACAACCCACGTGTGCCGTAATTCACGGCACACAGAGGGACATGTGCGTGTTTTACACTCCAGTGAAAAACGTCAGTGTTTTTCATTGGCGGGTGAAACGGGCCTAAAGGGAACCTGAAAATTGATACATTCTGCCTGACGTCGCAGCATTTCAAAATCAGATATGCCTGTCTAAGGCTATGTGCGCACGTACGTGCTGATTTTTCTGCAGCGATTTGACAGCACATGGGCTCTTCAAATCGCTGCAGAAACACTGCATAATGGATGCAGTGTTTCAGCAGAATAAATCCCGATTTCATGCGCTATGGCTGCTGCCCTCACCATAGACAGAGTGGGAGCTGCATCCAAAGTGCATGGAATAAGTGACATGCTGCTTTTTTGTATGCATGGATTTGGGTCAAAATTTTAGCATCCAAATCGCTGCATTCAAAAAAGCAACGTGCGGATGGATTATGCACAATCTTTATAGATTGTGCAGGGGACGCAGGACGCATGTGAGTCGCCCACCACAGTGCTGCAGTGGGACACTGCGGGGACTTCTCTGTAGGGACCCTTTTAGCAACAGGTATGTCAGGTTTACTTTCATAGGAGTCGTGACGCCACTCTCGGTTTTGCGGTCAGGGTGAGGGGTGCCCGCCACTGCAGTTTAGCGAGCGTCTGGGGCTGATGGTAATTGCAGTTAGATGGTGTGGCCTCCCGAGAGCGAGGCTGGCCCCAGGGGCTCGGGTATATATGGGTGGAACCACAGGTCGCAGAAGAACTCACACACAGTCCAGGATGTCTTTCATGGTTTTTACTCCCGTTCAGTTGTTCATTGTGAGGTAACCTGGGCGATGCTGAGACAAACTGCAGGGAGAATCAGGCATCCTTCAGGCTGGACCAAGAGTGACTGTCAACTCGCCTTCCTAGCCCTTCTTGCTTGAGATGACCCCTGACTTGAACTATTGCGGGAATCATCCAGGGAAGCAGCATATACCTTTTCTCCCCTTTCTGGCCCATTTGCTGGCAGCGTGGACCAAGTAAAGATGGCTTCTTGCCCTGTCTCACTTATGGGCCCCCTCATTGCTGCTGATGCTGCAGACTCTGTATTGGTTGGTGTGGCACATCCAGCACCCTCACCGGCAGGTTTAGCAGCTTGACTAAATGGATTGCTGCTCTAGGTACCTGTTTCTCCGTGCGGACCTTGTCTACCAGGAGTCCCCGTACTCAATCACCTCGCTCCTTCCTGAGGTGTCTTTCAGGCTGACTGTGTGGCAACCGAACTCCCCCGCCGACAGCCACCACACATGCAGGGTCTGACTAGTGACACTGTGTACGTTATCCTTCTGCGACTGCACACTGCGCTTCCTCACTTCAGACTGGTTCACTACTGCCTCCCCTCTGTGCCTGCCACTGCAACCTAGCAACCAGCTTCTCTACCGCACCCCATGAATGGATGTGGAGGCCACGCCCCCTCCTGGGTCTGCCCAGGGGTCCCTTCAAGGTATGTGTGAGACCTAGTCACTATGTGTCTGTGTGTCCACACCCTATTCCAGCCATCAGGATTACCTGTTTGCACTCACCCAGTGTGGGTGCAGTACTCAGTGGCACCTGACCAGGTCAGGGGCGCCACACATGCATTTACGCTGCAGTGCTAAATGCAGCGTAAATGCATGAATTTACGGAACGTGCGCACATGCCCTAAAATCATACAGGCAGTGCCTGATTCCTGCCGCCCATGGATCATCTATCAAGTTCCCCTTAAGGCTAGGGTAACAATCTCAGTAAGAAGCTGTCTACAGACAGCAATATTTGAAAGGTAACTGTGAAGGGAATTAATGGATAGAGGGTTATGGCCTCCAACCAGCAGTGGATTTTTTGAAGTGTCCTAACCTCACCTATAGATTTCTGCTGTTGAACAGTGGTCGTCAACTTGAGATTTACATTCAGCTCTGAGAAAAGGTTGGGAGTAGAGATGAGTGAACCTGTCAAGTTTCAGTTCGCCGAGCCCAACCAAACAAGTGGTACGTTCGTCGATCCTTTATCGAACTGAACTAGAGATAAACAGGGTGCACACAATACCAAAAGAATAATGATATATAGTAGATACCTAGATGTGTGCCACAAATGCAGAGAATAATTGTAACGGGAAGAAAGACACAGAAACTCTGCAAGCAGGAATTGTGCACACCAATATAATAAATAGCAAAGCTTTATTGTATCCAAAAACATTCAGAAGACAGAAGGCACAGAACAATTATAACCAATTAAAACCATATACAACCGCTGTCCCATAGGATGCATAAAGTGCAATACTCAGTAACTGTACAATAATAGTTCCGTTAGTTTAATATCAGCACAATACAAATTCCCATACAAGAGTAATGATGTAATGTAATACTATAAATGGGGATGAATTCCTGGGTCAGGGGTGCCTAATACAAACAAGTGTCAAAGAAACAGTTAAAGTGCTTGTATACAATAAGACAAAATACACATCCAGCTATAATAACATGCAAGGATAGATTCAAAACATGGCAAAAGTCTGGTATGTAGAAATCTAGGTGCAATGACACCAATACACATATCCCTGCAGAAGATAAGGCATACAAAATGCAAGGCTGAAGAAAGAGAGTCTAAGGCGGGCTTTGCACACTACGACATCGCAGGCCGATGCTGCGATGCCGAGTGCGATAGTCCCCGCCCCCGTCGCAGCAGCGATATGTGGTGATAGCTGGCGTAGCGAAAAGTATCGCTACGCCAGCTTCACACACACACTCACCTGCCGTGCGACGTCCCTGTGGCCGGCGACCCGCCTCCTTGTTAAGGGGGCGGGTCGTGCGGCGTCACTGTGACGTCACACGGCAGGCGGCCAATCGGAGCGGAGGGGCGGAGATGAGCAGGATGTAAACATCCTGCCCACCTCCTTCCTTCCGCATATCCTACGGAAGCCGCAGTGACGCCGGTAGGAGATGTTCCTCGCTCCTGCGGCTTCACACACAGCGATGTGTGCTGCCGCAGGAGCGAGGAACAACATCGGACTGTCGCGTCAGCGTAATTATGAATTACGCCGACGCTGCACCGATGATACGATTACGACGATTTTGCGCTCGTTAATCGTATCATCGAGACTTTACACACTGCGATGTCGCATGCGATGCCGGAAGTGCGTCATTTTCAATTTGACCCCACCGACATCGCACCTGCGATGTCGCAGTGTGCAAAGCCCGCCTAAGGCTGCTTTCACACATCCGTTTTTTGCTGAGCGGCACAATACGGCGCTTTGCAGAAAAAACAACTGTTTTTTTTTGCCACCAGTTGCGTTTTTTCCGCATAGACTTGCATTAGCGCCGTATTGTGCCGCATGGCACGTTGCATCCGGTTTTTGCTGGATGTGGCATATTTAGCCCATGCGGCGGCCAGATGGAACGTTGCCTGGCACATGTTTTTGTGCGGCGAAAAAAACGCATTGATCCGGCACGATTTACAATGCAAGCCTATGAACGCCGGATGCGGCGTCTTGCGGCAAAAACCGCATCCGGCCACCGGATGCGTTTTTTTGCACTCCGCATGCTTAGTATCAAGCCGCATCCGTCAAAAAACGGACGGGCCGTATGGAAAAACTTATGCAACAGATCTGTTTTTTTCGCCGCATCCGTTGCATAGGTTTTTGAGCTGGATTGGGCCGCACTGCAAAAACTGGACCAAACCAGCAAATATACAATTTACAGCACAACACCACTGTTTTGGCATAGTCATTAGCTTTCTAGACCATTGACATAATAAATATAGAGGTGGATGAGAGATAAGTGTAGGGCTGGTGCTCCCATATCCCTGCCAGAACAGACAAGAGACAACTTTGAGACTATCTAGTAGTCTCGACATTCCAAATCGTTTCAGGGAGACAGCAGTACGATAGTATCAATTTTCGCCCTCCACATAGGGCCTTAAAAGAGCAGTGAGATACGGTCCATGCAACAAAGGCTGTGGCCCGACATTTCAATTTTTAAAATGAAGTCATGCTTGAGTTACCAGTGTAGGCCTCTTGCTCCCAGAAGGCTGGCACTACCCACAAAACACAACATTGAGGCCTATCTTGTAGTCTCGACATTCAAAATCCTTTCAAGCAGACAGCAGTACAGTAGCATCAATTGTTCCCCTCCCCCCTCCCACATGTTAAAAAGAACATGGAGGTACGGTCCATGCAACGCCCAGGCTGAGGCCCGACATTTCAATATTAAATAGTGAGCACACAGCTCTCAGTCCAGAAGATCAATGCGCAACCAGCTCTGTCCTCCCCTATTGTACCATCACCCATTCCCTGTAGACTGTGAGCCCTCGTGGGCAGGGTCCTCTCTCCTCCTATACCAGTCTGTTTTGTACTGTTAATGATTGTTGTACGTATACCCTCTTTCACTTGTAAAGCGCCATGGAATAAATGGCGCTATAAAAATAAATAATAATAATAATAACACAGCAACTGTGCCATCTGCAGCAGCGCATCCAGGACATATTAGTGCTTTAGAAATTTCTTTGCAACCAGGTTGATCCATGCAGTGCATATGTGATGTTACCCAGGCATTGTGCTGCCACAAATTTGCACCTTAATTGCACATGGCCTTCCCTGGCTCCAGGTTCAGTTGTGACAACCATTTATCAAACTCGGCATGGATAGAGTACCACAACTCTGCAGCTGTGTGACTGCGTTCTCTGATGCATATTAATTGAACCACTGCCTAATTGCATTGACTTACACACAAGATGCTGCCTGAAATTTAAATTTTAAAAAACAGCAGAAAAGTTTAAAAACCTTTCAGACATACAGCAGTACATTAGCATCAATTCCCCCTCCCCATAGGGTCTTAAAAGAGCAGGGAGGTATGGTCCATGCAACACACAGTCTGTGGCCCGACATTTAAATTTTAAAAATGAAGACATGCTTGAGTGACCGGTGTAGGTCTCTTGCTCCCAGAGGACTGGCACTGCCCACAAGACACAACTTTGAGACCTATCTTCTAGTCTCAACATTCAAAATCCTTTCAGGCAGACAGTAGTACAGTAGCATCAATTGCCCCCCTCCCCATAAGGTCTTAAAAGAGCAGGGAGGTACAGTCCATGCAACACACAGGTTGTGGCCAGGCAGTTCAATTTTAAAAATGAAGACATTCTTGATTGACTGGTGTAGGCCTCTTGCTCCCAGAAGACTGGAACTACAGACAAAAATCTCTTTTCATGTGAGGTGGAAAGAAAGGGTATCTCTTTCATGTAAACTGTAACAACATCATCAGATATGGATTGACTCATTTGCACCCTAGTATGGCAACATTGCTGCCCTTGAATACACAGATGAATGAAGGCTCCATTTGGAAAGGCCGCAGCTCAGCGATCAAGAGCTGATGCAGCACATGAAGGCATTTCTGCAAATATGATGAAGAAAAGGACCTCTCACAAGAAACATGAAAGCAATATGGGCCCAAGTAAACCAATTTCTTAACCAAGAAGAAATATTGTAGGTTGCAGGATACAACATGGTTGGAAAGAGGGCAGTGGTCCAATAACTCAATGGAAAGGAACTGTTTTGTATCAAATACCAGTCAACCTTTCTCTTTATCTTATAAAATATGATGGATTTGATTGTGTGTTTGGACTTGAGCTTCACAAGATGAAAGGGTTTCTGCTCTCAAAATTTTACTAGATAGCAATGCTCATTTAGCTGGGGGATGGCACCGGTGGCACCTGCAGGGAAGACAACCTGCCTTTTCATGGTTGAAAATCTCTTTGCATGTGAGGTGGAAAGAAAGCGCATCTTTTTCATGTAGACTGTAACGACATTATCAGACTAGGAGTGACTCATTTTCACCCTAATTTGGCAGAATTGCTGACCTTGCATACACATATGAATGAAGACTCCATTTGGGAATTGCCAACTTATGTTGTCCCACTCTTTCTCTTCCTGACCTGATATCACAGAACAGTATGCGTGACCCTCAGGTATCTGAGTCTCATCATCAACACTTCCATCCCTGGGGATTAACGTTAGTTGATGAGGGTCGGGATCCTGCTGGGAATCTACTGTACTTTGTCCGGGCCAGGATCCAACTCACAAAGATTTTGGGCATCGGTGCAGATGCTTTCCTCTTCAATTTGGGTATCTTTGGAGCGGACCTGTGATGCCAATGGGATAGCATGTGTCAACAGCTAAGACCCACCCATGTGTGGTTCCCCATAGTCAGTTTGCCAATTGACAATTTGTGACGCTGGCACAAACAAGTGTAATTGGGGTGGCACCTCTGAGGAATGAACTGTGTTAATATTAGAATCGTGTCTAATGCTCACCAAGATCAAAACGAATAAGCCGAGCAGATAGTATAACCAATTGTGTGAAGACAAGGTAAAATTTACCTTTTAATAAATCCTAATTAAAATATTTTCACACACAACATAAATAGTTGCGCTAACTTATGCCTGGACATACTATGGTGGAGGCCCGTACGAATCTAAAGTTTCTGCTTTACTGGCCAAATTCCCCTGATGATTAAGCCAATTATGAAACGCGTCGGGAGTAGAGTTGAGCGCGGTTCGTGGTTCGTGGTTCTCCAGTTCTAGGCTCGAGTGGTTTTGGTGCCTGTTCTAGATCGAACTAGAACTCGAGCTTTTTGCAAAAGCTCGATAGTTCTAGAAACGTTCGAGAACGGTTCTAGCAGCAAAAAACAAGCTAAATCATAGCTTGGTTTCTGCTGTAATAGTGTAAGTCACTCTGTGAATCACACTATTATCACATTTCAGTGTATAGTGTGCGTGAACAGCGCCTTCAGATCACTGCTGTTTCTATAATGGCGATCGCCATTTTTTTTTTTTTTTTCTTGTCTTCCTTCCCTAAGCGCGCGCGTCTTGTGGGGCGGGCCAGCATGTCAGCCAATCCCAGACACACACACAGCTAAGTGGACTTTGAGCCAGAGAAGCAACGGCATGTGTGATAGGATGTCCATGTCACATGTCCCTGCATTATAAAACCGGACATTTTCTTCCAGGACGCCATTATCTGCCTTCTGCGTCTTTGGTGTCAGACATCACTGTCGCAGCTCCGTCATCCTGAGTCCTATAGCCGATACAGCTGTATGCGCTGCATACACAGCGTTAGACAGCTTAGGGAGAGCACTTTATAGCAGTCCTTTTAAGGGCTCAAACCGGCAGGGTCAGAGAGCCATAGGTGACAGGTCCTGCAAACAGCAACAGCGTCTGTGTAGCCAAGGTCAGGGATTTCCTCCCTGCATTTCACCATTAGGAGGGAATAGAAAGGCAGGCTTCCATTCCTCTACCCAGAGCACCTGTGAAGCCCCACGGGTGTTGTATCGGTGCATACCTTCAGGGACTCCACGTAGCTGGTGCTGGTCACAGGTAGGGAATCTTCGGTTTTCGATCGTGACGCCACTCTCAGTATTGCGGCCAGTAGGGACCGCCACTGCAGGTTGAGGGTCGCCTGGGGCTGATGGTGTGTGCAGTTAGTTGGAATAGCCTCCTGAGAGTGAGGCAAGCCCCAGGGCCCAGTGTAGGTTTGTAGTACCACAAGTCGCAGAATGACTCACACAGGCAGAACTGTCTTTCCTTTCTTCTTTGGGACATGGCACTACATCTAGCGCATACCACCCTCTTTCTCCTTGGTGCATGGTGAACTGTACGGAGTCTCCCATCTTTAGATTTCTGCCAGGGTGTCCTCTAGGCAGATGAGCGCTTACATCTCTCCTGTTAACAAATATCCCCTCCTTGATGCCAGGGGCTACAATGAATCCATAACCACTTCTCAGATTGAAATCTTCCACTACGCCATAACACAGGGGTCCTCTGGCCTGGGCTTTGGACCTTCTTAGGCACCTTTTCTCCTCCAGGTCTCTGACCGTGACTTCTCTCTGCTCTGGGGATTGTGGTGCTGGAGCAACCTGTGTTCTGCTGCGCCGTGTCTTGCGGGCTGGATTCATGCCTGTGGGCTCCCAGGTGAGGTCTTTGGGTTGATCTTCATCTGCTGACGGTGTCAAGTCTTCCTCATCCCAGCGAGAATAGGGCAGCATCTCTGGCTCTGGGTATGGGTCCACTGCTGGTGGCACTGGAGTCGGAGTCAGCCCCTCAGCTTCCTGGCCTCCCCTCCCCCTTAGTTCTTCGCTGCACCCTGGTTGTGGCAGCGTTGAGGATGAGTGTTCTTCAGCTGGCCCAGGCGGTGGACTCTCCGGCGCAGCTGCAGGGGTTGCCTGAATCTCCTTGGGGGTATACGGAGGGAGCAGGTACCGATCCACCATCTCTTGTGGGAACTGGGCCTCTAGGTCAGCCTTCAGCTTCCAGTATTCGGGGTCCTCTCCTATCAGGGTCTTCCTAGCAGGGACCTCTGTGGACTGGGGAGCGGTGTCTGCTCTGGCCTTGCAGGCCGGGGTAAATGGCGAGGTAATCTCTTCTTGGCGGGCCGCGCCTGACATGGCGGCGGCCTGGTCTTGGCGGGCCGCGCCTGGCATGGCGGCGGCCTGGTCTTGGCGGGCCGCGCCCTGTATGGCGGCGGCCTGGATTGGCGTTTCTGTCGCGGCCGGTTCCTGGCGGGCCGGACTGGACACTGCAGCCGCGGTCTCACTTGGCGTCGCAGCCTCGATGGGGTCCGTGCAGGCTGAGCCGGGCGTCGCTGCAGTGATCGGAGCTTGGCGGGCCGCACCCGGCGGGGCTGCGGCCTGGTTCAGCATATCACTTGCGGCGCGGACGAGCGTCGCTGCTGCGTTGGGGTCTTGGCGGACCGGGTTTAGCAGGGTGGCAGCCTGGGTCAGCGTCACACCTGCAGCACGGATGAGCACTGCCGTGGTGGTCGGAGCCCTGCGGGACAGGCGGGGCATCGCTGCAGCGGCCTGGGCTTGGCGGGCCGCACCTAGCGTGGCTGCGGCCTCACTCAGCGTCGCCGCACCGGGCGCCTCCTCTGGGACCGCGGTCGTAGCAGCTAGGGTCGGGGCTCTTGTTCTAGCCGGGGCAACACCGGACTCACCCATCGGGGTCTGAATCGTCGTCGCCGCTCGATCCGGCAGGCTCCGCGCGGCTCTCTCCTCATAGGTCCGGACCGCTGCAGCCATCTCCAGGAGCTCCTTGCGTTCCTCATAGAGCCGTCGCATAATCCTGGCCTCCAGCTGATCACAGAAGAGGGCGAGCTCCCGGCACCACCAGGCAGCAGAGCCTGGTTCTGGGTATCCGCGTCTGGATTCCATTTCTGCTCTCCGCAGCAGCAGGTTTGTGGCTTCCCTTCTCTCCCGCCGTTTCTGGACGCTTCCGCTCTCATAGCCGGCAAGGTCAGAACTCTGCAGGGGATCTCTGGGTAGCCACGCCTCTTCGTGGGCGGTAACTTCTTCCAGCGCGGGCTGCTGTTGTTTTGCAGCGCGCTTTTCATGGTGGCAATATGGCGGCGCTTCCAATTTTTCAAGCGGACCGCCCAGGCACATGGTCACCTGTCTGAACAGGTCTAGTCCTTATCCTGTTCGTGACGCCAGATGTGAAGCCCCGCAGGTGTTGTGTCGGTGTCGGTGCATTACCTTCAGGGACTCCACGTTGCTGGATCTCCGTCACTGGTAGGAAATCTTCTTGTTTGATCGTGACGCCACTCTCAGTATTGCGGTCAGTGGGGACCGCCACTGCAGGTTAGGGGACGCCTGGGGCTGATGGTGGGTGCAGTCGGATGTAGTAGCCTCCTGAGAGTGAGGCAAGCCCCAGGGCCCGGTGTAGGTTTGTAGTACTACAAGTCGCAGAATGACCACACAGGCAGAGTGTCTTTCAGGGTTTTTACTCACATTTGATGGCAGGGTGAGTAACCCGGGCGTAGCTGGGACGAACCAGGTGGAACCAGGTATCCTTCAGGCTGACTTTATGAGGGTGACTACTGACTCGCCTTCCTTAGCCCTTGGTGGTTTGGGGTAACCCCGACTTTGAGTCCCTATGGGGGTCACCCAGGGAAGATGCTCCAAGCCTCTCTCCCCTTCTTGTTTCGCCGTGTGCTTGTTCCCCGGACCAGGCCACTCCAGCCTCTTGCCTCCTATGACCTATGGGCCCTAACTTGCGGTTACGTGGCTGCGGCTTTTGTAGTGTTGTGGTGTGGGCTTTAAGGGCCCCACACCGGCAGGTTTAGCAGAAGAAAGTTGAATCTATCCCCGCTTCGGGATCTGCCGCCCGGTTGGGCCTGGTGCTCTCTAGCAGTCTCCTTACTTCCCACTCCGTTGCACTCGCTAGCTGAAGCTGGCTTTCAGGCAGCACTCCTAGTTGACCGTTCTCCCCCGTCTGTAGCCACTGCGCGGACGCTGTCAGATTGCACAGCTCCAGGGATCTGCTCCTCACTTGAGCTCCCTGGACTCTACACTGAACTGGCTCACTGCTCCTCCTCTCCTGTTCTTGCCTACGCCACCTAGCAACCAGCCCCTGAACACACCCCCAGCTGGGAATTGCAAGTTAACTCCTTCTGGCTACTCAAGGGTCCCCTCTGGTGATGTGGGAGGCCTGGTCACTATGCGCCTGTGTTCCACACCCCGGTCAGCCTTCTGGATTACCTGTATTGTACTGTCCCCAGCATGGGTGCAGTACTCAGTGGTGCCTGACCAGGTCAGGGGCGCCACACACCACAATCCTGCCACTGTACCCTCTTGTCCTCTGCACACTCCAACTCATTATAACTAAGCCATTATACTAGCAAACACTCAGTGTACCTAGTGGCATCCTATCTGTGGCTATTGGACTTTGCTATAGTCCCACTAGTGCAAAGACATTTGCAGAGCACGTCTGCCTGCATTGCACACTCCAACTTTTTTAAACTAAGCAATTTTACTAGCAAACACTCAGTGTACCTAGTGGCATCCTATCTGTGGCTATTGGACTTTGCTATAGTCCCACTAGTGCAAAGACATTTGCAGAGCACGTCTGCCTGCATTGCACACTCCAACTTTTTTAAACTAAGCCATTATACTAGCAAACAGTCAGTGTACCTAGTGGCATCCTAAACGTGGCTATTGGACTTTGCTATAGTCCCACTAGTGCAAAGACATTTGCAGAGCACGTCTGCCTGCATTGCACACTCCAACTTTTTTAAACTAAGCCATTATACTAGCAAACAGTCAGTGTACCTAGTGGCATCCTAAACGTGGCTATTGGACTTTGCTATAGTCCCACTAGTGCAAAGACATTTGCAGAGCACGTCTGCCTGCATTGCACACTCAAACTTTTTTAAACTAAGCAATTTTACTAGCAAACACTCAGTGTACCTAGTGGCATCCTAAACGTGGCTATTGGACTTTGCTATAGTCCCACTAGTGCAAAGACATTTGCAGAGCACGTCTGCCTGCAATGCACACTCAAACTTTTTTAAACTAAGCAATTTTACTAGCAAACACTCAGTGTACCTAGTGGCATCCTAAACGTGGCTATTGGACTTTGCTATAGTCCCACTAGTGCAAAGACATTTGCAGAGCACGTCTGCCTGCATTGCACACTCAGACTTTTTTAAACTAAGCAATTTTACTAGCAAACACTCAGTGTACCTAGTGGCATCCTAAACGTGGCTATTGGACTTTGCTATAGTCCCACTAGTGCAAAGACATTAGCAGAGCACGTCTGCCTGCATTGCACACTCCAACTTTTTTAAACTAAGCAATTTTACTAGCAAACACTCAGTGTACCTAGTGGCATCCTAAACGTGGCTATTGGACTTTGCTATAGTCCCACTAGTGCAAAGACATTAGCAGAGCACGTCTGCCTGCATTGCACACTCCAACTTTTTTAAACTAAGCAATTTTACTAGCAAACACTCAGTGTACCTAGTGGCATCCTAAACGTGGCTATTGGACTTTGCTATAGTCCCACTAGTGCAAAGACATTAGCAGAGCACGTCTGCCTGCATTGCACACTCCAACTTTTTTAAACTAAGCAATTTTACTAGCAAACACTCAGTGTACCTAGTGGCATCCTAAACGTGGCTATTGGACTTTGCTATAGTCCCACTAGGGCAAAGACATTTGCAGAGCACGTCTGCCTGCATTGCACACTCCAACTTTTTTAAACTAAGCAATTTTACTAGCAAACACTCAGTGTACCTAGTGGCATCCTAAACGTGGCTATTGTACTTTTGTCTATTCACAGTATTGGAACGATATTTGCAGCACGTCTGCCTGCATTGCACACGCAAACTTTTTTAAACTCAGCCATTATACTAGCAAACACTCAGTGTACCTAGTTGTATCCTAAACGTGGCTATTGTACTTTTGTCTATTCACAGTATTGGAACGATATTTGCAGCACGTCTGCCTGCATTGCACACGCAAACTTTTTTAAACTCAGCCATTATACTAGCAAACACTCAGTGTACCTAGTTGTATCCTAAACGTGGCTATTGTACTTTTGTCTATTCACAGTATTGGAACGATATTTGCAGCACGTCTGCCTGCATTGCACACTCAAACTTTTTTAAACTCAGCCGTTATACTAGCAAACACTCAGTGTACCTAGTTGTATCCTAAACGTGGCTATTGTACTTTTGTCTATTCACAGTATTGGAACGATATTTGCAGCACGTCTGCCTGCATTGCACACTCAAACTTTTTTAAACTCAGCCATTATACTAGCAAACACTCAGTGTACCTAGTTGTATCCTAAACGTGGCTATTGTACTTTTGTCTATTCACACTACTGCAAATCTATGTGCAGCACCTCTGCATGACAACCTCCTGCTCTGTTTTTAATAAGCTATAATGATAGCACAAAATACTGCCATTTAGTGGCATCATAGAACTGGCTGTTGTATTCCATTAGTGCCCCACTGGTGACAAGCTATTTCTAGCACCTCTACATCACACCCTCATGCACATTTTGCTACGCTAATGTTATAGCAAACTCATGGAATTCATTGCTGCATTTCATAATTCGGAGGGATAGAAAGTCAGGCTTCCTTTAGCTTTTCCTTCTGTTCATAGACAGCATCTCCAAGACAAATTTCCCCTCCACGTCTAAGTGTGGAGAGGCAGCTAGTGCGCATGCGTGTGCCGATGTACCCCAGCTGCAGCATAATTCTAGTGTTTCGCGTAGTGAGTATGCTCAGCCTGACTGTGTTATTCCTGACGCTAAGTCTTCTTTTCGGGATACAGCGCATGCTCCCACACTAAGTGTGAAAAGCCTCTTTGCACAGGTGCTTGCATTCCGTGCCGGGTCTAAGTCCTGTTTTGTGCCTAGACACCATGCTAAAGCTGATAGTCTTTTTTCAGAGACTGTATTTCATGCTACTGAGCATGCTCAGGCACTTCCTGCATCAGAGACTAGGTCCGGTAATGAACTCTTTGGCCCTGGCCCTGATGTGGGGGTCCCATATAGACCACAGGGCATCAGGTGTCCTCCCAAATGGCTTGCAGAGGCCCACACCTATGACTTGTCACCGCATTATTGATGGTCAGACGATGACTGGTGAAGTGTTTGGGTCATGGCAGCCATGAGGTCATCATTGAAGTTGCGTTTCCAAATAGGACGCTAGTTATGCCACTCATGACGTGTCACTCTACTTTTGTCTCCAGGAGGTGCATTGTGGTTCACCCTGGTTTGGGGCGGACCCAGGTTATAAAAGGGGCTGGAGCCAACAAGGAGGTGCGCAGTCTTCTATTATGCTCCGAAAGAGCACACCTCCATGTGTTGAACCCATTGCGGCTTTAGGCCAGAGGTAGGCAGGGATAGGGTGGTGGATGCAGGCCGCCACCACAGTTGGTAACGCAGAACGGTTAAGACCAGCTCCTGTCCTAACAGTCCTGCTTGTGCAGCCCAGTGGCATTAACAGGCCTGCTGCTGCTGATGCGCCTGCTGTCCACAGGTGTGGCCCCTACGCACACGGTCAGCGTACTCAATGGCCCCTGTGTTGTTAACAGGGAGTTCCTGGGCTGGGTGGGCATGTGGACCCTGTGACGCTAACAGGACTCACAGTCTCCAGATCAGAATGGCGTCTAACTCGGTTCAGGCTACTATTAGTTTCATAGCCACACAGCTCTGTATCCTCCACCAAAACTTCAAGTTGCCAACCTCTCCTTTTCCAACTGGGAGCACGGTGGACACTGACTGCTGATGGGGATATATACCTTTCTCTTTCTTTTCTTATTAATTTTCGTTATATAGCGGTCACAGATTATATACCACTTTATCCAAATCTGCCAGTCCCACTGTAACAGATGTTGTTTCTTCAGCAAATGTTACAGTTGTTTAACCACCAAATCCACGGACCAAAACTTTTTTCCCCTTTCCAACACACCTGTTCCCCTTTCCAACAGCATCTGTCCTTTTTCAACTCATTTTGGGATATGACCAAAAGTGCAACTGTGCAGGGACACCGTACTCAACGCCATCTCAGCACAGCAGCCATCCCTCGGTCCCTCCGATGTGGACAAGTAAAAGACCATTTCCTCCTATCCATGACAAAGCGTTGAGATTCACTCTGTGCAGCACTGGTGTTTAGTGGAAAAGTAGATCTAAGATTGCGTACCACATTCTGCAGATACTCCTGTATACGTGCGTCTATTTCTATGGCAGGAATTAGTTCGCCAAATTTTGTCTTGTACCGGGGATCTAACAGTGTGGCAACCCAGTATTCAGGATTACTTCAAATTCATACAATACGAGGGTTATGTAGGTAGTGCAGCAAGAAGGCGCTCATGTGTCTTGTGCATCCAGGAGGACCAAGTCCTTGGTGTGTTGGTGGCAGAGAGGTGAGAATCGTGCATCCTTCCTCTGCCCTCTACCCACAACCTCGCACAACCGAAATGTGAGCAAGCTCTCACTCATCTGCTGAGTCTTCCATGCCCATCGCCAGTTCGTCCTCCATTTCTTCATGGGCTCCTGCACTTTCATCAACACTTTTTGCTGATACTATGCGCCCTTGTTAATCCCTCTCCCTCACCATGACTGCCGCATAGGTGCCGCTGACCATCTGGACCTCGTAGATCTTGTTATCCCTTCCGCATATGACTCCTCCTGTACTTCCTCCCCTTCCTCTTGTCCCAACACCTGACTCCGAATAATAATTACAGTGTGCTCCATCATGTAGATGACCAGAATTGTCACGCTGAGAATGACATTGCCAGTGCTAAACATCTTCGTCGACATTTGTGAACTGTGTAGCAGGGTGCATAGGTCCTTGATCTGACACCACTACAGCAGCGTGATCTGCACCACCTCTTGATCAAGTTATCCCAGGCTATATGTCATACCGTATTTCAGCAGGGCTCTGCGGTGCTGCCACACACGCTGCAACATGTGCAGATTCCAATTCCTGCGTGTCGGAACATCGCATTTCCGGCGTTTAACTGCCAGACCCTAAGACTTCCGGAGTGATGAAAGTTATTGAGCTGCTGTGTGCGCACGATGGAAGTGAGCACATAGCGAGCGTGCACGCTGCACAAGGCCATGTAGGCCGTGATGGTGTTTTAAAAATTGCTGGAGAATCAGATTCAACACGTGAGCCATACAAGGCACGTGTGTCACATTGCCCTGAGGATGGCCCGCAGCCAGGTTTGCATCATTGCCGCACACGGCTGTTAAGTCACCAACGGAGTCCGCTCCGTCAATTTGTACTCCAGTCGCCAGGTGACAACGTGTTCCTTTCATGCATAGTGCTGATGATGGGAGAGGAGTCGATGCCAGCGGCGCAGGTGGACGCAGGTTATGCTCACCCACTGGGCTGCATTACCTTGACAGATGCAGAATCTCTGGCTGAATGTAGCTGGTGGGTATCTCACAGATTAAATACCATCATTCAGCTACAACCAATGTGAAGACACCACACCCTTTTTTATGCCCATCCTGTCTGCAGACCACTGCCAGACATAGCTATGAACCTCTGGTTAATTTTACCCCCAGTTCAGTTTTATGATTTTGTGTGCTTGTTACCTGACTACTTTTCCTGCTTGCTGTTTATGTACCTTGTTGGCCGATCCGCATTTCACCTCTGCTTGTTTTCTGATTAAGTCCTGGCCGTCCCATTCTGTTCCTGTTCCTCAATTAATGTTTTGACCCTGCCTGACTACTATTCTCTGGAATAGCGGTGTGACTCACATTTCCCATACATTTCAAAGTAAAACTTTGACCGCCTGATGGCATTGAGCTCTGCTGCCAGCATAGTAAGGAGGTGTGTGGTAGTCCTTGTGCGCAGTTGCTTGGAAGGGTGGCCTGACCACACAGGGTTTGCGCCAAGGTGGAGGACCCACACGAGGTTGAAGAGGCAGAAGCAGTGTATTAACTTCTACATACAGAACAAGGATTGAAACAACTCGTGGGGACGGCAAGACTTGTACAGCAGACCCTTCTCCATCTCTCACCATAGTTTGCCAGTGCCCAGTCAGCGACATGTAACGTCCCTATCCATGCTTACTGGTCCAAGTATCGGTGGTGAAATGCACCTGTTCACACACAGAGTTTCTCAAGGAAGCGGTGATGTTGTGTGCGACATGCTGGTGTAGCGCAGGCACACCTTTCTTAGAGAAGTAGTGGCGACTGGGCATCTGGTACTGGGGCACAGTGACAGACATAAGGTCTCTAAAATCCTGTGTGTCCACCATGCGGAAAGGCAGCATTTCCGTAGCCAAGAGCTTACAGAGGGATAAAGTCAACCTCTTAGCTTTGTCATGGGTCGCAGGAAATGGCCTTTTATTTGTCCACATCTGAGGGACAGAGATCTGGCTGCTGTCTGTAGACGGTGTTGAGTAGGGTGTCCCTGGAAAAATGCAGGTTTGTGAGGAAAGTGTAGGCGGAGACATGATGTTGCCTTCATCTTGCCTTCAGATCTGTTCATCTTGTATCATTTTTAAAAAACACAGCAAGCAAGGGTTACTCCAAGCGGAGCCTCCCTTTTTTCCAAAAATTGTGCCCCACACACACCCACCCATTCAGTGGCAGCACTTGTGCCCTAGTTGCAAACAGGATGTTTTGATTTGCATCAAGGCTGAACGGAGCCCACAGCGGAGCCATGGGCAAAGTGACTCATGACTGACTTTGAAGGGCAACGAGGGGTTAACACTGGTTGCAGGGAAAAAAAGCGCGGGCTGTGGGGGGTCAGAAGTTTAGGGGGCTGGGTTTAAGTGCTAGGGGTGGTCAGTTGGGAATATAGAATCAGTAGAAGGGGTGGGTACTATCAGAACAGCATGTGAAGCCAGCAGAAAAGGTCCCGCCCTCCCGCCCTGTGTTATGCTGGGTGTGTGGGTTTTCATCAGGAGAAAGTTTTGTATATTTTAGTAATGTGTCGGCGTCATTTCGGCCAGGTATTTTATTTATTTTCTGTCATGTTGCGGTAGTGAGGTGGGGTTCTTGGAGTTGGTGGTAAAATGGTGGTGGGGGGTTGTACATCAGGTGGATGGTAACCCCCCTTCTTTTATTTGGAATGGTAATTACCTGGCAGACTTTGGGGCTCTCCAGGGTGGGGTCCCCTGGGAGTCGGTGTTAGGGAAATGGTTTTCCGGTCATGGTGTCCCCGAGCTTGTGGTCGTTTGCGGCTGGGGACAACTCCGGATGGTTTATCAATTTTATGGGAACGTCCGCCAGGTTTTGGAGCTCCAAGAACCCTCCTCGCTTTAAAGAAAGATATTTATTTAATGTCATGTTTGTATAATAAAGGCCGATTTGGCCAAATTATCCAAGCGGGTGTCATGTCATCATTCAAAGGGGAATCTGTGGGATGAAGGGATTAGTGCATAGCGAAAAGGAAGCATCTACAATAGTACAGTCAAGCACATTCCAAATCCACAAGCATTTACTCTCCCCAGGATGACACAGGGGTAGTAAATTCCTTGTGGATCCATGACTTGTTCATTTTGATGAACGTCAGTCTGTCCACATTGTCACTGGACAGACGCGTGCGCTTATCTGTCAGCACACACCCAGCAGCACTGAAGACACGTTCAGAGACAACGCTGGCAGCTGGACACGACAAAATCTTCAAGGCGTAACTGGAGAGCTCTGGACATTTTTCTAGATTTGAAGCCCAAAAGGAGCAAGGCTCCATTTGAAAAGTCATTGCATCAATGTTCATTTGGAGATACTCCTGTATCATCCTCTCCATCCGTTGACTATGTGTCAGACTTGTTGTCTCTGGTGGCCTTGCAAAGGAGGGTCTAAAAAAATTATTAAAAGATTCCATAAAATTGCTGTTACCAGCACCAGATCCGGTCCTACTGGTACGGGTAGACTGTTGAAGATGACGAGGCCGTCCCATGTTTGTCAAGTTACAACTGGAAGAATCACTCCCTTCACCTGCACGGTTGTTTGGTGGAAAAGCCGAGCTAAGATCGAGTAACAGCTTCTGCTGAGACTCCTGCATACGTGCGTCCCTTTCTATGGGTGGAATTATGTCACAAAATTTGGACTTGTACCGGGGATCTAATAGTGTGGCAAGCTAGTAGTCATCATCACTTCTAATTTTGACAATACGAGGGTCATGTTGGAGGTAGTGCAACAAGAAGGTACTCATGTGTCTTGCGCAGCCATGCGGACCAAGTCCACGCTGTGTTTGTGGCATAGAGGTGCTAACCGTTCTTTCTTCCTCTGACATCTCCCCCCAAACTCTTTCAACTGAAATTTGACCAAGCTCCCCCTCATCTGCTGAGTCTTCCATGTCCATGGACAGTTCGTCCTCCATATCTTCATGTCATCCTGCACCTTCCTCAACATCTCGCCTGCTACCATGCGCCCTTGTTGATCCCTGTCCCCCATGGTCCCATGCCTGCCGCGTTGGTGATGATGAACGTTTGGACCTTGGTGATGTTGTTGTGTCTTGCGCATATGAATCCTCCTGTAGTTCCTCCCCTTCCTGTTGTCCCACCCCCTGACTCCGAATAGTGTTTAGCGTGTGCTCCAGCATGTAAATGACTGGAATCGTCATGATGATAATGGCATTGTCAGCGCTAAACATATTCGTCGCCATGTCGAAACTGTGCAGAAGGGTGCATAGGTCCTTGATCTGAGATAACTCCATCAGGGTGATCTGCCCCACCTCTGCATCTCGTTGGCCCAGGCTATACGTCATGACGTATTGCACCATGGCTCTGCGGTGCTGCCACAGTCGCTATAACATGTGGAGAGTTGAATTCCAGCGTGTCGCCACATCGCATTTCAGGCGATGAACCGGCAGGCCGAAAGACTTCTGGAGCGATGCAAGTCGCTCAGCTGCGGCGCTTGAACGGCGGAAGTGAGCAGACAGTTTTCGTGCCCTGTTCAGAAGGCCATCTAGGCAGGGATAGTGTGTTAAAAATTGCTGGACGACAAGGTTCAACACGTGAGCCATACAAGGTACGTGTGTCACCTTGCCCAGGCGAAGGGCCGCACCCAGGTTTGCAGCATTGTCGCACACGGCCTTACCAGGCTGCAGGTTGAGTGGAGACAACCATTTATTAAACTCGGACCGCAGAGCTGACCACAACTCCTCAGCTGTGTGACTCTTATTCCCAAGACATGTCAAGCTAAAGACCGCCTGATGCCGTTGCGCTCTGCTGCCAGCATAGTAATGAGGGTTGCGTGATTCCTTCTGCGCAGTGAGAACGCTGGTGGCCTGACCAGGCAGGATTGGGGCGGAGGTGGAGGACCCAGATGAGGTGGAGGATGCAGAAGCAGTGGCGGAACTTGGACAGACAGAGGATTGACACACAAGTCGTGGGGACGGCAAGACTTGTGCAGCCGACCCTTCACCATCTATCACCATAGTTACCCAGTGGCCAGTCAGCGACATGTAACGTCCCTGTCCATGCTTACTGGTCCAAGTATCGGTGGTGAAATGCACCCGTTCACACACAGAGTTTCTCAAGGAAGCGGTGATGTTGTGTGTGACATGCTGGTGTAGCGCGGGCACACCTTTCTTAGAGAAGTAGTGGCGACTAGGCATCTGGTACTGGGGCACAGCGACAGACATAAGGTCTCTAAAATCCTGTGTGTCCACTAGGCGGAAAGGCAGCATTTCGGTAGCCAACAGCTTACAGAGGGATGGAGTCAACCTCTTAGCTTTGTCATGGGTCGCAGGAAGTGGCCTTTTATTTGACCACATCTGAGGGACAGAGATCTGGCTGCTGTGTGTAGACGGTGTTGAGTAGGGTGTCCCTGGAAAAATGCAGGTTTGTGAGGAAAGTGCAGGCGGAGACATGATGTTGCCTTCATCCAACGTTGGTGCTATCAATGTTTGAGAGAGCTGTACACAATCACTTGTTTCCCCTTCCAAACCAACTGACGACCTACCAAGCAAACTGCCTGTTGCGATTACAGTGGTGGAAGTTGTGGGTGGAAAAACAGGTGTGACAGCTGTCCCCACAGTCCTAGAAGATGACGAGCGCGCGGATGCACTGGAAGGGGCAGGCGGTGGATGGTTGGCTCCGCTAGGCCGCATTGCAGCACGGTGAGCTTCCCACCAGGCCATATGATATTTATTCATGTGACGATTCATGGAAGAAGTTGTCAAACTGCTGAGGTTTTGACCTCTACTAAGATAACCATGCCAAATGTTACAGATCACATAATTAGGGCGATCTTTTTTTATGTCAAAAAAGCACCAGGCTAGGCAAGGCTTAGAGGCCATGTGACCTGTTGATCCACCCCGAATAATGCTCAGAGGCAGAGTCGTGGCTGAGGATGCAGTTGTAGACGTGCTACCAGTGCTCCGACTGTGTCCAGGAAGGCGCAAGGTTACTTCGACGTCAGTTGCATCCTCCTCCACCGCCTCTGTTGACCTCCTCGAGTGTCTGACTGTGGGTTGACAGTAGGTGGGATCTAGAACTTCATCATCAATTGTTGTGTTTGCACTCCCCTCCCCCTCAGACCGAGCCTCTTCTTGCCCTGACCGAATATTTAAGTTGTCATCCCAATCGGGTATCTGCGTCTCATTTTCATCAGTATGTTCCTCATTCTCTATAACCACAGTTGTTGGAAAGGCAGCATTTTGGTAGCCAACAGTTTGCAGATGATGAAACTCAACCTCCAAGCCATGTCATGCCCTTCTAAAAGCATGTAAAACACAGCGAGGGGACTCCAACCACAGTCTCCCTCGTTTCCACTAACTGGGCCACACACACCTCACTTGACTGGCATCGGTTGAGCCCCCTTTTGAAAAAGAAAAAGATGCTTTGCATGAAGCACTCTCAAAAATACGCGTGCCATTCCCGTCCCCTGGCTGACCCAGGGGAAGAAAAGTCCTCTGAGAGCCATGACTTGTTCATCTTGGTTCTTTTAGAGACACAGCGAGGGGACTCCAACCACAGTCTCCCTCGTTTCCACTAACTGGGCCACACACACCCCACTTGACTGGCATCGGTTGAGCCCCCTTTTGAAAAAGAAAAAGATGCTTTGCATGAAGCACTCTCAAAAATACGCGTGCCTTTCCCGTCCCCTGGCTGACCCAGGGGAAGAAAAGTCCTCTGAGAGCCATGACTTGTTCATCTTGGTTCTTTTAGAGACACAGCGAGGGGACTCCAACCACAGTCTCCCTCGTTTCCACTAAATGGGCCACACACACCCCTCTTGAATGACATCAGTTGATGCCCCTTTTCAAAATGAAAAAGATGCTTTGCATGAAGCACTCTCAAAAATACGCGTGCCTTTCCCGTCCCCTGGCTGACCCAGGGGAAGAAAAGTCCTCTGAGAGCCATGACTTGTTCATCTTGGTTCTTTTAGAGACACAGCGAGGGGACTCCAACCACAGTCTCCCTCGTTTCCACTAACTGGGCCACACACACCCCACTTGACTGGCATCGGTTGAGCCCCCTTTTCAAAATGAAAAAGATGCTTTGCATGAAGCACTCTCAAAAATACGCGTGCCTTTCCCGTCCCCTGGCTGACCCAGGGGAAGAAAAGTCCTCTGAGAGCCATGACTTGTTCATCTTGGTTCTTTTAGAGACACAGCGAGGGGACTCCAACCACAGTCTCCCTCGTTTCCACTAAATGGGCCACACACACCCCTCTTGAATGACATCAGTTGATGCCCCTTTTCAAAATGAAAAAGATGCTTTGCATGAAGCACTCTCAAAAATACGCGTGCCTTTCCCGTCCCCTGGCTGACCCAGGGGAAGAAAAGTCCTCTGAGAGCCATGACTTGTTCATCTTGGTTCTTTTAGAGACACAGCGAGGGGACTCCAACCACAGTCTCCCTCGTTTCCACTAACTGGGCCACACACACCCCACTTGACTGGCATCGGTTGAGCCCCCTTTTGAAAAAGAAAAAGATGCTTTGCATGAAGCACTCTCAAAAATACGCGTGCCTTTCCCGTCCCCTGGCTGACCCAGGGGAAGAAAAGTCCTCTGAGAGCCATGACTTGTTCATCTTGGTTCTTTTAGAGACACAGCGAGGGGACTCCAACCACAGTGTCCCTCGTTTCCACTAACTGGGCCACACACACCCCACTTGACTGGCATCGGTTGAGCCCCCTTTTGAAAAAGAAAAAGATGCTTTGCATGAAGCACTCTCAAAAATACGCGTGCCTTTCCCGTCCCCTGGCTGACCCAGGGGAAGAAAAGTCCTCTGAGAGCCATGACTTGTTCATCTTGGTTCTTTTAGAGACACAGCGAGGGGACTCCAACTACAGTCTCCCTCGTTTCCACTAACTGGGCCACACACACCCCACTTGACTGGCATCGGTTGAGCCCCCTTTTGAAAAAGAAAAAGATGCTTTGCATGAAGCACTCTCAAAAATACGCGTGCCTTTCCCGTCCCCTGGCTGACCCAGGGGAAGAAAAGTCCTCTGAGAGCCATGACTTGTTCATCTTGGTTCTTTTAGAGACACAGCGAGGGGACTCCAACCACAGTCTCCCTCGTTTCCACTAAATGGGCCACACACACCCCTCTTGAATGACATCAGTTGATGCCCCTTTTCAAAATGAAAAAGATGCTTTGCATGAAGCACTCTCAAAAATACGCGTGCCTTTCCCGTCCCCTGGCTGACCCAGGGGAAGAAAAGTCCTCTGAGAGCCATGACTTGTTCATCTTGGTTCTTTTAGAGACACAGCGAGGGGACTCCAACCACAGTCTCCCTCGTTTCCACTAACTGGGCCACACACACCCCACTTGACTGGCATCGGTTGAGCCCCCTTTTGAAAAAGAAAAAGATGCTTTGCATGAAGCACTCTCAAAAATACGCGTGCCTTTCCCGTCCCCTGGCTGACCCAGGGGAAGAAAAGTCCTCTGAGAGCCATGACTTGTTCATCTTGGTTCTTTTAGAGACACAGCGAGGGGACTCCAACCACAGTCTCCCTCGTTTCCACTAACTGGGCCACACACACCCCACTTGACTGGCATCGGTTGAGCCCCCTTTTGAAAAAGAAAAAGATGCTTTGCATGAAGCACTCTCAAAAATACGCGTGCCTTTCCCGTCCCCTGGCTGACCCAGGGGAAGAAAAGTCCTCTGAGAGCCATGACTTGTTCATCTTGGTTCTTTTAGAGACACAGCGAGGGGACTCCAACCACAGTCTCCCTCGTTTCCACTAAATGGGCCACACACACCCCTCTTGAATGACATCAGTTGATGCCCATTTTCAAAATGAAAAAGATGCTTTGCATGAAGCACTCTCAAAAATACGCGTGCCTTTCCCGTCCCCTGGCTGACCCAGGGGAAGAAAAGTCCTCTGAGAGCCATGACTTGTTCATCTTGGTTCTTTTAGAGACACAGCGAGGGGACTCCAACCACAGTCTCCCTCGTTTCCACTAACTGGGCCACACACACCCCACTTGACTGGCATCGGTTGAGCCCCCTTTTGAAAAAGATAAAGATGCTTTGCATGAAGCACTCTCAAAAATACGCGTGCCTTTCCCGTCCCCTGGCTGACCCAGGGGAAGAAAAGTCCTCTGAGAGCCATGACTTGTTCATCTTGGTTCTTTTAGAGACACAGCGAGGGGACTCCAACCACAGTCTCCCTCGTTTCCACTAACTGGGCCACACACACCCCACTTGACTGGCATCGGTTGAGCCCCCTTTTGAAAAAGAAAAAGATGCTTTGCATGAAGCACTCTCAAAAATACGCGTGCCTTTCCCGTCCCCTGGCTGACCCAGGGGAAGAAAAGTCCTCTGAGAGCCATGACTTGTTCATCTTGGTTCTTTTAGAGACACAGCGAGGGGACTCCAACCACAGTCTCCCTCGTTTCCACTAAATGGGCCACACACACCCCTCTTGAATGACATCAGTTGATGCCCCTTTTCAAAATGAAAAAGATGCTTTGCATGAAGCACTCTCAAAAATACGCGTGCCTTTCCCGTCCCCTGGCTGACCCAGGGGAAGAAAAGTCCTCTGAGAGCCATGACTTGTTCATCTTGGTTCTTTTAGAGACACAGCGAGGGGACTCCAACCACAGTCTCCCTCGTTTCCACTAACTGGGCCACACACACCCCACTTGACTGGCATCGGTTGAGCCCCCTTTTGAAAAAGAAAAAGATGCTTTGCATGAAGCACTCTCAAAAATACGCGTGCCTTTCCCGTCCCCTGGCTGACCCAGGGGAAGAAAAGTCCTCTGAGAGCCATGACTTGTTCATCTTGGTTCTTTTAGAGACACAGCGAGGGGACTCCAACCACAGTCTCCCTCGTTTCCACTAACTGGGCCACACACACCCCACTTGACTGGCATCGGTTGAGCCCCCTTTTGAAAAAGAAAAAGATGCTTTGCATGAAGCACTCTCAAAAATACGCGTGCCTTTCCCGTCCCCTGGCTGACCCAGGGGAAGAAAAGTCCTCTGAGAGCCATGACTTGTTCATCTTGGTTCTTTTAGAGACACAGCGAGGGGACTCCAACCACAGTCTCCCTCGTTTCCACTAAATGGGCCACACACACCCCTCTTGAATGACATCAGTTGATGCCCCTTTTCAAAATGAAAAAGATGCTTTGCATGAAGCACTCTCAAAAATACGCGTGCCTTTCCCGTCCCCTGGCTGACCCAGGGGAAGAAAAGTCCTCTGAGAGCCATGACTTGTTCATCTTGGTTCTTTTAGAGACACAGCGAGGGGACTCCAACCACAGTCTCCCTCGTTTCCACTAACTGGGCCACACACACCCCACTTGACTGGCATCGGTTGAGCCCCCTTTTGAAAAAGAAAAAGATGCTTTGCATGAAGCACTCTCAAAAATACGCGTGCCTTTCCCGTCCCCTGGCTGACCCAGGGGAAGAAAAGTCCTCTGAGAGCCATGACTTGTTCATCTTGGTTCTTTTAGAGACACAGCGAGGGGACTCCAACCACAGTCTCCCTCGTTTCCACTAAATGGGCCACACAGACCCCTCTTGAATGACATCAGTTGATGCCCCTTTTCAAAATGAAAAAGATGCTTTGCATGAAGCACTCTCAAAAATACGCGTGCCTTTCCCGTCCCCTGGCTGACCCAGGGGAAGAAAAGTCCTCTGAGAGCCATGACTTGTTCATCTTGGTTCTTTTAGAGACACAGCGAGGGGACTCCAACCACAGTCTCCCTCGTTTCCACTAACTGGGCCACACACACCCCACTTGACTGGCATCGGTTGAGTCCCCTTTTGAAAAAGAAAAAGATGCTTTGCATGAAGCACTCTCAAAAATACGCGTGCCTTTCCCGTCCCCTGGCTGACCCAGGGGAAGAAAAGTCCTCTGAGAGCCATGACTTGTTCATCTTGGTTCTTTTAGAGACACAGCGAGGGGACTCCAACCACAGTCTCCCTCGTTTCCACTAACTGGGCCATACACACCCCACTTGACTGGCATCGGTTGAGCCCCCTTTTGAAAAAGAAAAAGATGCTTTGCATGAAGCACTCTCAAAAATACGCGTGCCTTTCCCGTCCCCTGGCTGACCCAGGGGAAGAAAAGTCCTCTGAGAGCCATGACTTGTTCATCTTGGTTCTTTTAGAGACACAGCGAGGGGACTCCAACCACAGTCTCCCTTGTTTCCACTAACTGGGCCACACACACCCCACTTGACTGGCATCGGTTGAGCCCCCTTTTGAAAAAGAAAAAGATGCTTTGCATGAAGCACTCTCAAAAATACGCGTGCCTTTCCCGTCCCCTGGCTGACCCAGGGGAAGAAAAGTCCTCTGAGAGCCATGACTTGTTCATCTTGGTTCTTTTAGAGACACAGCGAGGGGACTCCAACCACAGTCTCCCTCGTTTCCACTAAATGGGCCACACACACCCCTCTTGAATGACATCAGTTGATGCCCCTTTTCAAAATGAAAAAGATGCTTTGCATGAAGCACTCTCAAAAATACGCGTGCCTTTCCCGTCCCCTGGCTGACCCAGGGGAAGAAAAGTCCTCTGAGAGCCATGACTTGTTCATCTTGGTTCTTTTAGAGACACAGCGAGGGGACTCCAACCACAGTCTCCCTCGTTTCCACTAACTGGGCCACACACACCCCACTTGACTGGCATCGGTTGAGCCCCCTTTTGAAAAAGAAAAAGATGCTTTGCATGAAGCACTCTCAAAAATACGCGTGCCTTTCCCGTCCCCTGGCTGACCCAGGGGAAGAAAAGTCCTCTGAGAGCCATGACTTGTTCATCTTGGTTCTTTTAGAGACACAGCGAGGGGACTCCAACCACAGTCTCCCTCGTTTCCACTAACTGGGCCACACACACCCCACTTGACTGGCATCGGTTGAGCCCCCTTTTGAAAAAGAAAAAGATGCTTTGCATGAAGCACTCTCAAAAATACGCGTGCCTTTCCCGTCCCCTGGCTGACCCAGGGGAAGAAAAGTCCTCTGAGAGCCATGACTTGTTCATCTTGGTTCTTTTAGAGACACAGCGAGGGGACTCCAACCACAGTCTCCCTCGTTTCCACTAAATGGGCCACACACACCCCTCTTGAATGACATCAGTTGATGCCCCTTTTCAAAATGAAAAAGATGCTTTGCATGAAGCACTCTCAAAAATACGCGTGCCTTTCCCGTCCCCTGGCTGACCCAGGGGAAGAAAATTCCTCTGAGAGCCATGACTTGTTCATCTTGGTTCTTTTAGAGACACAGCGAGGGGACTCCAACCACAGTCTCCCTCGTTTCCACTAACTGGGCCACACACACCCCACTTGACTGGCATCGGTTGAGCCCCCTTTTGAAAAAGAAAAAGATGCTTTGCATGAAGCACTCTCAAAAATACGCGTGCCTTTCCCGTCCCCTGGCTGACCCAGGGGAAGAAAAGTCCTCTGAGAGCCATGACTTGTTCATCTTGGTTCTTTTAGAGACACAGCGAGGGGACTCCAACCACAGTCTCCCTCGTTTCCACTAACTGGGCCACACACACCCCACTTGACTGGCATCGGTTGAGCCCCCTTTTGAAAAAGAAAAAGATGCTTTGCATGAAGCACTCTCAAAAATACGCGTGCCTTTCCCGTCCCCTGGCTGACCCAGGGGAAGAAAAGTCCTCTGAGAGCCATGACTTGTTCATCTTGGTTCTTTTAGAGACACAGCGAGGGGACTCCAACCACAGTCTCCCTCGTTTCCACTAAATGGGCCACACACACCCCTCTTGAATGACATCAGTTGATGCCCCTTTTCAAAATGAAAAAGATGCTTTGCATGAAGCACTCTCAAAAATACGCGTGCCTTTCCCGTCCCCTGGCTGACCCAGGGGAAGAAAAGTCCTCTGAGAGCCATGACTTGTTCATCTTGGTTCTTTTAGAGACACAGCGAGGGGACTCCAACCACAGTCTCCCTCGTTTCCACTAACTGGGCCACACACACCCCACTTGACTGGCATCGGTTGAGCCCCCTTTTGAAAAAGAAAAAGATGCTTTGCATGAAGCACTCTCAAAAATACGCGTGCCTTTCCCGTCCCCTGGCTGACCCATGGGAAGAAAAGTCCTCTGAGAGCCATGACTTGTTCATCTTGGTTCTTTTAGAGACACAGCGAGGGGACTCCAACCACAGTCTCCCTCGTTTCCACTAACTGGGCCACACACACCCCACTTGACTGGCATTGGTTGAGCCCCCTTTTGAAAAAGAAAAAGATGCTTTGCATGAAGCACTCTCAAAAATACGCGTGCCTTTCCCGTCCCCTGGCTGACCCAGGGGAAGAAAAGTCCTCTGAGAGCCATGACTTGTTCATCTTGGTTCTTTTAGAGACACAGCGAGGGGACTCCAACCACAGTCTCCCTCGTTTCCACTAACTGGGCCACACACACCCCACTTGACTGGCATCGGTTGAGCCCCCTTTTGAAAAAGAAAAAGATGCTTTGCATGAAGCACTCTCAAAAATACGCGTGCCTTTCCCGTCCCCTGGCTGACCCAGGGGAAGAAAAGTCCTCTGAGAGCCATGACTTGTTCATCTTGGTTCTTTTAGAGACACAGCGAGGGGACTCCAACCACAGTCTCCCTCGTTTCCACTAAATGGGCCACACACACCCCTCTTGAATGACATCAGTTGATGCCCCTTTTCAAAATGAAAAAGATGCTTTGCATGAAGCACTCTCAAAAATACGCGTGCCTTTCCCGTCCCCTGGCTGACCCAGGGGAAGAAAAGTCCTCTGAGAGCCATGACTTGTTCATCTTGGTTCTTTTAGAGACACAGCGAGGGGACTCCAACCACAGTCTCCCTCGTTTCCACTAACTGGGCCACACACACCCCACTTGACTGGCATCGGTTGAGCCCCCTTTTGAAAAAGAAAAAGATGCTTTGCATGAAGCACTCTCAAAAATACGCGTGCCTTTCCCGTCCCCTGGCTGACCCATGGGAAGAAAAGTCCTCTGAGAGCCATGACTTGTTCATCTTGGTTCTTTTAGAGACACAGCGAGGGGACTCCAACCACAGTCTCCCTCGTTTCCACTAACTGGGCCACACACACCCCACTTGACTGGCATTGGTTGAGCCCCCTTTTGAAAAAGAAAAAGATGCTTTGCATGAAGCACTCTCAAAAATACGCGTGCCTTTCCCGTCCCCTGGCTGACCCAGGGGAAGAAAAGTCCTCTGAGAGCCATGACTTGTTCATCTTGGTTCTTTTAGAGACACAGCGAGGGGACTCCAACCACAGTCTCCCTCGTTTCCACTAAATGGGCCACACACACCCCTCTTGAATGACATCAGTTGATGCCCCTTTTCAAAATGAAAAAGATGCTTTGCATGAAGCACTCTCAAAAATACGCGTGCCTTTCCCGTCCCCTGGCTGACCCAGGGGAAGAAAAGTCCTCTGAGAGCCATGTCCACATTGTCAGTGGACAGACACGTGTGCTTATCTGCCAGCAGACCCCCAGCAGCACTGAAGACAGGTTCCGAGAGAACGCTGGCTGCAGGACACGACAAAATCCCCAAGACGTACGTGGCGAGCTCAGGCAATTTATCAAGATTGGAAGCCTAAAATGAGCAGGGCTCAAGTTGCACAATAATGGAATCGATGTTTCCTTGCATATACTCATATATCTGTGTGTCCTCCTCTTTTTCCTTGTCCAGCTCTTTTGTTTTCACATGAGTATATGTCCTTGTCACTTTCCCATGTGTTGTGAGTTGTTTGTCACCTTTTGGACACCTTTGAGGGTGTTTTCTAGGTGTTTTTCTGTGTTTGTGATTGCCTGCCATTGTTTCCTATGCAGTTCGAGTTCGGTTCGTCGAACGTTCGACGAGCCGAACTCGAACGGGAGCTCCGTTCGGCGAACCGACCTCGAGCCGAACCGGGACCGGTTCGCTCATCTCTAGTCGGGAGGTCTAGGAGCATTTAAGGTCAGATTATTGTAATGTGAGGCAGATGTTTTGAGAATAAAAAACAAAAAAAACAGCTCAACTCAAAATGGCATGTATTATAAGATGTGCATTTCACTAAAAATTCCAAACTGCACTATTTTAAAATTTTAGATTTTTGGCAAAAAAATTGCAATTTCTTGAGCTACCCCGCCATGCCACGGCAAATCTGTTTGGGGCAGTCCTACTCTAAAATATTTTTATTTGAAATATGCCATACAGCCTCACATATGTAAAAGTAGAACTGTTGTTAGCAGCACTTACCTAGTGCTTCTCAATCCCGTACCCATGGCTGAATCATGGCTGTGGGTGGGACAGGCTCAAGCAAATGCTGCATGAATTAAATAGCTTGCATACAGGGCTTGATGGCTGAATGTGAACAGCCCCCAATTGCCAAAATCAAGACAGGTGGAAAAAACAAACCAAATTGGAGGTGCACGGCAAGGTGGGGATCAGCCACCAACCAATTCAATGAAGAAAAAACAAAAAAGCCAGTCCCGCCCACAGGCATGATTCAGTCATGGGTACAGGATTGAAAAGCACCAGGTAAGTGCTGCTAAGAGCAGTTCTACTTTTTCATATGTGAGGCCGTATGACACATTTTAAATAAAAGTATCTTAGAGTAGGACTGCACCAAAGATTTGCCGTGACGTGGCGGGGTAGCTCATGAAATTGCAATTTTTTGCCAAAAATCTCAAATTATAAAATAGTGCAGGTTGGAATTTTTAGTGCAGTGCACATCTTATAATATATGCCATTTTGAGTTGAGCTGGCTTTTTCTTTGCCTTCCCTTGTGACAACAGGGACTCTTCTATCCTCTGCACTGTGCAGGCATTCAACCACACAAAACCTCAGAGTCCTGACCTTCCTTGAAACCAACCCCTAGGGGCTA
Source organism: Anomaloglossus baeobatrachus (assembly GCF_048569485.1). Taxonomy (NCBI): domain Eukaryota; kingdom Metazoa; phylum Chordata; class Amphibia; order Anura; family Aromobatidae; genus Anomaloglossus; species Anomaloglossus baeobatrachus. The sequence continues at coordinate 182,648,099 of NC_134357.1, forward strand.
TGGCTTTTTTGTATCACCTCATTCTGTAGCATGTGAGACAACAGGTCTTTCCTTTCTTGATACATCTGAGGCACGATCTTATGATACCTTTCTTGTATATTGGCCATATTACCCATAGGGACCTCATGCTGACTTGCCTAGGTACATCTAAAGTCATAATCATGTCAGGGAAACACCTCCTGATATTGCCGCAACAGCTTTCCTACCTGTCTCACTGGTTTGGAAGAAAACTCAGATGGGTCGGCATCCAAGTATCCAATATACCATGCCCATATCTTATCTTGTACTCTCTCTTTTTCCAATCTATGGTCACCGATAGTGTCCATGGGTCCCCATGCACGGGAGAAAAACTGCATCGGATCTTGCAAGGTCTCCCTGAAGCATGTAGACTCTAATTCATTCCTGTAAGCCAGCTGAAAGTTTGTTCCACTAAAGTTGAGACACCTCACCAGCACTCATCCTTGGCACACTAATGTCAGCGTGCGGACGACTAGTAATCCTTTCATCACTTCTCTTGTTCCCTGGGGTTCGACCTACAGTTAGGTCCATATATATTTGGAGCCTGACACAAATTTAGTTTTTTTTTTACCTGTTTACTGAAACATATACAAGTTATAGTTATATAATGGACATAAAGTTCTGACTTTTAGCTTTCACTTGAGGGTAGTCACATTAAAATTTGATGAAAGGTTTAGGCGTTTCAGCTCCTTTACATGTGCCACCCTGGTTTTAAATGGGCCAAAAAGTAATTAGACAATTGATTCATAGGCTGTTTTAAGGGCCGGTGTGGGCAATTCCTTTGTTATTTCATTCTCAATTAGGCACATAAAAGGCCAGGGGTTGACTTGAGGTGTGGTGCTTGCATTTTGAATTTTTTGCTCAGAAGTAAACATGCTGTCAAAGAAGCTCTCTATGCAGTGAAACAAACCATCCTTCCTATGCGAAAACAGAAAAAAAAACATCCGAGAAATTGCTACAATGTTAGAAGTGGCTAAATCTACAGTTTGGTACATCCTGAGAAAGAAAGAAAGCACTGGTGAGCTCAACAATGCAAAAAGACCTGGATGCCCATGGAAGACAACTGTGGTGGATTATCGCAGAATGATTACCATGGTGACGAGAAACCTCTTCACAACATCCAATCAAGTGAACATCTCCAGGATGCAGGTGTATCAATATCCAAATCTACCATAAAGAGAAGACTACATGAAAGAAAATACAGAGGGTTCACTGCACGGTGCAAGCCACTCATAAGCCTCAAGAATAAGAAGGCTACATTGTATTTTGCTAAAAATAAAAATCTTAAAAAAACAGCAGAGTTCTGGAATAACATTCTTTGGAGAGATAAAACCAAAATCAAACTCTACCAGAATGACAGAAAGGAAAAAGTATAGTAAAGGCATGGTACAGCTCATGATCCAAAGCACACCACATCATCTGTGAAATACAGCAGATGCAGTGTGATGGCCGGGCATGCATGGTTGCCAGTGCCCTTAATTCCCTAATGTTTATTGAAGATGTGATACAGGACAGAAGCAGTTAGATGAATTCTGGGGTTTTCAGAGACATACAGTGTGATCGAATCCAGCCAAATGCAGCCAAACTGATTGGTCGGCGTATCATAATACAGATGGACAATAACCCCAAACATAAATCCAAAGCAACCCATGAGTTTATTAAAACAAAGAAGTGGAATATTCTTGCATTGCCAGGTCATCACCTGATCTCAACCCAATAGAGAAGCATTTCACTTGTTAAAGATTAAACTCCAGACAAAAAGGCCCACAAACAAAAAGTAACTTAAAACCACTGCTGTTAAGGCCTGGCAAAGCATTATAAAAGAGGAAACCCAGCATCGTATGATGTCCATGAGTTCAAGACTTCAGGCACTCATTGCCAACAAAGGGTTTTCAACCAAGTATTTGAAATTAACATTTTATTTCCAAATATTTAATTTGTCCAATTACTTTAGAACCCCTGAAATGAAGGGATCGAGTTTAAAAAATGCTTTATTACCTCACATTTTTATGCAATCATTTTGTTCAACTCACTGAATTAAAGCTGAAAGTCTAAACTTCAACTGCATCTGAATTATTTTGCTCAAAATCCATTGCGGTAATCTACAAACCAAAATTTTGAAAAATATTGTCTGTGTCCAAATATATGTGGACCTAACTGTATACTTTACCCCCCTTTGAAAGACATGCGGGTACGAACCGGCATAGTGAGTACTATCTTACTATGTGTCAAAGTTAGAACAGTAGTGGAGGGTACCACCAACTTTCCCAAATCCTTGGAGGCAATAGACAACTTCTGGATTGGGCTTGCCCAAATTAGCTGTTGGAATACTTTACACGGTACCCACCAGGAACTCCTTTAGGACAAGGTGTACCCAAATCGCGGCAGTATGTAACACTCTAGTATTAAAACCTTACCATGTGTCAAAACAGACCTCAATCTGATTAAGGTCAGAGATTGACTGTGTCCCAATTATAGACTCACAGCCATGGAAAGCACTACAGATGAAAGGCCTAGTTCAGTGAAAAGTGAGCCACACCCTATTTGTATTGAGTACGAGAGACTAAAGAAAAATATTAAAAAAATGAGACGGAGCGTGAGTTGGTATAAATGCAACTTGTAAGCACATGTTCACACTGGCCATAAGATTCTCCCTTTTCTTGTCCCGAGCCTTTTATGATTAGTAACTATGCCACAACTGTCCCCTGACCCGGAGTCTACTCCAATCTCTTCCTTTCTGGAACACATACTGAGCTCTCCCGTTCCCATTGACACATCTCTCTCTGCTTATACTTTTTGGCCAGCAGATGGTGATGTTCTTTTTCAGAACTCTGTTAGGCAGACTTCACATGTCTGTTAAAAAAAAGCATGTGTAGCACATTCTATTTGATCATCCATGTGTCCATCAGAGTGTCATCTGTGTGCTATTTATGTCCCTTCATTTTGTACATGTTTGTTGTCCATGTGACACATACTGTCAAGAGTGTGCCACATCCTGATGTTACCTCTGAGGGACTTCGGGTCAGGATGTCTCAGTGTTTAATTGATCACAGGCCTTCTGTTGAGCTCACTTGACTGCTGTCTTACTGATGTACTTTCCTTATGATGCTGAAGGGGTTAAGGACTCCTTCACTCGTGTCTAAGAATTCCCTTAGCCTTTATCCCAGCTGCAGCTTATGATTACTTCACCCTTCTGCTACATTTACCCTCCTTGGGCTTCACTCAGTGCCAGATATAGAATTTATTTATTTCTTTTCTCTTCCGTTTATTATCACGGTGGTAATTCTGGTACGTATGTTGCAGTTTTTATACGTACCAGAATCATGGACATATGGAGACCCATTAAAATCAATGGGTCTGTGCACACATCAGTGATTTCTCACTGAGGTGTTTCGATGCGTCGCACACGCGTGTTCATGTGTTCCGCAAGGAGACAAGTCCTCTTTTTTCTGGCATCACTGATGTGAGTGGTGTGATCCATGAAACACGTTCCAGAAAAATCACATACACTTAAAATAAAAAGCTTTTAAAGTCACCCATCTCCAGAGACACTGTCTTTAGCCGCTGCTGTCTCCTGCTTCCAGGCCGGTTAATTATGCTTATACATATGCACTACACAGCCAACCCAAAAGTAGCTGCAGAGGGGAGACAACAGCGGCCGGACACAGCATCGCAGGAGGCTTCAGCACCACAAAGACCAGCGGAGTGAACAGGTGAGTGTAAGGGCGGCTTTGCACGTTGCAACATCGCACGTGCGATGTCGGTGGGGTCAAATCGAAAGTGACGCACATCCGGCGTCACTTTCGACATCGTTGTGTGTAAATTCTAGATGATACGATTAACAAGCGCAAAAGCATCGTTATCGTATCATCGATGCAGGCTCCGACTTTTCCATAATTATGCTGCCGCGACAGGTACGATGCTGTTCCTCGTTCCTGTGGCAGCACACATCGCTGTGTGTTACGCCGCAGGAGCGAGGAACATCACCTTACCTGCCGCCGGCGGCTCTACGGAAGGAAGGAGGTGGGCGGGACGTTTACATCCTGCTCATCTCTGCCCCTCCGCCGCTATTGGCTGCCTGCCGTGTGATGTCGCTATGACGCCGCATGACCCGCCCCCTTAGGAAGGAGGCGGGTCGCCGGCCAGAGCGACGGTCGCAGGGCAGCTGAGTACATGTGAAGCTGGCATAGCGATAATTTTTGCTACGCCAACTATCACAAGATATCGTACCTGCGAAGGGGGCGGGGACTATCGCGTGCGACATCGCAGCATCGGCTTGTGATGTCGCAACGTGCAAAGCCCTCCTAAGTGTCTGATCTCTGTGTATTATCATGGATAGCAGACGGAGATCACACGTGTACCAAAATCACGGCACACGGAGGGACATACGCACCTTTATCACGTCAGTGAAAAACGTGTGTTTTTCACTGATGTGTGAAAGAAGCCTTAAACAGAGGTGTTGTTTCGTTAGCAGCAGCTAAGCTATCTTCTGGAAAGATTTTGGAGCACTTGTATATCTATTGCCTTGCCTGGGCTCCCTGTGTATTTCCTTACTCCTGCCCCTTCACTCCCTTGGAGGAGAGAGGACATCTAGGTGAGTTATTTTCAAAAGCTTAGTAAGGTACAAAACCCAGGCATCTCCAGCTTCATGGGTAATCTTGGAGACAGGGATTAGCCTACGGATCCCTAGCTTGAGATACTACTGAGGTGCACTTTATCCCAACCACATAACAGTCACTGGCATGACAATGACGCAGCAATTAATGCTTTTTTCTATGTTAAAGATGTGCAAAGATACAGTGCTGTGCAAATTAATTGGGACAAAGCAAAAAAACACATATTTTTGAATATTTAACTTTTTCCAATCCAATACAATTTCCTGTTTCGCCCATTGAAAACCTATTATAGGTCGTCATCAGTTATATTTATTCCAGTGTTTGATAGTGAAAACGGAATCTGCTCAAACCCATAAGATGACAGTAAAATGCCATGAAATATTGTTGTCCCTTGCTAGGGGACAAAGGAACTTAACAGATTATTTTGAATGTCCCTCCTGGGGGACTCAGGATAGGAAAAGGTTAATAATAAAATGTTATAATGCACTGTTACATATCAATTTTAGTATGAATATGTCCTACATTAGCATATATGAGATTTTCAATGCGTTTTGGCATTGATTCTACCAAGTTCTTGCATAAATTCTTCAATTCTTCATCATGGAACCACACTTGTCTAGCATGGCACTGTTTATCATGCGTTCTTTGATTGTACAGTCCACTTTGCCAAGACGTCTCTTCACAATGCTCCACAAATTTTCTATAAGATTTAAGTTTGGTGAATTGCCAGGCCAGTCCAGCACCCTTACTTTACTTTCTTCCAGGAATTTCTTCACACACCTGGAATTGTGGCATGGAGCGAAATCTTGTTGGAATGTCCCTTTAAATTTACGCATGAGTGGCACAATAAAACGTTTTAAAACGTCTATGTATTTGGATGAATTCATCATACCATCAACAGGAAATAAGCTCCCGATATCATCAGATGTAAAAAAGCCCCGAAACATCTGTTTTTGAGGGTGTTTTACAGTTTGTTGAATATGATCAGCTTGCAATGGTTCATTTTTGCTTTTTCTAACAACACTGGCTGTGTACCCTTGGACAAAAAGGTGTGTTTCATCACTGAAAATTACCTTTTTCCACTGGCTAGTTGTCCAAGATTTATATTTTTTGGCCCCTGCAAGTCATTTTGCCTTCATTGGAGATGTCAGAAGTTGTTTCTTTACTGGCTTTGTTGCCCTCCAACCAACTTCCAGAAGCCTGTGCCGTACATTGGTATCGCTAATATCAATACCTGCAGCGAACAAGTCTCTTAAGAGGTCTTTACTTGTTTTTCTTGCAGTAATTTTACTATTTCTGATAAGTGTTTTATCAGTTCTTGGTGTCGTTTTTCTTTTTCTTCCCTATTCATTTTGGAGAAAACGATCCAGTTTCATTGTGTGAGCAAATTATTCTTGAAATGGTAGATTTTCCAATATCAACGGTGGAAGCGATTGCTCTTACAGTCAGACTTGTATGTTCATTAAGAGTAATAATTCTAGACCTCTTCCGTGGAATAATGTACCGCCCCGCGGCCTCGGCTGCGGCCGCCGAGCCACTCAGATCCGTGCTTGTCTACTACGGGTGGTGGCTCGAGCCTCTCATGGACCCGGGGGTCACGTCGCTCTGCAAGGGGGGGTGTTGGCGCTACGCGCGGGGGATGCGGGTATTAGGTTTTGAAGTGATAGTTCGTGACGCCACCCACGGGTTGTGGTGATCGTGGGCACCACCGCTGCGGTGAAGGTACGAGGACTCCCGGGAATGGTGTAGTGGTGCAGCTAGGTGTCGACCCCTCCGTGGGTAGGGGATGTTGGTCCCGGGGCCCGGTTGTGAGAGCCGGGGTACAGGGCGTAGTGCTGCGGTGCAGCACAGAGCGGTTCCTAATGGCACTTGTGTACTCACTCTGATACAAGACCAAACAGAGTGATGAACGGGGTCCGCAGCCGGCTGCAACTTTTCCTGTTAGGTTGGTAGTGTCCGCCTTTCTCCTGCACCTGTGTGTGAATCTTGACTCCCGTGCCTGGGCACCGGTAGTCCGCTCCCCGGCGTATATGTGTCGTAGGAGCCCGTTTGCCCGCAGACGCTGGCCCTTTGGAACTCTTGCCTTTGGCGGTGGCACTTATCCGGAATGGTTGGGCTGTTGCCTTCAATCGGGACTTAGGTGGGAATGAACCCCTGAGGGCCAGACCGCAATCAGTTGATTTGACTATGGTGGTGGCTTATAGCTTAGTTTGGGGTCTGAGTACCCAGCCTGGTGCTCCGGTATCCAGTTGGCTCCCCGGTTCGGTTCCGGCGGGCCACTACCCTGCCCCGGTCCCTTACGGTTCCACCAGTCATCTTCCCGGTCTCCTGCAGGCGGCCACTACCACCTGCCTCCTTGCCAATGGTGACTGGGCTCCAACCCAGCCACCGGAGTAGTCTTTGGCAGGCCTGAGCACAGGTCTGCTTCTGGACACAACCTCCCTCAACTCCCCTCGAACTTGACTCTTCCAGAGCCAGATTACAACTCTCTGTTTTCCTGCCTCCAGGCCTGTGACCTCCTTGTTGGGTGGAGCAAACCGCCTGGCTCTAACCCCCCCCTGGTGTGGACAACAAACCTGGAGGGTGGTGATGATTAGAGTTGAGCCCGGTTCGCGGTTCGAGGTTCTCCAGTTCTAGGCTCGAGTGATTTTGGGGGCTGTTCTAGATCGAACTAGAACTCGAGCTTTTTGCAAAAGCTCGATAGATCTAGATACGTTCGAGAACGGTTCTAGCAGCAAAAAAAACAGCTAATTCATAGCTGGCTTTCCGCTGTAATAGTGTAAGTCACTCTGTGACTCACACTATTATGACATTTCAGTGTATAGTGTGCGGGAACAGCGCATTCAGATCACTGCTGTTTGGATAATGGCCATTTTTTTTTTTTCCTTGTCTTCCTTCCCTAAGCGCGCGCGTGTAGTGGGGAGGGCCAGCATGTCAGCCAATCCCAGACACACACACAGCTAAGTGGACTTTTAGCCAGAGAAGCAACGGCATGTGTGATAGGATGTCCATGTCACATGTCCCTGCATTATAAAAACGGACATTTTCCTCCAGCACGCCATTATCTGCCTTCTGCGTCCTTGGTGTCAGACATCACTGGCGCAGCTCCTATCGCCGATACAGCTGTATTACGCTCCATACACAGCGCTGGACAGCATAGGGATAGCACTTTCTATCAGTCCATTTAAGGGCTCATACCGGCAGGGTCAGAGCCATAGGTGACAGGTCCTGAAAACAGAGTTTAACAGCTACACAAGATGTCAGCGTCTGTGTAGCTAAGGTCAGGGATTTCCTCGCTGCATTTCCCCATAAGAAGGGATAGAAAGGCAGGCTTCCATTCCTCTACCCAGAGACCCAAAACCCTGCCACTGTACCCTCCTGCCCTTTGCACACTCAAACTCATTGTTACTAAGCCATTATACTAGCAAACACTGAGTGAACTTAGTGGCATCCTTAACGTGGCTGTTGGACTTCTGTATTGCCCCAGTAGTGCACAGATATTTGCAGCACGTCTGCCTGCATTGCACACTCAAACTCATTGTTACTAAGCCATTATACTAGCAAACACTGATTGAACTTAGTGGCATCCTTAACGTGGCTGTTGGACGTCTGTATAGTCCCACTAGTGCAAAGATATTTGCAGCACCTCTGCCTGCATTGCACACTCAAACTCATTGTTACTAAGCCATTATACTAGCAAACACTGATTGAACCTAGTGGCATCCTAAAAGTGGCTGTTGGACTTCTGTATTGTCCCACTAGCGCAAAGATATTTGCAGCACCTCTGCCTGCATTGCACACTCAAACTCATTGTTACTAAGCCGTTATACTAGCAAACACTGAGTGAACTTAGTGGCATCCTAAACGTGGCTATTGGACTTCTGTATAGTCCCAGTAGTGCACAGATATTTGCAGCACGTCTGCCTGCATTGCACACTCAAACTCATTGTTACTAAGCCATTATACTAGCAAACACTGATTGAACCTAGTGGCATCCTAAAAGTGGCTGTTGGACTTCTGTATTGTCCCACTAGCGCAAAGATATTTGCAGCACGTCTGCCTGCATTGCACACTCAAACTCATTGTTACTAAGCCATTATAATAGCAAACACTGATTGAACCTAGTGGCATCCTAAACGTGGCTATTGGACTTCTGTATAGTCCCACTAGTGCAAAGATATTTGCAGCACGTCTGCCTGCATTGCACACTCAAACTCATTGTTACTAAGCCATTATAATAGCAAACACTGATTGAACCTAGTGGCATCCTAAAAGTGGCTGTTGGACTTCTGTATAGTCCCAGTAGTGCACAGATATTTGCAGCACGTCTGCCTGCATTGCACACTCAAACTCATTGTTACTAAGCCATTATACTAGCAAACACTGATTGAACCTAGTGGCATCCTAAAAGTGGCTGTTGGACTTCTGTATTGTCCCACTAGCGCAAAGATATTTGCAGCACGTCTGCCTGCATTGCACACTCAAACTCATTGTTACTAAGCCATTATACTAGCAAACACTGATTGAACCTAGTGGCATCCTAAAAGTGGCTGTTGGAATTCTGTATAGTCCCACTAGCGCAAAGATATTTGCAGCACGTCTGCCTGCATTGCACACTCAAACTCATTGTTACTAAGCCATTATACTAGCAAACACTGATTGAACCTAGTGGCATCCTAAAAGTGGCTGTTGGACTTCTGTATAGTCCCACTAGCGCAAAGATATTTGCAGCACGTCTGCCTGCATTGCACACTCAAACTCATTGTTACTAAGCCATTATACTAGCAAACACTGAGTGAACTTAGTGGCATCCTAAACGTGGCTATTGGACTTCTGTATTGTCCCACTAGCGCAAAGATATTTGCAGCACGTCTGCCTGCATTGCACACTCAAACTCATTGTTACTAAGCCATTATACTAGCAAACACTGATTGAACCTAGTGGCATCCTAAAAGTGGCTGTTGGACTTCTGTATTGTCCCACTAGCGCAAAGATATTTGCAGCACGTCTGCCTGCATTGCACACTCAAACTCATTGTTACTAAGCCATTATACTAGCAAACACTGAGTGAACTTAGTGGCATCCTAAACGTGGCTGTTGGATTTCTGTATAGTCCCACTAGTGCACAGATATTTGCAGCACGTCTGCCTGCATTGCACACTCAAACTCATTGTTACTAAGCCATTATACTAGCAACACTGAGTGAACTTAGTGGCATCCTTAACGTGGCTATTGGACTTCTGTATAGTCCCACTAGTGCAAAGATATTTGCAGCACCTCTGCCTGCATTGCACACTCAAACTCATTGTTACTAAGCCATTATACTAGCAAACACTGATTGAACCTAGTGGCATCCTAAAAGTGGCTTTTGGACTTCTGTATAGTCCCACTAGCGCAAAGATATTTGCAACACGTCTGCCTGCATTGCACACTCAAACTCATTGTTACTAAGCCATTATACTAGCAAACACTGAGTGAACTTAGTGGCATCCTAAACGTGGCTATTGGACTTCTGTATTGTCCCACTAGCGCAAAGATATTTGCAGAACGTCTGCCTGCATTGCACACTCAAATTCATTGTTACTAAGCCATTATACTAGCAAACACTGAGTGAACTTAGTGGCATCCTAAACGTGGTATTGGACTTCTGTATAGTCCCACTAGTGCAAAGATATTTGCAGCACGTCTGCCTGCATTGCACACTCAAACTCATTGTTACTAAGCCATTATACTAGCAAACACTGATTGAACCTAGTGGCATTCTAAAAGTGGCTGTTGGACTTCTGTATTGTCCCACTAGCGCAAAGATATTTGCAGCACGTCTGCCTGCATTGCACACTCAAACTCATTGTTACTAAGCCATTATACTAGCAAACACTGAGTGAACTTAGTGGCATCCTAAACGTGGCTATTGGACTTCTGTATAGTCCCACTAGTGCAAAGATATTTGCAGCACGTCTGCCTTCATTGCACACTCAAACTCATTGTTACTAAGCCATTATACTAGCAAACACTGATTGAACCTAGTGGCATCCTAAAAGTGGCTGTTGGACTTCTGTATTGTCCCACTAGCGCAAAGATATTTGCAGCACGTCTGCCTGCATTGCACACTTAAACTCATTGTTACTAAGCCATTATACTAGCAAACACTGATTGAACCTAGTGGCATCCTAAAAGTGGCTGTTGGACTTCTGTATAGTCCCACTAGCGCAAAGATATTTGCACCACATCTGCCTGCATTGCACACTCAAACTCATTGTTACTAAGCCATTATACTAGCAAACACTGAGTGAACTTAGTGGCATCCTAAACGTGGCTATTGGACTTCTGTATTGTCCCACTAGCGCAAAGATATTTGCAGCACGTCTGCCTGCATTGCACACTCAAACTCATTGTTACTAAGCCATTATACTAGCAAACACTGAGTGCACTTAGTGGCATCCTAAACGTGGCTATTGGACTTCTGTATAGTCCCAGTAGTGCACAGATATTTGCAGCACCTCTGCCTGCATTGCACACTCAAACTCATTGTTACTAAGCCATTATACTAGCAAACACTGAGTGAACTTATTGGCATCCTTAACATGGCTATTGGACTTCTGTATAGTCCCACTAGTGCAAAGATATTTGCAGCACGTCTGCCTGCATTGCACACTCCAACTCATTGTTACTAAGCCATTATACTAGCAAACACTGAGTGAACTTAGTGGCATCCTAAACGTGGCTATTGGACTTCTGTATTGTTCCACTAGCGCAAAGATATTTGCAGCACGTCTGCCTGCATTGCACACTCAAACTCATTGTTACTAAGCCATTATACTAGCAAACACTGAGTGAACTTAGTGGCATCCTAAACGTGGCTATTGGACTTCTGTATAGTCCCAGTAGTGCACAGATATTTGCAGCACGTCTGCCTGCATTGCACACTCAAACTCATTGTTACTAAGCCATTATACTAGCAAACACTGAGTGAACTTAGTGGCATCCTTAACGTGGCTATTGGACTTCTGTATAGTCCCACTAGTGCAAAGATATTTGCAGCACCTCTGCCTGCATTGCACACTCAAACTCATTGTTACTAAGCCATTATACTAGCAAACACTGATTGAACCTAGTGGCATCCTAAAAGTGGCTGTTGGATTTCTGTATAGTCCCACTAGCGCAAAGATATTTGCAGCACGTCTGCCTGCATTGCACACTCAAACTCATTGTTACTAAGCCATTATACTAGCAACACTGAGTGAACTTAGTGGCATCCTAAACGTGGCTATTGGACTTCTGTATAGTCCCAGTAGTGCACAGATATTTGCAGCACGTCTGCCTGCATTGCACACTCAAACTCATTGTTACTAAGCCATTATACTAGCAAACACTGAGGAAACTTAGTGGCATACAAGAAGTGGCTGTTGTACTCCATTAGTGCCCCACTGGTGCCAAGCTATTTCTAGCACCTCTGCAGGACACCCTCCTGCTCTGTTTTTAATAAGCTATATTGATAGCAAAAAATACTGCCATTTAGTGGGATCATAGAACTGGATGTTGTATTCCATTATTGTCCCACTGGTGCCAAGCTATTTCTAGCACCTGTGCAGGACACCCTCATGCACATTTTGCTACGCTAATGTTATAGCAAACTCAGGGAATTCATTGCTGCATTTGATAATTCGGAGGGATAGAAAGTGAGGCTTTCTTTAGCTTTTCCTTCTGTTCATAGACAGCATCTCCAAGTGCACACCCGAAGAGCAATTTCTCCTCCACGTCTAAGTGTGGAGAGGCTGCTAGTGCGCATGCGTGTGCCGATTTACCCCAGCTGCAGCCTAACTACAGTGTTTCGCCTAGTGAGTATGCTCAGCCTGACTGTGCCATTCCTGAGGCTAAGTCTTCATTTCGGGATACCTTGCATGCTCCCACACTTAGTGTGAAAAGCCTCTTTGCACAGGTACTTGCATTCCGTGCCAAGTCTAAGTCCTGTTTTGTGCCGAGACACCATGCTAAAGCTGATAGTCTTTTTTCAGAGACTCTATTTCATGCAACTGACCATGCTCAGGCACTTACTGCATCAGAAACTAGGTCCGGAAATGAACTCTTTGGCCCTGCCCCTGATGTGGTGGGGCCCATATAGACCACAGGGCATCAGGTGTCCTGACGATGTGGCCAGGCCACTCCCAAATGGCTTGCAGAGGCCCGCCCCTATGACTTGTCACCTCATTATTGATGGTCAGACGATGACTGGTGAGGTGTTTGTGTCGTGGCAGCCATGAAATCATTATTGAAGTTGCGGTCCCAAATAGGACGCTAGTTATGCCACTCATGACGTGTCACTCTGCTTTTGTCTCTAGGAGGTGCATTGTGGTCCACCCTGGTTTGGGGCGGACCCAGGTTATAAAACGGGCTGGAGCCAACAAGGAGGTGCGCAGTCTTCTATTATGCTCCGAAAGAGCACACCTCCATGTGTTGAACCCATTGTGGCTTTAGGCCAGAGGTAGGCAGGGATAGGGTGTCGATGCAGGCCGCCACCACAGTTGGTAACGCAGAACGGTTAAGACCAGCTCCTATCCTACCAGTCCTGCTTGTGCAGCCCAGTGGCATTAACAGGCCTGCTGCTGCTGATGCGCCTGCTGTCCACAGGTGTGGCCCCAATGCACACGGTCAGCGTACTCAATGGCCCCTGTGATGTTAACAGGGAGTTCCTGGGCTGGGTGAGCGTGTGGACCCTGTGACGCTAACAGGGCTCCCAGTCTCCAGATCCGAGTGGCGTCTAACTCGGTTCAGGCAACTATTAGTTTCATAGCCACACAGATCTGTATCCTCCACCTAACCTTCCAGTTGCCAACCTCTCCTTTTCCATCTGGGAGCACGGTGGACATTGACTGCTGATGGGGATATATACCTTTCTCTTTCTTTTCTTATTAATTTTCGTTATATAGCGGTAACATAGTATATACCACCTTATCCAAATCTGCCAGTCCCACCGTAACAGATGGTGTTTCTTCATCAAATGTTACTTTTGCTTAACCACCAAACCCACGGACAAAAACTTTTTTCCCCTTTCCAACACACCTGTTCCCCTTTCCACCAGCATCTGTCCTTTTTCAACTCATTTTGTATATAACCAAAAGTGCAACTCTGCAGGGACACCGTACTCAATGCCATCTCAGCACAGCAGCCAGCCCTCGGTCCCTCAGATGTGGACAAGTAAAAGACCATTTCCTCCTATCCATGACAAAGCGTTGAGATTCACTCTGTGCAGCACTGGTGTTTAGTGGAAAAGCAGATCTAAGATTGCGTACCACCTTCTGCAGATACTCCTGTATACGTGCGTCCCTTTCTATGGCAGGAATTATTTCGCCAAATTTTGTCTTGTACCGGGGATCTAACAGTGTGGCAACCCAGTAGTTAGCATTACTTCGAATTCGTACAATCCGAGGGTCATGTTGTAGGTAGTGCAGCAAGAAGGCGCTCATGTGTCTTGTGCATCCAGGAGGACCAAGTCCTTGGTGTGTTGGTGGCAGAGAGGTGAGAATCGTGCCTCCTTCCTCTGCCCTCTCCCCCCAACCTCGCACAACCGAAATGTGAGCAAGCTCTCACTCATCTGCTGAGTCTTCCATGCCCATCGCCAGTTCGTCCTTCATTTCTTCATGGGCTCCTGCACCTTCCTCAACAATTTTTGCTGATACTATGCGCCCTTGTTAATCCCTATCCCCCACCATGACTGCCGCCTAGGTGCCGCTCAACGTATGGACCTTGTACATCTTATTATCCCTTTTGCATATGACTCCTCCTGTACTTCCTCCCCTTCCTCTTGGACCAACACCTGACTCCGAATAATGCTTACAGTGTGCTCCTTCTTGTAGATGACCAGAATTGTCACGCTGAGAATGGCATCGCTAGTGCTAAACATCTTCGTCGACATTTGTAAACTGTGTAGAAGGGTGCATAGGTCCTTGATCTGACACCACTCCAGCAGCGTGATCTGCACCACCTCTGGATCAAGTTAGCCCAGGGTATACATCATACCGTATTTTAGCAGGGCTCTGCGGTGCTGCCACAGACGCTGCAACATGTGCAGATTCCAATTCCTGCGTGTCAGAACATCGCATTTCCGGCGTTTAACCGCCAGACCCTAAGACTTCAGGAGCGATGAAAATTGTTCAGCTGCTGGGTGCGAAGGATGAAAGTGAGCACATAGCAGCGTGCCCGCTACACAAGGCCATGTAGGCCGGGATGGTATTTTAAAAATTGCTGGAGAATCAGATTCAACACGTGAGCCATACAAGGCACGTGTGTCACATTGCCCTGACGAAGGGCCGCAGACAGGTTTGCATCATTGCCGCACACGGCTGTTAAGTCACCAACGTAGTCCACTCAATCAATTTGTACTCCGGTCGCCAGGTGACAACGTGTTCCTTTCGTGCATAGTGCTGATGATGGGAAAGGAGTCGATGCCAGCGGCGCAGGTGGACGCAGGTTATGGTCACCCACTGGGTTGCGTTACCTTGACAGATACAGAACCACAGGCTGAATGTAGGTGGTGGGTATCTCACAGACGAAGTACCATCATTCAGCTACAACCAATGGGAAGACACCACACCCTTTTTTAGGCCCCTCCTGTCTGCAGACCACTGCCAGACAAAGCTATGAACCTTTTGTTACTGTTACCCCCAGTTCAGTTTTATGAGTTTGTGTGCTTGTTACCTGACTACTTTTCCTGCTTGCTGTTTATGTACCTCGTTGGCCGATCCGCATTTCACCTCTGCTTGTTTTCTGATTAAGTCCTGGCCATCCCATTCTGTTCCTCTTCCTCAATTAATGTTTTTGATCCTGCATGACTACTATTCTCTGGAACTGCAGCCTTCCACAGGTATTGATCAACTTGGGCCCTGTGTAATTCCAAATCACTGTATAGGGGTTAAAGGGTTTCAGGGTTCTGGGTGTCCAGCTTGGTGAGTGGCTTGCCTCTAGCCTATCCTTTACAGCCCATCTGAGTGTGTCGATCTAGGCAGGCGTTACACCGTGCCCTGGTCAGAAGGCCATGTAGGCCGGGATAGTGTTTTAAAAATTGCTGGACAACCAGGTTCAACACGTGAGCCATACAAGGCACGTGTTCCACATTGCCCTGAAGAAGGGTCGCAGACTGGTTTGCATCATTGTCGCACCCGACCTTCCCTGGCTGCTGGTTGAGTGGAGACAACCATTGATGAAACTCGGTCTCACTCTCCAGAGCTAACCGTCCACAATTCCTCAGCGGTGTGTCACATTTCCCCTACATTTCAAAGTAAACATTTGACCGCCTGATGGCCTTGAGCTGTGCTGCCAACATAGTAAGGAGGTGTGTGGGATTCCTTGGGCGCAGTTACAAGGAAGGGTGGACTGACCACACAGGGTTTGGGCCGAGGTGGAGAACCCACACGAGGTTGAGGAGGCAGAAGCAGTGGAGGAACTTGTACATACAGAGGAAGGATTGACACACAAGTCGTGGGGACGGCAAGACTTGTACAGCAAACCCTTCTCCATCTCTCACCATAGTTACCCAGTGCCCAGTCAGCAACATGTAACTCCCCTGTCCATGCTTACTGGTCCAAGTATCTGTGTTGAAATGCACCCTGTCATACACAGAGTTTCTCAAGGAATCGGTGAGGTTGTGTGCGACCTACTGTGGTAGCGCGGGCACGCCTTTCTTGGAGAAGGAGTGACGACTGGCCATCGGCTCTTGGGGCACTGCAATGGGCATAAGGTCTCGAAAATCCTCGGTCTCAAAAGGGTGTAAAGGCAGCCTTTCTGTTGCCAACAAGTTGCAGATGATGAAACTCAACCTCTTAGGCATGTCATGCCCTTCGAAAATCATGTAAAACACAGCGAGGGGACTCCAACCACAGTCTCCCTCGTTTCCACTAATTGGGCCACACACACCCCACTTGACTGGCATCACTTCATCCTCCTTTTCAAAATTAAACAGATGCTTTGCATGAAGCACTCTCAAAAATACGCGTGCCTTTCCCGTCCCCTGGATGACCCAGGGGAAGACAAGTCCTCTCAGAGCCATGACTTGTTCATCTTGGTTCTTTTAGAAACACAGCGAGGGGACTCCAACCACAGTCTCCCTCGTTGCCACTAATTGGGCCACACACACCCTACTTGACTGACATCAGTTGATGCCCCTTTTCAAAATGAAAAAGATGCTTTGCATGAAGCACTCTCAAAAATACGCGTGCCTTTCCCGTCCCCTGGCTGACCCAGGGGAAGACAAGTCCTCTGAGAGCCATGATTTGTTCATTTTAGTTCTTTTAGAAACACAGCGAGGGGACTCCAACCACAGTCTCCCTCGTTTCCACTAATTGGGCCACACACACCCCACTTGACTGGCATCACTTGATCCCCCTTTTCAAAATGAAACAGATGCTTTGCATGAAGCACTCTCAAAAATATGCGTGCCTTTCCCATCCCCTGGATGACCCAGGGGAAGACAAGTCCTCTCAGAGCCATGACTTGTTCATCTTGGTTCTTTTAGAAACACAGCGAGGGGACTCCAACCACAGTCTCCCTTGTTTCCACTAATTGGGCCACACACACCCCACTTGACTGACATCAGTTGATGCCCCTTTTCAAAATGAAAAAGATGCTTTGCATGAAGCACTCTCAAAAATACGCGTGCCTTTCCCGTCCCCTGGATGACCCAGGGGAAGAATAGTCCTCTGAGAGCCATGACTTGTTCATCTTGGTTCTTTTAGAAACACAGCGAGGGGACTCCAACCACAGTCTCCCTCGTTTCCACTAATTGGGCCACACACACCCCACTTGACTGGCATCACTTCATCCTCCTTTTCAAAATGAAACAGATGCTTTGCATGAAGCACTCTCAAAAATACGCGTGCCTTTCCCGTCCCCTGGATGACCCAGGGGAAGACAAGTCCTCTCAGAGCCATGACTTGTTCATCTTGGTTCTTTTAGAAACACAGCGAGGGGACTCCAACCACAGTCTTCCTCGTTGCCACTAATTGGGCCACACACACCCTACTTGACTGACATCAGTTGATGCCCCTTTTCAAAATGAAAAAGATGCTTTGCATGAAGCACTCTCAAAAATACGCGTGCCTTTCCCGTCCCCTGGCTGACCCAGGGGAAGACAAGTCCTCTGAGGGCCATGATTTGTTCATTTTAGTTCTTTTAGAAACACAGCGAGGGGACTCCAACCACAGTCTCCCTCGTTTCCACTAATTGGGCCACACACACCCCACTTGACTGGCATCACTTGATCCCCCTTTTCAAAATGAAACAGATGCTTTGCATGAAGCACTCTCAAAAATATGCGTGCCTTTCCCGTCCCCTGGATGACCCAGGGGAAGACAAGTCCTCTCAGAGCCATGACTTGTTCATCTTGGTTCTTTTAGAAACACAGCGAGGGGACTCCAACCACAGTCTCCCTTGTTTCCACTAATTGGGCCACACACACCCCACTTGACTGACATCAGTTGATGCCCCTTTTCAAAATGAAAAAGATGCTTTGCATGAAGCACTCTCAAAAATACGCGTGCCTTTCCCGTCCCCTGGATGACCCAGGGGAAGAATAGTCCTCTGAGAGCCATGACTTGTTCATCTTGGTTCTTTTAGAAACACAGCGAGGGGACTCCAACCACAGTCTCCCTCGTGGCCACTAATTGGGCCATACACACCCCACTTGACTGGCATCAGTTGACATCCATTTTCAAGCTTACAAAGATGCTTTGCATGAAGCACTATCAAAAATACGCGTGCCTTTCGCCTCCCCTGGATGACCCAGGGGAAGAAAAGTCCTCTGAGAGCCATTACTTGTTCATCTTGGTTCTTTTAGAAACACAGCGAGGGGTCTCCAACCA
Organism: Anomaloglossus baeobatrachus; assembly: GCF_048569485.1. Lineage (NCBI taxonomy): Eukaryota > Metazoa > Chordata > Amphibia > Anura > Aromobatidae > Anomaloglossus > Anomaloglossus baeobatrachus. Next base: position 182,666,586 of record NC_134357.1, read on the forward strand.
CAGTCTCCCTCGTTGCCACTAATTGGGCCACACACACCCCACTTGACTGACATCAGTTGATGCCCCTTTTCAAAATGAAAAAGATGCTTTGCATGAAGCACTCTCAAAAATACGCGTGCCTTTGGCCTCCCCTGGATGACCCAGGGGAAGAAAAGTCCTCTGAGAGCCATGACTTGTTCATCTTGGTTCTTTTAGAAACACAGCGAGGGGACTCCAACCACAGTCTCCCTCGTTTCCACTAACTGGGCCACACACACCCCACTTGACTGGCATCAGTTGACCCCTATTTTCAAGCTTACAAAGATGCTTTGCATGAAGCACTATCAAAAATACGCGTGCCTTTCGCCTCCCCTGGATGACCCAGGGGAAGAAAAGTCCTCTGAGAGCCATGATTTGTTCATTTTGGTTCTTTTAGAAACACAGCGAGAGGACTCCAACCACAGTCTCCCTCGTTTCCACTAATTGGGCCACACACACCCCACTTGACTGGCATCACTTGATCCCCCTTTTCAAAATGAAACAGATGCTTTGCATGAAGCACTCTCAAAAATACGCGTGCCTTTCTCGTCCCCTGGCTGACCCAGGGGAAGAAAAGTCCTCTGAGAGCCATGTCCACATTGTCAGTGGACAGACGCGTGTGCTTATCTGCCAGCAGACCCCCAGCAGCACTGAAGACAGGTTCCGAGAGAACGCTGGCTGCAGGACACGACAAGATCCCCAAGGCGTACGTGGCAATCTCAGGCAATTTATCCAGATTGGAAGCCTAAAATGAGCAGGGCTCAAGTTGCACAGTAATGGCATCGATGTTTCCTTGCATATACTCATATATCTGTGTGTCCTCCTCTTTTTCCTTGTCCAGCTCTTTTGTTTTCGCATGAGTATATGTCCTTGTCACTTTCCCATGTGTTTGTGTTGTGTTGTGAGTTGTTTGTCACCTTTTGGACACCTTTGAGGGTGTTTTCTAGGTGTTTTTATGTGTTTGTGAATGCCTTCCATTGTTTCCTATGCGGTTCGACGAACCGAACTCGAACGGGACCTCCGTTCGATGAACCAACCTCGAGCCGAACCAGGATCGGTTCGCTCATCTCTAGTGATGATAAGGTTTTCTATGTTTGACTGCTGTTACCTAACTAGAAGGGGTGTGATGTTGTGTGTGTGACTACCTGGGACGACCTGGATAGTCCAGGGCGTCACAGTAATATTCATTTTTACAGGCACGATTCCCACTGAGAGAAAAACTACTCTAAACCACTCATCACAGAAACAAGCTCTCAACTAAAGCCGAGGGGGCAGCTAGCTGTTATTTTCTGATTAACCCCTTCAGCCCCAAGCCTATTTTGACCCTAAAGACCAGGCCATTTTTTGGAATTTTGACCAGTGTCACTTTATGAGGTTATAACTCTGGAACGCTTCAACGGATCCCAGTGATTCTGAGATTGTTTTCTCGTGACATATTGGGCTTCATGATAGTGGTAAATTTAGGCAGATATTTTTTGTGTTTCTTTGTGAAAAAAACAGAAATTTCGCGAAAATTTTGAAAATTTTGTAATTTTCGAACTTTGAATTTTTATGCTCTAAAATGAACGAGACATATGACACAAAATAATTAATAAATAACATTTCCCACATATCTACTTTACATCAGAACAATTTTGGGGAAAAAAAAAAAAATTAAGGAAGTTATAGGGGTTCAAAGTTTATGAGCAATTTCTCATTTTTACAACAAAATTTACAAAGCCACTTTTTTTAGGGACCACATCACATTTGAAGCGATTTTGAAAGGTCTACATGACACAAAATACCCAAAAGTGACACCATTCCAAAAACGGCACCCCTCAGGCTACTCAAAACCACATTCAACAAGGTTATTAACCCTTCTGGTGCTTCACAGTAACTAAAGCAATGTGGAAGGAAAAAATGAACATTTTACAACAAAAATGTTAATTTAGCCTCAAATATTGCATTTCACAAGGGTAGCAGGATTAAATGAACCACCAAAATTTGTTGGGCAATTTCTTCTGAGCACGCAGATACCTCATATGTGGCGAAAAACCACTGTTTGGGCGCACCGCAGGACTCAGAAGGGAAGGAGTGTCATTTGACTTTTTGAACAGAAAATTAGCTGGAATCGTTAGCCACACCATGTTGCATTTGGAGAGCCCCTGAGGTGCCGAAACAGTTGAGCTCCCCCACATGTGACCCCATTTTGGAAACTAAACCCCTCATGGAATTTATCTAGATGTTTATTGAGCACTTTGATCCTCTGGGGGCTTCACAAAAGTCAATAGAGTTAAGCTGTGAAAAAAAAAATGTTTTTTTTACCACAAAATTGTTACTTCAACCAGGTAGCTTTTTTTTTCACAAGGGTATCAGGAAAAATTGCACCATAAAATGTATGGTGCAATTTCTCCTGAGTACATAGATACCTCATATGTGGTAGAAATCAAATGTTTGGACACACAGCAGGACTCGTAATGCAAGGAGCGTCATTTGACTTTTCAAACGCAAAATTGTCTGGGATAATTAGCGTATTCCATGTTGTGTTTGGAGACCCCCTGAGGTGCCGAAACAGTGGAGCTCCCCCACGTGTGACCCCATTTTGGAAACTAGACCCCCCATGGCATAGAAAAAAAAAACCAGGGTGCACGCACGAATGTTCTGCAAAAAAGGGGGGGGGGGACTAGGTGGGATGGAAAAAAGCCCTGTCCAAAGTCGAGTACGACTGCAGGACGCTTGCTGATCAGGTAACTAATTGTTCAAGTTTTTTTTTTTTTTATTTGGGGTGCACAAAAAAAGCAAAAACTAGAGCAACAATTACGTACCTGATCAGCCAATCACGTAGCTGATCAGCACTTGGCAGCAAGCGGGTGGGGGAGGAGGAGGGGAGAGGGAGTGGGAGATGCGATTGGGGATAGTTAGAAAAGAGCCATGAACAATACTTACAGGATGGATCAGAACAGCGGCAGATGGGGGGTGGCAGATGGGGGGGCAGCGGCATATAAAGGGAGCATCTGTGATTGTGAGACAGAGGCGGCTGGGATAGGGTGGAGGCGGCTGGGATAGGGTGGTGGCGGCTGGGATAGGGTGGGGGCGGATGGGAGAGGGCGCAGTGGATGCAGGGGCGGCAGAGGATGGGGTGAAGGGGGGATGTGGGGGATGGGGAGTGGGAGGTGAGATTGGGGATAGTTACCTTACAGGATGGATCTAGGCAGCAGGATCACAGGAGATGAAGGAGGCAGCACAGATCACGGGGGTGAGAGGTGAGGGAGAGCGAACAGCAGATCATGGGGGTGACAGGGAAGGGAGCACAGATCACGGGGGTGACAGGGGAGGGAGCACAGATCACGGGGGTGACAGGGAAGTGAGCACAGATCATGGGTGTGACAGGGGAGGGAGCACAGATCACGGGGGTGACAGGGGAGGGGGCGGGTAGCCGATCACGGGGGTGAGAGGTGAGGGGGAGTGGGCAGCACATCACGGAGGGGAGGGGGTGCCAGCCAATCACGAGGGGGAGTGGCGGGCAGCGCATAACGGAGGAGAGGGGGCGTGCAGCCGATCACGAGGGGGAGGGGCCGGACAGCAGATCGGGGAGAGCGGTGACACTGTGGCAGACGGAGGAGGGCAGCGGCGGATCGGGAGGGGTGGGGGTGTGGGCAGCAGATCACGAGGGGTGAGGGTGCGGGCAGCAGATCGGGGAGACAGGTGGCAGGTCGTGGAGGGCAGTGGCGGATCGGGAGGTGTGGGGGTGGGGGTGCGGGCAGCAGATCGGGGAGACAGGTGGCAGATCGTGGAGGGCAGTGGCGGATCGGGAGGTGTGGGGGTGGGGGTGCGGGCAGCAGATCGGGGAGACAGGTGGCAGATCGCGGAGGGCAGCGGCGGATCGGGAGGTGTGGGGGTGGGGGTGCGGGCAGCAGATCACGAGGGGTGGGGTGCGAGCAGCAGATCGGGGAGACAGGTGGCAGATCGTGGAGGACAGCGGCAGATCGGGAGGTGTGGGGGTGCAGGCAGCAGATCACGAGGGGTGGGGGTGCGGGCAGCAGATGGCGGAGACAGGTGGCAGATCGCGGAGGGCAGCGGCGGCGGCAGACTGGGAGATGTGGCGGTGAGGGTGCGGGCAGCAGATACGAGGGGTGGGGGTGCGGGCAGCAGATCGCGGAGACAGGTGGCAGATCGCGGAGGGCAGTGGCGGCGGTGGATTGGGAGGTGTGGCGGTGAGGGTGCGGGCAGCAGATACGAGGGGTGGGGGTGCGGGCAGCAGATCGGGGAGACAGGTGGCAGATCGCGGAGGGCAGCGGCGGTGGCGGATTGGGAAGGCTTTTCGCCGGTTTCATACAGTGCAATGGCGGCGCGGCAACTTCCGGGTCCCATGCTCCGGTTACATAACAGCATGGGACCGGAGCTTGTCGCCCTGCCATTGCACTGTATACACTCACCGTGCTGGCGTGCTGCAGGGACGACAAGTGACAGTGACGGGGGCGGTCACCGGCAACAGGTCCATGGCGATTGGAGAGATCGGTCACAAAGCCGATCTCTCCAATCAGAGCTGCTGGAACTGGGGGAGGGTGATCCAGTGAGGTCACCCAGCTCCAGCCAATGGCCAGTGCTACAGCTGCACTGGTCAGGGCTGGATTTCAATGTTTCAGTAATTTTAAATGGCTGGAACATTACTGAGGCTGTGATTGGTTGAGCGGCGTTCGTCAGCCAATCACAGCCTCCGTAAGTCCGGGGAGGAGGCACCACCCCTCATGAGGTCAGGTACAGGTCCCCTCCTCCCCGAATATGCGGTTTTTGCTAACTTTTCGCAGTCACCGGAGGCTCCGGTGCCGCGATTACGCCATGACGCAAAGATCCGTCCTTGGTGGTTAATGCCCAGGACACCATGACGGATCTTTCCGTCCATGGTCGTAAAGGGGTTAAAACCCCATTTTGTTACTCAAGGTTGTACACTCACACCTGTTCAAAGCAGTTAAAACTGGTTTGAATCACTGACTGGTAACCAACTTACGATTTTAGGCCGGCTTCTCACTTGCGAGTTTTTCGCAGTAGTGCAATGCGAGAAAATCTCGCATTGCACTCGGACACATGTTAGTGAATGATTCAGCTCTCATCTGCAATTTTTTTTTCAGTCCAAATCGGACTGAGAAAAAAATCGCAGCATGCTGCGTTTTGGCGAGTTTCTCCTGCAAGTCTCTCCAATGTAAGTCTATGGGAGTGTGTAAATAATCGGATGTCACTGGACGGGCACTCACACCATCTTAGTGACATCCGATTTTCTAAATACATTTCTCGCATTTTCCTAAAACACTGGAAATGAGTGAGGTCTCACAATGTCTGTCAATCTCTATTCTCTGTCAGTCGGTCTCTCTCTCTTGGTCTCTATTCTCTCTCTGTCAATCGGTCTGTCGGTCAGTCTGTCAGTCGGTCACTATCTCTGTCGCTCTCTCTCTGTCCATGTCGGTCTATCCCTCTCTCCCCCCTCTCTTATACTCACCGATCCCTGATACCAGCGCGGCGCTGCACGGCGTTCACACTGCTCCGGCGGCTTCTCTTTTGAAAAAGCTGGCCGCTCATTATTCAAACTCGTATTCCCTGCTTTCCCCGCCCACCGGCGCCTATGATTGGTTGCAGTCAGACACACCCCCATGCTGAGTGACAGCTGTCTCACTGCAACCAATCACAGCAGCCGGTGGGCGTGTCTATGCTGTGCAGTAAAATAAATAAATAAATAAATAATTAAAAAAAACGGCGTGCGGCCCCCCCAATTTTGATACCAGCCAGATAAAGCCATACGGCTGAAGGCTGGTATTCTCAGGATGGGGAGCTCCACGTTATGGGGAGCCCCCGGCCTAACAATATCAGCCAGCAGCCGCCCAGAATGGCCGCATCTATTAGATGCGACTGTTCTGGGACTGTACAAGGCTCTTCCCGATTTGCCCTGGTGCATTGGCAATCGGGGTAATAAGAAGTTAATGGCAGCCCATAGCTGCCACTAAATCCTAGATTAATCATTGCAGGCATCTATGAGACACCCCCAATGATTAACCTGTAAATTAAAGTTAATAAACACACACAGTAAAAAAAATTCCTTTATTTGAAATAATAAACAATAACAAAGACCCTCGTTCACCACTTTATTAAGTACCCAAAAAACCCATCCATGTCCGACGTAATCCACGGAGGTCCCGTGTCGCTTCCAGCTCTGCTACATGAAGGTGACAGGAGCTGCAGAAGACACCGCCGCTCCTGTCAGCTCCATGCAGCAACTGAGATGAGTATCGCGATCAGCTGAAGATGTCAGTCAGGTTACTCGCGGACACTGCTGGATCCTACAACAGTGACAGCAAGTCACCCGAGTGACAGCGATGAAGTCAGAGGTGAGTTGCGGTCACAGGGGGAGAATACAGCTGGCCGCGGGCAACCTGAGTGACAGCAGCACTAATCGCGCTGCTCAATTCAGTCACTCAGGAGATTACCGGTCACCAGTGAGTCCTTCACAGGTGACCGCTAATCAGGACGCGACACAGACAGAGCCGCGGCATGACAATGAAGTCGGGGGAAGTTCACCCGAGCTCATTCTGATCGTGCGGCTCTGTCTGTGTCTGCTGTCATCTGCCATTCAGCTCTGGTACATGGCTGTCTGCTGTCAGCGGCCATGTAGCAGAGCTGAATGGCAGATGACATAGTAAAAACGGATCCCATACGCATCAAACACGCATTACACACGCTCTGCTATCCTTGAAATAATTAAAAAAAGGAACGCACTTGCATTGCACACTGACCTAACGTGAACTAAATCAGCCGAGTTTTTTTCAGCCAACTCGGACCAATTTTACTCGCATAGATGTGTTTCCAGCCTTACTTAAAGAAATGCTTTGTCCCAATTAATTTGCACAGCACTGTAGATAGATGATAGATGGATAGACATTCAGACAGCTAGATAGATAGATAAATAGATAGATAGATAGATAGATTTTACAGCTATTAGCCAAGTAAATAAATAATTACAAGAAAAAAAACTGCGGAGTCTCCCTTTTTTTGATGACCAGCTGGGAAAGTCCATGGCTATTGGGTCTTTTCCAGTGTAAAAATACTAGCCCGCATGGGCCCACTCCAGAATTGGCGCATCACAATAGAGGCATTTTACCTCGGCTCTTCCTGATTGCCCTGATGCATTGGCAGTTGGGTTAATGGTTTATAGGGTTGATGTCGACTGTGTAGTGTCGGCTGGCATCAAGCTCTATTATTAGAAATCGAGGGGTGTCTATCACACACTCCCATTACTTACCTAGTAAAAAAAAAAAGACACACACAAAAATTTATTTTAATAAACACTCCCCAATAATTCCCCTGTTTATACCATTTTATTAAAAAAAAAACAAAAAACATGCAGCTTTGCCACAGTCCAAGGAATCCATCATAGTCCACAAAATCCATTGTTGTCCAAAAAAACAATATCTGAAAAGACACCACAAAAATACAAACACAGAGAAACAAAACAAGACTCTTTCTTGCTTGCCCTCAAACAACACTTTATTCAAAAGAAAAAAAAAATCTCAGTTCGTTGTGTCGCGGGCGGAGGAGGGGACGCCGCGCTCTCCCACTGCTCGGGTCCGGCTGCCGCGGCTGCTGCGGCCTGCTGCTGCTCGGTGGCTCGAGCGATGGGCCGGATCCCGGGGACTCTAGCGGCGCTCCTCGCCCGTGAGTGAAAGGGGTTTGATTGTTGGGATAGTTTATTGTCCGTGACGCCACCCACGGTTGTGGTGATTGAGTGTACACCACCGCTGCTCTGGCTGGGGAACCCGGGAGTGATGGTATGGAGCAGCCCGTTGTTGCTTTGCCCCTCCGTGGGTAGGGGTTGGTGATCCCGGGGCCCAGTGATGGAATTGGATGGTGGACAGGCGGGTATGGGGCCTGTGGAGGTGCAGGGGCGCAGGGGCAGCGCTGTGCCGCACGGCACGGAGGTACTCACTCAGCCAGTAAACACGACACAGTTCTCGGTAAACAAACGGCTGGTTGGACGGGTCCCTCGGACGGTTACGGTGCTGATGTTCCCTGCAGTTGACGGTGACGGTCTCTTCCCTGCACCTATGTGTAGTCATGGGTACGGGATTGAAATAGACCATGTGAGTGCTGCTAAGAGCAGTTCTACTATTCATATGTGAGGCCGTATGGCACATTTTATAAAAATATTTTAGTGTAGGACTGCTTCAAATGAGATTTGCCGTGACGTGGCGAAGCAGCTCAAGAAATTGCAATTTTTTGCCAAAAATCTCAAAAAAATTTTTTATAATAAGTACAGTTTGGAATGTTTAGTGCTGTAGTGCACATTTGGTGCTGGCTTTTTGTTTTTTCTTCATTGAATTGGTCGGTGGTTGACCTCCACCTTGCTATGCACCCCAATTTGGGATGTATTCCATCTGTCTGGATTTTGGCGGTTGGTGACTGTTCACATTAAGTCATCAGGCTTTGTCCACGGGCTATTTACTTCATGCAGCATTTGCTTGGACCTGTCCCGCCCACAGCCATGACTCAGTCATGGGTACGGGATTGAAATAGACCAGGTGAGTGCTGCTAAGAGCAGTTCTACTATTCATATGTGAGGCCGTATGGCACATTTTATAAAAATATTTTAGTGTAGGACTGCTTCAAATGAGATTTGCCGTGACGTGGCGAAGCAGCTCAAGAAATTGCAATTTTTTGCCAAAAATCTCAAAAACATTTTTTATAATAAGTACAGTTTGGAATGTTTAGTGCTGTAGTGCACATTTGGTGCTGGCTTTTTGTTTTTTCTTCATTGAATTGGTCGGTGGTTGACCTCCACCTTGCTATGCACCCCAATTTGGGATGTATTCCATCTGTCTGGATTTTGGCGGTTGGTGACTGTTCACATTAAGTCATCAGGCTTTGTCCACGGGCTATTTACTTCATGCAGCATTTGCTTGGACCTGTCCCGCCCACAGCCATGACTCAGTCATGGGTACGGGATTGAAATAGACCAGGTGAGTGCTGCTAAGAGCAGTTCTACTATTCATATGTGAGGCCGTATGGCACATTTTATAAAAATATTTTAGTGTAGGACTGCTTCAAATGAGATTTGCCGTGACGTGGCGAAGCAGCTCAAGAAATTGCAATTTTTTGCCAAAAATCTCAAAAAAATTTTTTATAATAAGTACAGTTTGGAATGTTTAGTGCTGTAGTGCACATTTGGTGCTGGCTTTTTGTTTTTTCTTCATTGAATTGGTCGGTGGTTGACCTCCACCTTGCTATGCACCCCAATTTGGGATGTATTCCATCTGTCTGGATTTTGGCGGTTGGTGACTGTTCACATTAAGTCATCAGGCTTTGTCCACGGGCTATTTACTTCATGCAGCATTTGCTTGGACCTGTCCCGCCCACAGCCATGACTCAGTCATGGGTACGGGATTGAAATAGACCAGGTGAGTGCTGCTAAGAGCAGTTCTACTATTCATATGTGAGGCCGTATGGCACATTTTATAAAAATATTTTAGTGTAGGACTGCTTCAAATGAGATTTGCCGTGACGTGGCGAAGCAGCTCAAGAAATTGCAATTTTTTGCCAAAAATCTCAAAAAAATTTTTTATAATAAGTACAGTTTGGAATGTTTAGTGCTGTAGTGCACATTTGGTGCTGGCTTTTTGTTTTTTCTTCATTGAATTGGTCGGTGGTTGACCTCCACCTTGCTATGCACCCCAATTTGGGATGTATTCCATCTGTCTGGATTTTGGCGGTTGGTGACTGTTCACATTAAGTCATCAGGCTTTGTCCACGGGCTATTTACTTCATGCAGCATTTGCTTGGACCTGTCCCGCCCACAGCCATGACTCAGTCATGGGTACGGGATTGAAATAGACCAGGTGAGTGCTGCTAAGAGCAGTTCTACTATTCATATGTGAGGCCGTATGGCACATTTTATAAAAATATTTTAGTGTAGGACTGCTTCAAATGAGATTTGCCGTGACGTGGCGAAGCAGCTCAAGAAATTGCAATTTTTTGCCAAAAATCTCAAAAAAATTTTTTATAATAAGTACAGTTTGGAATGTTTAGTGCTGTAGTGCACATTTGGTGCTGGCTTTTTGTTTTTTCTTCATTGAATTGGTCGGTGGTTGACCTCCACCTTGCTATGCACCCCAATTTGGGATGTATTCCATCTGTCTGGATTTTGGCGGTTGGTGACTGTTCACATTAAGTCATCAGGCTTTGTCCACGGGCTATTTACTTCATGCAGCATTTGCTTGGACCTGTCCCGCCCACAGCCATGACTCAGTCATGGGTACGGGATTGAAATAGACCAGGTGAGTGCTGCTAAGAGCAGTTCTACTATTCATATGTGAGGCCGTATGGCACATTTTATAAAAATATTTTAGTGTAGGACTGCTTCAAATGAGATTTGCCGTGACGTGGTGAAGCAGCTCAAGAAATTGCAATTTTTTGCCAAAAATCTCAAAAAAATTTTTTATAATAAGTACAGTTTGGAATGTTTAGTGCTGTAGTGCACATTTGGTGCTGGCTTTTTGTTTTTTCTTCATTGAATTGGTCGGTGGTTGACCTCCACCTTGCTATGCACCCCAATTTGGGATGTATTCCATCTGTCTGGATTTTGGCGGTTGGTGACTGTTCACATTAAGTCATCAGGCTTTGTCCACGGGCTATTTACTTCATGCAGCATTTGCTTGGACCTGTCCCGCCCACAGCCATGACTCAGTCATGGGTACGGGATTGAAATAGACCAGGTGAGTGCTGCTAAGAGCAGTTCTACTATTCATATGTGAGGCCGTATGGCACATTTTATAAAAATATTTTAGTGTAGGACTGCTTCAAATGAGATTTGCCGTGACGTGGCGAAGCAGCTCAAGAAATTGCAATTTTTTGCCAAAAATCTCAAAAAATTTTTTTATAATAAGTACAGTTTGGAATGTTTAGTGCTGTAGTGCACATTTGGTGCTGGCTTTTTGTTTTTTCTTATGTGTAGTTGTTTGGTAGCGATGGGTTCCCACCAGTAACCCGCTCCCCGACTTGGATATGAGCCGGAGGAGCCCCACTCTTGCCCGCAGGCGCTGGCCCTGGGAAACTGGTGCCTTGGCGGTGGCGGTGTCTCCCCTTAACGGTCGGACTGTTGCCTTCAATCGGGACTTGGTTGTTGGGAGACAGTCGTCCCCTTCACTGACGGATTTGGCAAATTATGGCGACTCCTAGCCTTGCCGGGATCCGAAAGGCCCCTGCCCTGGTGCTGACTGTTCTTTGTATACCGCTCCGGTACCGCTGGGTCACCACCCGTCCACGGTCCTTTCGGAAACCTCCGAGCAATCTCTCCTGCAGACGGTCACCACCGTCTGCCAACCTTGCTGTCTCAGTCCGGGGCACACACCCGGACCAACTTCAGGCTTCTCGCTGTCACTTTCTCTTGTCACTTCTCCTACTGTAATACTATTGTAGGTTTTGAGGATTTCGATAGCGTTAGGGCAATGACAGCCAGAGACGAGTTTGTGGTACAAGATGTTTATGATATGTAACCACGGTAGATACACAACGGAAATACACAGTAAAACAAACACATGAAAATACCTTTCCGAAACGGAGCGAAGGGGATTCCCGGGGCCACGCACCGGACTCCCCCAGGGAGACCACCAGAGCGAACCCCTATACAGGGACTGTCCGGCAATCAACCCCGGAAGGCCTAAATGCACCGCAGCCGGGACACAAGGGGCAAGCGGTAAAGTCCAGAAGTGTCCGTACGGGATGAAAGTCCAGAATGGTTATGAACCGGAAGAAACCGGGCAGACGTGCTGACCAAAGACGGCAGACGGAGTCCGGGCACAGTTTGAAGAAACCGGGTATGGTCCAGAGTCGGTCGGTAGATTTTCAGGAGGATCCAAAGGTAATCAAGTAGCAGCAGCAGCAAAGCAGGAGCACACAGCAAGCAGTATACTCAGGCACTGGACTAGGCTTAGAGGTGGCCTTTTAAGCAGCTGGACAGGAAGTAGGGCAACAGAACATAAAACTCCATGTTAACCGAGGGCAAGCTCTTTCAAAAGAGGACTGGAAAACCCGGAAACCTGACACCTACTTTCCTCCTTCTACTCTCTGTTTACTCCTCACTCTTTCAACTCTAACACTCATCTGCCTGGTTTTCCCGCCTCCAGGGCTGTGAACTCCTCGGTGGGTGGAGCCAACCACCTGGCCCACCCCCTGGTGTGGACACCAGCCCCTTTAGGAAGGCAACAAGGATTTTAGTTTTGACTTTGTGTGTACCTGCAGGGAATGTGGGGTGCGTGTGGTGTTGTGACCTGTGACCCCTGGCTTGACCAGGGCGTCAAAGTTGGACATAGTTCAGAACAAATATGACGAACAAAATCTATGGAACATCGCTTTTACACTCCATAGATTTTGCTAACATGCAATTTGGAGTTACACTGGGGAGAGAGACCGGCGCCTCTGAAGACCAGTAACATCAGTAACGTTACCACTATTCAGGGTCGCTGGGTCACTAATTCACTCCGGGTCATGCTGTGCTGTGCATGACTCGGCGACTCTGATAAGCGATAAGGTTACTGATGTCACAGTGCAGTGCAGGATGACCTGGAATTGCCTGTTAGCAAAGCCTATGGGGTGTCAGAACAATTTTCCATAGACTCCCTGGACTGCGACGAATCAGCTGGGATTTTTTCTCTCTTTTGAATAAAGTGGTGATCTAGGGCAATTGTCTTGATTTATTTCTATGTGTTTGTATGTTTTGGATTTTTTAGATATCTGTGGTGCCCCTGAGGCTTCAGTCGTCACAGGGTACTGCATCTCACTTAAGGTGCGGTGCTCACCTGATTCCAGAGGAGGTCAGTACCGGTTCAACAACACAAAAACTCATATATACACATAGGTTGCCCTTCCCATTGGAGACCGGCCAAGGGTCGGGTCTTATGGTAGTCACCAAACAAGGGGAGCTGCCACCTACTAGTGAGATGGAAACCGGGGGTAGGAGAGGCTACCTGAGGGAGTTAGAAGCTGTCACAACTGTGAGGAGTTCTCCAGCAGGAGAGAGTAAGAGCGGATGGGTTTTTTGGTAGTTCCTGTGGGAATTAGGAGAATATGGTCGCCGAGGGGAGAGCTTTATTGTTCCCTCGGGACCAGCGCAGTGCAGGGTGCAAAGCCCTAGGTGGGACAGACTTCAAGTTGTATCACCAGAACCTGCAGGACAGGGGGATTGTACATTCCTCTGGCCGCCAACAGTTCCCGGAGCACAGTGGCACATAGGGTCCGGAGTCGTGATCAAAGGTCAGACCCCACCGCAGACCCGCGTCACCTGCACATGGGACGGGAGTTAAAACTACAAGAACTGGGGTCCCCAAGCAGTTTAGGCCACGGGGATCTGTTACGCCCTGGACTAGCCAAGTGGTCACAGACAGGTCCTTGCACAAACACCCGCCCCCTAACAAGGTAACAGCGGCCAACCTAAAAACCCTGAGTCACCCCTCTCAGGTCTTGACGTTCACACCAGGGGGCGGAGCCAGGCGGTTGGCCACACCCACCGAGGAGTTCGGATAGCCTGAGGCGGGAAAACACAACAGATCTGTTAGGGAGGAGAGTGGAGTAGTAGGAAAGGAGTAAACGTCTGTCAGGGATCTGGGTCGTAGCCCGGATACCCTGTGGCCAGGAGGCAGACAGTGGTTGCCGTCTGCAGGAGCCGGGAAGACAGCTGGTGGAACCGTAAGGGACCGGAACAGGGTAGTGGCCCGCCGGTACCGAACCGGGGAACCAACTGGAAACCGGAGCACAAGGAGGGGTACTCAGACCCAGAACGAGGCCCAGAAGCCACTGGACCGAGTCGAATTCACTGACTGGGGTCTGGACCTTAGGTTCTTTCCCACCCAAGTCCCGACTGAAGACAACAGCCCAACGAGGGGGATAGAAAGCCACTGCTCAGGCAGAGAGATCCCACGAGCCAGCGTCTGCGGGCAAATGGGCTCTCCTAGCACACACAAAGCCGGGGAGCGGACTAGCATCGCTGAGGCATAGGCAGTCAAAATCTACAAAACGAGGTGCAGGAGAAAGGCGGGAACCACCAAACTGGGTGGGGGACCAGACGCAGCCGGCTGCGGGCTCTGACCACCATCCTTTTAGTTTACCAGAGACTCTGGTGTATCTGTGATAGTGAGTACACTATGTGTACTAGTGTACTTACGTAGTGCTAGCTTCCCTTCAGAGCGACGTGACCTCCGGGTCCGGAGGCGCTCGAGCCACCCACCACACGAGCCCGGACCCGAGCGGCTCGGCTGCAGCCGAGCGTGGGGTGGTACACATCGACTCTTCTAGCATCACGAACAGGATTGAACCCATCCACTTACCGGTGGAAGTGCGCCTTGAAGTAAAGGTTAGCGGTGACCCGTTGAAAAATTGCAGAATCCGCCATCTTTGGGCGCGAAGTTTCCCGCCACAGTCGTCTTCCCCGCGAAGAGAGCAGGAGAGTGAAGCCCTGCCCCCTGGGAACAGAGTGGTGCAGGAAAGCGCGTGGCTGAAAAGTAAAACTGAACAGAACGAGAGCCGAGTGCTGCGAAAAGACCAAGGGGGGCGGGTGAAGACCCCTTGCCATGTGACCGAGTGGATAAAGGGCAGGGACTCCAGGACTCTGCTACCCATTTGGTTCCTGGACCCTGACAGTGCACCATGTCCGCCCCATCTGGCAAGCCCGAGATCCCAGAGCCCACGCCTGGAACAGCGGCGTGGGTGGAAGCCCGGACCATACAAATGTGCTGCCGCTTAAAAGCCCAGGTGCGTTTCCTCATGGAGCTATGGGCGGCCGAGATGGAGGGGATAGCCGCCGCCGTGCGGGCACATGAGGTGGCGGCAGTTTTGGAGGAAAGGGTATGCGACCCACGCCCCTATGTCCCGGAGGGACCGGCCGCTGCGGCTGAGGGACCCGGTCTGCTCCTGCCCTCCATGCTGCCTTCCTCACCGTCCGTGGCGGGGTGGTTGCCGCTGCCTCTCCACCCGGTCCATCACCCCCGACATCGGTGGTGGAACCCGTCCCAGATGCCTGCGAGGATCCACCTGTTGAAGCAGCACGCGGACGGTCGCGTGTGCGGCCTGCATCGATCCCGTTACCTTGGAAGGTGCCTGTTCCTGGAGTGGACCCAAGGTCCCAGAAGTGACCGCACCCCAGAAGGCCCAGGCCCTGGCAGTCCGCCCGGCCAAGAAGGATAGTGGATGCCAACCGGAAGAAGGCCCAGCAGGTAAAGCTTGCTGCTCCCAGGTTCCAGGCCTCGGCTGAGGCGTCGCGGGGTTGCCACTTCGAGGCAGCCATGCAGGCTACGTCACAGCGGAGTTCCCTAGTGCAGCAGGTGCCGGTCGTAGCCGGCACAGGGGAGCTCTGGGCCAGACCCCCGCGCAAAGGGAACCGGGGCATGAGGACGCTCCGTATTGGGAGTGGCAGCAGCGCCGGCTGGGCCAGGAGATCGCGGCCCGAGAGAAGCAAAAGGCTGAGGTGCTCGCCCGTACCATCTGGGAAAAAGAAAACCTGTGGAGTGACACCTATCGGGTGCGGGGCCCGACCTACGAAGGCCAGGTCCATCGGTTTGACCCCCAGCGTGGATGGGGGTTCATCTTTGAACCGGGCCTGGAGGCCGAAATCTTTGTTTCCCGTCGGGATGTCAACTCCCACCTCCCGTTGGGTCATCCGGATCGGGATCTGGTGCCCGGCGACCTCGTCACTTACACCCAGCATTGCAGGGAGAGGGGCTAGTTCTCCCTCAGTTTCAAGAGGAGGGAGAGCCACAGCGTCCAGGAACACCCCCAGTCACCTCCCCCGCCATACAGCTCCGAGGTTGTGGTCGAGTAGGAGAATGTAGAAGAAGAGTAAAAGGTAGCGGTTCCAGCTACTCTGTTTGTTGACCCCCGTTGGGACCCTGTTGAATCCCATTTGTCCCCTTTCAAAATGAACATGGCCGAGAACTTGAAGGCCACCCAATAACTTTTGGGTTTGTAAAAAATTCCCGGACCACGCTTCTGGTCCTACAGTCTCCGGAGAGGCTGGTTGGAGGAAGGGCCTGTGGCAGAGCAGGCCGAGGCCCTGTCACCATGGCAACCGGTGACAACCCTCCGGGTCCAAGGGTCCCCTGGACGTGGGGCCTCTGAGAGACTGCCGAGTAAGGAACTTTTTACCCGGCCCGTATGGGCAATACCCGGACCTTGACCCGTTCCTGGACTGGGGAAAAGGGGTGCTGACCTAGTTTTAGAGGCAGCATTAAGGTTTAGGTTTGCTTGGGTGGGCAAGCGGAAGGACCCGGTCCCGGTTACCATTAATAAAAATGTTTTATGTATGTGCAACGTTTAAGAATGTGCCTCCCGTAAGGGATGATTTCAAAGACTGCTTAAAATGTAAAAAGTTTAGTACACTTGTACCTGTTTCTCCCATTTATCTTTTTCAGTTCAAAAGCAAACAAAAATAAACCGGTGGTAGTCGGGCAGCCCGCGGACGGTCTGCATTAAACCAAGGGGGAATGTGACGCCCTGGACTAGCCAGGTGGTCACAGACAGGCCCTTGCACAAACACCCGTCCCCCAACAAGGTAACAGCAGCCAACCTAAAAACCCTGAATCACCCCTCTCAGGTCTTGACGTTCACACCAGGGGGTGGAGCCAGGCGGTTGGCCACGCCCACCAAGGAGTTCGGATAGCCTGACGCGGGAAAACACAACAGATATGATAGGAAGGAGAGTGGAGTAGTAGGAAAGGAGTAAACGTCTGTCAGGGATCTGGGTCGTAGCCCGGATACCTTGTGGCCAGGAGGCAGACGGTGGTTGCCGCCTGCAGGAGCTGGGAAGACGGCTGGTGGAACCGTAAGGGATCGGGACAGGGTAGTGGCCCGCTGCTACTGAACCGGGGAACCAATTGGAAATCGGAGCACAAGGAGGGGTACTCAGACCCAGAACGAGGCCCAGAAGCCACTGGACCGAGTCGAATTCACTGATTGGGGTCTGGACCTTAGGTTCTTTCCCACCCAAGTCCCGACTGAAGACAACAACCCAACGAGGGGGATAGAAAGCCACCGCTCTGGCAGAGAGATCCCACGGGCCAGCGTCTTCGGGCAAACGGTTTCTCCCGGCACACACAAAGCCAGGGAGTGGACAACCGTCGCTGAGGCATAGGCAGTCAAAATCTACAAAACGAGAAGCAGGAGAAAGACGGGAACCATCGAGCCGGCTGCGGGCACCGACCACCATCCTTTTGGTTTACCAGAGACTCCGGTGTATCTGTAATAGTGAGTACAACAGTGCCCTCGGGCCGCGCACCGCACCGCACTAACACGCCTGCACCTCGCAACCACCGGGCCCCGCAACCATCACCCCCTGCCCACGGAGGGGTTAACACCAGGCTGCACAACACCGTCCCTGGGAGCCTAGTTAACGGCAGCGGTGGTGTCCACACTCACCACAACCCGTGGGTGGCATCACGAACTTAAAGCCCTAAAAACCACGCCCCCCGGCCGTGAAGCTCCCCACCGAAGACCACCCACCCCTCAGCTTCCCTTTAGAGCGACGTGACCCCTGGGTCCGGAGGCACTCGAGACACCCACCACATGAGCCCGGACCCGAGCGGCTCGGCTGTAGCCGAGCGCTGGGCGGTACAGATCCATCTTTAAAAAAGCGCAAGAAGGAAGGGCCCACGGACTACCGTACCAGTTCTGACCGCCAAAGGATCCGGAATCGGCTGGAGCCCATGACGGCAAAGACTGGGACTCTGATGGCATGGCAGCACTTGAACTGTGAGTAAAAAGAAGTGGACCCGCAGCAGCTGACTCAGCCTCTTATTGCCGTCGCCCTGTGCTTCAGCGCCAATGACCACTACTGCCCTCATCACCCTCTCTGGGGCCCGCTCCACCTATGGGGAGCAGATCCTTCCTTGCTGCAGCACCACCAGCCCCGGAGGACATCACCTTTAGCGACGGCTAATCCCTGGCCGTGTACCACAGGTGGCGTCACAAGTCAAACTACCATCCCATCATCACCCCCCATTTTATTGTACACCTCAGGGCCACAAAGCCGGGCAGGGCCACCAGTAACATCCCAGACCCAATATCACCGGCCCAGCGACGAGGAAAGTTAACCCCTTGTCCCATAGGTGCTACATATCCATTTTGTGGACTACGATAGATTTGATGGACTATGACGCTGTAGGTTTCTTTTTTTATAAAATGGAAACTTTTGGGTAGTGTTTAGTGAAATATTTTTTGTGTGTATGTCTTTCTTTGTATTACTGGGTTAGTAATGGGAGTATCTGATAGATACCTCTCCATTACTAACACCGTGGCTTGACGCCAGCTTACACTACACAGCGGACATCTACCATTACCCTAATTGCTACTGCACCAGGGCAATTGGGATGATCCGGGAAAAACACCAGAATTAGCACATCTAATGTGATGTACCACTTCTGGCGCAACTGTGGGATGGTATTTTTAGGGTGGGAATGGCCCAAAACCCATGAACCCGTGATCTTTGCACATGTTTAACACATTAAACCTCTAAAAACAAAATCCGTTATTAAATTCTATTAAAGTTAAAATAGTAGTTACTAGTGATGAGCGAGTACTAAAAAGCTCGGGTGCTCGAGGCTCGGGCCGAGCATCCCAAGATACTCGTGTACTCGGCCCGAGCACCGAGCCCAATGTTATCCTATGGGAGACCCGAGTATTTTTATGAAATCACCCCCGGCAGCATGTAGAAACCCTAAAAATGTCACAAAAGTCTCAGAAGAGTGCTCAAATGACATGGCAACAGCATGGGGAAGATCCCTTGAAGCATTTATCACTCAAAAGTCACAGCTGTGAACAATTTTGTCCGCGTTTTACGCCATTTTTACATGGCGGAAATGTTAAGGGCACATACCCAATAGTGAGATAGAGCTGGTGTATGTTACTTTTGGAGATTACATGAAAGATTTTACGTGAAAACATTGTGTGGCACTTCGATGTCCCTGAGAAGAGACGTACATGAAGGCCTCTTGAGTCTAATGTGCCCATTTTGAGGAAGTGGGTCTATTGTAGTATAGTCCTTTGGCAGGGCAGCCAAAAATTGGGAGGCTCCACGTTGTCCCTGGATAGAGACGTGCATGAAGGCCTGTAAACCTGAAGTGTCCATTGTCAGGAAGTGGGTCAATTGTAGTACAGCCCTTAGGCAGGGCAGCCAAAAATTGGGAGGCTCCACATTGTCCCTGGATAGAGACGTGCATGAGGGCCTCAAAACATTGTTCCCATTGCAAAGGAGCGGGTCTCCTGTCGTTGTAATGTCCATTCTGAAAGAATGGGCGAAAATATTTACCACTGGGGGTATACCTGAAACAAAGGCCTAACTATTGTAACGGTCATCATGGTGGCGCATGAGGAGAAGGAGGAGCAGTCCAGCGATTATCCAAAGTCCAGAAGTGTGTACCCATGGGTGAGTGGAGGTACATGGCAAATTCCCGTTACAAACTTTAAATTCCGCTCTCATTTGCTGGTGGTGTGGTGAAGTCTGGCCCAATCCAACCCTTGTTCATCTTGATCAGAGTCAACCTGTCAGCATTTTCAGTTGACAGGCGGGTTCGTTTATCTGTAATGATTCCACCTGCGGCACTAAAAACACGCTCTGACAAAACGCTAGCGGAAGGGCAGGCCAGGACTTCCAAGGCGTAGAGAGCCAATTCATGCCACGTGTCCACCTTGGATACCCAATAATTGTAAGGCACAGAGGAATGTCAGAGTACAGTTGTTCGATCTGCAAGGTACTCCTTGAGCATCTGGGCAAACTTAGGATTTCTTGTGGCACTACCCCGCACCTCAGGGGCTGTGGTACGTGAGGGGCTGAGAAAACTGTCCCCCATCTTAAAGACTGTTCCCCTACCTCTTTCGGATTGGACTTGTGCCCCTCTCGGCTGTACGCCTTGGTTGTCCACTGATTCCTGACCTATGCCGCTAGCGTTTTGTGAGGGGAATGCTTTGCCTACTTCCGTGACTATGGCCTTCCGGAACTGCTGCATTTTGGCTGACCTCTCCGCCTCGGGAATAAGAGACATAAAGTTCTCCTTGTAGCGTGGGTCTAACAGTGTTACCAACCAGTAATGATTGTCGGCCAAGATGTTCTTAACGCGAGGGTCACGAGACAGGCAGCTTACCATAAAGTCAGCCATGTGCGCCAGACTCTTAACAGCCAGTACTTCAGTATCCTTACCAACACGATGACTGAACATGCTGTCCTCCTCCTCCTCCTCCTCATCTACCCTGTCCTCTGGCCAGCCACGCTGAACCGAGGATATGACTGGTGTGCATGTCATATCCTCAATTTGGCCGGAGAGTTGCTCCATGTCTTCATCCTCCTCCTCGTCATAGTCCTCCACTGCACGTTGTGATGAGATGAGGCTGGGCTGTGTGTTATCACCCACACCCACTACTGTTTCTTGCTCCAACTCATCGCGCTCCGCCTGCAATGCATCATGTTTGTTTTTGAGCAGAGACCGTTTTAGAAGGCAGAGAAGCGGTATGGTGACGCTAATAATGTCGTCATCACCACTCACCATCTTGGTGGAGTCCTCAAAGTTTTGGAGGATGGTACATAGGTCGGACATCCATCTCCACTCCTCAGGTGTTATGTGTGGAGTTTGACCCATTTCCCGACGGCTTAGGTGATGCAGGTACTCAACAACTGCCCTCTTCTGCTCACATATCCTGACCAACATGTGCAGAGTTCAATTCCAACGCGTGGGGACATCACACACCAGTCTGTGAGCCGGAAGATGCAAACGGCGCTGAAAGCCGGCAAGGCCGGCTGAAGCAGTAGGTGACTTTCGAAAATGTGCAGACAGGCGGCGAACTTTTACCAGCAGATCAGACAGCTCTGGGTATGACTTTAGAAACCGCTGAACCACGAGGTTGAGCACATGGGCCACGCATGGAACATGTGTCAGCTGGCCTCGCCTCAAAGCCGCCACCAGGTTCCGGCCATTGTCACAGACGACCTTTCCTGGCTTTAGGTTCAGAGGTGTGAGCCAGTGATCTGCTTGCTGTTTCAGAGCTGTCCACACCTCTTCTGCATTGTGGGGTTTGTCACCTATGCAGATTCACTTCAGCACAGCCTGTTGCCGCTTCGCCGAGGCAGTGCTGCAGTGCTTCCAGCTTGGGACTGGTGTGGAGGGTAAAGTGGATGAGGATGCGCAGGAGGAGGAGGAGGCTGAAGAGCATGACATTCCGGAGCTGTAGAGTGTTGGTGAAATATATGAAAAGGGTAGGGATAATTAGACCTGTCATAGTTAATATCCAAAAACACTAGACCCCATATTGGAAATACAGGAAAACAAGAGAGAGCAGGGGTTTCTACTAGTGAGGATATCGATTAATCAAAAATAATGCACAGTATAACAACCTCTTGCAAATAATCCAATGAAATTTTATTAGTATACAATTACAGGCATAAGAGGAAAAAAGTTTGTTTCATAAAAATGTATATATAAAGACAATCAGGTTAATGTCAGGAAAATACCAGGAACCATAAAAAATCGGGTAGTACACATTGGGAAAAAACTGAATAAGGGTATCAGCAAGGTAACTGTATATAAGGAGATGTTATAATAACCATAGAAAAACACCCCAATGTCCGAGTGTGTCAGACAGTGAGGAGTTAAACTAGATCCACCTGCAGGAAAACAGTGATGCTTAAGACTAATGCAAAAACAAAGCTGTAAGCCCGGAGGATGAACCTAGTTTAGCTGTACAAAAAAGATATGCAAAATAGCAGACCCACTGTTAGTAAGCATAAATGAGCGATAAGCTCCGTTTCAGTGTTGGTGAAACCCTGACTGAGGTAGGGCCTGCAAACCTTGGTGTGGGAAGGACATGTTCCGTCCCTCGCTCAGACTGGGTCCCAGCTTCCACAATATTAACCCAGTGTGCCATCAACGAGATGTAGCGGCCTTGCCCACAAGCACTTGTCCACGTGTCTGTGGTTAGGTGGACTTTGGGTGAAACAGCGTTGTTCAGGGCACGTGTGATGTTTTGTGACACGTGGTTATGCAATGCGGGGACGGCACACCGGGAGAAATAGTGGCGGCTGGGGACCGAGTAACGTGGGACAGCTGCCGCCATCAGGTCGCGGAATGCTTCTGTCTCCACCAGCCTAAAAGGCAACATTTCCAGCACAAGCAGTCGCGAAATGTTAGCATTTAGAACTGTGGCATGTGGGGCGTTGGCAGTGTATTTGCGCCTGCGTTCAAAGGTTTGCTGAATGGATAACTGAACGCTGCGCTGGGACAAGGACGTGCTTGATGATGGTGTTATTTCTGCGTAGGCAACTGCAGGTGCAAGACCGGAGGAGGCTTGTTCGCAGGGAGCATGGACAGGGGATTGGCTCGCATGCACAACAAGCGAAGACGTAGCAGTGACATCAGCAAGCACTGCTCCTCGACTCTGTTGTACTTCCCACAAAGTCGGGTGCTTGGCTGACATGTGCCTGATCATGCTGGTGGTGGTCAGGCTGCTAGTTTTGGTACCCCTGCTGATGCTGGCACGGCAGGTGTTGCAAATGGCCTTTTTAGAATCATCTGGAGCCAACTTAAAAAACTGCCAGACTCGGGAAGACCTAACATTTGTACAGGCACCTTGTGTCGTGTTGTTGTTCCGGGGAACGGTTGCCTGACTTCTGCCTGGAGCCACCACCCTGCTTCTTACTGCCTGTTGGGATGCTACGCCTCCCTCCCCCTGTGCACTGCTGTCCTCGCTCTGCATATCCTCCTGCCAGGTTGGGTCAGTTACTGGATCATCCACCACGTCGTCTTCCTCTTCCGCACCCTGCTCCTCCTCCTGACTTCCTAACAATTGTGTCTCATCATCGTCCACCCCTTGTTGAGACACGTTGCCAACTTCGTGAGAACGTGGCTGCTCAAATATTTGGGCATCTGTACATACGATCTCCTCATGACCCACTTCAACATGAGCTGGCGAGAGGCCAGAATGTGCGAATGGAAACGTGAACAGCTCTTCCGAGTGTCCAAGTGTGGGATCAGTAATGTCCGTGGACGTGTACTCTGCCTGGTGGTAGGAAGGAGGATCAGGTTCTGAAATGTGCGGTGCAGTATCACGGCTACTGACCCTTGACCGTGTGGAAGACAGAGTGTTTGTGGTGGTGCCAATCTGACTGGAAGCATTATCCGCTATCCAACTAACAACCTGTTGACACTGGTCTTGGTTCAAGAGCGGTGTACTGCTGCGGTCCCCAAGAATTTGGGACAGGACGTGCGAGCGAGTAGATGTGGCCCTTTGTTGTGGCGAAATTAGAGCTTGCCCACGACCTCGGCCTCTGCCTGCACCACCATCACGTCCACTTCCTTGTTCGTTGCCAACACCCTTGCGCATTTTGCAATGCTGTGCTGACGTGTATTCACTAGACTTGTGTGTTATATCCAAGTTTGTGCAAAACGCACACAAGTGCACCTGTACGCTGCCACCGACAGGCACACACGTGCGGTTTTTAAATGCAAGCACGGACACACTAAGAACCTAGCAGGTTTTTAGGAGCGACAATTACTGAGAAGTCTGACACTATCAGACGCTGCTGACTGACGTGTATTATTCACTAGACTTGTGCGTTATATAATAGTTTGTGCAAAACGTGCACCTGTACGCTGCCACCGACAGGCACACACGTGCGGTTTTTAAATGCAAGCACGGACGCACTAAGAACCTAACAGGTTTTTAGAAGCGACAATTACTGAGAAGTCTGACACTATCAGACACTGCTGACTGACGTGTATTATTCACTAGACTTGTGCGTTATATAATAGTTTGTGCAAAACGTGCACCTGTACGCTGCCACCGACAGGCACACACGTGCGTTTTTTAAATGCAAGCACGGACGCACTAAGAACCTAACAGGTTTTTAGGAGCGACAATTACTGAGAAGTCTGACACTATCAGGACTGTTTTAGACTGTGTACACCAGCCCCAGATATGATGAAGGCTGGTATACGGTCACCACTAGGAATGGCTATATACCCTGCCTGCCTGCCTGCCTGCCTGTATACTGCTACAATAGTCCTGACAAGGACTCTTCTGGTCACTAGCCTGTATTCCAACCTGGCTATACCCTGCCTGTATACAGCAACAATAGTCCTGAGAAGGACTCTGCTCCTGTACTCCGACCTGGCTATACCCTGCCTGCCTGTATACAACTATAATAGTCCTGAGAAGGACTTCTGGTCACACTGTTTGCAGCCCTGCTACGGAAATAACTATAAAGGGCCGCAAACCTTTCCCTGAAGTAGCAACACTCTCCCTGCACTGACTGTCTGGATGGCTGTGAGCAGAGCACAGCGCACCCGCCGGTATAAAGGCTCGGTCACGCTGTGCAGGCCGGCCAATCACTGCAATTCCACAACTAACAGGGCTGTGGCATTGCAGTGGTCTGCCAGCCAATCCCTGCATGAGGGCTGGCTCTCAAATGAGTGCCAACATGCAGGGATGAAGACCACGAGTACAGCACGAGTATCGCGAGATTACTCGGTCCCCGCCGAGTAGCCCAAGTACAGTGATACTCGTGCGAGTACCGAGTAGTAACAAGCATACTCGCTCATCACTACTTGTTACTTAACATCATAAAAACCACATGCCTCCACAGTCAGAAGATGACACTTGTCATGTTAAGGTGAATGCACACATGAAAACACTTGATAAGGTATAGGCGAGTATTTAGCAAAGCTGTAATAGAGATGACATATAGGGGCCACAACTCAATAATGAGCTTGAGAAGCCAGGCTAGCTACCCCCTATGTTTACCCTGCTTGGCAGCAAAGGTTAATACACCATAGGTTTATAGGTGCCCATGTGACGCCCTGGGCAAGCCAAGGGTCACAGGTCATCACACCACCACACCCTACACCCCAGTTAGGAACACCAAGGCTAACCAAAATCCTTGTTGCCTTCCTCCAGGGGCTGGTGTTCACACCAGGGGGTGGTCCAGGCGGTTGGCTCCACCCACCGAGGAGTTCACAGCCCTGGAGGCGGGAAGAACCAGGCAGTACAGTGAGGGAAGTGAAAGTAGAAGGAAGTAGTAGTGGAGCTAAAGAGAAAAGCTGAAGTGACAGAAAAAGTGAGAGTAGTAAAGCCTGAAGTTGGTCCAGCTGTGTGCCCCGGACAGTGACAGCAAGGTCAGCAGACGGCGGTGACAGTCTGCAGGGGGACTGCTCGGAGGTTGCTGGAAGGACCGCGGACGGGTAGTGGCCCCGGCGGTCTGGAGCAGTATATGAAGAACAGTCAGCACCAGGGCAGGGGCCTTTCGGATCCTGGCAAGGCTAGGAGTTGCCAAAATTTGCCAAATCCGTCAGTGAAGGGGACGTCTGTCTCCTAACAACCAAGTCCCGATTGAAGGCAACAGTCCAACCGTAACGGAGAGACACCGCCACCGCCAAGGCACCAGTTTCTCAGGGCCAGCGCCTGCGGGCAAAGTAGGGCTCCTCCGGCCCATATCCAAGCCGGGGAGTGGGTTACCGGTGGGAACCCATCGCTACCAACACAGAAACATTAGGTGCAGGAAAAGGGACATCACCGTCACCTACTGGGGAAAGCAAGTGCAGCCGTCCGTGGGAACCGTCTTTCCAGTCGTGTGTTTTACCGAGAACTGTGTCATCGTCTCAGGCTGAGTGAGTACCCCAGTGCCGCAAGGCACAGCGCTGCCCCCGCGTCCCTGCGCCCACCAAGCCCTGCATCACCCACCTCATCACTGGGCCCTGGGATCACCAACCCCTACCCACGGAGGGGCAACACAACAACTGGCTGCTCCATACCATCCTTCCCGGGATCCATATACAGAGCAGCGGTGGTGTCAGCAAATCACCACAACCGTGGGTGGCGTCACGGACAATCACCAATCCCCACCCCCGAAAACCCCCTTTCACTCACGGGCGAGGAGCGCCGCTCGAGCCCCCGGGATCCGGCCCATCGCTCGAGCCACCGAGCAGCGGCAGCAGCGGGCCGCAGCAGCCGGACCCGAGCAGTAGGGAGGGCGCGGTGTCCCCTCCTCCGCCCGCGACAACTTGGCGTCACGAACAGGATCTTACCGCTCTGCCGTTGGGTAGAGGTGCGCCTTGTGACCGCCGGAGGTATCCGGCTGAAAAATTTCAGAAGTCGCCATCTTTGGCGCGAAAAGTTCCCGCTCAAGCGTCTTCTCGAGTAGCAGAGGCACGAAGGCCAAAAACCCCGCCCCAATAGAGGAGGGGCCGAAAAGAAGCTAAGGGGGACACAGATGGAGAAATGGCGGCGTCCTCGAATTGGAGTGCGGGAATACCCACCACAGGAATACCCAAGCTCTGGGGGAAACGAGGCGGAGTAGCTTTTGAGGACTGCGGCCCGGGTGAACTCCCCGCCGGGACCGCTGCATGGCTGGAGCGGGAGTTGGGCCGGTTCTGAGTGAAGGTGAGGGCGCAGAGCCTGCAGCAGTTGATGGACTGGAAGGCAGAGATGCGCAGGATGGTTGCCGTAGTGGGGGCCCGTGAGCAAGGGGCCGCTGCGGCCGTGCCGCGTCGCGACCAGTCCACCCAAACCCCAGAACCAGCCCTGATTGAGTGGGAGACGGACATCAGCACCGCGGCCGGGGGGCCGGAGAGAATGCCGTTGATGGAAGAGGAGGTCCCAAGTGCGCTGCCTCTGCCGCCATTCCCAGCGGCTGTCAGTGGTTTGGGGTTGAACTGCCAATGGAAGGAGAACCCCATGTACCGTTCGGTCCCTGAGTGGGCCGACCCCCTGCGGTGGTAGCCGCCTCAAGGGCAGCGGATGCCCGCTGCAGCAGTCCCCGTTGGGACCACCAGTCAGCATGTTTGCAAGTTTGTTTGGAAAATGATAAGAAATTGATTACCGAAGCTTCACCTGATTCTACTGTGATTAGGAAACCGGCCGTTGCCGGCACCGTTGTCCCCGTGGGGACCGTTTAAAACGTTGCATGAGGAACTGCTCATGGACAAGCCCGTGAACTTGCAGGGCAACCACAAACGCTAGTGGCTTGTAAATAAGTTGTTTTACCGTTACCGTTTCCGCATTGCCGCCTCCAGAGAGGCAGGTTGGAGGGAGGGCCCTCAGCAGAGCAGGCTGGGGCCCAGCCACCACAGGAACCGGTGGCTACCCTCTGGAGGGGAAGGACAGATCCCGCTCGGGTAACTTGTGCTGGACTTGGGTCAAGGGGTGCTGCCTGGGTTTTAGGGGCAGCATCAGGGCCAGGTTGCTTGGGTGGGAGAGAGCGGAGACCGTAACCATAAACCGTTTTGCAACGTTTAAGAAATGTGCCTCCCGTTGTGGGATGATGTTATGATTTATATGTTACCGTTTACCTTTTTACATATTTTACAGAAAATAAAACCGGTGTTGGACGGGCAGCCCGCGGACGGTCTGCATTTTGCTAAGGGGGAATGTGACGCCCTGGGCAAGCCAGGGGTCACAGGTCATCACACCACCACACCCTACACCCCAGCTAGGAACCCCAAGGCTAACCAACATCCTTGTTGCCTTCCTCCAGGGGCTGGTGTTCACACCAGGGGGTGGGCCAGGCGGTTGGCTCCACCCACCGAGGAGTTCACAGCCCTGGAGGCGGGAAGAACCAGGAAGAACAGTGAGGGAAGTGAAAGTAGAAGGAAGTAGTAGTGGAGCTAAAGAGAAAAGCTGAAGTGACAGAAAAAGTGAGAGTAGTAAAGCCTGAAGTTGGTCCGGCTGTGTGCCCCGGACAGTGACAGCAAGGTCAGCAGACGGCGGTGACAGTCTGCAGGGGGACTGCTCGGAGGTTGCTGGAAGGACCGCGGACGGGTAGTGGCCCAGCGGTCTGGAGCAGTATACGAAGAACAGTCAGCACCAGGGCAGGGGCCTTTCGGATCCCGGCAAGGCTAGGAGTCGCCATAATTTGCCAAATCCGTCAGTGAAGGGGACATCTGTCTCCTAACAACCAAGTCCCGATTGAAGGCAACAGTCCAACCGTAACGGAGAGACACCGCCACCACCAAGGCACCAGTTTCTCAGGGCCAGCGCCTGCGGGCAAAGTAAGGCTCCTCCGGCCCATATCCAAGCCGGGGAGCGGGTTACCGGTGGGAACCCATCGCTACCAACACAGAAACATTAGGTGCAGGAAAAGGGACATCACCGTCACCTACTGGGGAAAGCAAGTGCAGCCGTCCGTGGGAACCGTCTTTCCAGCCGTGTGTTTTACCGAGAACTGTGTCATCGTCTCAGGCTGAGTGAGTACCACAGTGCCGCAAGGCACAGCGCTGCCCCTGCGTCCCTACGCCCACCAAGCCCTGCATCTCCCACCTCATCACTGGGCCCCGGGATCACCAACCCCTACTCACGGAGGGGCAACACAACAACTGGCTGCTCCATACCATCCTTCCCGGGATCCCCATACAGAGCAGCGGTGGTGTCAGCAAATCACCACAACCGTGGGTGGCGTCACGGACAATCACCAATCCCCGCCCCCAAAAACCCCCTTTCACTCATGGGCGAGGAGCGCCGCTCGAGCCCCCGGGATCCGGCCCATCGCTCGAGCCACCGAGCAGCGGCAGCAGCGGGCCGCAGCAGCCGGTCCCGAGCAGTAGGGAGGGCGCGGCGTCCCCTCCTCCGCCCGCGACAACTACGCTTCGCAACGGCTCACCGTAGTTTTTCCATAATAGCTACTTCTAGCCATAACAATGGCATCCATCACCCGAACCATAAAGTGCAAACAGTGCAAAAAAGTACTGAAGTCCACAGTATAGAGTCTCAGGTCATATATGTAGGAATACAATAAATGTTGAAAATGAAGAAACAACATATGGGGTTAAGTCAACAATTTCCACAACATATTATGGAGTTATTACAGTTCCTCTCACACTAATAGTGTAATAGGTCTATAAACATGTACCCTAGTCAGCAAATATTTATCTGCCGAGGTCACAACAAGGAACAGTCCCAAAATAAATTATATACAGGGATAACAGTATACAGGGATAACAGTAAGATATCTGCTAGGGTCATCCCAGAGAATCCTGACGTGTTTCCCCCCTTCCTTTATGGGATTCATCAGGGGATATAAAATAAGTACAGAGTCGGTCTCATGATAGTTAGACTATCATATTTGTTGCTCAATTATTTACTCACTTAATGCATAGATGTCGCTCTCTATCCCAGTAGCATGCAGCTAATAGCTCGTTCCCACGTCCCGCAATCATGTCTCAGCAATGGAGCATAGAATGCTTCCCGATCGCAGTGGTGTCCTCCCGCAAAGAAAATACGGAGTGTGGAGCAACTAAATGAGCGACAAATAATATGGTCTAACTATCATGGCACCGACCCTGTGCCTATTTTATATCCCCTGATGAAACCCATAAAGGAAGGGGGGAAATGTGTCGGGATTCTCTGTGATGACCCTTGCAGATAAGTATATCTTACTTTCTGCGTTATTATCTCTGCATAGGACTCAATTTGTTTTGGGACTGTTTCTTGTTGTGATCTCGGCAGATCAATATTTGCTCACTGGGGTACATATTTATAGACCTAAAACACTACTAGTGTGGGAGTAATTGTATTAACTCCATAATTTGGTGTGGAAGTTGTTGTATTAACCCCACTTGTTTCTTCATTTTGAAACATCATTTATTGCACTCCTACATATATAACCTGAGACTCTATACTGTAAACTTCAGTACTTATTTGCACTGTTTGCACTTTATGGTTTGGGTGATGGATGCCATATTTATGGCTAGAAGTAGCTATTAGGGATAGACTAGGGGGAGCCGTCGCAGAGAGGGAATGTGACGTCCTGGCAAAACCAGGTAGTCACAGATAGGCCCCTGCACAACACCCTTCCCTCACTTAGGAAACACACAGCCGACCTGAAACCCTAGTCACCTCCCCTTAGGGAAAGATAAACACACCAGTGGGCGGGACCAGGTGGTTGGACACGCCCACCCAGGGGTCTAGACAGGCCAGGGCGGGAAAACAAGCAGAAAGAGTTTGTAGCTCAAGTTGAGAGGAGTGTGGGCTGGAGCTAGGTGTAGCTCCAGCAGAGGAGGTTCAAGTTGAACGGTACCAGGGTTGGAGCCCTGGTGCCTCTGGCTAGGTGGCAGATGGTGGTCTCCGTCAGCAGGAGACGGGAAGACGGCTCGGCAGAACCGAGGTGGACCTGGTCAGGGTTGTAGCCCGCCGGTACCGACATGAGAAACCGACCCGGAAACCGAAGCACAAAGGGGGTTACGCGGACCCTGAAGCCAGGACTGGAAACCAGCGGCCTGGTTAATTAACCGATTGAGGCCAGGAATAGAGGTCCTGTCCCACCCAAAGTCCCTCATAGAAGACAACAGCCCACCGATAGGGATAGGAGGTCATAGATCCCACGGGCCAGCGTCTGCGGGCATGGCTCCATAGGCCACATCCAGCCGGGAGCGGACTCCTGAGTTCCAGACTAGGAAGTCCACCTTACACTTAGTCAGTGCAGAGGAAAAGGATAGAGACCACCAGCCCTGGTGGTGGATCCGAATGCAACCTGCTGTGGTGCCGGCCACCAGCACCTTGGTTTACCAAAGACTCATGTGATTTATTGACTGTGAGTAATAAAACATCCCCTTGCCATCGCTATACCCTGCACAGAGACACTGGGTCCCGGGGCAACCACCCCTATCCATGGAGGGGTTAACATCTAGCTGCCACTGCATCTCCCCCGGGTGTCCCATAACAGCAGCGGTGGTGTCTCAACTCACCACACCCCATGGGTGGCGTCACAAACTTAATACGGCCTAGCCCATACATCTACGTTTCGCCATTTATTTGGCGTGTCCATGAGACCCCCGGATCCGGAGACCCTCGAGCCACCCCCCTTAGGAGGTCTGGATCCGAGCAGCGGTGTCTGCTGGCACGGGGCGGCACAGGGGCACCCAAAAACATATAGTGTATTAAACTCAACTGCAAGGCAGGGTAAATATAGGGGATCGTTAGCCTGGATTCCCTAGCTCATAAGTGAGTTGTGGCCCTTATGTGTCATTTCTATTCCAGCACTGCTAAATACTTGTCTATACCTCATCATGTGTTTTCATAAGTGCATTCACCCTAGCAGGACAAGTTTTGGCTTCTGACTGTGGAGGCATGTGGTTTTTATGGTGTTAATTGCCAACTATTTTAACTTTAATTGAATTTAATCAAGTATTTTATTTTTATAAGTTTATAAACGTATTATTAAGCTACAAGCAAACGGGCCGAAAAAGGGGAGAACAGGCGGAAGCAACTTCCCTGGGTGACCCCGTAGGACTACAAGTCTAGGTCACCACAAAAACACGAGGGCTAGGAAGGTGAGTCAGCAGCCACCCCCTAAGTCAGCCTGAAGGAGCCTGGTTCCCTCTTGGAGCATCACAGCATCGCCCAGGTTAACTCACCCCTGCCATCTGAAGTGAGTAAAAAACCCTGAAAGACATGTCTGATGTGCGTGTGAGTTCTTCTGCGACCTGTGGTACTACACACCTACACCGGGCCCTGGGGCCAGCCTCACTCTCGGGAGGCCACCACATCTAACTGCATTCCACATCAGCCCCAGGCGTCACCTTATCTGCAGTGGCGGTCGCTCTGACCGCAATACCGAGAGTGGCGTCACGAATCCTATAGAAGTTAACCTACCTGTGACCAGAAGGGCCCCGGACGTACCGTCCCTGAAGACCCTGAGACGATCTGAAGGTAACGGGACACTGTGCGGCACAACTCTGGCGTCACGAACAGGATATGGACTAGACCTGTTAAGTCAGGTGACCATGTGCCTTGGCGGTCCACTTAAAAAGTTTGAAGCTCCGCCATATTTCCACCATGAAAAGTGCAGCAAAGAACAACAGAAGCCCGCACTAGAAGAAGTAACCGCCCACGAAGAGGTGTGGCAACCCAGAGAACCCCTGCAGCGTCCTGACCTCGCAAGCGATGGAGGTGTAGTTGTCCAGAGACGGCGGGAAGAAGGAGTCACGAGTTGGCTGCAGGAAGTGAAGGTGGAAGGTTGTGCAGAGAGAGAAGAGAGGATGGCGTCTGCACACAGCGATCCGGAGCCAGGCTCCGCTGCCTGGTGGGACTGGGAGCTTGCCCAGTTCTGCGACCGGCTGGAGGCCAGGATCGTGCAGCAGATCAGGGAAGGATGCACCGAGCTCCGGGAGATGGCTACAG
Organism: Anomaloglossus baeobatrachus; assembly: GCF_048569485.1. Lineage (NCBI taxonomy): Eukaryota > Metazoa > Chordata > Amphibia > Anura > Aromobatidae > Anomaloglossus > Anomaloglossus baeobatrachus. Next base: position 182,698,761 of record NC_134357.1, read on the forward strand.
CGGTTCGGGCCTACGAGAGGTGGACCGCGCGACAAGTGCCACACCGGGCGGCGCCAACCCAGACTCTGATGATGCTACCAATGGGTGAGTCCTGTGTTGCCCCTGCCCGCACGAGTGCACCGATCCCTGCTGCGATCCCGGAGACGATGCCCGCTATGACCCACGCTGCGAAGCCCACGGTCCCTGCAGAAACGCCTGGGGCAATGACGCCCAGCTCGGCCCGACAAGACCGGACCACAGCAGCGACGCCCGCTACAACCCCCACTGTATAGCCCGCGATCCCTGCAGAAATGCCTGGAGCAATGACACCCAGCTCGGCCCGCCAAGACCAGGCCGCCGCCATGCTAGGTGTGGCCCGCTAAGACCAGGCCGCCGCCACGCAAGGCTCGGCCCACCAAAACCAGGCCGCAGCCATGCTAGGCTCGGCCCGCCAAGACCAGGCCGCAAGGCCACTTACCCCAGCCTTTAAGGCAGAAATAGTGATCGCAACTCAGCCACCATCCAGGGAATCAGGTTCTGCGTCTCCGCCGGGAGAAGACCCAGTTTTCCTGAAGCTGAAGGAGGAGCTAAGTGCCCGTTACCCCAAGGAGCTGGTGGACCGGTACGTCGTCCCCAGGCAGTTACCCGGACACGTAGTGGTCCCAGCAGCAGCCCTGGCTAAGATAAGCCCACCACCCTCGCCTGCTGAAGAGCGTTTACCCCCAGTGTTGCTACCGGAGGAGTGCTCAGGAGAACTAAGGGGGAGGGGAGGCCTGGAGGCTGAGGAGCCGTCTCCGGAACCGTCAGAGGAGGACGCAGCACCTTGTGGGGTTGAGGGGAGCCCGGAGCCAGAAATGCTACCGTACTCCCGCTGGGATGAGGAGAGCCCGACGTCCCCCGCTGAGGATGAAGCGTTAGCCATCACAATACCCAGAATGTATGTGGCTTGGAAACCCGCAGTCCAGAAGAGCCCCACGAGCAGAAAACGGCGCCGCGCCCGAGGAAAACAAACTACAGTACAGCAGTCTCCCGATCGGCAGAAGGAAGACGTCACTGCCCGGGACTTGGAGGAGAAGCAGCTTCTGAGAAAAGCCCGCCACCAGGTGAGAGGACCTCTGTTCCGTGGAGTGGTTGAAGAGTTTAGCCTCAAGTCTGGATACGGCTTTATCGTAGCACCCGGTGTCAAAGAGGGCATTTTCGTCAGCAGGAGAGACGTCCGTTCCCACTTGCCCAGAGGACACCCTGGCAGAGACCTGCATATGGGAGACCTGGTGGAATTCACCAAGCATCAAGGAGAACGTGGATGGTATGCACTGGACGTGGTGACATGCCGCAGGAACTCTTGCTGCAGCCCTGCTCTCTCTACCCAGCCTACCCCAAGGTCAACAGAGCAAGATAAAGAAACAGACCAAGAGAAAGAAAACAGAAACAGATAAGGAAGACAAAGACAAAGAACAAGATGAAGATACGGCTACAGAAGAAGATACAGAGATTGTCCAGTGCCAAAGCCCTATAGGCCAAAGCCTTGGTAAGGGGGAAAGAGAGTTTATGTAAAGAAGAGTACAGCAAAGTTACAGTTTTGAGGTTTACAACGTTCCAGTTTCAAGAATGTGCCCACATGAACTAATGTGAGAACCCTGTTTTACCAAGAAGCTGCACCTGGTTTGTGCACTTTTACAAGGACCATTAGACTATGAACTGGCTATAGCCAAAAACTCTCGCAGTGTTTATAGTTACCCCAGAGGTACCAACACCAGAGCATGCCCTTTTATGGAGCCTGGCTCGTCTGTGACCAGAGAGCATGCCTGTTTATGGGGCTTGGCTTGCCACCATAAAGTGGGTATCTTGCCTGGACTGACTGTGGATGCCACCTCTACATTCCTGCCAAAAGAGGCCGAAGGTGCAGCTCCACAAGGGAGGCTTACCCATTAACAACCTGACCAGGAAAGCCACCTCTACATCCTGCCAGAAGAGGTCGAAGAAGCGGCTTGACGGGAGAGGGGCTTGCTTCAACCACGAGCCCCAGGAGAAGAAGATTGGAGGAACGGTCTGGGGAAACAGATGGCCCAGACCTGGTTGCTAAAAGGACCGGTGACCTGCCTCCTGAGAGGGTTTTGGGTGGGTAACGGACTTGTGGGTGGAGGGTGGTGAAAAGTGGTACCTGGTGTGGTTTTACAGTGTTTTATGATGCTTTTACAATGTTTTACTGTTTTATGCATTTTAAAATGTTTGTCTTGCAGCCCAAGGACGTGCTGTTGATAACTAAGGGGGAATGTGGCGTCCCTGACCATGCTGGGGGCAGTACAACACAGGTAATCCAGAAGGCTGACCGGGGTGTGGTTACACAGGCGCATAGTAACCAGGTCTCCCACATTGACCTTTGAAGGGACTCCTGGGGAATCCAGGAGGGGGCGTGGCCTCCATCTCCACTCAAGGGCTGTGGTAGAGAGTCTGGTTGCTAAGTTGCGTAGGCAGGCACAGAGGGGAGGGAGTAGTGAGCCAGTCAGTCAGTGAAGCTCAGGGAAAGAGAGCAGCCGCAAGGGGGAAACCTGGAGGCTGTCACTAGTCAGACACCGCAGGTGCAGTGGTTGCTGGCAGGGGAGAACAGTCGCCTGGTAGTGCTGCCCGAAATCCACCTAAGGCCGGAGTGCAGAGAGGCGGCTGAGTACGGGGACTGCCAGGTGAGGACCAGGCCCGCACGGAGTTACAGGTCCTCAGAGCAGGGGCCCATTCGTTGGCCTGCTCAACCTGCAGGTGGGGGTACTTCATACCCTCCACCAAAACACCACAGAGTCTGCAGCCATCTAGCAACAAGAGGGCCCATAGATCACAAGAGGCAAGCAGCCGGAGTGACCTCGTCCAGGCTACAAGCAAACGGGCCGAAAAAGGGGAGAACAAGCGGAAGCAACTTTCCTGGGTGACCCCGTAGGACTACAAGTCTGGGTCACCACAAAAACACTAGGGCTAGGAAGGCGAGTCAGCAGCCACCCCCTAAGTCTGCCTGAAGGAGCCTGGTTCCCACTTGGAGCATCACAGCATCGCCCGGGTTAACTCACCCCTGCCATCTGAAGTTAGTAAAAACCCTGAAAGACATGTCTGATGTGCGTGTGAGTTCTTCTGCGACCTGTGGTACTACACACCTAGACCGGGCCCTGGGGCCAGCCTCACTCTTGGGATGCCACCACATCTAACTGCATTCCACATCAGCCTCAGGTGTCCCCTAATCTGCAGTGGCGGTCGCTCTGACCGCAATGCTGAGAGTGGCGTCATGAATCCTATAGAAGTCAACATACCTGTGTCCAGAAGGACCCAGGACGCGCCGTCCTTGAAGACCCTGAGACGACTTGAAGGTAACGGGGCACTGGGCAGCACAACATCACCGCCAAAGACAGGTAAGTATACCAGCTCATGCTGTCCATGTGCTATCCGGATGTCAAATGGATAGCACAGGGACAGCACATGGAATACACTCACATGCACACACATATGCACCTTCACCATGGCCGTGCAAAACGTTTGTGTTTTTCACGGATGTGTGAAGGAGGTCTTAATGGGTTTACGTGTGAACTTGTCTTCAGTACGTGTTAAAATGGACACCACACGTACTGGAAACACGGATGTGTGATTGAGGCTTTACGCACGAACTTCATCCTCTTACTGCAGCATGCACTTCTGAGGACTGATTTATGACCATACTACTGCATGTACTAGCAGGCAGCTCCTGTTCTTACCAGATGAACACACCGAGCCAATCCATGGGCAATTTGTGGAAATAACTAGCTCAAAATGAAATGAAATAAATTTATAATAAATTATAAAATTTGAAATAAATAAATGATCAGTACATGGGGCAAAAAACCTGACTGCGGAGTGAAGAAAGAGACAAATTTCTTTGATAACATAAGGAAAAGTTAACTTTCCCTACTGGTATAAAAAAATATAAAAACGTTAGTATTTCAGTAATGCCGACTACATCCATTTTGAAAGCACATTATCAGTAAAATATTTATAAACACTGTTAAAAAAAGTTTCACATCAGCATGGTCATTACTGTGTTAACATTTTTTAGTGGGACAGTTTTTAGAAAAATCTCTAAAGTACTTTGAACCATTAGTTTTTAGAGCATACTGCAAGAAAATGACCCTTGATTTAATTCTGTACGTAATTATATGGTATCGCCACCAGAGGGAGACAAAATTCATACATTGAATACTAACTAAAATATTACTAAAGGGAATATTCCTAGCAAAATGGTCTTTGCTCAAGCGAATATACAAAAATAATTCTTTGGGTTATGTCATATATCTATGGCATTAGGAACAGTTTTATTTTGTCTCAACTGATCATTAACAAAAACTACTGAACTAATACCAATATTATCACAAGTGACATAATACACAAGTTAAAGGAAATTAAAACAGGTTTTGGTACCATGCTAGCTAATTGAAAAAAGATTGATTGCTATCAGAAAGAAAACAAAATAATAACCTTGTAGATATGACACCTTTTAATGGCTAACAGAAAAAAAATAAGTGATGTTACAAAATAAGCCTTCCAGACTAATTAGGCGTCATCATCAGGCAGGATATACAGTGGGTACAGAAATTATTCAGACCCCTTTAAATTTTTCACTCTTTGTTTCATTGTATCCATTTGGTAAATTCAAAAAAGTATTTTTTTTCTTATTAATGTACACTCTGCACCCCATCCCCCATCTTGACAGGAAGAAATAAAAATGTAGAAGCCCACCATACCTAAGCATACCTACCTTTTTAATCACAAGGTGTTGGAAGATCCACAAAGAACAACGCACTAGCTACACAGACAGAGACTCTACGGCAAACCGTGTGGAAAAAAGTACGGAACAAAGAATGAAATCACTGTAATGTCTTCGGCAAGTTACCCAATCGAAACGCTGTTGTGACCACCAATCGGAGTTGAGGTGGCGTTGATAAAATACACCGCAAAAAACATGCCCATGTCACTGCCTTCAGGCCCATGTCACTGCCTTCAGCATCCTTAGCGATCGTCGTTGCTACGGCATCAAACACAAGGATGCATGTGGCGCAGCGGGATACCAGCGATCAAAAAAGGAACTGGGATATTTAAGAACGAGCAGCGATCTCGCAGCAGGGGTCTGATCGTTGGTAGATGTCACACATAACGACGTCGCTGGCAAGGTGGTTGCTACATCACAGAAATGGTGACTTAGCAGCGACGTCGTTAATGATGTCATTGTACGTGACAGGGCCTTTAGTATTTGAAGAAACACAAATATATACCCAAAAAGATCAAAGACAGTGTAATCAATGGACATTTGAAAACACAAACTGAGCTCAAAGAGTGAATTCTTAACGGGTTCAGGATAGACGATTGTAAATATATGTCGGTGCTTGCTGGGCTCTGTGCATTGCTCACGGTCGGCGGTCAGAAGAGGATCGCCATCACAGGATTGGATCAGGTCCTGGGGATGTTAACCCTTCACGATCGTCTATGTGCCATGATCAATAACAATCTCGGCACATAGATGTTTCAAAGGAGCAGTGAGCTCCTTCTCTTACCTCTCCCAGCTCTCCTGTAAAGCCTGCTTTACACTTTACGATTAAGCATACCATATCGTATGCGATCGTAACCGCCCCCATCGTATGTGCGGCACGTTCAATTTGTTGAACGTGTTGCACAAATGATTATTTGCTATCACACGTACTTACCCTTCCATACGACCTCGATGTGGGCAGCGAACGTCCACTTCTTGGAGTGGGAGGGACGTTCGGCGTCACATCCCGCCCACCACCTTCCTTCCGTATTGCCAGCGGAAGCCGCGGGACGCAGGTAAGATCTGTTCATCGTTCCTGGGGTGTCACACACTGCGATGTGTGGTACCTCGGGAACATTGAACAACCTCACGTTCAATTTTTAGCAATTGAACGACGTGCATGCTATGAACATTTTAACGTTCAATCGCACGTAGCTGTCACACGCTACAATATAACTTACGATGCCGGATGTGCGTCACTTACGACGTGACCCCGCCGACACATCGTAAGATATATGGTAGCGTGTAAAGCCCGCTTAACACTATCATGGGGGACCGGAGTATTGTCATGGCAGTCAGAGGTCACATGATGACCTCCGAATCTGCCATGTACCGTGGCCTGTCATACCCAGCCTCCAGCAAAGTCTGGCAGTCGATCTACAGCCTGACGTTGACAGTATAATGCATTGCTATGCTGCTGCATGGCAATTCAATATACCAGCGATGAGACTAGGAAAAGTGAAAGTCCCATATAGGAATTAGGTAAAAAAAAGGTAATAAAAATTAAATCAAACCTTAAAAATGTAAAAATAAAAATAACAAAAAAATTATAACCCAAAATACATTTATTTATATAAAAACAAAACTAACAAAAAGTGCACATATGTAGTATCTCCGCGTCCGGCCCGACCTGGTCTATAAAACTGTCACACTATTTTAGCCTTTTAGTGAACAGTTTAAGAAAAAGCGTAAAATAATGCTTTTGTATCATACTGCGGAAAAAAGTGAAATAAAACGCAATTAAAAAGTTGAACATACTGCATAGGCGAGGAGAAAATGTGATCGGCCTCCCCACAATATGTGACAAAAGGAGCAAGCTGACCAGCAGAAATTAACTTTTGCTAGCCTGCCTGAGAATCAGCACACAGTAGATTGACACCCTAGTTTGCCAGATACCTGAGAAACCATCAGGCGGAGTATCAGAATCTGCAATCTGAACAGAGCCCAATGCCACCTTGACAGTTGGTGAAGTTTGCGCAAAACTCTGAGTGACATGAAGGGATGAATTCCTAATCTGACTTTGAAAAGTCAGTCAAAGTTGGGGCCATATCGAGAAGGACACTGAGTGTGTCGCCCCAGGGATGCTGATCCTCTCCAGGGACACCACAGGGTTTCTTGTTTAATATGGCAACAGGTAATGTACAATTTTTATTTTATATGTTGTGACGACACTCACGATTTGCGGTCAGGGATGTGAGTGACTGCAGCTGCAGGTTTTTACGAGCATCTGGGGATGATAGGGTCTGCAGTAAGATGATGTAGCCTCCCGTGAGTGAGGCAGGGAAATAACTCAAGCTCAGTCCAGAAGTCTTTCAACTGCTTTTTACTCACTCAGGTGTTGTTAAAGTGAGCTGACCCGGGCGATGCTGCAATAAACCAGGTAGAACCAGGGCTCCTTTGGACCAGTCTGAGGGTAACCAGTTAGCTCGCCTTCCTAGCACTTCTGTGTTTGGATAACCCCTAACTTGAAGTACCATGGGGTCCATCCAGGGAGTCGCTACTGCCTTTTCTCCCCTGTGTTTGGCCCGTTTGCCGGCAGCGTGGACCAGGTGAGATGGCTTCAAGCTCTGTCTCCTTATGGGTCCCTGCGTTGCTGCTGAGACTCGGACTCTGTGTGGTTGGTGAGGTACTTGTAGTTTCCCTCACCGGCAGATTTAGCAGATCGTTAAAATGGGGTCTGCTCTAGGGACCTGTTCCCCTTACGTGCCTAGTCACTAAAAGCACCTTTTCAGCGTCCTCACTCGATGACCGTTCTCCCCCACTAACTGTCACTACACCGCGCAGGGTCTGACTAGTGTGAGCGTGCGTATCCCTTAGCAACCGCTGCTCACCACTACCAGACTGGCTCGCTCCACTCCTTTCCTGACAGCCTCTGCACTTTAGCTCCCATCCCCTCCACTAGACCTCCTGAAAAGAATTGAAGGCTAGCCCCCCTCTGGAGACGACCCAAGGGTCCCCTCTGAAGGTGTGGGAGACCTGGTTGCTATGTGTCTGTCCGTACACACCTCATTCTGGCCCTTAGGATTTACCTGGAAGTACTGTCCCAGCATGGGTGCAGTACTCAGTGGTGCTTCACCGGGTCAGGGGCGCCACATGAGCATTATCATTGTAATGCAAAAACTTCAGAATGGCTTCAAAGCGTGTGCGGGTCATTGCCATGTGGAAAACTGGAGTTTTATATAAAACATCCACAGTCTAATGCTGCATAAGTTCTGGCTTCTTTAATATCTCAATGTGAAGCCCAAGGACCCAAAACGTCATCATTTCTCCAAATCTATTAGCAATTGATGAAGTGTGGTTTTGGTAAAAAAAATAGTTAGACAAATAAATTTGTCTATGCCACAATGAGATTTACAAACTGAGGGGTCCACAATGGGTCACTAACTGTTGGCGTTGCCTCATCTCAAGTCCTGATGTGTCTCCGTTGGTGTTTTATATCATTATAGGAGATGGAGGAGGAGGAAAAATAGAGGAATGTGGCATTCTGTCCCTCAGTATCATTGGAACCAAGGAAGGTGTGGCTGAATATACTCTTTGGGAAGAGTGGGACATTTTATTTTTTCATTGCCACAGTGTGTGTGTTTGTGTGTGTGTGGGTTCTCTCAAACTGGTGATGATTCTCTCATGTAAGAAAATTCGATGGATTATGCAAACTGTGCTGTGAGCATGAGCGAAGCGTCATTTGCCCTAATACAATTCTCTCGCATCCAAATTTTGTAGTATGTCTTTGTCGGCGTATATTGAACTGCATTCAGATATAATCCGAGTGTAGTGTAATGCATTGCTCTCACCTATTCACTTGAATGTGTGGGCGCCATCTGAGATACGCGGCCAATTGCAGCATGCAGCAATATTTTTATCACGCCCAATCGGCATGAGAAAAAGAATTGCTGGTGGGCACTTCCCCTTAGTATAACACTGGAATGAGTGCTATCTTATAAAACATCGGATAGCACTCGTCCGGTCTAAAGGTGGTGTCACACACAGCGACGACGACAACGACGTCGCTGCTACGTCACCATTTTCTGTGACGTTGCAGCGACGTCCCATCGTTGTCGCTGTGTGTGACATCTAGCAACGAGCTGGCCCCTGCTGTGAGGTCGTTGCTTGTTGCTGAATGTCCTGTTTCATTTTTTTCGTCGTCGCTCTCCCGCTGTGAAGCACACATCGCTGTGTGTGACAGCGAAAGAGCGACGAAATGAAGCGAGCAGGGAGCAGGAGCCGGCGTCTGGCAGCTGCGGAAAGCTGTAACCACTGTAAACATCGGGTAACCAAGGGAAGACCTTTCCCTGGTTACCCGATATTTACCTTCGTTACCAGCCTCCGCCGCTCTTGCTGCTAGTGCCGGCTCCTGCTCTGTGCACATGCAGCTGCAGTACGCATCGGGTAATTAACCCTATGTGTACTGTAGCTAGGAGAGCAAGGAGCCAGCGCTAAGCAGTGTGCGCGGCTCCCTGTTCTCTGCACTGTGACATGTAGCTGCAGTACACATCGGGTTAATTAACCCGATGTGTACTGTAGCTAGGAGAGCAAGGAGCCAGCGCTAAGCAGTGTGCGCGGCTCCCTGCTCTCTGCACATGTAGCAACGTTATGATCGCTGCTGCGTCGCTGTGTTTGACAGCTAAGTAGCGATCATAACAGCGACTTACAAGGTCGCTGTTACGTCACAGAAAATGGTGACGTAACAGCGATGTCGTTGTCGCTGTCGCTATGTGTGACCCCAGCTTAAATACCCGTGTGAACGAACCCTGTGTGTTTAGTCCTTTTTATTTGTGTTTTGAAACCAAATTTTATTCAGATGTGTTCGGTGTAAACTTTACTGGATTAGAATAAAATTTATTGTATTAGAAGAGACAAAGAAAAAGATAGGAAAGTAGAAAAAGAATAACAAAAGAATAGAAAAAGGATAGAAGAACAGAATTGAAAAATAAAAAAATGAGAATATAAAAATTTATAAAAATATTCTGTGAAAGTAAGTTACGACAATTACTGAATGCCTTCAACTAAGCTACGCTAACTGTAAATCTATAGAATAGAAAAAACTGTAGTTAAATAATTACTACAGTCGTTTTCAAGTAAATTTCCTAAACTAAAAATCTACTAGCGGACATCAGAAAAAAAAAATACTGAACACATGCAACTAATGAAGACTAACCATAATTTTATTAATTAAAAAAAATATGTCTAATAATTACCACAGTAACGTTCAGTAAGGTAGAAATGAAGGAATGAAGGAACGGCATTTTCCAAGAAGCGATGAGTAATAAAAAATCTTTATTTAAAGCATTTTAAAGACACTAAAAAACTTCAGCATGTTAACACCTGACGCGTATCTGGCACACAAAAAGACACCCTTGGGGCGGCGTTACATGGGACGATATATTGTGCGATCGGATCAGCGATTGCACACGCCCCCATCGTTTGTGCGTCACGGGCAATTTGTTGCCCGTGGCGCACAAAGTCGGTCACCCCAGTCCGTACACACGTACTTACCTCCCGAATGACCTCGCTGTGGGTGGCGAACATCCACTTGCTGAAGGGGAGGGACGTTCGGCGTCAAAGCGGCGTCACTCAGCGGCCACCCAATAGAAGCGGAGGGGCGGAGATGAGCGAGACGTAGCATCCTGCCCACCTCCTTCCTTACTCATTGCCGGTGGGATGCAGGTAAGCTGTGTTCGGCGTTCCCGGGGTGTCACACGGAGCGATGTGTGCTGCCTCGGGAACGACGAACTGTCGGCACGCAGAAGGAGGAACAACTTTATGAAAATGAACGACGTGTCAACGAGCAACGATAAGGTATTTTTGCTCGTTCACAGTCGTTCAAAGCTGTCACACGCTACGATATCTCTAACGATGCCGGATGTGCGTCACGGAATCCGTGACCCCGACGACATATCGCCCGATAAATCGTAGCGTGTGACGCCGCCCTTAGTCATAGGAATGGCCAAGTTGGGTCTCCTTGTTGTGTGTTGCTTGAATTTGGCAGGGCTCTTAGAGCACCATGCTTACACCTCTCACTCATGCTCCTCTTAATAATCAATCTTTAAGGTAGAAATGTTGGGCCAGATCTTGCTCCAGTTCTTGTCCTATGCATACATGCTGTGTCATAATGCTATTAGTACTCTGGGGCAATTGATGCCATTTTTCCTGGTGTCTGCCCCTAATTTTTGAAATGTGGAGGTTCCAAGCTGGGTTTCCTTGCTCTGTGTTACCTCAAATTTGGCAATGCTGTGAGAGCACTAAGCCTACACCTCTCACACAGGTACCTCTTAATCATCAATGATTAAGGAAGAAATGATGAGCCATGCCTTTTTCCAGGCCCTTCCCCGTGCATCCATGATGCACATTATACTATTTGTATTCTTGGGCAATTGATGCCACTATACTGGTGTCTACCCTTAATTTTGTAAAATGTGGAGACTCCAAGTTGGGTCTCCATGTTATATGTTGCCTGTAGTGGCAGGCGTCTCAGGGCACTAGGTCTCCACCTTTTACTGAAGAATGTTTAAGGTAGAAATGCTTGGCCAAGTCTTGTCCCATGCATCCATGCTCTGCCATTTTACTATTTGTACACTGGGGCAATTGATGCCACTTTAGTGGTGTCTGCCAATAATTTTTTGAAACGGGGTGACCTCAAGTTTGGTCTCCATGTTGTGTGTTGCCTAAAGTGGCAGGGGTCTCAGAGCAACAGGCCACACTTGTCACTCTTACACCTGTTTTTTATCAATGTTTAAGGTAGAAATACTGGGCCAAGCCCTGGCCCAGGCCCTGTTCCATGCATCCATACTACACACTTAAAAAATTTGCAATCTGGGTCAATTGATCCCACTTTAGTGGCGTCAGCCCTTAATTTTATGAAATGTGGAGACTCCTAGTTGGGTCTCCATGTTTTGTGTTAGCTGTAGTGACAGGTGTCTCAAAGCACCAGGCTCACACCTGTCACATATCCATCTTTTACTGATCAATGTTAGGCCTGAAACACACGTCCGCAAAAAACACTTGCGTATCTTGCGGTCTGTTTTTCGGGTCCGTGTTTCATTTTGGATGTCCGTTTCTCAGGTACGTGTGACATCGGTGTGATGCCGTATGCTTGCCGTGCATGCGTGTTGAATGTCCATGTATGTGTGAGATACGAACGTGTCATGTCCGTGTGCAGTCCATGTGTCTTGAGTAGAGATGAGCGACCCTCTAGAAGCTTGAGTTCGGTTTGGTTCGTCAAACGGAGGCCGCGGTCGAGTTCGGTTCGGCTAGCCGTTCGACGAACCTCTCGAACCCCATTAAAACCAATGGGAGGCAATCACAAACACATAAAAACACATAGAAAACATCTTCAAAGGTGTCCAAAAGGTGACAAACAACTCCCAAGACAACACAAACACATGGGAAAGTGACAAGGACAAATACTCCTGCGAAAACAAAACAGCTGGATGAGGAAAAAGAGGACGAGGCACAGATATAGCCATGGCATGCCCTTCTAAAATCATGTCAAACACAGCAAGCGGACTCCAAGCAGAGTCTCCCTTTTTTCCAAAAATTGGGCCCCACAGACACCATTTCAGTGGCAGCACTTGTGCCCCAGTTGCAAACTGGACAGGTTGATTTCCATCAAGCACATTCAAAAATATGCCAGCCTTAACTGTCCCCAGGATGACACCGGGGTAGGTAGCAAAGTCCTTGCTGAACCATGACTTGTTCATGTTGACTCATTGTTAAAAACACAGCAAGTGGACTCCAAGCAGAGTCTCCCTTTTTTTCCAAAAATTGGGCCACACACACCACTTCTGTGGCATCACTTGTCCCCCAGTTGCAAACTGGAAAGGTTGATTTCCATCAAGCACAGTCAAAAATACGCCAGCCTTAACTGTCCCCAGGATGACACCGGGGTAGGTAGCAAAGTCCTTGCTGAACCATGACTTGTTCATCTTGGCTCATGGTTAAAAACACAGCAAGGGTACTCCAAGCAGAGTTTCCCTTTTTTTCCAAAAATTGGGCCACACACACCACAACTTCAGTGGCATCACTTGGGCCCCAGTTGCAAACTGGACAGGTTGATTTGCATCAAGCACATTCAAAAATATGCCAGCCTTAACTGTCCCCAGGATGACACCGGGGTAGGTAGCAAAGTTGGCTCATTTTTAAAAACACCGCAAGGGGACTCCAAGCAGAGTCTCACTTTTTTCCAAAAATTGGGCCCCACAGACACCACTTCAGTGGCAGCACTTGGGCCCCAGTTGCAAATTGGAAAGGTTGATTTGCATCAATCACATTCAAAAATACGCCAGCCTTAACTGTCCCCAGGATGACACCGGGGTAGGTAGCAAAGTCTTTGCTGAACCATGACTTGTTCATCTTGGTTCATTTTTAAAAACACCGCAAGGGGACTCCAAGCAGAGTCTCCCTTTTTTCCAAAAATTGGGCCCCACAGACACCACTTCAGTAGCAGCACTTTGGCCCCAGTTGCAAACTGGACAGGTTGATTTGCATCAAGCACATTAAAAAATACGCCAGCCTTTACTCTCCCCAGGATGACACAGGGGTAGTAAAGTCCTTGCGGATCCATGACTTGTTCATCTTGATGAACGTTAGTCTGTCCACATTGTCACTGGACAGACACGTGCGCTTATCTGTCAGCACACACCCAGCAGCACTGAAGATACGTTCAGAGACAACGCTGGCTGCGGGAGACGACAAGATCTCCAAGGCGTAAGTGGCGAGCTCAGGCCATTTTTCAAGATTTGAAGCCCAAAATGAGCAAGGCTCCAGTTGCAAAGTCATGGCATCGATGTTCACTTGGAGATACTCCTGTATCATCCTCTGCAGCCGTTGACTATGTGTCAGACTTCTTGTCTCTGGTGGCCTTACATTGGATGGTCTAAAAAAATTATGAAACGATTCCATAAAATTGCTGGTACCAGCACCAGATACGGTGTTGCTGGTATGGTTTGACTGATAATGATGAGACAGTCCCATGCTTGGCAAGTGACAACTGGGAGATTCACTCCGTGCACCACTGGCGTTTGGTGGAAAGGCTGAGCTAAGATTGAGTAACAGCTTCTGCTGATACTCCTGCATACGTGCATCCCTTTCTATGGCTGGAATTATTTCACCAAATTTGGACTTATACCGGAGATCTAATAGTGTGGCAACCCAGTAGTCATCATCACTTCTAATTTTGACAATCTGAGGGTCATGTTGGAGGTAGTGCAGCAAGAAGGCGCTCATGTGTCTTGCGCATCCATGCGGACCAAGTCCTTGCTATGTTTGTGGCGTAGAGGTAATAACCGTGCTTTCTTCCACTGACATCTTCCCCCAACCTCGTTCAACCGAAATTTGACCAAGGTCTCCCTCATCTGCTGAGTCTTCCATGTCCATTGAGAGTTCGTCCTCCATTTCTTCATGGTCTCCTGCACCTTCCTCTACATTTTGGCTGCTACCATGCACCCTTGTTAATCCCTCTCCCCCAGCGTCCCATGCCTGCCGCCTTGGTGATGATGAACGTCTGGACCTTGGTGATGTTGGTATCCCTTGCGCATATGAATCCTCCTGTACTTCCTCCCCTTCCTCTTGTCCCACCCCCTGACTCCGAATAGTGTTTAGCGTGTGCTCCAGCATGTAAATGACTGGAATTGTCATGCTGATAATGGCATTGTCAGCGCTAAACATATTCGTCGCCATGTCGAAACTATGCAGAAGGGTGCATAGGTCCTTGATCTGAGACCACTCCAGCAGTGTGATCTTCCCCACCTCTGCATCTCGTTGGCCCAGGCTATATATCATAACATAACCACCAATAATTAGACAAGCAAAAAATAAAGATAGTTAAAAAGATAACCTTTATTCAAAAATAAGTTAAAAACATATCAAAAGCATGGAACCGCCCAGGTGACGGATGAAATAAAGACACATGGGGGTACAACACTAGTGGTAACAATCAGCACCACCAAATACCACATCAGCTAGTAAACATACCATTAGTTTTGATATCTATGCATGTTTGTCAATGAGCAACATAGCCAAAAAGGAGATACAAGTGTATCAAACATAGAGAGTAATGTGAACAGGGTAAAGAGGCTACGTGGTAAAGGCTAATAAAGCATACATCATGATATCATATTACCCGATGAGACAAGTGGTATCCGTGTGGTAACCCCCACCAACACTGACGCGCGTTTCGCAGCTCGTGTGCTTCGTCCAGGAAGTCTTGCACTAGTGTGGCATTGGTGTCATATATATCATAACATATTGCACCAGGGCTCGGCGGTGCTGCCACAGTCGCTGCAACATGTGGAAAGTCGAATTCCAGCATGTCGGCACAACGAATTTCAGGTGATGAACCGGCAGGCCGAAAGACTTCTGAAGCGATTCAAGTCGGTCAGCTTCGCTGGTTGAACGGCGGAAGGGAGCAGAGAGTAACCGTGCCCTGTGCAGAAGCCCATCTAGGCCGGGATAGTGGGTTAAAAATTGCTGGACAACAAGGTTCAACACGTGAGCCATACAAGGCACGTGTGTCACCTTGCCCCGGCGAAGGGCCGCACCCAGGTTTGCAGCATTGTCGCACATGGCCTTCCCTGGCTGCAGGTTGAGTGGAAACAACCATTTACGAAACTCGCTCGCAAGAGCTGACCACAACTCCTCCGCTGTGTGACTCTTATTTACAAGACATTTCAAGGTAAAGACAGCCTGATGCCGTTGAGCTCTGCTGCCGGCATAGTAAGGAGGTGTGCGGGATTCCTTGTGCGCAGTTACAACGCAGGTGGCCTGACCAGGCAGACTTGGGGTGGAGGTGGAGGACCCAGACGAGGTTGAGGAGGCAGAAGCAGTGACGGAACTTCTACATAAAGAGTATTGACGCACAAGTCGTGGGGACGGCAAGACTTGTTCAGCAGACCCTTCTCCATCTCTCACCATAGTTACCCAGCGCCCAGTCAACGACATGTAACGCCCTTGTCCATGCTTACTGGTCCAAGTATCAGTGGGGAAATGCACCTGGCCACACACAGTGTTTCTCCAGGAAGCGGTGATGTTGTGTGCGACATGCTGGTGTAGCGCAGGCACACCTTTCTTGGAGAAGTAGTGGCGAGTTGGCATCTGTTACTGGGGCACTGCGATGGACATAAGGTCTCGAAAATCCTATGTGTCCACCAGGCGGAAAGGCAGTGTTTCAGTAGCCAAGAGCTTACAGAGGGATAACGTCAACCTCTTAGCTTTGTCATGGCTCGGAGGAAATGGCCTTTTATTTGTCCACATCTGAGGGACAGAGATCTGGCTGCTGTGTGGAGACGGTGGTGAGTAGGGTGTCCCTGGAAAAATGCAGGTCTGTGAGGAAAGTGCAGTCGGAGACATGATGTTGCCTTCATCCAAAGTTGGTGCTCTCGATGTCTGAGAGAGCTGTACACCACCACTTGTTTCCCCTTCCAAACCAAGTGACAACCTACCAAGCAAACTGCGGTTAAAGTGGTGGAAGGTCTGCGTGGAAAACCAGTAGTGACAGCTGTCCCCACAGTCATAGAAGATGAATAGCCCGTGGAGGAACTTGAAGGGGCAGACGGTGTTTGGCCCGCTCCGCTAGGCTGCATTGCAGCACGGTAAGCTGTGAGCTTCCCACTGGGACTTATGCTTGGTATTCATGTGACGATTCATGGAAGAAGTTGTCAAACTGGTGAGTTTTTGGCCTCTTCTTATAGATTGCCGACAAATTTTACAGATCACATGATTTGGGAGATCCTTTGCAAGGTCAAAAAAGGACCAGGCTAGGCAAGGATTAAAGGCCATGTGACCTGCAGAGCCACCCCGACTTGTGCTCAGTGGCAGAGTTGTGGCTGAGGATGCAGTTGTAGACGTGTTTGCAGTACTCTGACTCTGTCCAGGAAGGCGCAAGGTAACTTCGTCGTCAGTTGCATCCTTCTCCACCGCCTCTGGTGACCTTCTCAAGTGCATGACTGTGGGTTGACAGTAAGTGGGATCTAGAACTTCATCATCAAGCATTGTGTTTGCACTTCCCTTGCCCTCAGACCTAAACTCGTCCTGCCCTGACTGAATATTTAAGTTGTCATCCCAATCAGGTATCTGCGTCTCATCGTCATCAGTATGTTCCTCATTGTCTCCACTAACAGGTGTTACAGTTTGTGAATGAGGGTGTACATTATGCTCAGAAACTTGGTCATCAGGGCCAGAATCTGAGTCACAAAGCTTCTGGGCATCACTGCAGACTATTTTCTGGTTTGTACTCCCTGTAGCTTGGGAGCAGACCTCTGATTCCCAGGCTATAGTGTGACTGAACAGCTCTGCAGACTCTCTGCCATCTCTGCTACACCATACTCTGCAGGGTGGGTGGAGACTTGAGAGCTGGGAGAAAGCAAGTGGGATTGGGATGACAACTCAGAGGACTGTTGTTTTTTGGATGTTGAAGTTGAGGTGGAGGAGAGGGCACTTGTTGGAGCACTTGAGATCCATTCAAGCATGTTCTTTTTTTGTGCATCATCTACCTTTGTTACAGTTGTTCGGGTCCGTAAAAAAGGGAGCACATTGGATTGTCCACGGAAAGTAGTAGACATCTTATTTTGCTGGAAGATGGCCTATCTTCAGCAGATGTTAATGTACCTTTCCCACCTTCCCCACGGACATAAACTTTTTTTTCCTTTTCCAACACGCCTGTTCCCCTTTCCACCAGCATGTGTCCTGTTGCCACTCATTTTGTTAGCAACAAGATTGGTCACTTAAAATGTGGATGCAAAAATTGAGAGTTGGTGTAGATTGCAGAGGTGGTCTAGCTTTATTGACAGCTGAACAACCAACACTGACTATCACAGACAATTTTTGTATGCACCTACCAGTGGCAGCACAATTTGCAATTAGAATTGCGTATCAAAAATGGACAGGTGTGTACAATGCAGAGGTGGTCTAGATTTATAGACAGCTGAACAACGAACACTGACTACCACAGACAATTTTTGTATGCCCCTAACAGTGGCAGCACAGATTGCAATTAAAATTGCGTATCAAAAATGGACAGGTGTTTACAGTGCCCAGGTTCTGTGGGTCAGTGGACAGGAAGGGAACAGTAACTTAGTATTTCAGACACTTTTAGGATGGCAGCAAAAGTGTCAGATCTTTGGGCAAATAAAATTGCGTGGCAAAAGTGGGCAGATGGGTACAGTGCCCAGGTTCTGTGGGTACCAGGACAGGAAAGGAAAATTAAGTTACTATTCCAAACACTTTTAGGATGGCAGAAAAAGTGTCAGCTCTTTGGGCAAATAAAATTGCGTGGCAAAAGTGGGCAGGTGGGTACAGTGCTCGGGTTCTGTGGGTCAGTGGACAGGAAAGGAGCAGTAACTTAGTATTCCAGACACTTTTAGGATGCCAGCAAAAGTGTCAGCTCTTTGGGCAAATAAAATTGCGTGGCAAAAGTGGGCAGGTGGATACAGTGCCCGGGATCTGTGGGTACCAGGACAGAAAAAGGAAAACTAAGTTACTATTCCAGACTTTTTTAGGATGGCAGCAAAAGTGTCAACTCTTTGGGCAAATAAAATTGCGTGGCAAAAGTGGGCAGGTGGGTACAGTGCCCGGGTTCTGTGGGTACCAGGACAGGAAAGGAAAACTAAGTTACTATTCCAGACACTTTTAGGATGGCAGAAAAAGAGTCAGCTCTTTGGGCAAATAAAATTGCGTGGCAAAAATGGACAGGTGTGTACAGTGCCCAGGTTCTGTGGGTCAGTGGACAGGAAGGGAACAGTAACTTAGTATTCCAGACACTTTTAGGATGGCAGCAAAAGTGTCAGATCTTTGGGCAAATAAAATTGCGTGGCAAAAGTGGGCAGATGGGTACAGTGCCCGGGTTCTGTGGGTACCAGGACAGAAAAGGAAAACTAAGTTACTATTCCAGACACTTTTAGGATGGCAGAAAAAGTGTCAGCTCTTTGGGCAAATAAAATTGCGTGGCAAAAGTGGGCAGGTGGGTACAGTGCCCGGGTTCTGTGGGTCAGTGGACAGGAAAGGAGCAGTAACTTAGTATTCCAGACACTTTTAGGATGGCAGCAAAAGTGTCAGCTCTTTGGGCAAATAAAATTGCGTGGCAAAAGTGGGCAGGTGGATACAGTGCCCGGGTTCTGTGGGTACAGGGACAGGAAAGGAAAACTAAGTTACTATTCCAGACACTTTTAGGATGGCAGCAAAAGTGTCAGCTCTTTGGGCAAATAAAATTGCGTGGCAAAAGTGGGAAGGTGGGTACAGTGCCCGGGTTCTGTGGGTACCAGGACAGAAAAGGAAAACTAAGTTACTATTCCAGACACTTTTAGGATAGCAGAAAAAGAGTCAGCTCTTTGGGCAAATAAAATTGCGTGGCAAAAGTGGGCAGGTGGGTACAGTGCCCAGGTTCTGTGGGTACCAGGACAGGAAAGGAAAACTAAGTTACTATTCCAGACACTTTTAGGATGGCAGAAAAAGTGTCAGCTCTTTGGGCAAATAAAATTGCGTGGCAAAAGTGGGCAGGTGGGTACAGTGCCCAGGTTCTGTGGGTACCAGGACAGGAAAAGGAAAACTAAGTTACTATTCCAGACACTTTTAGGATGGCAGAAAAAGTGTCAGCTCTTTGGGCAAATAAAATTGTGTGGCAAAAGTGAGCAGGTGGATACAGTGCCCGGGTTCTGTGGGTACCAGGACAGAAAAAGGAAAACTAAGTTACTATTCCAGACTCTTTTAGGATGGCAGCAAAAGTGTCAACTCTTTGGGCAAATAAAATTGCGTGGCAAAAGTGGGCAGGTGGGTACAGTGCCCGGGTTCTATGGGTACCAGGACAGGAAAGGAAAACTAAGTTACTATTCCAGACACTTTTAGGATGGCAGAAAAAGAGTCAGCTCTTTGGGCAAATAAAATTGCGTGGCAAAAGTGGGCAGGTGGATACAGTCCTCGGGTTCTGTGGGTACCAGGACAGAAAAAGGAAAACTAAGTTACTATTCCAGACTCTTTTAGGATGGCAGCAAAAGTGTCAACTCTTTGGGCAAATAAAATTGCGTGGCAAAATTGGACAGGTGGATACAGTGCCTGGGTTCTGTGGGTCAGTGGACAGGAAGGGAACAGTAACTTAGTATTCCAGACTCTTTTAGGATGGCAGCAAAAGTGTCAGATCTTTGGGCAAATAAAATTGCATGGCAAAAGTGGGCAGATGGGTACAGTGCCCAGGTTCTGTGGGTACCAGGACAGGAAAGGAAAACTAAGTTACTATTCTAGACACTTTTAGGATGGCAGAAAAAGTGTCAGCTCTTTGGGCAAATAAAATTGCGTGGCAAAAGTGGGCAGGTGGGTACAGTGCCCGGGTTCTGTGGGTACCAGGACAGGAAAGGAAAACTAAGTTACTATTCCAGATACTTTTAGGATGGAAGCAAAAGTGTCAGCTCTTTGGGCAAATAAAATTGCATGGCAAAAGTGGGCAGGTGGGTACAGTGCCCGGGTTCTGTGGGTCAGTGGACAGGAAAGGAGCAGTAACTTAGTATTCCAGACAATTTTAGGATGGCAGCAAAAGTGTCAGCTCTTTGGGCAAATAAAATTGCGTGGCAAAAGTGGGCAGGTGGATACAGTGCCCGGGTTCTGTGGGTACAAGGACAGGAAAGGAAAA
This sequence comes from Anomaloglossus baeobatrachus, assembly GCF_048569485.1. Lineage (NCBI taxonomy): Eukaryota > Metazoa > Chordata > Amphibia > Anura > Aromobatidae > Anomaloglossus > Anomaloglossus baeobatrachus. The sequence continues at coordinate 182,719,166 of NC_134357.1, forward strand.
CTAAGTTACTATTCCAGACACTTTTAGGATGGCAGCAAAAGTGTCAGCTCTTTGGGCAAATAAAATTGCGTGGCAAAAGTGGGCAGGTGTGTACAGTGCCCGGGTTCTGTGGGTACAAGGACAGGAAAGGAAAACTAAGTTACTATTCCAGACACTTTTAGGATGGCAGCAAAAGTGTCAGCTCTTTGGGCAAATAAAATTGCATGGCAAAAGTGGGCAGGTGGGTACAGTGCCCGGGTTCTGTGGGCACCAGGACAGGAAAGGAAAACTAAATTACTTTTCCAGACACTTTTAGGATGGCAGAAAAAGTGTCAGCTCTTTGGGCAAATAAAATTGCGTGGCAAAAGTGTGCAGGTGGGTACAGTGCCCGGGTTCTGTGGGTCAATGGACAGGAAAGGAACAGTAACTTAGTATTCCAGACAATTTTAGGATGGCAGCAGAAGTGTCAGATCTTTGGGCAAATAAAATTGCGTGGCAAAAGTGGACAGGTGGGTACAGTGCCCAGGTTCTGTGGGTACCGGGACAGGAAAGGAAAACTAAGTTACTATTCCAGACACTTTTAGGATGGCAGAAAAAGTGTCAGCTCTTTGGGCAAATAAAATTGTGTGGCAAACGTGGGCAGGTGGATACAGTGCCCGGGTTCTGTGGGTACCAGGACAGAAAAAGGAAAACTAAGTTTCTATTCCAGACACTTTTAGAATGGCAGAAAAGGAGTCAGCTCTTTCGGCAAATAAAATTGCGTGGCAAAAGTGGGCAGGTGGGTACAGTGCCCAGGTTCTGTGGGTACCAGGACAGGAAAGGAAAACTAAGTTACTATTCCAGACACTTTTAGGATGGCAGAAAAAATGTCAGCTCTTTGGGCAAAAAAAATTGCGTGGCAAAAGTGGGCAGGTGGGTACAGTGCCCGGGTTCTGTGGGTACCAGGACAGGAAAGGAAAACTAAGTTACTATTCCAGATACTTTTAGGATGGCAGAAAAAGTGTCAGCTCTTTGGGCAAATAAAATTGCATGGCAAAAGTGGGCAGGTGGGTACAGTGCCCGGGTTCTGTGGGTCAGTGGACAGGAAAGGAGCAGTAACTTAGTATTCCAGACACTTTTAGGATGGCAGCAAAAGTGTCAGCTCTTTGGGCAAATAAAATTGCGTGGCAAAAGTGGGCAGGTGGGTACAGTGCCCGGGTTCTGTGGGTATAAGGACAGGAAAGGAAAACTAAGTTACTATTCCAGACACTTTTAGGATGGCAGCAAAAGTGTCAGCTCTTTGGGAAAATAAAATTGCATGGCAAAAGTGGGCAGGTGGGTACAGTGCCCGGGTTCTGTGGGCACCGGGACAGGAAAGGAAAACTAAATTACTTTTCCAGACACTTTTAGGATGGCAGAAAAAGTGTCAGCTCTTTGGGCAAATAAAATTGCGTGGCAAAAGTGTGCAGGTGGGTACAGTGTCCGGGTTCTGTGGGTCAATGGACAGGAAAGGAACAGTAACTTAGTATTCCAGACAATTTTAGGATGGCAGCAGAAGTGTCAGATCTTTGGGCAAATAAAATTGCGTGGCAAAAGTGGACAGGTGGGTACAGTGCCCAGGTTCTGTGGGTACCGGGACAGGAAAGGAAAACTAAGTTACTATTCCAGACACTTTTAGGAAGGCAGAAAAAGTGTCAGCTCTTTGGGCAAATAAAATTGCGTGGCAAACGTGGGCAGGTGGATACAGTGCCCGTGTTCTGTGGGTACCAGGACAGAAAAAGGAAAACTAAGTTTCTATTCCAGACTCTTTTAGGATGGCAGCAAAAGTGTCAACTTCTTGGGCAAATAAAATTGCGTGGCAAAAGTGGGCAGGTGGGTACAGTGCCCAGGTTCTGTGGGTACCAGGACAGGAAAGGAAAACTAAGTTACTATTCCAGACACTTTTAGGATGGCAGAAAAAGTGTCAGCTCTTTGGCCAAATAAAATTGCGTGGCAAAAGTGGGCAGGTGGGTACAGTGCCCGGGTTCTGTGGGTACAAGGACAGGAAAGGAAAACTAAGTTACTATTCCAGATACTTTTAGGATGGCAGAAAAAGTGTCAGCTCTTTGGGCAAATATAATTGCATGGCAAAAGTGGGCAGGTGGGTACAGTGCCCGGGTTCTGTGGGTCAGTGGACAGGAAAGGAGCAGTAACTTAGTATTCCAGACACTTTTAGGATGGCAGCAAAATTGTCAGCTCTTTGGGCAAATAAAATTGCGTGGCAAAAGTGGGCAGGTGGATACAGTGCCCGGGTTCTGTGGGTACAAGGACAGGAAAGGAAAACTAAGTTACTATTCCAGACACTTTTAGGATGGCAGCAAAAGTGTCAGCTCTTTGGGCAAATAAAATTGCGTGGCAAAAGTGGGCAGGTGGGTACAGTGCCCGGGTTCTGTGGGCACCGGGACAGGAAAGGAAAACTAAATTACTTTTCCAGACACTTTTAGGATGGCAGAAAAAGTGTCAGCTCTTTGGGCAAATAAAATTGCGTGGCAAAAGTGTGCAGGTGGGTACAGTGCCCGGGTTCTGTGGGTCAATGGACAGGAAAGGAACAGTAACTTAGTATTTCAGACAATTTTAGGATGGCAGCAGAAGTGTCAGTTCTTTGGGCAAATAAAATTGCGTGGCAAAAGTGGACAGGTGGGTACAGTGCCCAGGTTCTGTGGGTACCGGGACAGGAAAGGAAAACTAAGTTACTATTCCAGACACTTTTAGGATGGCAGAAAAAGTGTCAGCTCTTTGGGCAAATAAAATTGCGTGGCAAACGTGGGCAGGTGGATACAGTGCCCGGGTTCTGTGGGTACCAGGACAGAAAAAGGAAAACTAAGTTTCTATTCCAGACTCTTTTAGGATGGCAGCAAAAGTGTCAACTCTTTGGGCAAATAAAATTGCGTGGCAAAAGTGGGCAAGTGGGTACAGTGCCCGGGTTCTGTGGGTACCAGGACAGAAAAGGAAAACTAAGTTATTATTCCAGACACTTTTAGGATGGCAGAAAAAGAGTCAGCTCTTTGGGCAAATAAAATTGCGTGACAAAAGTGGGCAAGTGGGTACAGTGCCCGGGTTCTGTGGGTACCAGGACAGAAAAGGAAAACTAAGTTATTATTCCAGACACTTTTAGGATGGCAGAAAAAGAGTCAGCTCTTTGGGCAAATAAAATTGCGTGGCAAAAGTGGGCAGGTGGGTACAGTGTCCAGGTTCTGTGGGTACCAGGACAGGAAAGGAAAACTAAGTTACTATTCCAGACTCTTTTAGGATGGCAGCAAAAGTGTCAACTCTTTGGGCAAATAAAATTGCGTGGCAAAAGTGGGCAGGTGGGTAGAGTGCCCGGGTTCTATGGGTACCAGGACAGGAAAGGAAAACTAAGTTACTATTCCAGACACTTTTAGGATGGCAGAAAAAGTGTCAGCTCTTTGGGCAAATAAAATTGCATGGCAAAAGTGGGCAGGTGGGTACAGTGCCCAGGTTCTGTGGGTCAGTGGACAGGAAAGGAGCAGTAACTTAGTATTCCAGACACTTTTAGGATGGCAGCAAAAGTGTCAGCTCTTTGGGCAAATAAAATTGCGTGGCAAAAGTGGGCAGGTGGATACAGTGCCCGGGTTCTGTGGGTACAAGGACAGGAAAGGAAAACTAAGTTACTATTCCAGACACTTTTAGGATGGCAGCAAAAGTGTCAGCTCTTTGGGCAAATAAAATTGCGTGGCAAAAGTGGGCAGGTGGGTACAGTGCCCGGGTTCTGTGGGCACCAGGACAGGAAAGGAAAACTAAATTACTTTTCCAGACACTTTTAGGATGGCAGAAAAAGTGTCAGCTCTTTGGGCAAATAAAATTGCGTGGCAAAAGTGTGCAGGTGGGTACAGTGCCCGGGTTCTGTGGGTCAATGGACAGGAAAGGAACAGTAACTTAGTATTCCAGACAATTTTAGGATGGCAGCAGACGTGTCAGATCTTTGGGCAAATAAAATTGCGTGGCAAAAGTGGACAGGTGGGTACAGTGCCCAGGTTCTGTGGGTACCGGGACAGGAAAGGAAAACTAAGTTACTATTCCAGACACTTTTAGGATGGCAGAAAAAGTGTCAGCTCTTTGGGCAAATAAAATTGCATGGCAAAAGTGGGCAGGTGGGTACAGTGCCCGGGTTCTGTGGGTCAGTGGACAGGAAAGGAGCAGTAACTTAGTATTCCAGACACTTTTAGGATGGCAGCAAAAGTGTCAGCTCTTTGGGCAAATAAAATTGCGTGGCAAAAGTGGGCAGGTGGATACAGTGCCTGGGTTCTGTGGGTACAAGGACAGGAAAGGAAAACTAAGTTACTATTCCAGACACTTTTAGGATGGCAGCAAAAGTGTCAGCTCTTTGGGCAATTAAAATTGCGTGGCAAAAGTGGGCAGGTGGGTACAGTGTCCGGGTTCTGTGGGTCAATGGACAGGAAAGGAACAGTAACTTAGTATTCCAGACAATTTTAGGATGGCAGCAGAAGTGTCAGCTCTTTGGGAAAATAAAATTGCATGGCAAAAGTGGGCAGGTGGGTACAGTGCCCGGGTTCTGTGGGTACCGGGACAGGAAAGGAAAACTAAGTTTCTATTCCAGACTCTTTTAGGATGGCAGCAAAAGTGTCAACTTCTTGGGCAAATAAAATTGCGTGGCAAAAGTGGGCAGGTGGGTACAGTGCCCGGGTTCTGTGGGTACCAGGATAGAAAAGGAAAACTAAGTTACTATTCCAGACACTTTTAGGATGGCAGAAAAAGAGTCAGCTCTTTGGGCAAATAAAATTGCGTGGCAAAAGTGGGCAGGTGGGTACAGTGCCCAGGTTCTGTGGGTACCAGGACAGGAAAGGAAAACTAAGTTACTATTCCAGACACTTTTAGGATGGCAGAAAAAGTGTCAGCTCTTTGGCCAAATAAAATTGCGTGGCAAAAGTGGGCAGGTGGGTACAGTGCCCGGGTTCTGTGGGTACCAGGACAGGAAAGGAAAACTAAGTTACTATTCCAGATACTTTTAGGATGGCAGAAAAAGTGTCAGCTCTTTGGGCAAATAAAATTGCATGGCAAAAGTGGGAAGGTGGGTACAGTGCCCGGGTTCTGTGGGTCAGTGGACAGGAAAGGAGCAGTAACTTAGTATTCCAGACACTTTTAGGATGGCAGCAAAATTGTCAGCTCTTTGGGCAAATAAAATTGCGTGGCAAAAGTGGGCAGGTGGATACAGTGCCCGGGTTCTGTGGGTACAAGGACAGGAAAGGAAAACTAAGTTACTATTCTAGACACTTTTAGGATGGCAGCAAAAGTGTCAGCTCTTTGGGCAAATAAAATTGCATGGCAAAAGTGGGCAGGTGGTTACAGTGCCCGGGTTCTGTGGGCACCGGGACAGGAAAGGAAAACTAAATTACTTTTCCAGACACTTTTAGGATGGCAGAAAAAGTGTCAGCTCTTTGGGCAAATAAAATTGCGTGGCAAAAGTGTGCAGGTGGGTACAGTGCCCGGGTTCTGTGGGTCAATGGACAGGAAAGGAACAGTAACTTAGTATTCCAGACAATTTTAGGATGGCAGCAGAAGTGTCAGATCTTTGGGCAAATAAAATTGCGTGGCAAAAGTGGACAGGTGGGTACAGTGCCCAGGTTCTGTGGGTACCGGGACAGGAAAGGAAAACTAAGTTACTATTCCAGACACTTTTAGGAAGGCAGAAAAAGTGTCAGCTCTTTGGGCAAATAAAATTGCGTGGCAAACGTGGGCAGGTGGATACAGTGCCCGTGTTCTGTGGGTACCAGGACAGAAAAAGGAAAACTAAGTTTCTATTCCAGACAATTTTAGGATGGCAGAAAAAGTGTCAGCTCTTTGGGCAAATAAAATTGCGTGGCAAACGTGGGCAGGTGGATACAGTGCCCGGGTTCTGTGGGTACCAGGACAGAAAAAGGAAAACTAAGTTTCTATTCCAGACTCTTTTAGGATGGCAGCAAAAGTGTCAACTCTTTGGGCAAATAAAATTGCGTGGCAAAAGTGGGCAGGTGGGTACAGTGCCCAGGTTCTGTGGGTACCAGGACAGAAAAAGGAAAACTAAGTTACTATTCCAGACTCTTTTAGGATGGCAGCAAAAGTGTCAACTCTTTGGGCAAATAAAATTGCGTGGCAAAAGTGGGCAGGTGGATACAGTGCCCGGGTTCTGTGGGTACCAGGACAGAAAAGGAAAACTAAGTTACTATTCCAAACACTTTTAGGATGGCAGAAAAAGTGTCAGCTCTTTGGGCAAATAAAATTGCGTGGCAAAAGTGGGCAGGTGGGTACAGTGCCCGGGTTCTGTGGGTACCAGGACAGAAAAGGAAAACTAAGTTATTATTCCAGACACTTTTAGGATGGCAGAAAAAGAGTCAGCTCTTTGGGCAAATAAAATTGCGTGGCAAAAGTGGGCAGGTGGGTACAGTGCCCAGGTTCTGTGAGTACCAGGACAGGAAAGGAAAACTAAGTTACTATTCCAGACACTTTTAGGATGGCAGAAAAAGTGTCAGCTCTTTGGGCAAATAAAATTGCGTGGCAAAAGTGGGCAGGTGGGTACAGTGTCCAGGTTCTGTGGGTACCAGGACAGGAAAGGAAAACTAAGTTACTATTCCAGACTCTTTTAGGATGGCAGCAAAAGTGTCAACTCTTTGGGCAAATAAAATTGCGTGGCAAAAGTGGGCAGGTGGGTACAGTGCCCAGGTTCTGTGGGTACCAGGACAGGAAAGGAAAACTAAGTTACTATTCCAGACACTTTTAGGATGGCAGAAAAAGAGTCAGCTCTTTGGGCAAATAAAATTGCGTGGCAAAAGTGGGCAGGTGGATACAGTGCCCGGGTTCTGTGGGTACCAGGACAGAAAAAGGAAAACTAAGTTACTATTCCAGACTCTTTTAGGATGGCAGCAAAAGTGTCAACTCTTTGGGCAAATAAAATTGCGTGGCAAAAGTGGGCAGGTGGATACAGTGCCCGGGTTCTGTGGGTACCAGGACAGAAAAGGAAAACTAAGTTACTATTCCAAACACTTTTAGGATGGCAGCAAAAGTGTCAACTCTTTGGGCAAATAAAATTCCGTGGCAAAAGTGGGCTGGTGGGTACAGTGCCCGGGTTCTGTGGGTACCAGGACAGGAAAGGAAAACTAAGTTACTATTCCAGACACTTTTAGGATGGCAGCAAAAGTGTCAGCTCTTTGGGCAAATAAAATTGCGTGACAAAAGTGGGCAGGTGGGTACAGTGCCCGGCTTCTGTGGATACCAGCGCAGGAAAGGAAGCCTCACTTTCTATCCCTCCTAATGATGAAATGCAGCAAGGAATTCCCTGAGCTGAGGTACACAGACGCTGTTATCTAAAGCTGTGCACAGCATTTGCACGGACCTGCATAGCAGCTATGGCTATGACCGCCTGGAAATCAGCCCTGAATTGGGCTGAAATAACCATCAGTCCCTAATCCCTAGAGAGTTGTGTAGCTTGCACTATGTCTATAGCGCACACAGCAGGATTGGCGGCAGCAGCGTGAGCGGTGACTGTCACTCACACACACAAAGGAGATAATGGCGGCGACAGGGGAAATGGCCGTATTTTATAAGGCAAGGACATGTGACATTCACAGCCTATGACACATGCCCTTGCTTGTCTGGCAAAAATGCCCTTAGCTGTGTGTGTGTCTGTTATTGGCTGACATCCTGGCCCGCCCCACTGCACGCGCGCTTAGGAAAAATAAAAAAAAAATTAAAAAAATGGCGATCGGCATTCTATCAGCAGTGCACCACAGATCTAAACCGCGTCCCCCCCCCCGCACACTATATGCTGAAATTTGATAATAGCGTGAATCACAGTGACTCACACTATTACAGTGAAAAGCCAGCTAGTAACTAGCTAGGCAATTTGGTGATCAAACCGTTCTCGAACGTAGCTCGAACTGTTGAGCTTTTAGCAAAAAGCACGCGTTCGAGTTCGATCTCGAGCACCCCCAAAAATCACTCGAACATGAAATTGGCAAACCTCAAACCTCGAACATCGCTCATCTCTAGTCTTGTGCCGTTTCACCATTTTTACAAAAAAAAACAACACACGGACCATACGGAAAACACACGTCCATGTCATGTACGTGCAGATACGGACCCATTGACTTTAGTGGGTCCGTGTCTGCATGATGCCGGTGAAACGCGGACATGTCATCCATGTTATAAAACGCACACACGTACAAACCACACGGACACACGTTCCGTGTAGCTTTATGTGTGTGTGCCTGTTACCATAGGGTAACATTGGTGCACATGTGTTCGTGCTGCCGGTACGTGTCAAAAAGTCCCAAACACATACCGGCGGCGCAGATGTGTGTTGCAGGCATTAAAGGTAGAATTGCTCTGCCATGGTCTGTATGTGGAAGCTGCTATGACTTTTGGAAGTAATCCCTGAGAGATGGGGATAAGCTTTCTTGACCAGGAATGGGCGCCATAACTATATTTGTGTTCCTTTAAAGCCACAAGAGGGCCTATGTTTTTTTGCTGGAGAGCTGGTTTATGTGAAAGATATAATCTTTCTGGACTTTTAAAGCTTAACTGTTCCTGTGTGCTACCTCGAGAAGCGAGCTTAAATGAGTTACCCCATCACAGGTGATAGATACACTTCATGCAATATTTTATCTGTTTTTTCTATTGTTTGCTTTCACTGTTTTTGCCTTCCCTATCTAAATTTCTGGATCTGGACCCTTTCTGTCCATGGTCACTCAGGTACAGACCTATTGGCTGATGGTCAGGCCACCATGAGAAAGACTTTCAAATGTTGTATGATTTTAAAAAAAAAATCCCTTCAGTCAATTGTTGCATGTGAAAGAAATGTGCTGTTCTTAAAAAGAATTGCAAAATATCGAGAACTCTTATAAAGCTTATTGTTGATCAAACTGTGCTTGTTGTCAGAAACTTGATGTCTGAAAATAGAAACTAAAGTAGTATTGAGAACTATTAATGTAATATCCTGGTATGTTAAGTGAGGACTCAGCACACCTAACACTCATGTACAGCAAACAATAGATTCCATGGAAATACATACAAAACATACTGTAAACTGGACGCTATTTAAATTCCATGCAATTACAAAAGGTGTGGGTAATAGTGGAGACCAAAAGGTGGACTCACCCAACTTATGTAAGAGCGATACGTATGTCAGATTCTCCAACAAGCACTAGAAACAGCAAAGACTCTAAAGCCTGCTTTACACGTTGCAATTTCGCATACGATATCGTATGCGATTTGCAACGCCCCAATCGTATGTGCAGCACGTTCAATTTGTTGAACGTGCCGCACAAACGATTAACCCCCGTCAGACGTACTTACCTTCCATACGACCTCGATGTGGGCGGCGAACGTCCACTTCCTGGAGTGGGAGGGACGTTCGGCATCACAACGACGTCACGCGGCAGCCGGCCAATAGAAACGGAGGGGCGGAGCTGTACGGGACGTAAACAGCCCACCTCCTTCCTTCCGCATTGTGGCCCGGGAGCCGCAGGACGCAGGTAAGATCTGTTCATCGTTCCCGGGGTGTCACACACTGCGATGTGCGCTACCCCGGGAACGTTGAACAATCTGACGTTCAATTCTAGAGAAATGAACGATGTGCATGCGATGAACGTTTAAACGTTCAATCGCAATCGCACGTACCTGTCACACACTGCAATGTACCTTACAATGCCGGATGTGCGTCACTTACTACGTGACCCCGCCGACACATTATAAGATATATTGCAGCGTGTAAAGCGGGCTTAAGGGGTACTTTGCACGTTGCGACATCGCTACTGCGATATCGTCAGGGTCAAATCGAAAGTGACGCACATCCGGCGCCGGTTACGACGTTGCAATGTGTAAAGCCTAGATGCGCCGATAAACGAGCGCAAAAGCGTCGTAAATCGTTGATCTGTGTAGCGTCGGACATTTCCATAATGTCGCACCAATAGGAGGTACGATGTTGTTCCTCGTTCCTGCGGCAGCACACATCGCTGTGTGTGAAGCCGCAGGAGCGAGGAACATCACCTTACCTGCCTCCACCGCCAATGCGGAAGGAAGGAGGTGGGCGGGATGTTTACATCCCGCTCATCTCCGCCCCTCCACTTCTATTGGCCGCCTGCCATGTGACATTTCTGTGACTCTGCATGACTGGCGGTCGCCGGCCAGAGCGACGTCGGAGGGCAGGTAAGTGCGTGTGAAGCTGCCGTAGTGATAGTGTTCGCTACGGCAGCTATCACAAGATATCGCATGTGCGATTGGGGCAGGTACTATCGCCCTCGGCATCGCTATCATTGGCTAGCGATGTTGCAGCGTGCAAAGTACCCCTAAGGGTTGATGTGCACGTGGCGTAATTGCATGCATTTATGCTGCGTATTGCACTGCAACATAAATGCATGCATCCTGGGTACCCTGCACAATCTAAGAAGATTGTGCATGAGACGTACGCACAATCCTTTTATGAATGCAGCGATTTGGGTGCTAAAATTTTTACCCAATTCCGTGCGCTATGGATGCAGCTCCCACTCTGTTTATGCTCGGGGCAACAACCATAGCGCATGAAATCGGCTTTTTTTTTTTACAAAAAAACTGCATCCATTATGCAGTGTTTCTGCAGTGATTTGAAGTGCACATGTGACGCCCTGGCCTATCAAGTCGTCACAGGATATTGTGCAATCTGCCCTTCTGCACGTTATCCGCATCCTCCTTGGTTACAAGTCCCTGACCTTTGACCTTCAGACACACCAATGGGTAGCCTGAAGGGAATAGGGCTGCCCACTTGGGGGGTTACTTAGGGAGGGTCAGGATTGTCAGGAGTAGTAAGTTGACTCTCGTGAGGAGAGGTCACAAGTCAGTTGGAGGAGGTTATGAGCTGGGCTCCTCAGTTACTAGGTGGCAGACGTTAGTCTGGCCCTGGTATGAGCTGGAACCCTGTTCGCAGGGGATCGTGCAAAGGGGCAAGGAACTGCCAAGGAGGGCAGCTGGCAGCCTTGAGCCATCTCCGGGCAACGGCCATGGCACGGCGGGGTACAAAGACCCTAGGCCCAGAAGTAGCTTCAAGCGTCCTGATAATTTACCCGACGAGGGCAAAGTCTTCAAGATTCGTTCTCCAGCTGAGGACGCTGAAGACAGACGCTGACGCCCCCTACTAGGAATGACACCAGTACCAGTTGCAAGCAGAGATAGCAACCCGAGACCGGCGACGACGGGAGCTTTCCGCCCGTAACAGAGCAGAAAAAGAGCAAGTGAGGAGAGCTGCTTCCCAGGTTAAGGGGCCACAGGGCCTTGGACTTGTGGATCAGTTTGACCCCAAGCAGGGGTGGGGTTTCATCTGAGAAGCAGGCCTCACAGCTGGGGTGTTTGTATCCCGACGGGATGTGGCACAGCACCTCCCTTGGAGCCACCCCGAACGCAACCTTCAACCTGAGGAAATGGTTACCTATACACGGCACTGGAGCGAGTGCGGCTGGTATGCCCTTGCTTTGAAACAGCTCGCTATGATGAATGAGCAAATTGTGCCAGCTGCCGCGGTCGACTACCAGCCTCCTAGAGAGCGGTACCAGTGTTGAAAAATGTTATAATGCCAGAAGTTTTACGATGCCATAGAACTGTTAGGTATCGGTGTTTTCGGTTGTTATTATCCACAATTTGTTGTTTTTCATGTAGGGATGTTAGCAAATGAATACTTGAGTAACCAATTGCAAATGAACGAAGAAGTTACCTGATTAACAACCAGATTCCTTTACAGAGTGTACAACCGGTACATGGACTCCGTTATGTTTAACATTTATAAAAGTAAAATGGACCATGGTCATACAGTACCTACAAGTAGTATTCAACCCCCTGCAGATTTAGAAGGTTTGATAAGAGGCAAATAAGTTAGAGCCTACAAACTTCAAACAAGAGCAGGATTTATTAACAGATGCATAAATCTTACAAACCAACAAGTTATGTTGCTCAGTTAAATTTTAATACATTTTCAACATAAAAGTGTGGGTCAATTATTATTCAACCCCTAGGTTTAATATTTTGTGGAATAACCCTTGTTTGCAATTACAGCTAATAATCGTCTTTTATAAGACCTTATCAGGCCGACACAGGTCTCTGGAGTTATCTTGGCCCACTCCTCCATGCAGATCTTCTCCAAGTTATCTAGGTTCTTTGGGTGTCTCATGTGGACTTTAATCTTGAGCTCCTTCCACAAGTTTTCAATTGGGTTAAGGTCAGGAGACTGACTAGGCCACTGCAACACCTTGATTTTTTCCCTCTTGAACCAGGCCTTGGTTTTCTTGGCTGTGTGCTTGGGTCATTGTCTTGTTGGAAGATGAAATGACTACCCATATTAAGATCCTTGATGGAGGAGCGGAGGTTCTTGGCCAAAATCTCCAGGTAGGCCGTGCTATCCATCTTCCCATGGATGCGGACCAGATGGCCAGGCCCCTTGACTGAGAAACAGCCCCACAGCATGATGCTGCCACCACCATGCTTGACTGTAGGGATGGTATTCTTGGGGTCGTATGCAGTGCCATCCAGTCTCCAAACGTCACGTGTGTGGTTGGCACCAAAGATCTCGATCTTGGTCTCATCAGACCAGAGAACCTTGAACCAGTCTGTCTCAGAGTCCTCCAAGTGATCATGAGCAAACTGTAGACGAGCCTTGACATGACGCTTTGAAAGTAAAGGTATCTTACGGGCTCGTCTGGAACGGAGACCATTGCGGTGGAGTACGTTACTTATGGTATTGACTGAAACCAATGTCCCCACTGCCATGAGATCTTCCCGGAGCTCCTTCCTTGTTGTCCTTGGGTTAGCCTTGACTCTTCGGACAAGCCTGGCCTTGGCACGGGTGGAAACTTTCAAAGGCTGTCCAGGCCGTGGAAGGCTAACAGTAGTTCCATAAGCCTTCCACTTCCGGATGATGCTCCCAACAGTGGAGACAGGTAGGCCCAACTCCTTGGAAAGGGTTTTGTACCCCTTGCCAGCCTTGTGACCCTCCACGATCTTGTCTCTGATGGCCTTGGAATGCTCCTTTGTCTTTCCCATGTTGACCAAGTATGAGTGCTGTTCACAAGTTTGGGGAGGGTCTTAATTAGTCAGAAAAGGCTGGAAAAAGAGATAATTAATCCAAACATGTGAAGCTCATTGTTCTTTGTGCCTGAAATACTTCTTAATACTTTAGGGGAACCAAACAGAATTCTTGTGGTTTGAGGGGTTGAATGATAAATGACCCTCTGAATAAACTTTTCACAATTTAAAAAAAAAATAAAAAACGAAATAACATTCTTTTTTGCTGCAGTGCATTTCACACTTCCAGGCTGATCTACAGTCCAAATGTCACAATGCCAAGTTAATTCCAAATGTTTAAACCTGCTAAATCTGCAGGGGGTTGAACACTACTTGTAGGCACTGTAGGACTGGTGTGACCAACATGAACTTGTGTATTGTATATAGTTGCACCTCCTGTGCCAACCAGAGTCGTCTATGACCACACCCGGGACCTTAACCTAGTCACGGACCCACGGATAGATTTGCAGGGGGTTAGGTTTGTTTGGGTGGAGGGTTATTGAGATCCGGGACATTGGAACTGGACTGTCGCAGGAAGGGGCTGCAACAGAGCAGGTTGAGCCTCCGCTACCACTAAAACCGATAGCGTCCCACCGTTGGGCGATGGACTCTTTAAAGTTTAATACCATACAAATAATCCAGATTTTTATATTCATATGCATTTTATGCTAGCTCCATATGATTCATATATTACAAAAGAACTGGGAGCAATTCCACATATTCATATCAAAATATCAAATTTTATTATAATTTAGTGACAAAAAGTGAAAAAGACATATATACATAAAAAGTTTTTTCTAAAATTGTAATGTTTCAGTTCTACAACACACATGGTGCATTGGATGAATGCGCCTTAATATGATTAATTCATGACAGTTTTACAATAAATGTTCAATTATCATACAATTTTTGTTTCATTTAGTGACTACACTCTGATGGGAGATAACTATTTGTTATGTTGTTATTAAGTTGGACTGTATAAATAATTTTATCCTGATGGTAGCCGGCAGATGTAGCTAACATTAGCCATGTGATGAGTGTAATCACATTTAAACGGTATGCATTTGTCTCTCTGGGAGGCTGCCGATTAATTTACTATCCTATACTTGTAGTAATTACATAGAATGCGATTATTTCTACCTTTGCAGTTACTGTATTCAATGACTATTATAACCACAGGTTACCGATTCAGGATTAGGATGACCATGTAAATCATTAGATAAAGCAGTTTAATGCTGTTAAGCATAAATTACAATGAGCCTGGTAATCTGCTGAAATCATTCGGCCACACTGTTAGAGCATACAGCCCATCAGGATTAGAATGACTATGTAAATCATTAGATAAAGCAGCTTAATGCTGTTAAGCATAAATTACAATGAGCCCCGTAATCTGCTGAAATCATTCAGCCTCGCTGTTAGCATACAGCCTGTCAGTAGTCATTGTTAGTCATAACATTTACCCATTTGAGTGTAGATCAATCAAATGCGCATCCTCCATACCCCTATGTACATCTTTAAAGTTTAAGTAACGTTTAAGAAAAGGGCCTCCCCTGCGAGGGATGAAAATTGCAAAATAAAAATGTTAACCTGTTTTTCACTTTTTCTACAATAAAAAATAAATAAACCTCTGGTGTCCTGTAGCTCAAGGACGAGCTACGTTTAACCAAGGGGGAATGTGACGCCCTGGCCTATCAGGTCATCATTGGGTATTGTACAATCTGCCCTTCTGCACAGTATCCGCATCCTCCTTGGTTACGGGTCCCTGACCTTTGGTGTTGCTAAGAACAAGCCAATCAAAAATCCTAGAAACACTCTGCACCACACCCACCAGACACACCAATGGGTAGCCTGAAGGGAATAGGGCCACCCACTTGGGGGGTTGGTTAGGGAGGGTCAGGAGTGTCAGGAGTAGTCAGTTGTGTGGTGACACTCGTGAGGAGAGGTCACAAATCAGTTGGAGGAGGTTAGGAACTGGGCTCCTCAGTTACTAGGTGGCAGACGTTGGTCTGGGCCTGGTAGGAGCTGGAACCCTGGTCACAGGGGATCGTGTCAAGGGGCACGGAACTGCCAAGGAGGGAAGCTGGCGGCCTTGAGCCATCTCCAGGCAGGAACCAGAGCACGGCGGGGTACGTGGACCCTAGCCCGGGAAGTAGCTTCAAGCGTCCTGGTAATTTACCCAACGAGGGTGAGGTCTTCAAGATTCGTTCTCCACCTGCTCCAAAATTCGGGATACTAGCGCAACGAGGGGGATAGGAATTTCCCAATACACAGTCCAGAAAATCCCAAGCGTCAACCCTGAGAGCAAGCTCACTCCGTTAGCCATACGGGTGAGTGGGACCCGACTAGTTCTATACTACAGGGGTCAACCAGTAAAGAAAATGCCAAGGGAAACATCACATGCTAACAAGCAACACCATCGGGCACGGGATGCAAGCGTGCTCCCTCCCTGTTACAGCGGTGCTCAGAATTTCGGTTTACAAGTTGTCGGTGTCAGCGTTATTGGACTGAGTGAGAACGCAGTGACCCTTTCCTCCCTAACGGCGTCCCCCTCTCACCATCACCGAGCCCCGGGGCATTCCCCCTACCCACGGAGGGGTTAAACACCTGGCTGCCATCCCATCGCCACTGGGCGACCCCCACAGCAGCGGTGGTACTCCACCTTACCACACACCGTGGGTGGCGTCACAAACTCTAAACACAAAATTCCCTGTAAATACCCCCCTTTTATTTCGAGTGTCTGCGACCCCTCCCTGGTCCGGAGGCCCCTCAAGCCACCGCAGATCCGGATCCGAGCAGTCTCGGCTGCTGACGCTGGGGCAGGTCACACATGGGCAGCTCCTGTGATATGGAGACAGGGTCCACGGCTCATGCCAGGAATCAGGGGATTATGCCTGATTATTATTTGGCTGTGCCAAATGAGATAACATCAGGGTGATTAGAATGGTAACATAGAGTAGGGAGTAGATGAAAAGAGTGGGGGGGGGACAATGAAAGACAGGAGAGAAAATGAGAGAGGCATATTACCTAGTGACTTCAGTGGTATAGCCAGGAGGGAGGTCCGTAAGGTTAGTAATCATGAGAGAGTCATGTAAGGTGCAGACCCCGGTTTACTGATTCCCTTTTCTTCATAGTCAGCTACCTCAATTCCCTCCATGCCCATGGACCTTTCCTCCAGGCCATACCTCTGAGGGTACTAGGTAACTTTACTTCTATTTATTCTCCACCTTGTTTTTCCCCCTGCTCCTCTCCATACCACATAGTTACCTTGTTATTACCCCTGGTTTCATTTGTATAGCTAAAGCAACAATCAGACTCATCACTCTGATTGTAAACGTGAGCCCTGGACCCTGTCCCCATAATACAGGAGCTGCACCTTACATGACTCTGTCATGATTACTAACCTTACGGACCTCCCTCCTGGCTATACCACTGAAGTCACTAGGTAATATGCCTCTCTCATTTTCTCTCCTGTCTTTCATTGCTTCTTCCCCCCCCCCCTCTTTTCATCTACTCCCTACTCTATGTTACCATTCTAATCACCCTGATGTTATCTCATTTGGCACAGCCAAATAATAGTCAGGCATAATCCCCTAATTCCTGGCATGAGCCTGTCTCCATATCACAGGAGCTGCCCTTGATAAACCCAAGAGACTAATTTGAGTCCAACGGACCTCACACCAGACCATAGCACCAAAGTCAAATCAGTAACATTATTCTTATTTTACTCACTTTTCTCCCTCCCTCTTCTTACCCACTATTTCATCTAATGAGCTTTGAACATTGACATTACATTATAGGAGCTACCTGACCTCTGCTTGGTTGCCATACTCTCCTAACACCTGGACGCTCCAACAAGAGACATATACTACTACTGAGGTAATTAACACTTCGTTCCCCCCTATGGATTCCACCTAAGGAACAGTACCACTCGGTTATACAAATTAATAGATCATTTCTAGTGATGAGCGAGTACTAAAAAGCTCGGGTGCTCGAAGCTCGGGCCGAGCCTCCCAAGATACTCGTGTACTCGGCCCGAGCAACGAGCCCAATGTTATCCTATGGGAGACCCGAGTATTTTTGTGAAATGACCTCCCGGCAGCATGGAGAAACCCTAAAAATGGCACAAAAGTCTCAGAAGAGTGCTCAAATGACATGGCAACAGCATGGGGAAGACCCCTTGAAGCATTTATCACTCAAAAGTCACAGCTGTGAACAATTTTGTCCGCGTTTTACGCCATTTTTACGGACTCACCAGAAAACCTTCCAAAATGACCCCAAAATGATTTTTCATGGCGGAAATGTTAAGGGCACATACCCAATAGTGAGATAGAGCTGGTGTATGTTACTTTTTGAGATCAATACATGAAAGATTTTACGTGAAAACATTGTGTGGCACTCCGATGTCCCTGAGAAGAGACGTACATGAAGGCCTCTGGAGTCTAATGTGCCCATTTTGAGGAAGTGAGTCTTTGTAGTATTTTCCTTTGCCAGGGCAGTCCTAAATTGTGAGGTTCACCAATGCCCCTGCATACAGACGTGCATGAGGGCCTGTAAACCTGAAGTGCCCATTGTAAGGAAGTGGGTGTATTATAGTATAGCCCTTAGGCAGGGCAGCCAAAAATTGGGAGGCTCCACGTTGTCCCTGGATAGAGACGTGCATGAAGGCCTGTAAACCTGAAGTGCCCATTGGAAGGAAGTGGGTGTATTATAGTATAGCCCTTAGGCAGGGCAGCCAAAAATTGGGAGGCTCCACGTTGTCCCTGGATAGAGACGTGCATGAAGGCCTGTAAACCTGAAGTGCCCATTGGAAGGAAGTGGGTGTATTATAGTATAGCCATTAGGCAGGGAAGCCAAACATTGGGAGGCTCCACGTTGTCCCTGGATAGAGACGTGCATGAAGGCCTGTAAACCTGAAGTGCCCATTGGAAGGAAGTGGGTGTATTATAGTATAGCCCTTAGGCAGGGAAGCCAAACATTGGGAGGCTCCACGTTGTCCCTGGATAGAGACGTGCATGAAGGCCTGTAAACCTGAAGTGCCCATTGGAAGGAAGTGGGTGTATTATAGTATAGCCCTTAGGCAGGGCAGCCAAAAATTGGGAGGCTCCACGTTGTCCCTGGATAGAGACGTGCATGAAGGCCTGTAAACCTGAAGTGCCCATTGGAAGGAAGTGGGTGTATTATAGTATAGCCCTTAGGCAGGGCAGCCAAAAATTGAGAGGCTCCACGTTGTCCCTGGATAGAGACCTGTTAGGTTCTTAGTGCCTCCGTGCTTGCATTTAAAAACCGCACGTGTGTGCCTGTTGGTGGCAGCTTTCCGCTGCATTTGTGTGAGTTTTGCAAAAACTTGGATATAACACACAAGTCTAGTGAATACACATCAGCACAGCATTGCAAAATGCGCAAGGGCGTTGTCAACGAACAAGGAAGTGGACGTGATGGTGGTGCAGGCAGACACCGAGGTTGTGTGCAAGCTCTAATTTCGCCACAACAAAGGGCCACATCTAGTCGCTCGCACGTCCTGTCCCAAATTCTTGGGGACCGCAGCAGTACACCGCTCTTGAACCAAGACCAGTGTCAACAGGTTGTTAGTTGGATAGCGGATAATGCTTCCAGTCAGATTGGCACCACCACAAACACTCTGTCTTCCACACGGTCAAGTGTCAGTAGCCGTGATACTGCACCGCACATTTCAGAACCTGATCCTCCTTCCTACCACCAGGCCGAGTACACGTCCACGGACATTACTGATCCCACACTTGGACACTCGGAATAGCTGTTCGTTCACGTTTCCATTCACAAATTCTGGCCTCTCGCCAGCTCCTGTTGAAGTGGGCCATGACGAGATTGTATGTACAGATGCACAAATATTTGAGCAGCCACGTTCTCACGAAGTTGGCAACGTGTCTCAACAAGGGGTGGACGATGATGAGACACAATTGTCAGGAAGTCAGGAGGAGGAGCAGGGTGCGGAAGAGGAAGACGACGTGGTGGATGATCCAGTAACTGACCCAACCTGGCAGGAGGATATGCAGAGCGAGGACAGCAGTGCACAGGGGGAGGGAGGCGTAGCATCCCAACAGGCAGTAAGAAGCAGAGTGGTGGCCCCAGGCAGACGTCAGGCAACTGTTCCCCGGAACAACACGACACAAGGTGCCTGTACAAATGTTAGGTCTTCCCGAGTCTGGCTGTAATACTATTGTATGTATTGAGGATTTCGATTGCGTTAGGGCAATGACAACCAGAGACGAGTTCTTGGTGCAAGACATTTATAATATGCAACCAGCAAATATGTACATAAACGGAACAAAAACACAGTAGAACATAAATACAGGAAATACCTTCCAGGGACTGAGCGAAAGGGAATTCCCGGGACCGCGCACCGGACTCCCCCAGGGAGACCACCAACAGCAAACCCCTATACAGGGACTGTCTGGCAATCACCCCAGAAGCCCTAAATGCGCAGCAGCCGGGACACAAAAGGGCAATAGGTAAGTCGAAAAATGTCTGTACGTGATGTGAGTCCAGAGTGGTATTAAACGGAAGGAACCGGGCAGAAGTTCCGACCAAAGACGGCAAACGGAGTCCAGGTACAGCTAGATGATACCAGATGAAGTCCAGAGTCGGTGTCGGTTGTTTTCCAAGAGGATCCGAATAACAATCAGGAACCAAAAGCAGCAGGGCAGGAGCACACAGGAAGCAGTATACTCAGGCACTGGACTAAGCTTTAGGGGCGGCTTTTAAACAGATGGACAGGAAGTAGGGCAACAGAACAGAAAACTCCATGTTAACAAAGGGCAAGCTCTTTCAAAAGAAAACTGGAAAACCCGGAACTCTGACACTGGCAGTTTTTTAAGTTGGCTCCAGATGATTCTAAAAAGGCCATTTGCAACACCTGCCATGCCAGCATCAGCAGGGGTACCAAAACTAGCAGCCTGACCACCACCAGCATGATCAGGCACATGTCAGCCAAGCACCCGACTTTGTGGGAAGTACAACAGAGTCGAGGAGCAGTGCTTGCTGATGTCACTGCTACGTCTTCGCTGGTTGTGCATGCGAGCCAATCCCCTGTCCATGCTGCCTGCGAACAAGCCTCCTCCACTCCTGCACCTGCAGTTGCCTACGCAGAAAGAACACCATCATCAAGCACGTCCTTGTCCCAGCGCAACGTTCAGTTATCCATTCAGCAAACCTTTGAGCGCAGGCGCAAATACACTGCCAACACCCCACATGCCACAGTTCTAAATGCTAACATTTCGCGACTGCTTGCGCTGGAAATGTTGCCTTTTAGGCTGGTTGAGACAGAAGCATTCCGCGAACTGATGGTGGCAGCTGTCCCACGTTACTTGGTCCACAGCCGCCACTATTTCTCCCTGTGTGCCGTCCCCGCATTGCATAACTAACCACGTGTCACAAAACATCACACGTGCCCTGAACAACGCTGTTTCAGCCAAAGTCCACCTAACCACAGACACGTGGACAAGTGCATGTGGGCAAGGCCGCTACATCTCGTTGACGTCACACTGGGTTAATATTGTGCAAGCTGGGACCCAGTCTGAGCGAGGGACGGAACACGTCCTTCACACACCAAGTTTTGCAGGCCCTACCTCAGTCAGGGTTTCACACACACTCTACAGCTCCGGAATGTCATGCTCCTCAGCCTCCTCCTCCTCCTGCGCATCCTGATCCACTTTACCCTCCACACCAGTCCCAAGCTGGAAGTGTCGCTGGCGGAGGAGGGGACGGTGCGCTCTCCCACTGCTCGGGTCCGGCTGACGCAGCTCTACGGCTGCTGCTGCTCGTTGGCTCGAGCGATGGCCGGATCCCGGGGACTCGAGCGGCGCTACTCGCCCGTGAGTGAAAAGGGGTGGTTTGGGTTTTGGGGATATTGTCCGTGACGCCACCCACGGTTGTGGTGATTGTGTGGACACCACCGCTGCTCTGGACGGGGATCCCGGGAGCCTGTGACAGGGAGCAGCTTTGTTGTTATTTCTCCCCTCCGTGGGTAGGGGGGTTGGTTGTCCCGGGGCCTGGTGATGGGGTAGAGATGGATGACAGGCGGGTTGCGGGGCCTGATGAAGTGCATGGTCGCAGGGGCAGCGCTGTGCCGCACGGCACGGAGGTACTCACTCAGCCCAATGATGATGACACAGTTCAGGGTAAAACAAGTGGCTGGATGGACGGGTCACTCGGACGGCTGCGGTTGTTCCTCCCTGCAGGTTAGTGATGACTGTCTCTCCCTGCACCTAAGTTAAGTGTTGGTAGTGATGGTTTCCCAACGGTAACCCGCTCCCTGACCTGGATATGGGCCGGAGGAGCCCCTTTTGCCCACAGGCGCTGGCCCTGGGAGACGGTTGCCCTTGGCGGTGGCTGTGTCTCCCCTTCACGGTTGTACGGTTGCCTTCTATCTGGACTTGGCTGTTTGGAAACCCTGAGGTCCCCTTCAATAACGGATTTGGCAAATTCACGGCGACACCAAGCCTTGCCGGGATCCGAAAGTCCTCTGCCAATGGTGCTGGCTTCTCTTTGTATACCGGTCCGGTACGGCCGGGTCACCACCCGTCCACGGTCCTTACGGCAGACTCCAATCGGCCTCCACTGCAGACGGTCACCACATCCTGCCAACCTTGCTGTCCTGTCCGGGCCACACACCCGGACCAACTTCAGGCTCTTTGCTGTCACTTTTCTCCTCTCTACTACTTTCCTCCTTCCACTTCCTTAGCTTAACTCTCACTGCCTGTGTTTTCCCTCCTCCTCGGTGGGTGGAGACCAACCGCCTGGCTCCACACCCTGGTGTGGACAACAGCCCCTGGGGAAGGCAACAAGGATTTTGTGTTTTGACTATGATATGCCTGCAGGGAGTGTGGGGTGTTTAAGTGTTGTGCTCTGTGGCCCCTGGCTTGTCCAGGGCGACACAGAAGCACTGCAGCACTGCCTCGGCGAAGCGGCAACAGGCAGTGCTGAAGCTAATCTGCATAGGTGACAAACCCCACAATGCAGAAGAGGTGTGGACAGCTCTGAAACAGCAGGCAGATCACTGGCTCACAACTCTGAACCTAAAGCCAGGAAAGGTCGTGTGTGACAATGGCCGGAACCTGGTGGCGGCTTTGAGGCGAGGCCAGCTGACACATGTTCCATGCGTGGCCCATGTGCTCAACCTCGAGGTTCAGCGGTTTCTAAAGTCATACTCAGAGCTGTCTGATCTGCTGGTAAAAGTTCGCCGCCTGTCTGCACATTTTCGAAAGTCACCTACTGCTTCAGCCGGCCTTACCGGCTTAAGACGCCGTTTGCATCTTCCGGCACACAGACTGGTGTGTGATGTCCCCACGCGTTGGAATTCAACTCTGCACATGTTGGTCAGGATATGTGAGCAGAAGAGGGCAGTTGTTGAGTACCTGCATCACCTAAGCCGTCGGGAAATGGGTCAAACTCCACACATAACACCTGAGGAGTGGAGATGGATGTCCGACCTATGCACCATCCGCCAAAACTTTGAGGACTACAAATGGTGAGCGGCGATGACGACATTATTAGCGTCACCATACCGCTTCTCTGCCTTCTAAAATGGTCTCTGCTCAGAAAACAAACATGATGCATTGCAGGCGGAGCGCGATGAGTTTCAGCAAGAAACAGTAGTGGGTGTGGGTGATGAATGATAACACACAGCCCAGCCTCGTCTCATCACCAACGTGCAGTGGAGGACTATGACGAGGAGGAGGATGAAGACATGGAGCAACTCTCTGGCCAAATTGAGGATATGACATGCAGTCATATCCTCGGTTCAGCGTGGCTGGCCAGAGGACAGGGTAGATGATGAGGAGGAGGAGGACAGCATGTTCAGTCATCGTGTTGGTCAGGATACTGAAGTGATGGCTGTTAAGAGTCTGGCACACATGGCTGACTTTATGGTAAGCTGCCTGTCTCGTGACCCTCGCGTTAAGAACATCTTGGCCGACAATCATTACTGGTTGGTAACACTGTTAGACCCACGCTAAAAGGAGAACTTTATGTCTCTTATTCCCGAGGCGGAGAGGTCAGGCAAAATGCAGCAGTTCCAGAAGGCCATAGTCACGGAAGTAGGCAAAGCATTCCCCTCACAAAACGCTAGCGGCATAGGTCATGAATCAGTGGACAACCGAGGCGTACAGCCGAGAGAGGCACAAGTCCAATCCGCCAGAGGTAGGGGAACAGTCTTTAAGATGTGGGACAGTTTTCTCAGCCCCTCACGTACCACAGCCCCTGAGGTGCGGGGTAGTGCCACAAGAAATCCTAAGTTTGCCCAGATGCTGAAGGAGTACCTTGCAGATCGAACAACTGTACTCCGACATTCCTCTGTGCCTTACAATTATTGGGTATCCAAGCTGGACACGTGGCATGAATTGGCTCTCTACGCCTTGGAAGGCCTGGCCTGCCCTGCTGCTAGCGTTTTGTCAGAGCGTGTTTTTAGTGCCGCAGGTGGAATCATTACAGATAAACGCACCCGCCTGTCAACTGAAAATGCTGACAAGCTGACTCTGATCAAGATGAACAAGGGTTGGATTGGGCCAGACTTCACCACACCACCAGCAAATGAGAGCGGAATTTAAAGTTTGCCATGTACCTCCACTCACCCATGGGTACACACTTCTGGACTTTGGATAATCGCTGGACTGCTCCTCCTTCTCCTCATGCGCCACCATGATGATGACCGTTACAAATTGCAATACTTAGGCCTTTGTTTCAGGTATACCCCCAGTGGTAAATTTTTTCGCCCATTCTTTGCAGAATGGACATTACAACGACAGGAGACCCGCTCCTTTGCAATGGCAACAATGTTTTGAGGCCCTCATGCACGTCTCTACCCAGGGACAACGTGGAGCCTCCCAATTTTTGGCTGCCCTGCCTAAGGGCTATACTACAATAGACCCACTTCCTTCCAATGGGCACTTCAGGTTTACAGGCCCTCATGCACGTCTCTATCCAGGGACAACGTGGAGCCTGACGCTGCCACCGACTGCCACACACGTGCTGTTTTTAAATGCAAGCACGGACGCAATAAGAACCTAACTGGTTTTTAGGAGCGACAATTACTGAGAAGTCTGACACTATCAGACACTGCTGACTGACGTGTATTATACACTAGACTTGTGCGTTATATAATAGTTTGTGCAAAACGCGCACCTGTACGCTGCCACCGACTGCCACACACGTGCTGTTTTTAAATGCAAGCACGGACGCAATAAGAACCTAACTGGTTTTTAGGAGCGACAATTACTGAGAAGTCTGACACTATCAGACACTGCTGACTGACGTGTATTATACACTAGACTTGTGCGTTATATAATAGTTTGTGCAAAACGCGCACCTGTACGCTGCCACCGACTGCCACACACGTGCTGTTTTTAAATGCAAGCACGGACGCAATAAGAACCTAACTGGTTTTTAGGAGCGACAATTACTGAGAAGTCTGACACTATCAGACACTGCTGACTGACGTGTATTATACACTAGACTTGTGCGTTATATAATAGTTTGTGCAAAACGCGCACCTGTACGCTGCCACCGACTGCCACACACGTGCTGTTTTTAAATGCAAGCACGGACGCAATAAGAACCTAACTGGTTTTTAGGAGCGACAATTACTGAGAAGTCTGACACTATCTGGACTGTTTTACACTGTGTACACCAGCCCCAGATATGATGAAGGCTGGTATACGGTCACCACTACCCTGCCTGCCTGCCTGCCTGTATACTGGTACAATAGTCCTGACAAGGACTCTTCTGGTCACTAGCCTGTATTCCGACCTGGCTATACCCTGCCTGTATATAGCAACAATAGTCCTGAGAAGGACTCTGCTACTGTACTCCGACCTGGCTATACCCTGCCTGCCTGTATACAACTAGAATAGTCCTGAGAAGGACTTTTGGTCACACTGTTTGCAGCCCTGCAACTGAAAAAGCTATAAAGGGCCGCAAAGCTTTCCCTGAATCAGCGACACTCTCCCTACACTCACTGTCAGAATAGCTGTGAGCAGAGCACAGCGCGCCGGCCTATATAAAGGCTCGGTGACGCTGTGCAGGCCGGCCAATCACTGCAATTCCACAACTAACAGGGCTGTGGCATTGCAGTGGTCTGCCAGCCAATCCCTGCATGAGGGCTGGCTCTCAAAAGAGCGCCAACATGCAGAAATGAAGACCACGAGTAAAGCACGAGTATCGCGAGATTACTCGGTCCCCGCCGAGCAGCCCGAGTACAGTGATACTCGTGCGAGTACCGAGTAGTGACAAGCATGCTCGCTCATCACTAATCATTTCATGTTCTCTGCTGCAGATCTCCTCATTAGAAGCCACACATATTCTTAGGGCCTGACCCTGTACACCGGCATTACCAAGGGACCCCATAGATGGTATGTTGTAAGAGACATTTTTTAACCTAATTTCTTCCTTCCTCCTTACTTTTGTTCCCTTCCTCCCTCAGTTGTCTCTGCACGGAGGTCTCTATATCCCTGCAATCATCTTACATATTTACCAGACTATTTTTCCAGTATAGGTCAAGGTGAGCATTCTTACCATGTTCCCCATACTGCACGGTGACCCCACGTTGCTCCCTTACCCTACACCACTGGGTTACATGATATGAATAATTAATGAGTTTGGTAAACCTCTATGCATGTTTTCTCCATGTTCAAATTGTATGCACTGATCTATGTACCTTTGTCTCTATGGTTTTGCCATCTATGTAAATTGATGTTCAACCTTAGCCTCATGTACCCTAACTATGCAGCCATTCATTACAAATTATTGATCTTCTTTTCTTTGTTTTGTTTTCTCATTTGTATATAATGTAATTAGCCTGTCGGACCTGATGAAGGCTTGTTAGCTGAAACGTCGACACCTGGCGGACAATTGTACAGCACCTTTTTTCACGTTTTGCACTAACAAAATAAAAGAAAGAGATTTTGATATCCAACCACTGCGTTCATTTTTGGTCTATTGGAAATTAATAGTGTGCCGGAGTTAATCTTCTAGTAACTGTCTAATTTCTCCTGAGCACCTATGGGAGGTGATGCGAGGTCTTTCATTTTTTCACTAGCTCACATTACAGCTGCAGTAAAGTGGGCAGAATATGCTCTCCTGTGTGTGATGTTACCTGCCCGCCCAATCTGGGTGTTTCCAAAAGGATAAGGGAAGATGAAGTTTAGGATCACAGTGCGGAGCCATTTTGTTGGTGGCCGCAAAGTGATCCTAATGTCTAAAATCTCACCAAGGACAGCTGCATAGTTTTCCCCACATAGCGCTCTGCACACCCACCACAGTGCTCTGCCACACGCACGCTGGCATTCCGTGCTCCACCGTATACTGCACTCCACTGTATTTCATGCACCGCTGTATACCGCGCTCTGCTATATTCCGTGCTCCTCTGTATACTGCGCTTCGCTGTATACTATGCTCTGCTGTATTCCGTACAATGCTGTATTCTGTGCCCTGCTGTATTCCATGCTCCTCCGTATACAACGCTCCGCTGTATTCAGTGTACCGCTGTATACCGCGTTCTGCTGTATTCCGTGCTCCTCTGTATACCGCACTCCACTGTATTCCGCACTTTGCTCTATACTGTGCTCTGCTGTATTCCATGTGCCGCTGTATACCACGCTCTGCTGTATTCCGCACTCCTCCATTTACCGCGCTCCACTGTATTCCATGAGCCGCTGTATACCATACTCTGCTGTATTCCGTGCGCTGCTGTATTCTGCGCCCTGCTGTATAGCGCACTTTACTGTATTCTGTGCGCCACTGTATACTGCACCCTGCTGTATTCCGTGCTCCTCCGTATACTGCAGTCCGCTGTCATCCATGTGCCTCTGTATACTGTACCCTGCTGTATTCCGTGCACAGCTGTATACCGCACCCTGCTGTGTTCGTGCTCCTTCGTATACTGCACTCCTCTGTATTCCATGCACCGCTGTATGCTGCACCCTGCTGTATTCCGTGCTCCTCTGTATACCGCAGTCCGCTGTATTCCGTGCACCGCTGTATACCGCACTCTGCTGTATTCCGTGCTCCTCGTATATCGTGCTCCGCTGTATTCTGCGGTTCACTGTATACTGTGCTCTGGTATATTCTGTGAGCTGCTGTATACCGTGCTCTGCAGTATTCCATGCTCCTCCATATACCGCGCTATGCTGCATTCCGTAGGAGTGTCGGCCCGAGGTTAGCACACTAGAGCGGGGGAGCGGCAGGGAGGCGCAGGGGGCATCGGTAGCAGCGGCGGCGGGAGGGGTGGCGGTGGAAAGGGAAAGAGCAGTGGTGGGTGGAGGAGGGGCAGCGTCGGGGAGAGTGGCGGAGGGGTAGCAGGGGGGTAGGGGGAGTGTAGTGGTGACCCAGAATTAGTATTTACACATGCCAGAGATTGACAGGGGGAAAGTGCAGAACACAGCATACGCTGTGGGCTCCAGAAAGATTGCAGTTATCTCCTCCCTCTGTTGTGATCTGGACAGCCCAGGGGGCTTGTCCATTTCACAGCAGACGTTTTCCCTCTGTTAGGCCTGTTTTACACATCAGTGAAGAACACAGACGTTTTTCACTGACGTGTAAAAAACGCATATGTCTCTCCATGTGCTGTGATTCACGGC
The DNA here is from genome assembly GCF_048569485.1 of Anomaloglossus baeobatrachus. Classification (NCBI taxonomy): domain Eukaryota; kingdom Metazoa; phylum Chordata; class Amphibia; order Anura; family Aromobatidae; genus Anomaloglossus; species Anomaloglossus baeobatrachus. The sequence continues at coordinate 182,746,810 of NC_134357.1, forward strand.
ACATGTGGGTTGTCCATGTGCAATCTGTAATCCGTGATTGCACATGCACATATACTCACCTGTCCCCACTCCTGCTCTCCATGCTGTTGAAGAGTCCCATGGTGCTGCATCTGGCTACTGCTCTCTGACCTCTGCATCTACTTATGGGTCGGCTGTGTCGTGCATAATGAATATGCACGACAGTAATTAGCTGGGCAGGAAGCTGCAGAGAGCAGAGGCAGAACACAGCATCGCTGGAAAAGGTGAGTTAAAAATAATTTTTATTTTTAATGTCCATTTTTTTCTGGTACTTCTTTCATGGATGACACTATTGTGTGGTCCGTGGGACATCAGTGATGTCTGACAAAAACGGAAATGTCTCATGCGGCAATCATGGACACACAAGTACGCTGCACGGAGACACGGTCAGTGAAAAATCACTGATGTGTGTGGAGACGCATTGATTTTAATGGGTCTGCGTATGTCCATGATTCTGGTACGTATGAAAACTAGCACATACGTACCAGAATCCCTGACGTGAGAAAAAGGCCTTAAGTATAGGAGTCAGAGCCCAAGAATGGTCTTCAATGCCCAGGTGCTGTCGTATTTGAGGTGAGTAACTGTCATCACTCACAGCAAATCCAAGATGGCAGCGCTCAGTGTTTCAGTAAAAATAGAATTAAATAAAAACTAAATAAACTGAATTTATTTTTGTATTAAAAATACTTGATTTCATAATAACTATTATACAAAAATAAAAATATGCAACACTTTACCTGGAAGTCTGGAAGACTGTAGCCGGCTGCACGGATGTGACGAGGCAGCATTGGACGGGTATGTCACTGGACGGGGAGCAGCGGTCTGCAATAGCGCCTCTCACAGGCACTATTGACAACACAAGGTATTTGAGAGAAACATTGTTTCTCAATATAATATCGATCTAGACAATAAAAAATATGGGTGAACCACCCCTTTAAACACAATAGCATAGTTTGGTGTTTTCCTTTATATGTATTTTGTAGTAAAGTCTATAATCCAGCGCTGATCATTTATCTGGTAAATATGCGTTTTTTCTCTATCAATTTCTGCTGGTTGTGCTGATGTAATTTGGCAACGTCTGCAGGCTATATTGATACAGCTCATGTTGGATATGATCAACTATTCACACAACTATAGCGGGATGTACTATTATCGCATTGTATTCATAATTTGACAAAAACATATGACTAGATGTCTGATCTATTGATATAAAGTTTGGAGTTTGCATGAAATAATTGGACAGCCGTGTATTGTCATATAATATGTTAAAGTATCTTGGAAAGCCAATGATTATATGTTAATAATTATAGGTGAGTTTGCCCAGTCAGATTGTTTTTATGGTGCTTTCACCTTCACCTGACAATAAAATAAATATTGCACATTAATGGACTGTTTGATCGCCTCTTTTTTCCTTGTGTTACATGTAAATTGCGATTGTCCTGATAGTCCCGATAATCCACATATATAAAAAATTCATGGATATGTAAAAAATTATGAAAAAATTTGGATTTATGTGGATATTCGGCATGGTCTTAATGTTTGTATACATACAAAAAAGGCCATTTTTATATCTTCCCAGTCGTCACGTCACAGCATATTTCATAACTGGGTATGTGGCGCCCTGGACAAGCCAAGGGCCACAGAGAACAACACCAACACACCCCACACTCCCAGCAGGCACATCAAGGTCAGACACGAAACCCTTGTTGCCTTCCTCCAGGGGCTGATGTCCACACCAGGGTGTGGAGCCAGGCAGTTGGTCTCCACCCACCAAGGAGTTCACAGTCCTGGAGGAGGGAAAAGAGGCAGATTAGTTCAGGAGTTGGAGGAGTGAGGAAGTGAAGTGATACTAGAGCAAACAAGCAGTCTGAAGAGAGTCCGGGTGTGTGGCACGGACAGAGCAGCAAGGTTGGCAGACGGTGGTGACCGTCTGCAGGAGTGGCCGATTGGAGTCTACCGTAAGGACCGTGGATGGGTGGTGGCCCGGCGGTACCGGACCGGTACGCAAAGAGAAGCCAGCACCAGTGGCAGGGGCTTTTCGGACCCCGGCAAGGCTAGGAGTCGCCGTGAATTTGCCGAATCCGTTAGTGAAGGGAACCTCCTGGGTTTCCAAACAGTCAAGTCCCGACAGAAGGCAACAGTCCAACCTAGTGAGGGAGACACCGCCACCGCCAAGGCAACCGTTTCCCAGGGCCAGCGCCTGCGGGCAAAAGTGGCTCCTCCGGCCCATATCCAAGTCGGAGAGCGGGTTACCGGTGGGAACCCATCGGAACCGTACAGACAGCGTAGGTGCAGGGAAATCACAGGTGATCCCTGTCACCGCTCCCGGGATCCCCCGTCCAGAGCAGCGGTGGTGTCCACAAAATCACCACAACCGTGGGTGGCGTCACGGACAATATCCCTAAAAACCAAACCACCCCTTTTCACTCACGGGCGAGGAGCGCCACTCGAGTCCCCGGGATCCGGCCCATCGCTCAAGCCACCGAGCAGCAGCAGTGGCAGCCGGACCCGAGCAGTGGGAGAGCGCAGCGTCCCCTCCTCCGCCCGCGACAGGTACGTACTCTACCCTGAAGCGTGCAGTTTTTTACATGCATTCTTTTAAGCTCCACATAGAAGCCTCTAGAGAAAATAAGAGCACCAAAACCGTAGAGTTCAGCGGCGTTATTTCATGAAATCACATGCACTTTACTTGAACAGTTACACACTGCAGAATTTCTGTGAAAAAAAAACTGCAGAAAAATTGCAATATTTACACTACATGTGAGCACGGACTAAATGTCTAAAGTAAATTGGATGTCATTTCATGAAATCCTAAAGACGCCGTTAAGCTGTGTGTTTTTTTTATTATTTCTCTATAGGCTTCTTTGTGGAGCCTGAAAAAAAACACAAGCAAAAAAAGTTGTTGCATTTTTAAACGCACAATCAAAGCTTTACTGTAGTATTAAAATGCTTTATAAAGCCAGAATTCATATCTGCAACAAACGTATCTAATACTGGGGAAAAGACATAAAAACCACAACAAACAGACAATAATCAGAGAAGATTGTTATTGCGTTGCATGGTGCGGACACGTGGAGACAAACACACATCATTTACCTTTGTGTGAACACGGTCTCAGCATTTTATTTGTATTACATTTTTTAAGTGTTTAATAGAGAAAAATAATCAATTACGCCATGTTTTTATGCCATTTACCGTTCCCCATAATTAATCTTACCGCTTTGTTGTGCGGGTTGTCAGGATTAAAGTGACACCAAATATGTCCTTATTATTTGCTCATTTGATGTTTATTATTTTTTTAAAAAGCCCAATAAAAATTACATTATTCATTTTTTTTAGTATTATTTTTAGTAATTTTATTAATAAAAAAAAATCTCTTTTACTGTCCCTCTACAATACAGGATATAGAGATGTTGCTCTAGATAATGGATTATAATCTGCCTGTGGAGTCAGAGGCTGCCCTGCAGCTTTAAGTACAGAAAATCCTCTCTCTGACATCATCAAGTCTTGTGGCTCAACAGCTAGTGCTGCTAGTAACATATTTAAAATATGTTGCTTTAAATCCCATGGTAGGTGACAATTAAGAAAAAAAAGTTATATTTTTGTAATTTTTTACTAATTTCTTTAGAGAAACAAAACATATCTGACTTCTTCCTTCACCTACATGTAGCTGAATAGTTGTACTTGCCTATGTATGCCTCTGTTTCACATGTAATGCACTATGGAATAAATGGCAATATGATTAAATGCTATGGACACCATCACACTCCTTGGAAGCTGGGCTAGGAAAATCATTTTTAGCTTTAACACAATCTCATAGTGGTGATAACTGTAACTGTTTAATTTCATTAGGGATTTGTTGTCTGTGTTTGTCTGGGGTACTGTGAAAAAGCAAAAAAAAAAAAAAAGTGTGTCTAGTGATTTAGTCAGTAGTATTAGCCACACCTGTTTCTAGAAGCTTCTAGCAGCTTCTAGTAGTCCTTGTAGAACTATATAAACCAGCCAGAGCAAGCGAGGTGCTGAGAGTGCGAGGTACTGAAGTAAAGGGAGGCGACTGAAGATAAGTGTGGCATAGTTTTAACACAATCTCATAGTGGTGATAACTGTAGCTGTTTAAGAAGAGAAGAGTTGCCGTAAGCTGATCGATTGCTGGGACTTGCCGGGTCTCGCTGTTTGAGGACATCGCAAAACCGACTTTCGCCTGTCATACGCTACATCAGCATTATGGAAGAGAAGAAAATCCACATGGTCACCTGCAACCCATGCTACATGTTTACGGATCTGCCGCACAAAAAATCCAACTTCACCTGTCAAAAGTGCAAACTTGTTGCCCTCTTAAGCTGGTGTCACACTAAACGACAGCGACAACGACGTCGCTGTTACGTCACCATTTTCGGTGACGTAACAGCGACCTTGTAAGTCGCTGTTATGATCGCTGCTTATCTGTCAAACACAGCAGAAGCAGCGATCATAACGTCGCTGTGCTACATGTGCAGAGAGCAGGGAGCCGCGCTTAGCGCTGGCTCCTTGCTCTCCTGCAGCACACATCGGGTTAATTAACTCGATGTGTGCTGCAGCTACATGTCACAGTTCAGAGAGCAGGGAGCCGCGCTTAGCGCTGGCTCCTTGCTCTCCTGCAGCACACATCGGGTTAATTAACCCGATGTGTGCTGCAGCTACATGTCACAGTTCAGAGAGCAGGGAGCCGCGCGCACTGCTTAGCGCTGGCTCCTTGCTCTCCTTGCTACAGTATTCATCGGGTTAATTACCCGATGCATACTGCAGCCACATGTCACAGTGCAGGAGCCGGCACTGGCAGCAAGAGCGGAGGCTGGTAACCAGCGTAAACATCGGGTAACCAGGGAAAGGTCTTCCCTTGGTTACCCGATGTTTACGCTGGTTACAGCTTACCGCAGCTGCCAGTGCCGGCTCCTGCTCGCTTCATTTCGTCGCTCTCTCGCTGTCACACACAGCGATGTGTGTGTCACAGCGGGAGAGTGACGACCAAAAAATGAAGCTGGACATTCAGCAACGACCGGCGACCTCACAGCAGGGGCCAGGTCGTTGCTGGATGTCACACACAGCGACAGCGACGGGACGTCGCTGCAACGTCACAGAAAATGGTGACGTAGCAGCGACGTCGTTGTCGTCGTCGTTATGTGTGACACCAGCTTTAGAGGAAAAGGTGCAGGGACTGGAAGAAAGAATAGCAACTTTGAAGCTAATTAAAGAACATGAGGACTTCTTGGACGAGGCAGAAGCAACAATTCAGGATATGGAAAGTGAGAAAAGCTTCAGAACACATACAGAGGCTGAAAAGTGGACACATGTGACCAAAAGAAGCCAGCGGATCAAGTGGTCGGCACCACCCACACAGCTTAGCAACCAATATGAAGCCCTCATGCTGGAGAACGAAAATGGCACAGCTCAGGATGATACCGTCTCTACAGGAGAAGACACAGTATCATCAAAAGAAGTTACTTTGTCAACAAAAGCAGAAACAAAAGACACTCAAAAACACTCAGGAGCAAAATGCAGTGCATCCAGAAAGAAAAGAAGAGTGGTAGTTATGGGCGACTCACTACTAACTATCTGCAGGCCGGACATAACCGCACGAGAGGTATGCTGCCTACCGGGAGCAAAAATCAAGGATGTGGCCAACAGGATACCAACTATCCTCGGATCCAAGGACGAATACCCGTTCCTATTGATACATGTAGGAACAAACGACACGGCAAGAAATGATCTACCAACTATTTGTGAAGACTTTGAAATTCTGGGGAAGAAAATTAAGGAACGGAACGTACAGGTTGTTTTCTCATCAATCCTCCCAGTCGATGGCCATGGTGTCAGAAGATGGAATAGGATACTAGATTTGAACAACTGGCTACGACGGTGGTGCAGGCAGCAAGGATTTGGATTCTTGGACCATGGAGTGAATTACCTCTACGATGGACTTCTCGCAAGAGACGGGATACACCTCACAAAACCTGGGAAACACACGTTCGCCAGAAGGCTTGCCACACTCATCAGGAGGGCTTTAAACTAGAAGAAGAGGGGATGGGAGAAAAAACAGCAGACAAGAACATGCAACAGAAGGACAAACTAATCAAGGATACTAGATGCCGTAAAGAGGACCCAAGACAGGGTAATCAGAAGGAAGCTAAGAAAAGGGGAGCAAAACTTCTTTCCTGCATGCTGACCAATGCAAGAAGCCTGACCAATAAGATGGAGGAACTGGAGCTGGTAATGTATGAGGAGAAATACGACATAGTAGGAATAACTGAGACATGGTTAGATGATAGTTATGACTGGGCGGCTAACCTGCAAGGATATGAATTGTTTAGGAGGGATCGTAAAAAAAGGAAAGGGGGTGGAGTCTGTCTATATATAAAGTCCAGTTTAAAGCCCAGACTAAGAGAAGATATTCAAGAGGGAAATGAAGAGGTGGAGTCTCTATGGGTGGAGATACAAGGAGGGAAAACTAATAAAATCCTCATAGGGGTTTGTTATAAGCCACCAAATATAACAGAAACCACTGAAAATGTATTATTGAAAAAAATAGACAAAGCAGCAAATCACAATGAGGTGATTATTATGGGGGACTTCAATTACCCCGATATAGACTGGGAAACTGAAACCTGCGTATCTCAGAAAGGAAACCGGTTTCTGTCAGTAACTAAGGATAATTATCTGTCCCAACTTGTGCCGGGCCCAACTAGAGGGGCAGCCCTTCTGGACTTAATTTTAAGCAACAGGCCAGATAGAATAACAGACGTACGAGTGGATGGGCACCTAGGGAATAGTGACCACAATATAATACAATTCCACTTGTCCTTTAGTAAGGTGCCTTGGAGGGGGGTTACAAAAACGCTGAATTTCAGGAAAGCAAAGTTTGATCAGCTTAGAGAAGACCTTCGCCAAATTGATTGGGACAATGTCCTCAAAAATGGGAGCACAGAAAATAAGTGGGAAATTTTTAAATCGGTATTAAACACCCACTGCGAGCGAGCCATACCATACGGAAATAAGAGGGCTAGGAACAGGAGAAAAACAATGTGGCTAAATAAGGAGGTAAAAGGGGCAATGAATAATAAGAAAAAGGCATTTAAAAAGCTAAAACAAGAAGGCAGCGAAGAAGCATTAAAAATATATAGAGAAAAAAATAAAATGTGTAAAAAACAAATATATTTAGCAAAAGTAGAAACTGAGAGACTCATTGCTAAGGAAAGCAAAACAAATCCCAAACTATTCTTTAATTATATAAACAGAAAAAAGATTAAAATTGATGGTGTTGGCCCTTTAAAGAACAATGAGGGTAAAATCATAGAAAGCGATGTGGGAAAAGCAAATGTTTTAAATACTTTTTTCTCAACTGTGTTCACACAGGAAAAGCATATGCCAGGGGAAATGCAGAGTGATCATGTAAATGCCCCATTAAGTATGACCTGCCTAACCCAGGAAGAAGTGCAGAACCGACTTAGTAACATTAAAATTGACAAATCACCAGGCCCTGATGGCATTCACCCTCGGGTATTAAGGGAGTTAAGTAATGTGATAGACAGGCCTCTATTCCTTTTATTTAAAGACTCTATAGAAACTGGGTCTGTTCCACTGGATTGGCGGCTAGCAAATGTGGTACCAATATTCAAAAAAGGGTGCAAAAGGGAACCTGGAAACTATAGGCCGGTAAGCTTAACATCTGTTGTGGGTAAAATGTTTGAAGGGTTTTTAAGGGATACTATTATGGAATGTCTCAATGTTAATAACTGTTTAACTCCATATCAACATGGATTTATGAAGGATCGCTCCTGTCAAACTAACCTGATCAGCTTCTATGAGGATGTAAGCTCTCACATGGACCGAGGAGAATCATTGGATGTCATTTATCTCGACTTCGGTAAAGCATTTGACACTGTCCCACATAAAAGACTGCTAAGTAAAATGAGAAAGCTTGGGCTCGGGGAAAATGTGTGTAGATGGGTAGGTAGCTGGCTTAGTGGTAGAAAACAAAGAGTGGTTATTAATGGTGCATACTCAGATTGGGCCAGGGTTACTAGTGGGGTGCCACAGGGGTCTGTATTGGGCCCCCTGCTATTTAATATATTTATTAATGATCTGGTGGATGGTTTACAGAGTAAAATATCAGTATTTGCAGATGATACAAAACTATGTAAGGTAGTTAACACAAAGGAGGACAGTTTGCAACTACAGATGGATTTGAGTAAATTGGAGAATTGGGCTGAAAAATGGCAAATGAGGTTTAACACAGATAAGTGTAAGGTTATGCACATGGGAAGGAGAAACAGATGCTATGATTACTTACTAAATGGGAAACTGCTGGGGAAATCAGACATGGAAAAAGACTTAGGCATCTTAGTGAATAAGAATCTAAATTGGAGTGCCCAGTGTCAGGCAGCAGCCACCAAAGCAAATAGGGTGATGGGATGCATTAGAAGAGGTCTGGGGGCACGAGATGAAAACATCATTCTCCCTCTGTACAAATCACTCGTCAGACCACACTTGGAGTATTCTGTGCAATTTTGGGCGCCGGTGCTGAAGAAAGACATTACTGAACTTGAAAGGGTTCAGAGGCGGGCTACTAAAATAATAAATGGAATGGGTGCATTACAATACACGGAAAGGTTATCAAAATTAGGTCTATTTACTCTAGAAAAGAGAAGACTTAGGGGAGACCTAATAAATATGTACAAATATATCAGAGGGCCATATAGAGATCTCTCCCATGATCTGTTTGTACCAAGGACTATGACAAGAACAAGGGGGCATTCTTTTCGATTGGAGGAAAGAAAATTCCTACATCAGCATAGAAGAGGGTTCTTCACGGTAAGAGCAGTGAGGCTCTGGAACTCTCTTCCTGAGGAAGTGGTGATGGCCAACTCACTGAATGAATTTAAGAGAGGAATGGATGCATTTCTTGTTAGCAAAAGTATAGAAGGTTATAAATAGCATAATCTTACAGGTAGATAGAAGAGCGACCTAGATTATTAGAGGAATGGGGGGGGCTGCAATACCAAGACAGGTTATTAAACTTGGGGTTAGTTAGTTAGGAAAAACAAAGGCTTAGGGGGATCTAATCACAATGTATAAATATATGAGGGGACAGTACAGAGACCTTTCCAAAGATCTCTTTACACCTAGGCCTGCGACTGGAACACGGGGGCATCCGCTACGTCTTGAGGAAAGAATGTTTAATCATAATCACAGATGAGGATTCTTTACTGTACGAGCAGTGAGACTATGGAGCTCTCTGCCGTATGATGTTGTAATGAGGGATTCACTAGTAAAATTTAAGCAGAGCCTGAACGCATTTCTTGAAAAATATAATATTACCAGTTATGTATATTAGATTTTATGACAGGGTGTTGATCCAGGGAACTAGTCTGATTGCCGGATGTGGAGTCAGGAAGGAATTTTTTTCCCCATTGGAGCTTATTTGACACATTGGGGTTTTTTTGCCTTCCTCTGGATCAACATGTTAGGCTACGGGTTGAACTAGATAGACTTAGAGTCTCCCTTCAACCTTAAAAACTATGAAACTATGAAACACGTGAGCCATACAAGGCACGTGTGTCACCTTGCCCAGGCGAAGGGCCGCACCCAGGTTTGCAGCATTGCCGCACACGGCCTTACCAGGCTGCAGGTTGAGTGGAGACAACCATTTATTAAACTCAGTCTCCAGAGCTGCCCACAACTCAGCCGCTGTGTGACTCTTATTTCCAAGACATTTCAAGCTAAAGACCGCCTGATGCCGTTGCGCTCTGCTGCCAGCATAGTAATGAGGGGTGCGTGATTCCTTCTGCGCAGTTAGAACGCTGGTGGCCTGACCAGGCAGGCTTGGGGCAGAGGTGGAGGACCCAGACGAGGTGGAGGAGGCAGAAGCAGTGGCGGAACTTGGACAGACAGAGGATTGACACACAAGTCATGGGGATGACAATACTTGTGCAGCAGACCCTTCACCATCTATCACCATAGTTACCCAGTGCCCAGTCAGCGACATGTAACGTCTCTGTCCATGCTTACTGGTCCAAGTATCGGTGGTGAAATGCACCCGTTCACACACAGAGTTTCTCAATTAAGCGGTGATGTTGTGTGCGATATGCTGGTGTAGCACAGGCACACTTTTCTTACAGAAGTAGTGGTGACTGGGCATCTGGTACTGGGGCACAGCGACAGACATAAGGTCTCTAAAATCCTGTGTGTCCACCAGGCAGAAAGGCAGCATTTCGGTAGCCAAGAGCTTACAAAGCGATAAAGTCAACCTCTTAGCTTTGTCATGGGTCGCAGGAAATGGCCTTTTATTTGTCCACATCTGAGGGACAGAGGTCTGGCTGCTGTGTGTAGACGGTGGTGAGTAGGGTGTCCCTGAAAAAATGCAGGTTAGTGAGGAAAGTGCAGGCGTAGACATGATGTTGCCGTCATCCAACGTTGATGCTATCGATGTCTGAGAGAGCTGTACACACGCACTTGTTTCCCCTTACAAACCAAATGACGACCTACCAAGCAAACTGCCTGTTGCGGTTACAGTGGTGTAAGTTGTGCGTGGAAAACCAGGTGTGACAGCTGTCCCCACAGTCTTAGAATATAAAGAGCGCGCGGATGCTCTTGAAGGGGCAGGTGGTGGATGGTTCGCTCGGCTAGACCGCATTGCAGCACGGTGAGCTTCCCACTGGGACATATGATATTTATTCATGTGACGATTCATGGAAGAAGTTGTCAAACTCCTGAGGTTTTGCCCTCTACTAACAGAATCATGACAAATTTACGTATCACATGATTTGGGCGATCTTTTTCTATGTCAAAAAAGGTCCAGGCTAGGCAAGGCTTAGAGGGCATGAGACCTGCTGAGCCCCCCCAACTAGTGCTCAGAGGCACAGTGGTGGCTGAGGATGCAGTTGTAGACGTGCTACCAGTACTACTCCTCTGTCCAGAAAGGCGCAAGGTAACTTCGTCGTCAGTAGCATCCTTCTCCACCGCCTCTGTTGACCTCCTTGAGTGCCTGACTGTGGGTTGACAGTAGGTGGGATCTAGAACTTCCTCATCAATTGTTGTGTTTGCACTCCCCTCACCCTCAGTCCAAGCCTCTTCTTGCTCTGACCGAATATTTAAGTTTTAATCCCAATCTGGTATCTGCGTCTCATCGTCATCAGTATGTTCCTCATTGTCTATAACAACAGGTGTTACAGTTTGTGAATAAGGGTCAACATTATGCTCAGAAACTTGGTCCTCACGGCCTGAATCAGACTCACAAAGGTTCTGGGCATCACTGCAGACCATTTCCTGGTCTGTACTCACTGTAGCTTGGGAGCACACCTCTGACTCCCAGGCTATAGTGTGACTGAAAAGCTCTGCAGACTCAGCCATCTCAGTTCCACCATACTGTGCAGGGCGGATGGAGACTTCAGAGCTGGGAGAAAGCAAGTGTGATTGGGATGACAACTCAGAGGACTGGTGTTTTTTGGATGCGGTAGTTGAGGTGGCTGAGAGGGCACTTGTTGGACCACTTGAGATCCATTCAAGCATTTTCCTTTTTTGACCATCATCTACCTTTGTTCCTGTTGTTCGTGTCTGTAAAAAAGGGAGCACATCGGATTGTCCACGGTAAGTAGTAGACATCTTACTTTTGCTGGTAGATGGTCTATCTTCAGCAGATGTTAATGGAGCTTTGCCACCTTCCCCACGGACAAACCGTTTTTTTCCTTTTCCAACATGCCTCTTCCCCTTTCCACCAGCATCTGTCATTTTGCCACTCATTTTGATTGCGACAAGATTGTGCACTTAAAATGTATTAGTAAAAATTGAGAGGTGGTGTAGATTGCAGCGGTGGTCTATCTTTATTAACAGCAGAATAAACAACAATAACTATCCCTGACAATGCAACTATGGCCCTTAAACTGGCAGCATAGTTTGCTAATATAATGGCTTAGTAACAATTAGCTTGAGTGTGCAATGCAGTGGTGTGTCAAATAGATTTGCACCAGTGGGACACTAATGGAAGTCCAACAGCCACTTTTAGGATGCCACTAAGTTTACTCAGTGTTTGCTAGTATAATGGCTTAGTAACAATGAGCTTGAGTGTGCAATGCAGAGGTGCTGCAAATAGATTTGCACTAGTGGAACAATAATGGAAGTCCAACAGCCACTTTTAGGATGCCACTAAGTTTACTCAGTGCTTGCTAGTCTAATGGCTTAGTAACATTGAGCTTGAGTGTGCAATGCAGAGGTCCTGCAAATAGATTTGCACCAGTGGGACACTAATGGAAGTCCAACAGCCACTTTTAGGATGCCACTAAGTTTACTCAGTGTTTGCTAGTATAATGGCTTAGTAACAATGAGCTTGAGTGTGCAATGCAGAGGTGCTGCAAATAGATTTGCACTAGTTGGACACTAATGGAAGTCCAACAGCCACTTTTAGGATGCCACTAAGTTTACTCAGTGTTTGCTAGTACAATGGCTTAGTAACAATGAGTTTGAGTGTGCAATGCAGAGGTGCTGCAAATAGATTTCCACTAGTGGAACAATAATGGAAGTCCAACAGCCACTTTTAGGATGCCACTAAGTTTACTCAGTGCTTGCTAGTATAATGGCTTAGTAACAATGAGCTTGAGTGTGCAATGCAGAGGTGCTGCAAATAGATTTGCACCAGTGGGACACTAATGGAAGTCCAACAGCCACTTTTATTATGCCACTAAGTTTACTCAGTGTTTGCTAGTATAATGGCTTAGTAACAATGAGCTTGAGTGTGCAATGCAGAGGTGCTGCAGATAGATTTGCACCAGTGGGACACTAATGGAAGTCCAACAGCCACTTTTAGGATGCCACTAAGTTTACTCAGTGTTTGCTAGTATAAGGGCTTAGTAACAATGAGCTTGAGTGTGCAATGCAGAGGTGCTGCAAATAGATTTGCACTAGTGGAACACTAATGGAAGTCCAACAGCCACTTTTAGGATGCCAATAAGTTTCCTCAGTATTTGCTAGTATAATGGCTTAGTAACAATGAGATTGAGTGTGCAATGCAGTGGTGTTGCAAATATATTTGCACTAGTGGGACACTAATGGAAGTCCAACAGCCACTTTTAGGATGCCACTAAGTTTACTCAGTGTTTGCTAGTATAATGGCTTAGTAACAATGAGCTTGAGTGTGCAATGCAGAGGTGCTGCAAATAGATTTGCACTAGTGGGACACTAATGGAAGTCCAACAGCCACTTTTAGGATGCCACTAAGTTTACTCAGTGTTTGCTAGTATAATGGCTTAGTAACAATGAGTTTGAGTGTGCAATGCAGAGGTGCTGCAAATAGATTTGCACTAGTGGGACACTAATGGAAGTCCAACAGCCACTTTTAGGATGCCACTAAGTTTACTCAGTGTTTGCTAGTGTAATGGCTTACTAACAATGAGGTTGAGTGTGCAATGCAGAGGTGCTGCAAATAGATTTCCACTAGTGGAACAATAATGGAAGTCCAACAGCCACTTTTAGGATGCCACTAAGTTTACTCAGTGTTTGCTAGTATAATGGCTTAGTAACAATGAGCTTAAGTGTGCAAAGGGCAGGAGGGTACAGTGGCAGGGTTGTGGGTCAGTGTACAGGAAAGGAAGCCTCACTTTCAATCCCTCCTAATGGGGAAATGCAGTGAGGAAGTTCCTGACCTTAGCTACACAGACGCTGTTATCTTCTGTAGCTGTTAAAATCTGTTTCCACGGACCTGACTGTCACCTATGGCTCTGAGCCTGCTGTTATTAACCCTTACTAGGGCTAATAGAAACTTCTATCCCTATTCTGTATAGCGCTGTGTGTAGAGCGTACACAGCAGTATCGGAGACAGGAGCTACGCCAACGGTGACTGACACCCAGACGCAGAAGAGATAATGGCATCCGGACAGGCAGATACCCGTTTTTATAATGCAGGGACATGTGACATGGACATCCTATCACACATGCCGTTGCTTCTCTGGCTAAAAGTCCACTTATCTGTGTGTGTGTGTCTGGGACTGGCTGACATGCTGGCCCGCCCCACTACACGCGCGCGCTTAGGGAAGGAAGACAAGGAAAAAAAAAAATGGTGATCGCCATTATGCCAGCAGCAGTGATCTGAATGTGCTGTTCCCGCACACTATACGCTGAAATTTCATAATAGTGTTAGTCACAGAGTGACTTACACCATTACAGCAGAAAGCCAGCTAGTAATTAGCTTGGCTTTTTGCTGCTAGAACCATTCTCGAACGTAACTAGAACTATCGAGCTTTAGCAAAAAGCTCGAGTTCAAGTTCGATCTAGAGCAGCCCCCAAAATCACTCGAACCGCGAACTGGAGAACCACGAAACACGAACCGCGCTCAACTCTACTGGTGACATTGCCGCAAGAAGTCAGTCCACTTGGATGGGTGCAGCAGCAGAGGGGACCTGATCATGCCTCTGACCAGACCCTTTATGCATGGGAGAAGACTTCTGCCGGGAACACTGTTTAAAGAAGGAAAAGACGGAGACCTGGCATGAGAGGTGTTGAACGTCGATCAGTAGTAAAATTTGGGTCATCTGTATTATCATTTACCTGCCTGAGGGGCAACTCTTCCTTCCATATTCATCTGTTGTTTGTCTGGAGCAGATCCGGGATAGTTAGCAAACTGAGGCCCACTGCGCCACTGCTGTGGTTAACCGATACAGTATGCAGCAGGCTTTAGGACATAATTGAATTTTTTCCAGGAGAGAGTTTCTGAGGAACAGTAGAGTACGACATAATTGCTTAACCTCTTTTAAATTTTGTTTCCGGCAAAACAGTCCCTGCCGGGGGTAAATTTGATAGATATTCCTGGTATAGCTGAGGAAGAACTATTCCTTTGAGTTTATTGAAGTCACATCTCAATGGGAGGGGACATTTGGTTGAGGAGTAGAGATAGTATATTGCAAGCTGTTGTGCTGTATTACATACAGGGCCGTACATTACACTCACATATTTTTTCCAGTGTCAAGGGTGTTAATAGGTAACTAGCGACCCATTTAGACAGGCACCTATGGATAAAGTATAGTAGGTGTACATTGTTAGGGCACCATGCTGTACAGCACAAGGGTCTCAGTCTCTTGGTTAAGTGGCTGTGTAGTGTTTTGAATGTTTCCCTCACACTGTGGCTGAATCATTCAATCAGCTAAGTAAAATACTTTCAGTGAGTGAACTGGTGTTAGTGAGTTTTTTGCCCATTACTTGGCTGTATCATTAGGAATACACCCGTTACATGACTTACAATAATTATACTAAATTTGCTGATTGTTTTCTATCAATGCTTTATAAAAATGAATTGAAAAGTTATCATAAAGTGATGTTTACTTTGAAAATGCTATCAGTGAAAACCAAAGCTTATTCTGAAGCCCTCACACAACTCTGTCTATGGGAAAAGCTATGGTCCTCAAAGCATGTTCATCCTCCACAATTTTTTTGTAAAAGTATTTAATTATAAAAAGCTATATGAAATTTGATATTTTCATTCTCTTATTGATCTGCAAAATTGTGTTAAAATGGTAATTAAACTCAATAGTGAGCGTTTTGGTTTTTTTTTGCCATAAAGTAGTAAACATAAAATGTATATATGGACCTACGTCCATCTAGTTCAAACTTCCTCCACCAATTATACAATTTGTCACTAAATCATTTATAACTGACAATGTTTTGTGTACTGAGGAAGTTATGCAGCCCTATTTTAAAAGCTGTTATAGTATCTGCCATTACTACCAGTTGTGGTAGGGCATTGTACAATCTGACAGCTCTAAAGCCTGCTTTACACGTTGCAATTTCGCATACGATTTCGTATGCGATTTGCAACGCCCCCATCGTATGTGAGGCACGTTCAATTTGTTGAACGTGCAGCACAAACGATTAACCCCCATCATACATACTTACCTTCCATGAGACCTCGATGTGGGCGGCGAACTTCCACTTCCTGGAGTGGGAGGGACGTTCAGCGTCACATCGACGTCACGCGGCAGCCGGCCAATAGAAGCGGAGGGGCGGAGCTGAGCGGGACGTAAACATTTCGCCCACCTCCTTCCTTCCGTATTGTGGGCCGGGAGCCGCAGGAGGCAGGTGAGATATGTTCATCGTTCCCGGGGTGTCACACGCTGCGATGTGTGCTACCCCGGGTACGATGAACAATCTGACGTGCAATTCTAGAGAAAGGTACGATGTGTATGCGATGAACGTTTTACCGTTCAATCGCAATCGCACGTACCTCTCACACACTGCAATGTACCTTACAATGCCGGATGTGCATCACTTACGACGTGACCCCGCCGACACATTGTAAGATATATTGCAGCGTGTAAAGCGGGCTTAACTGTAAAAAAAACCTTTCCTTTTTATGTGACGGAATCACCTTTCCTCCACTCGCAGTTAGTGCTCCCTGATCCTTAGTATTGTCTTTGGAAGGTATAAGTCATGTTCCAGTGCTTTGTATTGACTACACATGTAATTATACATATAAATGAGATCTCCTCTGACATGTCTTTTTTCTAAAGTAAACAAATCCAACTTTTTCAACCTCTCATCATATAGGAGGCCTTCCAATAAACTAGTTTCCCACCTTCGACCTGACTCTAACTTCTGAATATCCTTTTTAAAACTGTGGAGCCCAAAACTGGATCCCATATTCTAGATGTGGCCTTACAAGTCAGGGCCAGCGTCAGCACCCGGCACACCTGGTCAAATGCCGGGGCCCTGGGCTGTCGGGAGGGCCCAGTCACAGTGGTAGGAGTGGCGTATCACCAATTGTGGCAGGCCACGCCACCGCTAATCAGGGGGGCCCGGTGCTAGCACTGTCACTGGCCTCTTCCCCCGCCGAGGATAGCACTTTCAATTGTATCGGCATCGCAGTTGCCAATGCAATGGAAAGCAATGATGAGATGGAGAGGCGTGCGCCTTCTCTAGTCATGCTCTCGCTATGTATATCGGCGATCTGACAGCTCAGCAGCGGAGCACAATGAAGTCAACACTGCGCCTGTAATGAGTGTAGAGAGGTCTAAGCGACAGAAGTGGATGCGCTGAGGAGACATGAGCAGTGGGGGAACGAGGAAAAGTGAGTATGTATTCAATCACTGTGGTGAGACGACTATGGGGGTGTATTAAATGATATGGGGGATGTATACTACATGAAGGTGCCTAAAGCTATCTGGGTCTGCATTGTGCTATATGCGGGCTGTATACTACATGAAGATTCCTAATGCTATCTGGGTCTGCATTGTGCTATATGCAGGCTGTATACTACATGAGGGGCCTAATGCTCTCTGGTTCTGCAGTGTGTCGTATGCGGGCTGTATACTATGTGAGGGTGCTTATTGCTATCTGGGCCTACATTGTGCTATATGTGGGCTGTATACTACATGATGGTGCCTAATGCTATCTGGATCTGCATTGTGCTATATGTGGGCTGTATACTACATAAGGATGTGTGGTGCCCCTGAGGCTTCAGTCACCACAGGGTACTGCACCACACCTAAGGTGCGGTACTCATCCTTGGTAAGGAGAGGTTAATCACTGGTGTTTCTCACATTCACAAACCACACACAGTTAGGTGCTTTCCCACCGGGGGATGGCCTGGGGTAGATAGGAGGGTGGCCATCATGAAGCATGGGACATTCCCGGTCACTAGGTAAACCACCTGGGGGGCGGACACCACTTGGGGAAAAGGAAGGCGCATCTTCACACTTAGACAGTCAACCCCGGGCACAGCTTGGGGTGAGGGACACAGTTTGAACCTCGGTCCAATCTTCTTTTACCTCACACATCTGAGATCACCATAGAACCCGCAGCTTGGAGCAGGTAGCTCAGCCCGGGTTCCCTATGGCTACACAGGATTCCAGGGTCTGTGGAGAGTGCAGAAAACACCAGCAGCCCATTCCACATTCCACATACACCGGGATTGGAGGGACCCTGATCAGAAGGGACTTACAGTGGGAACACCGGTGGTGACCTCGAATTGCTCGGGATCAACTGGTGCTCAGAACGGCGGAGACCGGTACTCTGGGAGTGGCAACCGGGATTGTGAGTAAAGAAACTTTGAAACTGTAGAGACTGTGTCCGTCTGTCCTTGCCTTCACCCCGCGCTTCAGCCCCAACGGCCACTACTCCCTTCATCATCCTCCCCGAGGCCCGCTCCACCTGTGGGGAGCAGAACCATCTTAACTGCTACAACCATCCGCCCCGGAGTACAGTGACAGAAGCGGCAGCGAATCCCTGGCCGCTTACCGCAGGTGGCGTCACAAGACAAACTATCCCCATCATCTCCTCTACCATCATCATCCTCCCTTTTATTGTATGCCTCGGGGCCATGAAGCCCGGCAGGGCCATCCATGACATCCCCAGACCCAACATCATCAGGCCCGGCGACGAGTAAACAGTTAACCCCTTGCCCCGCGGGTGCTACAACTTTTACGAAAAGGATAACGTGCCCATGCTAATCGGGTACTGTGCCCCTTACAGAACTGTGTTAAATTTTATCATCTGAAAAGGACAGTCACCATTACTTGTACAGAGTGGGAAATAAGGGGGCGTGCCTTCATGGGTGGAGCCCAGAAAGAGAGTCCCACTACCGGAAACCAGCAGGAAACCCTGTGCCTGCAAAAACATGTCCAGGGAGGAAAGAGACCAAACCATCCCTGTTGAAGGAGCTGCAGCAGTGACCCCAGCTCTGGTGCTACCATTTACCATGCCGTACTTCCCAGGAGCAACGTGGCTACCCCAGTATTCCGGTGAGGCATGTATCCTGGATGATTTCAAGGAGAACAGAAAAAAGTATTTTCAGCTTACCAGGATGTATGGTCCCCGAAAAATTTGCGGTGCATGGATCCTCCAGCATAGCCCAGTCTGGAACCAACAGCAAGTCAATGAAAGGAGGAAGGGGCAGGGGAAAATGGAATCCAGCACCAAAAATTATTTTAGATAAAAAAAAAATCAAAAATGTATTGAGGCATATAAGTTAAAAATATGAAAACCGCAAAGGGGGGGAAAGGGGTAACATGGAACCCTTACACGTTTCGGATAGGAGGTTAAAAACATGTCCTTATTCATAGGTCCTATGAATAAGTACATATTTTTAACCTCTTGTCCGAAACGCGTAAGGATACCATGATACCCCTTTTCCCCCTTTTGCGGTTTTCATATTTTTAACTTTTATGCCTCAATAAACTTTTGATTTTTTATATAAAGTATTTTTTGGTGTTCCGGGTGTACCCTATGATGGAGGACCAGAAAGCCAGCGTCCTTATTGGCCAAGTGACCGGGGCAGCTCGGCAAGAAGTCAAGTCCTGGCTGAAGATTGATAAAAGAGGGGCAAAAGACATTTTGACTAAACTCAAGGAAACATTTGATACCAGTACAGCAGCTGAGATAAAGATGCGATTTTTCGGATGCAAGCAAAAGGTGCAAGATAGTATACGGGACTATGCTTTAAACCTTCAGGAGGCAATGAGAGCTGTTCAGCAGGTGGAACCGGAGGGGGTGATAGATGAGAACCGCCTGCTGACCGATCAGTTCATCGTGGGGCTTCTGTCCGATGCCCACCAAACCCAAATGCGAATTGTAATAATGTAAAACGATGACCTCAGCTTTGCGGAATTTAAAAACCGTGCTATCCGGGCGTTGCATGAGCCGGATCCCTGCAGTGCTTTGCTTCAGCAACTGGGGTTGGTGCCAGCTACACCAGTGCTGGTGGGAGCCAAGGAAGAGACCGTAGGTGAGGACTCCATCAATGGACTGCGGCTCCAGATCCTGGAATGGATTAAAGTATGACAACTTTGACCAAAGCGGTGAAATCCAAGCAAGGGACTCAGCAACCTGCAACCATTGAACTGGTTTCCAGTGCTGATGACCTCCTCTGGCAGCGACGCGGGAGGAACCCGCTGTTACAGGTTCCTGATCGTTACGACGCTGAAGGGCAGCCGATCTGCAGGCACTGTGACAAGGCTGGACATTTTGCCTGAGGATGTCCTTTGAGTATCCAGAGCCAGGGGGCTGGGACCAGCCCTCTGGTACCACCAGCAGCCAAGCAAGAATAACTGTTTATGTTCATGTTTGTTCTTCTTGCTGTACTTGATCATCTTGCTAACCGGTATCTATTTGAAATGTTTAATGTGATGGTGCTTCCCATAAAGGGAAAATTGTTGATATAACAAAAGTTGCGGCGCTCTAATTCTGTTTTATTGCAGCCCCAGAGTGATGCGATTTGCTGTGGGGTTATATGGTGCCCTTGAAGCGATGGCCGAGAGGACCACCGCGGTGCAGAGTAGGTTACAGTACACAAGACAAGGTGCGAACAACAAGGGTGTATTTATTAACAGGCGGGGAAAGATGTGAAGAAGGCAGGTTCAAGCACGGGGTATACAGTGGCAAAACGTGATTTAACAACACTTTTGTATTCTCTAGCTGGTCCGCTCAATAGCACGGTGCTCCAACTATTACAGGTTCAAGGAACACAAAAACAATAAGGTACAATGCTACTCTACACGTAACCTCTCTGGCCTCTGCTAAACAGGCCACACGGATGCCGTGTTCTACCTACTGAAGCGTACTTTAGCCCCTAATATGTGCACGATATTCAACTCACAGTGATGCTGGGGATGTGGATCAAGTCCCGGGGGCCCCCCAACAGCAGTCTCATCTGAAGGTGCGCACGTCTCCTGGGCCGGGTTAAGGAGATCAAAAACTTCTTCTTGCTTCAGATTCCTCGCTTGTTCCCTGTTATCTGCAAGTCTCTCTCTCGATTCAGAAGAAAACTCCAATCCTCCGAGACACACCGGCTGTGTGTTCCTTCACATGCATCAAACAGGAAAACAGAAACTCACTTCTCTCCTTACACTCGGGCTGTCCATTAGCACACTTTTCTGCAGGGGGATCAGAACATTCCATTACCCCTAGACACGGGGAGGTTCCTGTCTCTTAAAGTGGCAGCGTGTTTCTTATTGTCCATAGCAGTAACACCCCCCAATATGCCTCCCCACTTAATGATGGTCGTCCTCGGCCATCACAGCTTCGAGCCCACCGTGTAATGAAGGAAGGTTCAATGTGCATGCAGCACCTAGAGGAGACAACAATGGCAGTACACGTACTGCTGTAACCATTGGTAGGTTTTTGCAGGTCCGAAGTGGGCGCCAAACTCGTGAGCTTCCTTGGCTACCTCTTGAGCCATTTTTCCGGGAATGACCACCTGCCATCTTGCCTCTATATCTTTTGGCTGTTGTATCTTACGATATAACACTGATCCTTGAACTTCCAGTCTATCCCACTGATATAAGACACTCTTCATCTCGGCGTCCAGATTAGCCCTTTCTTGTTTGTCTGGCTTCTGCTTCTCAGTTACCCAGTGTTTCATCTGTTGCAGCCCTTCATCTGCATCTTGGGCACGTCCCCATTCTTCATTGGTTCTCCCCAGGGACCGGGGCAGTGTGCAAGCCTGCCTACTTAACTGAGACGCAACCACCGAGGGCCCAAACTTGCTAAAGTCTGGCGTTTCTTCCTCCTCTAATCGTTCATCGAGATCCCCCACTGGGGTCTCCACCGTCACTCTTGACAGCCTATCCGCATTTGCGTTTTTGGTAGCAGGGCGATAACAGATGGTAAAGTCAAACTTTGCAAGGCGAGCCACCCACCGTTGTTCCAAGGCTCCCAATTTGGTATTCTCAAGGTGGGCCAGAGGATTATTGTCTGTCCGGACCTGGATCTTGGTTCCTGTCAGGAAGCCAGCAAATTTCTCTATCATGGCCCACACTAGGGCCAGGAGCTCTAGTCGAAAGGAGCTGTAGTTGTGGGGGTTTCTTTCGCTGTCCCGCAGGCACCTACTGGCATAGCCAATGACTCTCTCATGTCCATTTTGCATCTGAGACAATACCGCACCGAGTCCATGAAGGCTACCATCTGTGTACAGCAGGAATGGTTGGTCGAAGTCGGCATAGGCCAGGATCGGGGCTGAAGTAAGGGCATTCTTCATAGCCTGAAAAGCCTCATCTTGTCTCTGAGCCCAGGAGATGCCCTGGTTCTTCGACACTCCGGCGGTCTCCCTCAGCAGCTCGTTCAAATGACCCGCCACCTTTGCGAAGTCTTTGACGAACCGGCGGTAATACCCGGTGAGTTCCAGAAATGCCTTGAGTTCTCTCACCGTTCGAGGGACTGGCCACTTCTGAATGGCCGCCACCTTTTCTGCGGAGGGTAGGACTCCATCTTGTGACACTGTGTGGCCCAGGTACTCGATCTCTCTCTTGAAGAGGTGGCATTTTTTGGGCTTCACCTTCAGGTTATGAGCCTGTAGTCTCCCGAGTACCTGTCCAAGCCGGTCAAGGTGTTCTTTGAACGAGGCCGAGAACACGATGATGTCATCCAGATAGATCAGGGTCGCTTCAAAATTTAGGTCTCCCAAGCACTTTTCAATCAGCCATTGAAACGTGCCCGGAGCATTGGAGAGTCCGAAGGGCATCCGGTTAAACTCAAACAATCCCATCGGGAGGATGAACGCGGTCTTGGCTTTGTCCTTTTCCGCCACAGGTACTTGCCAGTACCCGCTTGCTAGATCTAAGGTGGAAAAGTACTTGGCCTTCCCCAATGCCGTTAAGGATTCTTCGATTCGTGGTAATGGGTACGAGTCACGAACGGTACAAGCGTTGAGTTTCCTGTAGTCTACACAGAACCGGATGGTTCCATCCTTTTTCTTGACGAGTACCACCGGGGCCGCCCAAGGGCTCTGGCTGCCCTGCACTATTCCTGAATCCAGCATCTGCTTCAGTAACATCTTTACCTCTTGGTACATCTTGGGAGCGATCTGTCGGTACCATTCTCGAATCGGACGAGGTTCCCCGGTCGGTATCTCATGCATGATGGCTTTAGTGCAGCCAAAATCTTCAGCGTGGCGAGCGAATGCGGCCTGGTTCTCCCACAGCATATCTTCTACTGCTTGCACATGCTCAGGGCCCAGCGATTTTACATCCCCTTCCATCTGATCGAGGATGGCCTTTCCACTCCACTCTGGGGATGGCATCTCTTCGGCCCTCGCAGAGACTGCTAGGGTCCACCCCGCACCTTCTATCGGCGATAAGGATATCTCTTTATGACTCACCACCTCGCCTTTATGTACGTACACCAGGGCCAGATCCGTCCCTCGAGGCAAGGTGACCTCACCGGGGCCCACATTCAAGGCTCTGATAGAGACGCGTCCTTGTTGGACCACAGCTACCGTACGAGCTATCATAACTTCTTGGTCCACTCTTCCGGTTGCTACAGGCTGAACAATCACTTCTATCCCATCGAGATTGCGATAGGTTCCCACTGGGAGGTGTAATATACTTTCTCGCCCGGGAGGCAGGATTATAGGTTCCTTCCCAGGAGCCCTGATGACCCCTACTGTCTGATGAGATGGCACACTCTTCTGCGTCCCACAGATGCGGATCAGCCGTTGAAGTGCTTCTTGTGCAGGCTTATGTGTAGTAGCTTGCTTCCAGTATCCGGGTCCCCGTTTGGTGAACATAATCTGATCTAATTCATGTAGGACATTCATCCCCAATATTACAGGTACATCTTCGTTGACGGGCTCAGGGACTAGTAAGAACCCTTTTCTCCCCACTTCTTGCCCACAGATTCGAACATTCATCCACACAACTCCTGTAACCGGGATCGGTTGTTGATTAGCAGCAATCACCTGGATCAGTGTCTCTTTCTCTGGCCTGGCCAGTGTCTGGAAATGTCGATTGAAGTATGCTTCTGGCATCGTCGTCACTTGTGACCCGGTATCTATCAAGCAATTCACTGGGACACTCTCGAATTCAGCACGTAGGATGGGACAACCAGCGATCAAATGTTCGTTATGATACGGAGTGGCCTCCCTTTTCGCCTCCCCCGCAGAGTGCCGCACTACTGTGGGGGCTGATAGTTGAACGATGGATTCCGTTGGCTTTGAGTGTTATTCCGGCACCCCATGGCAATATGCCCCCGACCTCCACATCCCCAGCAGTGGATGTCTTCTCCTCGCTGGGGAATACCTCGTGCCTCTGGTGGCTGACGAGAGGAAGCCTGCAGCCTCCAGTCCCCCATTGGTAGAGCCGAGAAATTATTGCGGTAGTATGATGCACCAGGTTGGAAGGAGGAGGGTGCAGCTGGGTAGGGATGTTCACCAGACAAGTCCCTCATTCTTTGCTCCATCTGGGTCAGCTTCTCCTGTACGTTGAGAACGGATTTCTGTAAATCTTGCACCACCTGGACCAGTGCCACCTGGGGGTTTGGGTCCACTCTGGAGGTTGCGGTTTGGACGCGCACCACCCCAGATGCGTAACTTTCTTCTTTACTTCGGGCTACTGCTTCTGCTAGGATTTGACGAAAAGTAAGAGCCGGATTCGCTCGGACCCGTTCTGCCAGGGCTTGCCTCAAGGATATGCTAATCAATCCCAGAATAAACTGTTCCCGGAGTATCCGGTCAGTAGAGCCTATGCCGCCGAGTCCATCTGACTCCTTTCTCTGGACCTCCACTAACACTTCTTGTAGTGCCGTTGCATACTGAGAGATCCCTTCTTCTTCCCGCTACAGCCTCGAAAAAAATTTGGCGCGAAGATGTCCCGCGCTAGCAGTCTCGCCATAGATCTCTTCCAAGAATCCATCTAACTCTTTCAGGGTACTACGGGTGGGTTCTGGTTGTGGGCAGACGTTTCTACGGGCTTCTCCCTCTAGGGCAGTCAAAGCAATGTCCACCTCAAGCTCTGGGCCGATGTTATACACTTTCAGGGTGCTCTGCAGCCGGGACACCCAGTCGCACAGTGCCATGTTATTGCCATCGAATTTTGGTAGCACACTAAATATGGTACCCATTGGAAGTGTCCTTGCAGGGGTTCCACCATTGCCCACAGCACCCCCATTAACATTAGCGTTCCCGCCGTTGCTGTCTGCTGCCTCCATCTTGGTGACCGTACCCTGCTCGCAGCGCCACTTGAAGCGATGGCCGAGAGGACCACCGCGGTGCAGAGTGGGTTACAGTACACAAGACGAGGTGCAAACAACAAGGGTGTATTTATTAACAGGTGGGGAAAGATGTGAAGAAGGCAGGTTCAAGCACGGGGTATACAGTGGCAAAACGTGATTTAACAACACTTTTGTATTCTCTAGCTGGTCCGCTCAATAGCACGGTGCTCCAACTATTACAGGTTCAAGGAACACAAAAACAATAAGGTACAATGCTACTCTACACGTAACCTCTCTGGCCTATGCTAAACGGGAAACACGGATGCCGTGTTCTACCTACTGAAGCCTACTTTAGCCCCTAGTATGTGCACAATATTCAACTCACAGGATGCTGGGGACGTGGATCCAGTCCCGGGGGCCCCCCAACAGCAGTCTCATCTGAAGGTGCGCACGTCTCCTGGGCCGGGTTAAGGAGATCAAAAACGTCTTCTTGCTTCAGATTCCTCACTTGTTCCCTGTTATCTGCAAGTCTCTCTGTCGATTCAGAAGAAAACTTCAATCCTCCGAGACACACCGGCTGTGTGTTCCTTCACATGCATCAAACAGGAAAACAAAAACTCACTTCTCTCCTTACACTCGGGCTGTCCATTAGCACACTTTTCTGCAGTGGGATCAGAACATTCCATTACCCCCAGACACGGGGAGGTTCCTGTCTCTTAAAGTGGCAGCGTGTTTCTTATTGTCCATAGCAGTAACACCCCCCAATACCCCTGAGGCTTCAATCGCCACAGGATAATGCACCACACTTAAGGTGCAGTACTCATCCCGGGTAAGGAGAGGTTAATCGCTGGTGTTTCTCACATTCACAAACCACACACAGGTGCTTTACCACCGTGAGGATGGCCTGGGGTAGATAGGGGGGTTGCCATTACGAAGCATGGGACTTTCCTGGTCACTAGTACAAAATCCTGGGGGCGGGCACTACTTGGGGAAAAGGAAGTAGCATCTTCACACTTAGACCGTCAACCCTGGGCACAGCTTGGGGTGAGGGAAACAGTTAGGATCTCGGTCCAATCTTCTTTTGCCTCACAATTCTGGGAGCACCATGGGAACCGCGGCTTGCAGCAGGTAGCTCAGCCCGGGTTCTCTACAGCTACACGGGATTCCAGGGTCTGCGGAGAGTGCAGGAAACACCCGCCGCCCATTCCACATTCCACATACACCAGAATTGGAGGGACCCCAATCAGAAAGGACTCACAGTGGGAACACCGGTGGTGACCTCGAATTGCTAGGGATCGACTGGGGCCCAGCACGGTGGAGACCAGTACTTCGGGAATGGCAACCGGGACTGTGAGTAAAGAAACTTTGAACCACAGAGACTATGTCCACCTGTCCTTGCCATCGCCCCGCACTTCGTGCCAATGACCAATACTCCCCTCATCATCCTCCCCGGGGCCCGCTCCACCTGTGGGGAGCAGAAAAATCTTAGCTGCTACAACCATCTGCCCCGGAGGACAGCGACAGCAGCAGTGGCTAATACCTGGCCGCATACCACAGGTGGCGTCACAAGACAAACTATCCCCATCATCTCCTCCACCATCATCATCTTTCCTTTTATTGTATGCCTCGGGGCGACGAAGTGGCAGGACCACCCGTTACATCCCCAGACCTGACATCACGAGGCCCGGCGACGAGTAAACAGTTAACCCCTTGCCCCATGGCTGCTACAGATGCCTAATGCAATCTGGTTCTGCATTGTGCTATATGTGTGCTGTATACTACGTAAAGATGCCTTAGGTTATCTGGGTCTGCATTGTGCGATATGTGGGCTGTATACTACATGAGGATGCCTAATGCTATCTGGGTCTGCATTGTGCTATATGCGGGCTGTATTCTACATGAGGGTGCCTAATGATATCTGGGTCTGCATTGTGCTCTTTGCAGGTTGTATACTACATGAAGGTGCCTAATATTATCTTGGTCTTCATTGTCCTATATGTGGGCTGTAAAATACATTAGGATGCCTAATGCTATCTGGTCTACATTGTTATATATAGGAGCTCTATACTACATGAAGATGCTTAATGCTATCTGGATTTGCATTGTGCTTTATGAGGGCTGTATACTACGTGAGGGTGCCTAATGCTATCTGAGTTTGCATTGTGCTATATGAGGGCTGTATACTGCGTGAAGGTGCCTAATGCTATCTGGGTCTGCATTATGCTGTATGCTTGCTGTATACTACATGAGGGTCACTAATGATATCTGGGTCTGCATTGTGCTCTTTGTGGGCTGTATACTACATGAAGGTGCCTAATGTTATCTCAGTCTGCATTGTGCTATATTGGGGTTGTATACTACACGAGGGTGCCTAATGCTATATGGGTCTGCATTATGCTGTATGCCTGCTGTATACTACAGATGCCTAATGCTGTCTGGGTGTGAATTGCGCTATATGGCGGCTGCAGACTAAATGAGGGTGCATAATGCTATATGGGTCTGCATTGTGCTATATGGGGGTTGTATACTACATGAGGGGGCATAATGCTATATGGGGCTGTATTGAACTATATGGGGGTTGTATACTACATGAGGGGGCATAATGCTATATGGGGCTGTATTGAACTAACTTTATGGGGCTACATACTGCTATATGGGGGCTGTATATTACATGAGGGTGCATAATGCTATTTGGCGGCTGCATGGTGCAATATGGGGGCTGCATAGTGCAATATGGGGGCTACATAATACTACATGGGGGCTACATAATACTATATGGAGGACTATGGGGGCTTCATAACACTATATGGAGGATTATAAGGGCTGCATACTACTATACCCCAGAGTTTTATGGCCCCTCTAACCCGGTGCTGTATACTCCCTCAGACCTGTATGTCTCCCCCCACGCCAGAGCTGTGGGGTATCCACAGAGCAGTATGTCCCTCCCTCCCGTGCTGTATACCCCCAGAGCTGCATGTCACCCCTGACCTCAGAGCTGTTTGTTCCCCCCACCCCAGAGCCACTGCCTCCCTCTAAAGCTGTATTCTCCCCTCTGGAGCTGTATGCCACCCATTGCTGTATACCCTTTTCCTCAGTAATATGTATGCCCCCCAGTAATGTGTATGTCCCCAGCCTCTCTTATGATGTATATACAGCAGTTTCAGTGTGCGCTATGTGCGGCCATGTCTGCTAGAGATGGCCACCAATCAGCATAGCACAGACACATGCCCAGGAGGAGCTGGATGGAGACAAGCGGGGGAGGTGAATGAGGCGGCCGGCTTCCCAATATTAGAGATATCTCTAATGTGTCTATGTGTGCATGCATGATGTGTATATCTATGTAGGACAGTGTATAGAACTGTGTGTATATTTATGTCTATTTATGTGTTTTGTGAATTTCTCTTTAAATATGTACACATATCCCTGTGTATGTACAGTATATGTGTATGTGTATGGATGGGGCCCACTGAGACTCTTTCACCTAGGGCCCACAAAAACCTGGAGATGGCCCTGTTACAAGTGATTTATAAAGGGTAACAATACGTTGGGATCAGGGGCTCTAATCTCTCTTTTTATACACCCTAAGGCGGGCTTTGCACACTACGACATCGCAGGTGCGATGTCGGTGGGGTCAAATTGAAAATGACGCACTTCCGGCATCGCATGCGACATCGTAGTGTGTAAAGCCTAGATGATACGATTAACGAGCGCAAAAGCGTCGTAATCGTATCATCGGTGCAGCGTCGGCGTAATCCATGATTACGCTGACGCGACAGTCCGATGTTGTTCCTCGCTCCTGCGGCAGCACACATCGCTGTGTGTGAAGCCGCAGGAGCGAGGAACATCTACCGGCGTCACTGCGGCTTCCGTAGGATATGCGGAAGGAAGGAGATGGGCGGGATATTTACATCCCACTCATCTCCGCCCCTCCGCTCCGATTGGCCGCCTGGCGTGTGACGTCGCTATGATGCCGCACGACCCGCCCCCTTAGCAAGGAGGCGGGTCGCCGGCCAGAGCGACGGTCGCAGAACAGGTGAGTCCATGTGAAACTGCCGTAGCGATAATGTTCGCTACGGCAGCTATCACAAGGAAATCGCTGCTGCGACGGGGGCAGGTACTATCGCGCTCGGCATCGCAACATCGGCCTGCGATGTCGCAGCGTGCAAAGTACCCCTAACTCCTGTTAACTTTTGCAGCTCTGCTTGACATTGAGTGTTGCTGCTCAGCTTATTTGTAATAAGAATACCCAAGTCTTTCTGTTCTGTAGTCTTGAATTTATTTCCATTTATTGTTTATGCAGCAATAGGATTACTCCATCCTAGGGGAATTATTCTACATTTAATAAACCTTTAATCTCATTTACAAAGTGTCTGCCCATTCTGACTTCTTATCTAGATCGTTTTGTAATATTGTACTATCAAGGTCAGTTTTTAATGTCCTACATAGTTTGGCATTGTCAGCAAAGACTGACAATTTACTCTCAATCCAATCCACAAGGTAATTCATAAAGATATTAAAAAGAATTGGTCCTAGCACAGATCCCTGTGGTACCCCACTGCTGACTATAGCCCAATTAGAGAATGAGCCATTTATGACTACATTTGTTTACTATATTTTAGCCAATTCCTTACCCATCTGCTTATAGTTTCCCCTAGTCCTTGATTATGGAGCTTCATTATAAAACTGTTATGTGGTACAGTATCAAATGTCTATACAAAGTCGAAATAAATCACATCAGCTGCATTAAATATCCAGATTTGCATTTACCTCCTCTTAGAAACCCAATATGTTGTGTTGTGAATACGTTTCCAGTTTGGGGCTCCCTCTTGTGCTCAGTGCTGGCGGTGCAGTTGATGTGTGGAATCAAAGCGACACACCTGCAGAAGACTGGCAATCAGGGTCAGATTGGGCCATTTAACTTAGTAGCTTTCTCTTGTTACTTACTGGTGGTCATTTGCTCCTGTGTGTTAAGGACATTCTGTAACCAGCTCTGCTCACTTCCAGAACTACTCTCAGATAAGTGGCTTTGTACCTCTGCTGTTTGTTTTCCACTTTCTTGTTGCTTTTTCTGCTTTGATACTAATGCATGATTCCTATTTTGTCTGTGTGCAGTTCGTGGTAGAATGGGATCATTCCCTGCTGGGAGTGTCTGTATACTTAGCTCCATGATTCTGCGAGGTTTGTGTTTGTCATACTTGGTATTAATTCAGTCCCCGATCTGTATTAGTGTTTTTGGGTCCCAGTAACATCTGAATGCTGGTACAGTGGGGGAGAGGTTGTGTGACCTCAGGATTTTTCCATATCAGTAATGCTGGTATATATTAGGGTTTTTACGGCTGCAGACAGTTGCTCTTTCCTATCCTTTCCTATAAAGATAGTTTGGGCCTCACCTTTGCTGAATCTGTCTTTTCTCTTTGTATTGTATTTTTCTATATCACCGTAGCCTTTACATGTGGGGGGCTATCTTTCTATCTTTGGGGACTACTCCGAAGCAGGTTAGCTTTCTCATATTTCTATCTGTGAGATTATTTAGTTCTCCGGTTTTGTCGAGGCGTCCAGGTCATCGTAGGCACGTCCCACGGCTGTTAGTTGTGTGTCAGGATTAGGTCTGCAGTCCGTTAAGTTTCCAGCCACTCTGTTACCTTTTTGGGATTCCACATTTTTTGATCATCCTTGGTCCCTGAATCATAACAATGTTGGTTAGACACGACTTATCTTTCATGAATCTTTGCTGTCTGTCAGTTATTATATTATTCTCTCTAATATGTTGTTGCATGTCATCTCTTAATATGCCTTCAAAAACCTTGCACACCACTGATGTCAGACTTACCAGCGCTAGATGCCTGGATACACCTTCTTACCTTTCTTAAATATCGGTACAACGTGAACCATTCTTCAAAACTGAGGTAACCACCCTGTTACAATATAGTCTAAGGAGATAAAATGCAGAGGTCTGTCAATTACTGCACTCAATTCCCTCAATATCTGTGAATGAAGGCCAACTCTTTTTTATTACATCCTCCTACAGTGAGACCTAGGTCCGTGCTCGACGTCTCTTTAGCCATGACGCAGGTATGGCCATTAAAGGATTAAAGGAATGTCTTCCAGACTAGTAAGTCTGCCTTCAGTGAGCGAGTGAGCCTGATTCCATGGCCTGGCTGGGAAATGCCCTTTGTTGCTAACGATAATCGCCGAGAGAAGGCCCTGCCGACCGGCATTACGCGGCTGGCGAATGTCAGCAGACCCAGCAAGGACTGCATCTGCTGAAGGGTAACCTTTTTCACCTCACACAAACCCTCCAGCATATGCAGTGTTTTCTGAATTTTTTCTGCTGGCAGGCGAAAAACCATTGCTTTAGTGTCTATCTCGATAACGAGGAAAGGAAAGACGTTACAGGGGCCGACTGTTTTTTCGGGTGATAGCGGGACACCGAATCACTGAGCTATAAATTTAAATTTTGTGAGGAGGAGGGAGCAGAGTTTAGAGTTTACGGGGCCGACGAATAAAAAATCGTCGAGGTAATGGATCAGGGAATTGCTGCCTGTTTCGTAACAAACTACCCAGTCCAGGAACGAACTGAACAGCTCAAAGTAGGGACATGAAATGGAACATCCCATTGGAAGACACCTATCGTAATAATAGTGTTCGTTCACCTTGCAACCTAGCAGGTGGAAGCATTCGGGATGCACGGGTAACAGGCAGAATGCCGCCTCTATGTCAGATTTAGCTAGCAGGGCACTGGGCCCCGCTGCGCGGACTAATTCTACTGCTTTGTCAAAGGACGCGTATATTACCGATGCTTCGGACAGATGATGGATTAGCCGATACTTTCCTGGTTCCTTTTTTTAAATAATGCCTAATGGTGAAATCCTGATATTTTGAAAAGGAATTGACTGAAAGGGGCCCGATCTATCTATTATTATTATTATTATTATTATTATTATTATTATTATTATCTGGCCTGGGTGATCTGTCAATGTTTAATTTACTCAGATGCAGGCATGCTTCTTCTTGATTTAGATTAGTTATATCAGGGGGGATTTTGATTTTTGCCTCCTTGAATTATCCCTGGAACAGTCAGTTTTTTGGTGAACATCGATGAAAAGTGCCTGTTTAATATCTCAGCCTTTTCTTTGTCCTTTATAATTATCCTGGCATAATCTTTTATAGGGCCAATATCATCTTTTTCTCTCCTTTTGGCATTGATGTGTTTATAACATGTTGAGGAGTTTATTTTAACAACTTTTGCGATTTTTATTTCAGTAGCTAATTTCGGTTGCTT
The DNA here is from genome assembly GCF_048569485.1 of Anomaloglossus baeobatrachus. Taxonomy (NCBI): domain Eukaryota; kingdom Metazoa; phylum Chordata; class Amphibia; order Anura; family Aromobatidae; genus Anomaloglossus; species Anomaloglossus baeobatrachus. The sequence continues at coordinate 182,779,046 of NC_134357.1, forward strand.
GATTGCTTTTTTACATTTCCTATTGAGAAATTTATACTCCTGAAATGCTATATATGTATTCTCAGCCTTCAAGATTTTGAATCCCTATGTTTCTGTTTTATCATACTTTGTATTGTCGTATAATTCCATGGGGATTTATTTTTATTCCTGGACATTTTATTACCAGAGGGTATAGGTTTTTGCAAGAACACTAGTAGTATATCCTTAAACTTGTCCCACTTATACCATTATAAATTAGGTACTGTTATTATTGTATCAATCCAAAGAATACAAATTGTATGTCAATTAAATAGAATAGTGAATGGTGAAAAAAAAATGAAAAGAAAAATTGCAGTATTATTGTTTCTTTTATTTTTTCTATCTACCAAAATGTAATCCTCTCAAAATCTTCTGGTGCAAAATATAACCATTCATATAGTTTTATTTAAAATAAAATGTTTAATGGACTGATCTCAGAATATAGCAACTTAAAAAAAATCTTACATTACATTTTACAAATATATTTATTGTTATATTTATATACAGTCATAAAACCTGAATGAATGAACAATAAAAAGCTAAATATTTATCCTAAGGCCCAAAATTGTCTAGTCTGTAAAAGGTTAAATAATGTGCAGCATGCTCATTTTTTTTAATGTATGATACATGTGGATAGGGTTTTCAAACCTAAATATGCTTGCAATTCATTTAATCTGAAAATGTGACCATAGCCTAAAGGGTAAGTGCTTAGATCCTGCTGTAAAAGAAAAAAAGTAAAATGGAGAATATCAGTATTTATCCTCATTGCTCCGTTGTCCACATCGTTACATGGTCTCATTAAGTCATTTGGACGGATGTTGTCCTTATATCGGCATATCAAGTTTTTTCTGTGATTTATCACGTTTACAGTCATATGAAAAAGTTTGGGCACCCCTATTAATGTTAACCTTTTTTCTTTATAACAAATTGGGTTTTTGCAACAGCTATTTCAGTTTTATATATCTAATAACTGATGGACTGAGTAATATTTCTGGATTGAAATGAGGTTTATTGTACTAACAGAAAAAGTGCAATCCGCAGTTAAACAAAATTTGACCGGTGCAAAAGTATGGCCACCCTTATCAATTTCTTGATTTGAACACTCCTAACTACTTTTTACTGACTTACTAAAGCATTAAATTGGTTTTGTAACCTCATTGAGCTTTGAACTTCATAGACAGGTGTATCCAATCATGAGAAAAGGTATTTAAGGTGGCCACTTGCAAGTAGTTCTCCTATTTGAATCTCCTATGGAGAGTGGCATCATGGGCTCCTCAAAACAACTCTCAAATCATCTAAAAACAAAGATTATTCAACATAGTTGTTCAGGGGAAGGATACAAAAAGTTGTCTCAGAGATTTAAACTGTCAGTTTCCATTGTGAGGAACATAGTAAGGAAATGGAAGAACACAGGTACAGTTCTTGTTAAGCTCAGAAGTGGCAGGCCAAGAAAATTATCAGAAAGACAGAGAAGAAGAATGGTGAGAACAGTCAAGGACAATCCACAGACCACCTCCAAAGACCTGCAGCTTCATCTTGCTGCAGATGGTGTCAATGTGCATCGGTCAACAATACAACACACATTGCACAAGGAGAAGCTGTATGAGTGATGCAAAAGAAACCATTTCTGCAAGCACGCCACAAACAGAGTCGCCTGAGGTATGCAAAAGCACATTTGGACAAGCCAGTTACATTTTGGAAGAAGGTCCTGTGGACTGATGAAACAAAGATTGAGTTGCTTGGTCATACAATAAGACGTTATGCATGGAGGCAAAAAAAGACGGCATTCCAAGAAAAGCACTTGCTACCCACAGTAAAATTTGGTGGAGGTTCCATCATGCTTTGGTGCTGTGTGGCCAATGCCTGCACCGGGAATCTTGTTAAAGTTGATGGTCGCATGGATTCAACTCAGTATCAGCAGATTCTTGACAATAATGTGCAAGAATCAGTGACGAAGTTAAAGTTATGCAGGGGATGGATATTTCAGCAAGACAATGATAGAAAACACCGCTCCAAATCTACCCTGGCATTCATGCAGAGGAACAATTACAATGTTCTGGAATGGCCATCCCAGTCCCCTGACCGGAATATCGTTGAAAATCTGTGGGATGATTTGAAGCGTGCTGTCCATGCTCGGCGACCATCAAACTTAAGTGAACTGGAATTGTTTTGTAAACAGGAATGGTAAAATATACCTTCATCCAGGATCCAGGAACTCATTACAAGCTACAGGAAGCGACTACAGGGTGTGTGTGGCCCAGTGAGTGGAAACGAGGGAGACTGTGGTTGGAGTCCCCTCGCTGTGTCTCTAAAAGAACCAAGATGAACAAGTCATGGCTCTCAGAGGACTTTTCTTCCCCTGGGTCAGCCAGGGGACGGGAAAGGCACGCGTATTTTTGAGAGTGCTTCATGCAAAGCATCTTTTTCTTTTTCAAAAGGGAGCTCAACCGATGCCAGTCAAGTGGGGTGTGTGTGGCCCAGTGAGTGGCAACCAGGGAGACTGTGGTTGGAGTCCCCTCGCTGTGTCTCTAAAAGAACCAAGATGAACAAGTCATGGCTCTCAGAGGACTTTTCTTCCCCTGGGTCAGCCAGGGGACGGGAAAGGCACGCGTATTTTTGAGAGTGCTTCATGCAAAGCATCTTTTTCTTTTTCAAAAGGGAGCTCAACCGATGCCAGTCAAGTGGGGTGTGTGTGGCCCAGTGAGTGGCAACGAGGGAGACTGTGGTTGGAGTCCCCTCGCTGTGTCTCTAAAAGAACCAAGATGAACAAGTCATGGCTCTCAGAGGACTTTTCTTCCCCTGGGTCAGCCAGGGGACGGGAAAGGCACGCGTATTTTTGAGAGTGCTTCATGCAAAGCATCTTTTTCTTTTTCAAAAGGGAGCTCAACCGATGCCAGTCAAGTGGGGTGTGTGTGGCCCAGTGAGTGGAAACGAGGGAGACTGTGGTTGGAGTCCCCTCGCTGTGTCTCTAAAAGAACCAAGATGAACAAGTCATGGCTCTCAGAGGACTTTTCTTCCCCTGGGTCAGCCAGGGGACGGGAAAGGCACGCGTATTTTTGAGAGTGCTTCATGCAAAGCATCTTTTTCTTTTTCAAAAGGGAGCTCAACCGATGCCAGTCAAGTGGGGTGTGTGTGGCCCAGTGAGTGGCAACCAGGGAGACTGTGGTTGGAGTCCCCTCGCTGTGTCTCTAAAAGAACCAAGATGAACAAGTCATGGCTCTCAGAGGACTTTTCTTCCCCTGGGTCAGCCAGGGGACGGGAAAGGCACGCGTATTTTTGAGAGTGCTTCATGCAAAGCATCTTTTTCTTTTTCAAAAGGGAGCTCAACCGATGCCAGTCAAGTGGGGTGTGTGTGGCCCAGTGAGTGGCAACGAAGGAGACTGTGGTTGGAGTCCCCTCGCTGTGTTTCTAAAAGACCCAAAATGAACAAATCATGGCTCTCAGAGGACTTTTCTTCCCCTGGGTCAGCCAGGGGACGGGAAAGGCACGCGTATTTTTGAGAGTGCTTCATGCAAAGCATCTTTTTCTTTTTCAAAAGGGGGCTCAACCGATGCCAGTCAAGTGGGGTGTGTGTGGCCCAGTTAGTGGAAACGAGGGAGACTGTGGTTGGAGTCCCCTCGCTGTGTTATACATGCTTTTAGAAGGGCATGACATGGCTTGGAGGTTGACTTTCATAAAATGCAAACTGTTGGCTACCAAAATGCTGCCTTTCCAACAACTGTGGTTATAGGCAATGAGGAACATACTGATGAAGATGAGACGCAGATACCCGATTGGGATGACAACTTAAATATTCGGTCAGGGCAAGAAGAGGCTCGGTCTGAGGGGGAGGGGAGTGCAAACACAACAATTGATGATGAAGTTCTAGATCCCACCTACTGTCAACCCCCAGTCAGGCACTCGAGGAGGTCAACAGAGGCGGTGGAGGAGGATGCAACCGACGACGAAATTACCTTGCGCCTTCCTGGACAGAGTCGGAGCACTGGTAGCACGTCTACAACTGCATCCTCAGCCACCACTCTGCCTATGAGCATTATTCGGGGTGCATCAACAGGTCGCATGGCCTCTAAGCCTTGCCTAGCCTGTTCCTTTTTTGACATAGAAAAAGATCGCCCAAATCATGTGATATGTAAAATTTGTCATGATTCTCTTAGTAGAGGTCAAAACCTCAGCAGTTTGACAACTTCTTCCATGAATCGTCACATGAATAAATATCATAGGTCCCGGTGGGAAGCTCACTGTGCTGCAATGCGGCCTAGCGGAGCGAACCATCCACCGCCCGCCCCTTCCAGTGCATCCGCGCGCTCTTCATCTTCTAGGACTGTGGGGACAGCTGTCACACCTGTTTTTCCACGCAAAACTTCCACCACTGTAACCGCAACAGGCAGTTTGCTTGGTAGGTCGTCAGTTGGTTTGGAAGGGGAAACAAGTGAGTGTGTACAGCTCTCTCAGACATCGATAGCACCTACGTTGGATGAAGGCAACATCATGTCTCCGCCTGCACTTTCCTCACAAACCTGCATTTTTCCAGGGACACCCTACTCAACACCGTCTACACACAGCAGCCAGATCTCTGTCCCTCAGATGTGGTCAAATAAAAGGCCACTTCCTCCGACCCATGACAAAGCTAAGAGGTTGACTCTATCCCTCTGTAAGCTGTTGGCTACCGAAATGCTGCCTTTCCGCCTAGTGGACACACAGGATTTTAGAGACCTTATGTCTGTCGCTGTGCCCCAGTACCAGATGCCTAGTCGCCACTACTTCTCTAAGAAAGGTGTGCCCGCGCTACACCAGCATGTCGCACACAACATCACCGCTTCCTTGAGAAACTCTGTGTGTGAACGGGTGCATTTCACCACCGATACTTGGACCAGTAAGCATGGACAGGGACGTTACATGTCGCTGACTGGGCACTGGGTAACTATGTTGATAGATGGTGAAGGGTCTGCTGCACAAGTCTTGCCGTCCCCACGACTTGTGTGTCAATCCTCTGTCTGTCCAAGTTCCGCCACTGCTTCTGCATCCTCCACCTCATCTGGGTCCTCCACCTCCGCCCCAAGCCTGCCTGGTCAGGCCACCAGCGTTCTCACTGCGCAGAAGGAATCACGCACCCCTCATTACTATGCTGGCAGCAGAGCGCAACGGCATCAGGCGGTCTTTAGCTTGAAATGTCTTGGGAATAAGAGTCACACAGCTGAGGAGTTGTGGTCAGCTCTGCGGTCCGAGTTTAATAAATGGTTGTCTCCACTCAACCTGCAGCCTGGTAAGGCCGTGTGCGACAATGCTGCAAACCTGGGTGCGGCCCTTCGCCTGGGCAAGGTGACACACGTGCCTTGTATGGCTCACGTGTTGAACCTTGTTGTCCAGCAATTTTTAACACACTATCCCGGCCTAGATGGCCTTCTGACCAGGGCACGTAAACTGTCTGCAGTGCTCACTTCCGCCGTTCAACCGCCGCAGCTGAGCGACTTGCATCGCTCCAGAAGTCTTTCGGCCTGCCGGTTCATCGCCTGAAATGCGATGTGGCGACACGCTGGAATTCAACTCTCCACATGTTACAGCGACTGTGGCAGCACCGGCGAGCCCTGGTGCAATACGTCATGATGTATAGCCTGGGCCAACGAGATGCAGAAGTGGGGCAGATCACCCTGATGGAGTGATCTCAGATCAAGGACCTATGCACCGTTCTGCACAGTTTCGACATGGCGACGAATATGTTTAGCGCTGACAATGCCATTATCAGCATGACGATTACAGTCATTTACATGCTGGAGCACACGCTAAACACTATTCGGAGTCAGGGGGTGGGACAACAGGAAGGGGAGGAACTACAGGAGGATTCATATGCGCAAGACACAACAACATCACCAAGGTCCAGACGTTCATCATCACCAACGCGGCAGGCATGGGACCATGGGGGACAGGGATCAACAAGGGCGCATGGTAGCAGGCGAGATGTTGAGGAAGGTGCAGGAGGACATGAAGATATGGAGGACGAACTGTCCATGGACATGGAAGACTCAGCGGATGAGGGAGACCTTGGTCAAAATTCAGTTGAAAGAGGTTGGGGGGAGATGTCAGAGGAAGAAAGAACGGTTAGCACCTCTATGCCACAAACACAGCGTGGACTTGGTCCGCATGGCTGCGCAAGACACATGAGTGCCTTCTTGTTGCACTACCTCCAACATGACCCTCGGATTGTCAAAATTAGAAGTGATGATGACTACTGGCTTGCCACACTATTAGATCCCCGGGACAAGTCCAAATTTTGTGACATAATTCCACCCATAGAAAGGGACGCACGTATGCTGGAGTATCAGCATAAGCTGTTACTCGATCTTAGCTCGGCTTTTACACCAAACAACCGTGCAGGTGAAGGGAGTGATTCTCCCAGTTGTAACTTGACAAACATGGGACGGCATCGTCATCTTCAACAGTCTACCCGTACCAGTAGGACCGTATCTGGTGCTGGTAACAGCAATTTTATGGAATATTTTCATAATTTTTTTAGACCCTCCTTTGCAAGGCCACCAGAGACAACAAGTCTGACACATAGTCAACGGATGGAGAGGATGATACAGGAGTATCTCCAAATGAACATCGATGCAATGACTTTGCAAATGGAGCCTTGCTCCTTTTGGGCTTCAAATCTAGAAAAATTGACAGAGCTCTCCAGTTACGCCTTGGAGATTTTGTCGTGTGCAGCTGCCAGCGTTGTCTCTGAACGTGTCTTCTTCAGTGCTGCTGGGTGTGTGCTGACAGATAAGCGCACGCGTCTGTCCAGTGACAATGTGGACACACTGACGTTCATCAAAATGAACAAGTCATGGATCCAGAAGGAATTTACTACCCCTGTGTCATCCTGGGGAGAGTAAATGCTTGTGGATTTGGAATGTGCTTGATGCAAATCAAAACATCCTGTTTGCAACTAGGGCACAAGTGCTGCCACTGATGGGGTGTCTGTGTGCCCAATGTTGGGAAAAAAGGTAGACTCCGCTTGGAGTAACCCTTGCTTGATGTGTTTTTTAAAAATGATACAAGATGAACAGATCTGAAGGCAAGATGAAGGCAACATCATGTCTCCGCCTGCACTTTTATCACAAACCTGCATTTTTCCAGGGACACCCTACTCAACACCGTCTACAGACAGCAGCCAGATCTCTTTCCCTCAGATGTGGTCAAATAAAAGGCCACTTACTGCGACCCATGACAAAGCTAAGTGGTTGACTCTATCCCTCTGTAAGCTGTTGGCTACCGAAATGCTGCCTTTACGCGTAGTGGACACACAGGATTTTACAGACCTTATGTCTGTCACTGTGCCCCAGTACCACATGCCCAATCACCACTGCTTCTCCAAGAAAAGCATGCCCGCGCTACACCAGCATGTCGCACACAACATCACCACTTCCTTGAGAAAATCTGTGTGCGACAGGGTGCATTTCAACACAGATACTTGGACCAGTAAGCATAGACAGGGTCATTACATGTCACTGACTGGGCACTGGCAAACTATGGTGAGAGATGGAGAAGGGTCTGCTGTACAAGTCTTGCCGTCCCCACGAGTTGTTTCAATCCTTGTTCTGTATGTAGAAGTTAATACACTGCTTCTGCCTCTTCAACCTCGTGTGGGTCCTCTACCTTGGCGCAAACCCTGTGTGGTCAGGCCACCCTTCCTTGCAACTGCGCACAAGGACTACCACACACCTCCTTACTATGCTGGCAGCAGAGCTCAATGCCATCAGGCGGTCAAAGCTTTACTTTGAAATGTATGGGAAATGTGAGTCACACCGCTATTACAGAGAATAGTAGTCAGGCAGGGTCAAAACATTAATTGAGGAACAGGAACAGAATGGGACGGCCAGGAAAGAATCAGAAAACAAGCCGAGTTGAAATGCGTATCGGCCAACAAGGTACATAAACAGCAAGCAGGAAAAGTAGTCAGGTAACAAGCACACAAAATCATAAAACTGAACTGGGGGTAAAATTAACCAGAGGTTCATAGCTATGTCTGGCAGTGGTCTGCAGACAGGATGGGCATAAAAAAGGGTGTGGTGTCTTCCCATTGGTTGTAGCTGAATGATGGTATTTCATCTGTGAGATACCCACCAGCTACATTCAGCCAGAGATTCTGCATCTGTCAAGGTAATGCAGCCCAGTGGGTGAGCATAACCTGCGTCCACCTGCGCCGCTGGCATCGACTACTCTCACATCATCAGCACTATTCATGAAAGGAACACGTTGTCACCTGGCAACCGGAGTACAAATTGACGGAGCGGACTACGTTGGTGACTTAACAGCCGTGTGCGGCAATGATGCAAACCTGGCTGCGGGCCATCCTCAGGGCAATGTGACACACGTGCCTTTTAGGGCTCACGTGTTGAACCGAATTCGCCAGCAATTTTTAAAACACCATCACGGCCTACATGGCCTTGTGCAGTGGGCACGCTCGCTATGTGCTCACTTCCATCGTGCGCACACAGCAGCTCAACAACTTTCATCACTCCGGAAGTCTTAGGGTCTGGCAGTTAAACGCCGTAAATGCGATGTTTCGACACGCAGGAATTGGAATCTGCACATGTTGCAGCGTGTGTGGCAGCACCGCAGAGCCCTGCTGAAATACGGTAAGACATATAGCCTGGGATAACTTGATCCAGAGGTGGTGCAGATCACGCTGCTGGAGTGGTGTCAGATCAAGGACCTATGCACCCTGCTACACAGTTTTGAAATGTCGACGAAGATGTTTAGCACTGGCAATGTCATTCTCAGCGTGACAATTCTGGTCATCTACATGATGGAGCACACTGTAATTATTATTCTGAGTCAGGTGTTGGGACAAGAGGAAGGGGAGGAAGTACAGGAGGAGTCATATGCGGAAGGGATAACAAGATCTACGAGGTCCAGATGGTCAGCGGCACCTATGCGGCATTCATGGTGAGGGAGAGGGATTAACAAGGGCGCATAGTATCAGCAAAAAGTGTTGATGAAAGTGCAGGAGCCCATGAAGAAATGGAGGACGAACTGGCGATGGGCATGGAAGACTCAGCAGATGAGTGAGAGCTTGCTCACATTTCGGTTGTGCGAGGTTGTGGGTAGAAGGCAGAGGAAGGATGCACGATTCTCACCTCTCTGCCACCAACACACCAAGGACTTGGTCCTCCTGGATGCACAAGACACATGAGCGCCTTCTTGCTGCACTACCTACATGACCCTCGGATTGTATGAATTTGAACTAATCCTGAATACTGGGTTGCCACACTGTTAGATCCCCGGTACAAGACAAAATTTGGCGAACTAATTCCTGCCATAGAAATAGACGCACGTATACAGGAGTATCTGCAGAATGTGGTACGCAATCTTAGATCTACTTGTCCACTAAACACCAGTGCTGCACAGAGTGAATCTCAACGCTTTGTCATGGATAGGAGGAAATGGTCTTTTACTTGTCCACATCGGAGGGACCGAGGGATGGCTGCTGTGCTGAGATGGCGTTGAGTACGGTGTCCCTGCACAGTTGCACTTTTGGTCATATCCCAAAATGAGTTGAAAAAGGACAGATGCTGTTGGAAAGGGGAACAGGTGTGTTGGAAAGGGGAAAAAAGTTTTGGTCCGTGGATTTGGTGGTTAAGCAACTGTAACATTTGCTGAAGAAACAACATCTGTTACAGTGGGACTGGCAGATTTGGATAAAGTGGTATATAATCTGTGACCGCTATATAACGAAAATTAATAAGAAAAGAAAGAGAAAGGTATATATCCCCATCAGCAGTCAGTGTCCACCGTGCTCCCAGTTGGAAAAGGAGAGGTTGGCAACTTGAAGGTTTGGTGGAGGATACAGAGCTGTGTGGCTATGAAACTAATAGTAGCCTGAACCGAGTTAGACGCCATTCGGATCTGGAGACTGTGAGCCCTGTTAGCGTCACAGGGTCCACATGCCCACCCAGCCCAGGAACTCCCTGTTAACAACACAGGGGCCATTGAGTACGCTGACCGTGTGCGTAGGGGCCACACCTGTGGACAGCAGGCGCATCAGCAGCAGCAGGCCTGTTAATGCCACTGGGCTGCACAAGCAGGACTGTTAGGACAGGAGCTGGTCTTAACCGTTCTGCGTTACCAACTGTGGTGGTGGCCTGCATCCACCACCCGATCCCTGCCTACCTCTGGCCTAAAGCCGCAATGGGTTCAACACATGGAGGTGTGCTCTTTCGGAGCATAATAGAAGACTGCGCACCTCCTTGTTGGCTCCAGCCCCTTTTATAACCTGGGTCCGCCCCAAACCAGGGTGAACCACAATGCACCTCCTGGAGACAAAAGTAGAGTGACACGTCATGAGTGGCATAACTAGCGTCCTATTTGGAAACGCAACTCCAATGATGACCTCATGGCTGCCATGACCCAAACACCTCACCAGTCATCGTCTGAGCATCAATAATGCGGTGACAAGTCATAGGTGTGGGCCTCTGCAAGCCATTTGGGAGGACACCTGATGCCCTGTGGTCTATATGGGACCCCCACATCAGGGCCAGGGCCAAAGAGTTCATTACCGGACCTAGTCTCTGATGCAGGAAGTGCTTGAGCATGCTCAGTAGCATGAAATACAGTCTCTGAAAAAAGACTATCAGCTTTAGCATGGTGTCTATGCCCAAAACAGGACTTAGACCCGGCACGGAATGCAAGCACCTGTGCAAAGAGGCTTTTCACACTTAGTGTGGGAGCATGCGCTGTATCCCGAAATGAAAACTTAGCGTCAGGAATGGCACAGTCAGGCTGAGCATACTCACTAGGCGAAACACTGTAATTATGCTGCAGCTGGGGTACATCGGCACACGCATGCGCACTAGCTGCCTCTCCACACTTAGACGTGGAGGGGAAATTTGTCTTGGAGATGCTGTCTATGAACAGAAGGAAAAGCTAAAGGAAGCCTGACTTTCTATCCCTCCGAATTATGAAATGCAGCAATGAATTCCATGAGTTTGCTATAACATTAGCGTAGCAAAATGTGCATGAGGGTGTGATGTAGAGGTGCTAGAAATAGCTTGTCACCAGTGGGGCACTAATGGAATACAACAGCCAGTTCTATGATGCCACAAAATGGCAGTATTTTGTGCTATCATTATAGCTTATTAAAAACAGAGCACGAGGTTGTCATGCAGAGGTGCTGCACATAGATTTGCAGTAGTGTGAATTGACAAAAGTACAATAGCCACGTTTAGGATACAACTAGGTACAGTGAGTGTTTGCTAGTAAAATTGCTTAGTTTAAAAAAGTTGTAGTGTGCAATGCAGGCAGACGTGCTATGCAAATGTCTTTGCACTAGTGGGACTATAGCAAAGTCCAATAGCCACGTATAGGATGCCACTAGGTACACTGAGTGTGTGCTAGTATAATGGCTTCGTTATAATTTGTTGGAGTGTGCAACGCAGGCAGATGCGCTCTGCAAATGTCTTGGCACTAGTGGGACTATAGCAAAGTCCAATAGCCACGTATAGGATGCCACTAGGTACACTGTGTGTTTGCTAGTATAATGGATGAGTTTAAAAAAGATAGAGTGTGCAATGCAGGCAGACGTGCTGCAAATAACGTTCCAATACTGTGAATTGACAAAAGTACAATAGCCACGTTTAGGATACAACTAGGTACAGTGAGTGTTTGCTAGTATAATGGCTTCGTTATAATTAGTTGGAGTGTGCAACGCAGGCAGATGCGCTCTGCAAATGTCTTGGCACTAGTGGGACTATAGCAAAGTCCAATAGCCACGTATAGGATGCCACTAGGTACACTGACTGTTTGGTAGTATAATGGCTGAGTTTAAAAAAGTTAGAGTGTGCAATGCAGGCAGACGTGCTGCAAATAACGTTCCAATACTGTGAATTGACAAAAGTACAATAGCCACGTTTAGGATGCCACTAGGTACACTGACTGTTTGCTAGTATAATGGCTGAGTTTAAAAAAGTTAGAGTGTGCAATGCAGGCAGACGTGCTGCAAATAACGTTCCAATACTGTGAATTGACAAAAGTACAATAGCCACGTTTAGGATGCCACTAGGTACACTGACTGTTTGCTAGTATAATGGCTGAGTTTAAAAAAGTTAGAGTGTGCAATGCAGGCAGACGTGCTGCAAATAACGTTCCAATACTGTGAATTGACAAAAGTACAATAGCCACGTTTAGGATGCCACTAGGTACACTGACTGTTTGCTAGTATAATGGCTTCGTTATAATTAGTTGTAGTGTGCAACGCAGGCAGATGCGCTCTGCAAATGTCTTGGCACTAGTGGGACTATAGCAAAGTCCAATAGCCACGTATAGGATGCCACTAGGTACACTGAGTGTTTGCTAGTATAATGGCTTCGTTATAATTAGTTGGAGTGTGCAACGCAGGCAGATGCGCTCTGCAAATGTCTTGGCCCTAGTGGGACTATAGCAAAGTCCAATAGCCACGTATAGGATGCCACTAGGTACACTGAGTGTTTGCTAGTATAATGGCTTAGTTATAATGAGTTGGAGTGTGCAACGCAGGCAGATGCGCTCTGCAAATGTCTTGGCACTAGTGGGACTATAGCAAAGTCCAATAGCCACGTATAGGATGCCACTAGGTACACTGAGTGTTTGCTAGTATAATGGCTTAGTTATAATGAGTTGGAGTGTGCAACGCAGGCAGATGCGCTCTGCAAATGTCTTGGCACTAGTGGGACTATAGCAAAGTCCAATAGCCACGTATAGGATGCCACTAGGTACACTGAGTGTTTGCTAGTATAATGGCTTAGTTATAATGAGTTGGAGTGTGCAACGCAGGCAGATGCGCTCTGCAAATGTCTTGGCACTAGTGGGACTGTAGCAAAGTCCAATAGCCACGTATAGGATGCCACTAGGTACACTGAGTGTTTGCTAGTATAATGGCTTCGTTATAATTAGTTGGAGTGTGCAACGCAGGCAGATGCGCTCTGCAAATGTCTTGGCACTAGTGGGACTATAGCAAAGTCCAATAGCCACGTATAGGATGCCACTAGGTACACTGAGTGTTTGCTAGTATAATGGCTGAGTTTAAAAAACTTGGAGTGTGCAATGCAGGCAGATGTGCTCTGCTAATGTCTTTGCACTAGTGGGACTATAGCAAAGTCCAATAGCCACGTATAGGATGCCACTAGGTACACTGAGTGTGTGCTAGTATAATGGCTTAGTTATAATTCGTTGGAGTGTGCAACGCAGGCAGATGTGCTCTGCAAATGTCTTTGCACTAGTGGGACTATAGCAAAGTCCAATAGCCACAGATAGGATGCCACTAGGTACACTGAGTGTTTGCTAGTATAATGGCTTGGTTAGAATGAGTTGTAGTGTGCAATGCAGGCAGACGTGCTCTGCAAATGTCTTTGCACTAGTGGGACTATAGCAAAGTCCAATAGCCACAGATAGGATGCCACTAGGTACACTGAGTGTTTGCTAGTATAATGGCTTACTTAGAATGAGTTGGAGTGTGCAGAGGACAAGAGGGTACAGTGGCAGGATTGTGGTGCTCTGGGTAGAGGAATGGAAGCCTGCCTTTCTATTCCCTCCTAATGGTGAAATGCAGGGAGGAAATCTCTGACCTGGGCTACACAGACGCTGTTGCTGTTTGCAGGACCTGTCACCTATGGCTCTCTGACCCTGCCGGTACGAGCCCTTAAAAGGACTGCTAGAATGTGCTCTCCCTAAGCTGTCTAACGCTGTGTATGCAGCGCATACAGCTGTATCGGCGATAGGACAAAGGACGGAACTGCGACAGTGATGTCTGACACCAAAGACGCAGAAGGCAGATAATGGCGATCGTGAAGAAAATGTCCGGTTTTATAATGCAGGGACATGTGACATGCAGATCCTATCACACATGCCGTTGCTTCTCTGCCTCAAAGTCCACTTAGGTGTGTGTGTGTCTGTGATTGGCTGACATGCTGGCCAGCCCCACAAGACGCTTAGGGAAGGAAGACAAGAAAAAAAAAAAAAAAATGGCGATCGCCATTATAGAAACAGCAGTGATCTGAAGGCGCTGTTCACGCACACTATACACTGAAATGTGATAATAGTTTGATTCACAGAGTGACTTACACTATTACAGCAGAAACCAAGCTAAGATTTAGCTGTTTTTTGGCTGCTAGAACCGTTCTCGAACGTTTCTAGAACTATCGAGCTTTTGCAAAAAGCTCGAGTTCTAGTTCGATCTAGAACATGCCCCAAAATCACTTGAGCCTAGAACTGGAGAACCACGAACCACGAACCGCGCTCAACTCTAGTGAACAGGATTCTATATTATACTATATCAGTATTGGTTATTTTTCTGAAGTTTGGAAATAACCTTTTAGCTGATGCATTTCATTTACTGGAAGTCTTTACTTTCTTGTTGTTTGAGCAATTGTGCAATCAACTCAAATATAACCAGTAAATATCACATTCTTCTACACGAACATATCCTAGTGGGACTTTGTAGAGCGGAGCCATGCAGAAGTCTGTGATTTTCTGTTTTGCTGTAATATACATAAAAGTGGCTATTCATGGCCTAGGTAAGTGATTGACTGAATACAAGTATACTGCATCCAATTTATCCGTAAAATGTTAATAGTGGGATATAAAGAAAGAAAGCAAAAATATTCACTTACTATATGCAGTCACAGTATGTCTATATTCAACCAGTTGTGCAATGTACTAACATGGACTATGTTCTGTAGGAGTCATTCCTCAGCTTACAAAAAGTGAGGACAGTTCAGAGAGGTTTAAAAAGTAATGCTAAAAACTAATACATGGTGAATGAGACATGGATATCAAAGGGGCTCTGTGTAAAAATATCCAGTTCTATCTCTCTAATGATCCATCAGATATAGTCTACTATAAGATAGTAATACATAATAAGTGGTTATAATAAGGTTTCCCATATTTTCTGCTTTTTCCTGACACTTGTATTTCAGATGTCAATAGTCACATATGAAATGCCCAGCACACATTGCTTTGTTTAGTTTGCACCGTTTTGGTGTATTTTTTTATCGCCCCTTCCACCCTAGCTGATGTCTCTACTTGGAGACGCCTCATGAGAAGCACATGGTACTGCTACAAGATATATCACAGAGATTATCACTGCATTGGTGGCTTCAGTGGTTACAATGTATGAGTTAAAATATAATTAATGGCAGCAAGAAAAGAGTGATCAGCAGGGCTTTGAGACGTGGTGCCATATTAGCAGTGGTATACAATAAAGGTGTGTTAAGACAAGTGTATAATCGGTCAATGCAAGTCACATGAAGGTTTTTACATGGACCTATGGTCTTCCAGTAAACGATCATGGCACCACATTACTTTGATTCATATTCTGCATCAGACTCATGCATTAAGAGGTAATGGGTGCTTAAAAATCTCATACGAGTTACCATCCATATGCCATGCAGTTTTTCACATGTCATTTATTAAGACAGAAGGCTGTATTTGACCTTTTAGTATTTATTATATTGTTCTTGTAAAAATCAACTGAATGAATATGCTATAATAACATATAGATTGCATAGGATGGCATACGGATGACAACGTGGATGAAAAATCATCCACTTTTTCAGGATAAAAAACAGATGATTTTGTATATGCTCATCATCACCCAGCATAAGATGCACATTACTTAGTTATTTTATAGCCTTATGGAGTTCTGTTTTTTACTAATTCAAAAGTGATAACCAATATAGATTCACATCCTGACACTATTGAAAAACTGGCTACCAGAAGAAGTCCACAGCTTATACCCTCAATGGATTACGATCTTAGTCATGTTCCACTGCTCCATATATTTGCTGCATAGATAAAAAAAAAAAAGTTGTTAATTAGTGAATCATGACTACAAACAGCTTCCGTGTAAGTAAGATCTATCAACATGAGCTGCCCCTCGGATATATTCACACATGGCAGAATTGTAGCATAAATTCCTCTGACTGTCCCATTTATCCAAATACGTTTGCAGAAATCAATCCTTTGCAGTCAGATGTAGAGATGAGCGACCCTACTGCTCGGTGTTTGGTTTTCGGGCTGAACACCAACTTTACAAGAAAAACAGAGTTTGGGTTCAAAGTTTTGGCTCTTTATGTGTGCAAACCACTCGTGCGAGCATCGCTGTGCTCAAGTACTCTCAGTGCTCATGTGACGCCCCTGCGGCTTCAGGCACCACAGTGTACTACGCCTCACCTGAGATGCAGTATTCATTTCAGATATGGAGGAGGTCGTCACCGGTAACCAACACTAACATACCCATCCAACACATAAACATGGGAGCTCTTCCACTGGGTCTGGGCTAGGGTAGGTGCTGGGGTGGCCATCATGAGGTAGGGAACCTCTTGCTCACTAGTTCAGCAACCCGGAGGTGGGGCACCAACAGGGAAAGTGAGGAGCCATCTCACACACAATTCAGTCAGAAGTTAGTTCCGGGTGCAGCAAGTGTCAGGAGGGACTCAGGAAGAGACAAACAAGCAAAGGCAAGGGGCCCGTGGTTTGCAGCTGGAGGCTCACCCTGGGATCCTATGAAAGAAGGGGGATGCCAGGGTTCGCGGGGAGTGTGGAAGGCACCCGTGACCCATTCCACGGCCCAGGAGCTGGGGTGGAGGGAAACCATCGAAAGATGATGCACAGAAGGATGCACCGACCTCGACCTCCAAAAGTATCCAGGATCGGCTGAAGCCCATCACAGCGTAGCCCGGAACTCCAATGGCAGCGTGTTTTCAGTGAGTAAAAGAACTTGAACTGCACCCTCTGTGTCGTCCCATCACTTACGGCGCTCACAACCTCACGCCCCTCCGCCACAGGTGACTACTACCTCCATCATCCTCCCTGAGGCCTGAGCTCTGCCTGTGGAGAATTGTACCATCTGAGCTGCGTTATCATCCGCCCCAGAGAAGAAGTCCTGCAGCGGCAGCTAATATTGGCCACGCACCCCAGGTGGCGTCATGAACAACTACACCCATTAACCCCATCCCCATCTTTATTGACACTGATGAGGTCACGGAACCGGTCAAGGCCACTGCAGTGACCCAGGAGAAAGAACTGCGGCCTGGTAACGGGTAACCCCCAACCCTGTTGGTGCGTCGCTCAGCCCAGTGCAAGCCACTTTAATTGTTTGCACAGCTCGCATTGGGAGTAACAACAGCATGATCGGACATAGTGTGTAACTGAAAACAATAAAAGGAAAAACTCTGCCCACCCGCCCCCAGAAGTGTTCTGCTTAGGGCTGGCTGTATGTAAGTGGAGACCCAAACTGAAAATCAGTGACTTTCATTGGGGTTCAGGTCAAGTCCAAACCCGTGGATATTTGGTTCATCTGCACCTGCTGAACCGAACTTGCACGGGTTCATGCATTTCTAGTTAGATGTATGGAACTGATTTTCAGAAGCAGAAATGTAAGTATGTTTAAATACACACATGAAAAATGTTTTGGATCAGTGTGTCATTAGTGTGTTTTGGATCATGGTTTCATCTGTGTGTTTCTTGGATCAATGTGTCTTCCCCTATGATTTGAAATGTTAAACACTAGTGATGAGCAAATATATTCAGCACTTTTAGTTACTCGCACAAATATTAATGTATTTGAGATATTTGTTAATCGTTAAGTATTTTGGTATTCGCCTAGTGACTTTAAAGTCCTTTCCAAACATTTTTGGCACCTGATTTTCAGCCACTAAACATGCAGGGATTGCATGCCGTAGTCATCTTGGCTACTGGCATTACTGTGAATGGCAAGCGCAGTGCAGAAAAAAAAGATGTACGGTGCCTTGCTTGTTTGTGATAACCAGCGCAAGTAGACAGCTGGGGACAGATATTCTCAAGCTGGGAAGATCAATGGTTATTAGGCCCTTCCCAGCCTAAAAAATCAGCCTGCAAATGTTCCACAATTGGTGCTTCCATTAGATGAGCCTATTATGGTGCTTTACCCAGCTTATCCTGATTGCCCTGGTGCGATAGCAATCTGAGTAATATATGAGGTTAATGTCAGCTGTGATTTGTCAAAAATCACAGCAGCCATCACGCCCTGTGTTGATACTGGAAAGGTGTCTATGGGACCCCCATTACCAACCCTGTAAGTAAAAAGAAAAAAACACACAAAAATCCTTTATTTTAAGTAAAAAAATTCACTCACCCTCTTTCACAATTTTTTTTAAACCCAAAACACCCCTGCAGGTCCAACATAATCCACATGATGTCCCATGCCGATCCTGCCTCTGCTACACTAAGAAGACACAGTGAGTGGTAATATTAGAACATGTGACCACTCACTGTGGCCTTAGAGACACACTGAGAGCAGCCTGGGAGCTTCCAGAAGTGACCTCAGGTGAACTCAGTGCCAGACTGTCAGACTGCGTGTCACGATTGTAGTGCAGTCCGACAGTCCAGTAGCTGTGAGGCTTTAAGGCAGACTTTAAGGTTGCTGGAGTTCCCAGCCACCGAGTCTCGTGGCAGCTGTCAACCCGGTAACTTTAAGGGACCCTTTAAGGTTCCTGGAGTTCCCAGCTTTTGGAACACCCTGGAGGCTGTGAACTCTTTCCCAGGGTAACCGGGATGAGCTGAATAAAGCACCACAATTGACATAT
Organism: Anomaloglossus baeobatrachus; assembly: GCF_048569485.1. NCBI lineage: Eukaryota > Metazoa > Chordata > Amphibia > Anura > Aromobatidae > Anomaloglossus > Anomaloglossus baeobatrachus. The sequence goes on from NC_134357.1 coordinate 182,797,645, forward strand.
CGAATGGATGCACCAATCATAGGGCAGCTGCAGGCTGCCATTTTTATGCTTGGGAGAGCCCAATAATGATGGATCTTCCCAGCCTGAGAATTCCAGTTTCCAGCTGTCTGCTTTATCTGAGCTGGTTATCAAAAATGGTCAGGAGCCCACATAGTTATTTTTATTATTTATATGAATTATTTAAAAAATATTACTTAAGACAGCCTCTTTTTTGATAACCAGCCAAGGTAAAGTACTCAGTTGGAGGCTGAAGCCTTTAGCTGTCTACTTTACCTGTGCTGGTTATCACAAATAGGTGGGGATCCGCACCTCAAAGTGGCATAATACTCTAACAAAATTGTTCTTAAACGCAATGTGTTTCAGAGATGCATCCAGGCATCTTCTTCATGCTGTTCTCATTCAATTTCAGCACTTTTCCATATATTCCAGCATTTTTGCAACCCCACAAGACATCCGAAGGTCCACCTGAAAAATTATTCAAGTTTCCCATTCACTTGCATTAGATGTGTTATTTGTGATCAATACACAAATAGTACATAATATTTGAGGTGAATAACTAAAACCCAAATATTTTAGTATTCACCAATCACTATTAAACACGTACAGCACTTGGACTGTACAATGATGCCATGCTGTACGTGCTTTTCACGGACCCATAGACTAATATGATCCATTTACATCCGTGATACCAGAGAGAAATGGACATATCTCTGTGAGGTTTGCACAAACACATAATCCATGAAGAAACATAGACATGTGAATTGCACCATAGATTATATTGAGTAGCTGTTGAGCATGTGTGTGAAACATGGACATCTGAATGAAGCCTACCGAGGTGTATAGATGCTGACCAACCCATTTAGTGATTGCTCTAGCAGCTCCATATTTTGCAAGAAATCCACCATCAGCAGCAAGGAGAAAGGGAGGAACAAGGAGAAATGTTTGCATTCTATGCTGAGAAGGGGTTGTAAGAATTGGAAGTACATAGGAGCAAAGAGAATGGAGACCAAATGTACCATATTTGAGTAGTGCACAATTTTGCTAGCTTTTATATTTCTGTGTTTTGTTTTGTTTTTTTTAGAAAATGAGCTAGATGATGTGTCCAACACAGAAGATCCAGGTAAACTGAAAGGGGAAAAAATATCAGTGTTTTTCAGCCACTTTTTTATGTAAAAACAAAATTGCAAATGTGGGTCCATGTTAGGCCCAATTCATTATGACTGGCCTTGTGCAAGCTAATCTTAATGACAGAAGTCCTGCAGTAAGATGAGGCAAATTCATTAAAGGTGAATGTCTCCTAATCTGCACAACACATCTTGCCCCTGCTCTGGCCATTAGAGTGTCATCTATTTTGATTAATTTTTGGAGTAGGCTATGATAAAACAAAGAATAAAAACAGCATAGAAAAGGGGACACCATCTGTATGCACATCAATATAACAAAGAGATCCACAGTTGTCACCCACTAAGATTTATTCACATCAATGATCAAAATGATCTTCCTGGGATACTGGGAGAGGATGGTTTTAGGTGGTGGGGGCTAGCACCCATGTGCAGTGCTGGCTAAGGTACATTGATGACATTTTTATTTTTGGCAGGGCACAGCAAAGCTGCTGGGGGATTTTATGGGTCAGCTAAACACTAATAAATTTAACATCAGACTTATGTATAGACATATCAGCAGAACCATTGACTTTCTAGACATCAAAATTGAGATCGGTTCTGATCATCTAATGCAAACAGATGTTTTACGCAAAACTACCTCAGTCCATGCACTGCTACATGCCTCTTCTGCCCATACGCCTGCTACAATCCGCGCCATCCCGACTGGACAATCCCTGAGGATGAGGTGGATGTGCTCGTCGAATGATAGGTTTGAGGCTCAGTTGACTGATCTTGGGAGCTGGTTCCAGGAACGAGGTCATAGCAACAGAATGATCAAAAGGGGCTATTTGAGAGCAAAAAATATACCCAGGGCACAAGTTCTTACCTACATGTCGAAAAAGACCCAGTTGATAGTGAACCTAGGTTCATTGGCACTTACAATCATGAGTGGGGCACCATGAGAAAGGTCCTTTGTAGATGCTGGCTGGTTCTTCTTTTGGACACAGTGGTCTCGGCAATCCTGACGGAGACCCCACTCATGACAGCAAGGCGTTCCCATAATCTTAAGGACATATTGGTGAGAAGTCATTATGTGCCGGATATCCAAAATCCCTTTGGTGCCCGTGGCCCGACCCTTGGATATTTCACATGTGGTCACTGTTTGGCATTGACAAATATAGTCCGTAGCTGAACATTTCGCTCTTCAGATAGCACCAGGACCAATGATATATGCAAATACATCTCATGTGGCACCACACATGTTGTGTATTATGCCACATGCCCGTGCTACCTGAATTATGTAGGGCTGACTTTACGTGAGCTCTGCGTTAGGGTCAGGGAGAACATGGGTGATATTGGGGCTGCTGCGGTGGTTAATGATAATACCCTGCTCAAAATTCTCCCCCGTCACTTCAAGCAATATCATGCTTGTGATACTACACTGCTTGAAGTGCAAGGGATTGATATGGTTAGTTGCGGATCTAGAAGCGGTAACCTCAAAAAAAAAAACTTGACCAATGTGAAGCACGTTGGATTAGTACCTTGGATACTCTTGTCCCTAGTGAACTTAATGAGGTGACTAGTTTTGTCCCATTCCTTTAGGGTTTTTCTTCTCTTTTTAATTCTTTTCCATCCCCTCCCCCCTTTTTGTATTATTTTTATCACCACTGTCAGTTTGTTTTTATTTTTATTCACTTTTTCACTATTTTTATTTTTAATTTTTGCATGATACTTCTCTTTCTCCTAACCAATGTCATTTTTGCCTAGATTAATCCCCACCTTTTACTCCATTGTGTTTAGAACCAAGACATGTCCTTCTTTATTTAAATTACAAGAAGTGTTGGCACGCTTTTAATGGACTTTGAACCTTTATAATATCCTTCTTTGGGACTTAGGCGGGCTTTGCACGTTGCGACATCGCAAGCCGATGCTGCGATGTAGCACGCGATAGTCCCCGCCCCCGTCGCAGGTACGATATCTTGTGATAGCTGGCGTAGTGAAAATTATCGCTACGCCAGCTTCACATGCACTTACCTGCCCTGCAACCGTTGCTCTGGCCGGCGACCCGCCTCCTTCCTAAGGGGGCGGGTCATGCGGCATCATAGTGACGTCACACGGCAGGCGGCCAATAGCCGCGGAGGGGTGGAGATGAGCAGGATGCAAACATCCCGCCCACCTCCTTCCTTCCGTAGCTGCCGACGGCAGGTAAGGAGATGTTCCTCGATCCTGCGGCTTTACACACAGCGATGTGTGCTGCCGCAGGAATGAGGAACAACATCGTACCTGTCGCGGCATCGCAATTATGAAAAAGTCGGAGCCTGCAGTGATGATACGATAACGACGCTTTTGCACTCGTTAATCGTATCATCTAGGCTTTACACACAACGATGTCGAAAGTGACGCCGGATCTGCGTCACTTTCGATTTGACCCCACCGACATTGCACGTGCGATGTTGCAACGTGCAAAGCCGCCCTTACACTCTGGATAGATGTCCTAATGTTACCATCTCCAGGACCTTGTGTTATGAATGGATGATTTCATCACCCTTACTATTCGAATCTCATGCTGTGGACATTCCGTTTAATTGGACCTAAAGTTCTTTTGTTATGGTGGTTGCTAGGTTTCCCAGTGTGTCACCTCCTGTACACGTGCGGTGGCCATGCCGCCCCTCCATTGGCATCGTCGCTGTCTCTGATGGCGAGAGTGCATGCGCAGGAACTGGGTGACGTGTCCCCGCTCCCGAGCATGCCCCGTGCTGCCTGACAGTGCCTGTGTCTATGCTAGCATTGATGGTGGTCTGCGTATGCGTCGACATAGGAGGGGATGTACACAGAAATCCTTGCTGGGCAGGCATTATAAAAATGTGCATTTTGAGAGCATGGATGTCTCCTCTCCACCCTGAAGAAGCCCTCGGACTACTTAGCTTTACATTTTGGTGAAACATACTTTGGTAGGCTTAGGGGCTGCTTTGTTTAGGGACACTCTGTTTTGAGATCCTATTGTTGCATATTTTTTGCATCTGCACGAGGCACTTTATTGTGGTGTCACCCATTTGACATATCTAGGGGGCTTTAGTACTATGATTGACAAGTACATTTGCTGTTACCTGGACAGGTATTTTGTATGCTGATATCTGGATATTGTATATCTAAATTTTACATTAATTTGGGAGAAAATAAATTTTGTTCTGCCCAGAGTACTAACCCATAAGTAATATGATACAAACGTCATATGTATCTAGTTTTCCTTACATAAACTAAGAACTTACATTTTGATCATTGATGTGAATATATCTTATTGGGTGATCACTGTGGATCTCTTTGTTATCTTGATCTGCATGCAGATGGTGTCCCCTTTTCCACGCTGTTTTTATTCTTTGTTTTATTATAGACACTTTTTGTGATCCTTCACTATCATGAAATACCCTGTTGTATAACTTAATAAAATTTGATACTAATAATTGCACTTTAGTAGGTTTTGGCTATGGATTAACCCAAAATTAGGTATCCATAGGCTAATATGTGTTATATGCTTATGAGGAGGTTTCTTTTCATAGTCTGAGAGCAGTATACTGGGATTTACTGGGCTGCTTAAGCAAACTTTAAAAAAAAAATGTTTTATCAGCAGAAGATTATCACAAGAGGACCTCTTGATCTGCTGCTAAGTCCACAATGATTTTTCTCACTGCATATTTTGCTGAAGAGTTTTTACTGCAGGAGGCCACAGTAGAGATGTCCCATATAGATTGATGTTTCTGCTAATTTATGTTTTTCTCTCCTTGTTGTGGCTTAAAAGAGAATAAAAAGAGCATTATGTGAATCTAGCTTATAGCTGGTAACATTTATTTCCACAAAGTCTTTTTACCTTTTTCTTTTACAATTAGCCAAGACTTACAATGACAATAATGATAACGCCCGAGATATGTGTTTCAAGTCATTACAAAAGAATTTAAAGGTAAGAAATAAAAATATTAGTCTTCTTTAGAAAGATTACCTTTAAGATCTATAGCTGCATTAACATTCTTTTCTCCATGTTGTATAAAAGTTTAATAAGACATCAATTTTTTCTTACAGTACTCTTATGTGTCTGTTCATATACATAAGGATACAGGGTTTTTTTTGTTTTCCCAGAATATGTATCAAACCACTAAATGCCATAGCATGGAGGAATTCATCCCTGAGAGCATTGGCTCTGGAGATTAATAATGTAAGATTATGTCATCATACGGTCAGGGCCATATTTGGCATTCATGCTGCCCTAGGCACTTTTAGTGGTCACGCTCCTTACTGATAAGTCAAGCTATGAGTATGTGCACACAACATCTATTTATGGAGGTCTACTCTGCAACACGCTTGAAAAAGAACTGATTAAACTATAAAAGAATGAACATCTACACTTGCTGTGCATATATTCAGTCTTTTGAGCTTTTTCTAACAGCCTCCAAAGAGACCGATTGGTTAAAATAGGTAACCTAACAATTTTTTTGGCTGCTACCACTAAGAAGCTGCTGACTTGTACTTAATACAATTTTAATTGAAAAAAAAAACAGTGGCTGAAAAATGTTAGAAAAGAAGCAAAAAAAAAAGCCTCTTAAGTAGTGATGGGCGAACCCCCCGATGTTCGGGATCGGGAGACTCGCCCGAGTTTTTTGTAAAGTTTGAGTTTGGGGCTGGCGATAATGGAAACTTGTGTTTGTACCCCAACCTTGGACTTTACAGTTATGGGATGGGCGCGTGGGGGGCTGTAAAATAAAGAATATTATTAATAATAAACATTGTCATATTTACCGGTCCCGTGACATGTCCTGCAGGCCCGCTATCTCCCAGCTGCTATTGCTTCTGAGTTCAATCATTAACTTCCGGTGGTATTTGCTGCACTGCTCATTACTCGGTAGTCTTCGGCTTTTTTGGCTGTGTTTGTGGTGTTGTCAGGGTTCACCCGAGTCCATGGCTTAGCCATGGACTCGATTGCACTTTGACTGTCACTGTCAGTGTCAGCCTGCTTCTCACTTTGAGGAGACGCTAGTCTGTACAGAGGGATGAAGCAGAGCTGACATTGCTCTCCCTGTGTACTACGCCAGACTAAGGATTTTTTTTATAATGAAGATGAAGTCTCTACATTTTTTTTGTTTTATTTCTAATAAAACATTTTTTTCAATGTGTTGTTTTTTTTACTGTTTACTATAAATTCATGGTGGCCATGTCTAATTTGGAGTGACACCATGAATTTCAGGCTTAGTACCAACTGAGAATACAAAGCTAGTATTAACCCCTTTATTACCCAGTGTGCCACCCTCATCAGGGTCACTGGATAAGCCAGGTAAAGCGCCTGGAAATGGCGCTAAGAAACCATGCGGCATTTCCAGGGCAGCTGTGGGCTATGTTTTTTAGCACGGGGGGCCCAGAATGCTTGGACCTTACCATGCTGAAAATCCCAGCCCCCAGCTGCCTGGTTTTACCTAACTGGCGATCAATATATGGCGGGAACCCATGCATTTTTTTGAGGTGTGGCATATTTTGATCGACAGCCAAGGGGTGTGGCAGCCTGTAGCCATCTGCTTTATCTGCACTGAGAATCAAAAATTCCGCAGAGTGCTACATCATTTTTTTAATTATTTAGTTAGTTTTACACTACTAAATATTGTGTGTGTGTATATATATATATATATATATATATATATATATAAATAATATATATATTCTGTATATATGCTATATATAAATATTTCAGGTGGACATACAGAACAGGTTTTTTTGGGGGGGCTGGTTCAAATTTAGGGACACACCAAAACAATAATTTTTTATCAGAAATAAAACAAAAAGAAATTAGAGACTCCTTCTTTATTATTAAAAAATCCTTAGTCCGACGTAGTCCACAGGAAGAGCAATGTCAGCTCTGCTTCATCACTATATACAGACAAGCATCTCCACAGAGCGAGAAGCAGGCTGAAGGTACGGTTCCACTTGTATTTTGCACGGGCGAGTGCAATCCGAGAAAACATTAGATTGCTCTCACTCTAGTGCAAAACTATAGGGCAGTGTCCATCTGTGATTGATTTCTCATGACTTAGCGACATGCGGAATGAATCGCAGCATGCCCCCACATACAACTTTATGGGGGTGCATGAACTTGTGCAGTGTGATATACTCAGAGACAGGCAGCGGAGGAGATGGGGAGAAAGTGCTCCCTCCCTCTTCTCCGCAGCTTTGATGCAATCCCAAGATTACATCAGTCGCTTGATCCTTAGCTGACACTTGCAGCAGAGGGTCATTAGTATATCGCTTCCGATACTCTCGCATCTGAAGCTGTGCGTCTGTGCGTAAGTGAAACCCTACCCTGGCAGTGATAGTCAAAGTTCAATTCAATCCATGACTAAGCCATGGACTCGGGTGAACCTTGACGTCACCGCGAACACAGCCAAAAACAGCCAAAGACTGCTGAGTGATGAGCAGTGCAGTGAATACCACCGGACGTTAATAATCGGACCCGGAAGCAGAAGCGGCCAGGAGATAGCGGGTCTGCAGGACACGTTGCAGGACCAGTAAGTATAATCATAACGTTTTTTAATAATGTGCTTTTTTTGCAGCCCCTGGACCCAAACTGGACTGAACTGTAACACAGGTTACCCAGGAAAACTCGTGTTTGGGACCAAGTGCACAAACACTATGTGTACAGTATTGGTCCAGAACTTTACAATTCTAATCTTAAGGACACACAGAAAAGACACCAGTGTGTTCTAAACTGTTTTTCGCCTGAAAACCTAAAGAATTTTTTCCATTGTTAATTGAAATGTTTTTTCAGGTTACCTAAAAGGAGTCTGTCACCCAAATGCAAATTAAATAGAATAAACATTTATAAAAGGGATGTTGTCCCTCCAAAAATCATATACAGTTTAGCTTAAAGGAGTTGTCCGTTCTAGAATGAGAGATCTGCAGTCACTCTTGTGAATCATTCCAGCACATGCATGTGTGACGCCCTGGCCTATCAGGTCGTCACAAGGGTGCCATGCAATCTGCCCTTCTGCATGGTACCCGCTCCTCTTTGGTTATGGGTCTTGTCCCTTTGGTGTTGATAAGAACAGGTGTACACAAATCCTGAGGAACGCACTGCACCACACCCACCAGACATCCATTGGGTGACCTGAGGGGAATAGGGCCACCCAGATGGGGGGATGGTAGAAGGAGAGCCAGAAGTCTCAAATTAGTCAGAGAGTGTCAGTGAGCCGTGACAGGACAAGGTCACGCTGTGGAGCTGGGCTACTGTACCCATCCCAGGTGCCAGATGTTGGCCTGGCCTGGAAGGAGCTGGAACCCCCGGTTGCAGGGGGTAGTGACAGGGGGCATGGTACTGCCACAGAGGGCAGACCGGCGGTATTACGAACCGGCGCCGCCATAGCCGCAAGCAAAAAAACAACCTCCACTTCAAAAATATTATGTATTGCAAAGTGTGCACAGTACCAACATTCCAAGCTGTACTATTGAAAAAATGAGATTTTTGGCAAAAAATTGCAATTTTTCGAGCCACCCCGCCAACGTCACGGCAAATCTCCTGGGGCAGTCCTAACACTAAAATATTTTTATTTAAAGTGTGCCATGTGGCCTCACATATGCAAAATTAGGACTGCACAGCACGTACCTTGTGCTTTTCAGTCACCGTCTCCATGACTGATTCATGGTTGTGGGCGGGACAGGCCCGAGCACATGCTGCTTAGAATAAATAGCCAGTGGACGGGGTTGGATGGCCAGTGTGAACAGCCACCAACCGCCAAAAATCAGGACAGATGGAAAAATAAACATGAGGTGCACTGCAAGATGAGAATCAACTGGGACCCTATATAACAAGAAAAAACAGCATAAAAACAACCTCCACTTCAAAAATATTATGTATTGCAAAGTGTGCACAGTACCAACATTCCAAGCTGTACTATTGAAAAAATGAGATTTTTGGCAAAAAATTGCAATTTTTCGAGCCACCCCGCCAACGTCACGGCAAATCTCCTGGGGCAGTCCTAACACTAAAATATTTTTATTTAAAGTGTGCCATGTGGCCTCACATATGCAAAATTAGGACTGCACAGCACGTACCTTGTGCTTTTCAGTCACCGTCTCCATGACTGATTCATGGTTGTGGGCGGGACAGGCCCGAGCACATGCTGCTTAGAATAAATAGCCAGTGGACGGGGTTGGATGGCCAGTGTGAACAGCCACCAACCGCCAAAAATCAGGACAGATGGAAAAATAAACATGAGGTGCACTGCAAGATGAGAATCAACTGGGACCCTATATAACAAGAAAAAACAGCATAAAAACAACCTCCACTTCAAAAATATTATGTATTGCAAAGTGTGCACAGTACCAACATTCCAAGCTGTACTATTGAAAAAATGAGATTTTTGGCAAAAAATTGCAATTTTTCGAGCCACCCCGCCAACGTCACGGCAAATCTCCTGGGGCAGTCCTAACACTAAAATATTTTTATTTAAAGTGTGCCATGTGGCCTCACATATGCAAAATTAGGACTGCACAGCACGTACCTTGTGCTTTTCAGTCACCGTCTCCATGACTGATTCATGGTTGTGGGCGGGACAGGCCCGAGCACATGCTGCTTAGAATAAATAGCCAGTGGACGGGGTTGGATGGCCAGTGTGAACAGCCACCAACCGCCAAAAATCAGGACAGATGGAAAAATAAACATGAGGTGCACTGCAAGATGAGAATCAACTGGGACCCTATATAACAAGAAAAAACAGCATAAAAACAACCTCCACTTCAAAAATATTATGTATTGCAAAGTGTGCACAGTACCAACATTCCAAGCTGTACTATTGAAAAAATGAGATTTTTGGCAAAAAATTGCAATTTTTCGAGCCACCCCGCCAACGTCACGGCAAATCTCCTGGGGCAGTCCTAACACTAAAATATTTTTATTTAAAGTGTGCCATGTGGCCTCACATATGCAAAATTAGGACTGCACAGCACGTACCTTGTGCTTTTCAGTCACCGTCTCCATGACTGATTCATGGTTGTGGGCGGGACAGGCCCGAGCACATGCTGCTTAGAATAAATAGCCAGTGGACGGGGTTGGATGGCCAGTGTGAACAGCCACCAACCGCCAAAAATCAGGACAGATGGAAAAATAAACATGAGGTGCACTGCAAGATGAGAATCAACTGGGACCCTATATAACAAGAAAAAACAGCATAAAAACAACCTCCACTTCAAAAATATTATGTATTGCAAAGTGTGCACAGTACCAACATTCCAAGCTGTACTATTGAAAAAATGAGATTTTTGGCAAAAAATTGCAATTTTTCGAGCCACCCCGCCAACGTCACGGCAAATCTCCTGGGGCAGTCCTAACACTAAAATATTTTTATTTAAAGTGTGCCATGTGGCCTCACATATGCAAAATTAGGACTGCACAGCACGTACCTTGTGCTTTTCAGTCACCGTCTCCATGACTGATTCATGGTTGTGGGCGGGACAGGCCCGAGCACATGCTGCTTAGAATAAATAGCCAGTGGACGGGGTTGGATGGCCAGTGTGAACAGCCACCAACCGCCAAAAATCAGGACAGATGGAAAAATAAACATGAGGTGCACTGCAAGATGAGAATCAACTGGGACCCTATATAACAAGAAAAAACAGCATAAAAACAACCTCCACTTCAAAAATATTATGTATTGCAAAGTGTGCACAGTACCAACATTCCAAGCTGTACTATTGAAAAAATGAGATTTTTGGCAAAAAATTGCAATTTTTCGAGCCACCCCGCCAACGTCACGGCAAATCTCCTGGGGCAGTCCTAACACTAAAATATTTTTATTTAAAGTGTGCCATGTGGCCTCACATATGCAAAATTAGGACTGCACAGCACGTACCTTGTGCTTTTCAGTCACCGTCTCCATGACTGATTCATGGTTGTGGGCGGGACAGGCCCGAGCACATGCTGCTTAGAATAAATAGCCAGTGGACGGGGTTGGATGGCCAGTGTGAACAGCCACCAACCGCCAAAAATCAGGACAGATGGAAAAATAAATCTCATTTTTTCAATAGTACAGCTTGGAATGTTGGTACTGTGCACACTTTGCAATACATAATATTTTTGAAGTGGAGGTTGTTTTTATGCTGTTTTTTCTTGTTATATAGGGTCCCAGTTGATTCTCATCTTGCAGTGCACCTCATGTTTATTTTTCCATCTGTCCTGATTTTTGGCGGTTGGTGGCTGTTCACACTGGCCATCCAACCCCGTCCACTGGCTATTTATTCTAAGCAGCATGTGCTCGGGCCTGTCCCGCCCACAACCATGAATCAGTCATGGAGACGGTGACTGAAAAGCACAAGGTACGTGCTGTGCAGTCCTAATTTTGCATATGTGAGGCCACATGGCACACTTTAAATAAAAATATTTTAGTGTTAGGACTGCCCCAGGAGATTTGCCGTGACGTTGGCGGGGTGGCTCGAAAAATTGCAATTTTTTGCCAAAAATCTCATTTTTTCAATAGTACAGCTTGGAATGTTGGTACTGTGCACACTTTGCAATACATAATATTTTTGAAGTGGAGGTTGTTTTTATGCCATAGCCGCAAGCAGCCTGCTGCGGTTCCTGTTGCGCCCAGGCACCGGCTGCCGTTCTTGGCCGTGCCTCGGGTCGTCCAGTTGGCTGTTCCTTCCACCACGTCTAAGTGTGGAGAGGCGGCTAGTGCGCATGTGTGAAGCCCCACAGGTGTTGTATCGGTGCATACCTTCAGGGACTCCACGTAGCTGGTGCTGGTCACAGGTAGGGAATCTTCAGTTTTGATCGTGACGCCACTCTCAGTATTGCGGTCAGTGGGGACCGCCACTGCAGGTTAGGGGACGCCTGGGGCTGATGGTGGGTGCAGTCGGATATAGTAGCCTCCTGAGAGTGAGGCAAGCCCCAGGGCCCGGTGTGGGTTTGTAGTACCACAAGTCGCAGAATGACTCAAACACAGTCCAAGAAGTCTTTTAACGTGTTTACTCACTGTTTGGAGGTCACGGTGAGATGCCCGGGCGACACTGTGATAACCAGGTGGAACCAGGAATTCCAGGAGGCCGTTCTGAGGGTAGCTGTCCACTCGCCTTCCTTGCACTCTTTCTGTTTTAGGAGGATCCTTTGCTTGAAGCGTAGTAGGACCCCTCCAGGGAAGCTGTTACCACCCTGCTCCCCTCTCTCTGGCTCGTCTGCCGGCAGCGTGGCCTTGGTGGGATGGCTTCTGGCCCTGTCCCCTTATGGGCCTGGTGTGCTGCTTGGCTCAAGCTCTGTGTAGTCGTGGTGAGGGCATGAAGTACCCCCCCAACCTGTAGGTTAAGCAGCTCTGGATGATCTGCTGCCTGTTCTGGGGACCTAGTTCCCCTTGTGTGCTCGGATACTGGGATCTCCGTACTCAGCCACCCCTCTTTCTCTGGATGCTCTTCAGGCCGACCCACAGTACTCCGTTCTCCTCCGCTTTCAGCTACAGCACTCCTCAGGACCTGTCTGCACGGGAGCTTCTCTGCTCCCCCTCCATACACTTCAACTTCTTCCTCTCGACCCCTCACTTCCTCTCTCTCTCTCTCTGCCCTGCTTCCTAGCAACCAGCCCCTGAACACACCCCCAGCTGGGAATTGAAAGTTAACTCCTTCTGGCTACCCAAGGGTCCCCTCTGGTGATGTGGGAGGCCTGGTCACTATATGTTTGTGTGTGCACCTCATCCTGGCCTTTGGAGATTACCTGGAAGCATTGCTCCCGCATGGGTGCAATACTCTGTGGTGCCTGACCAGGTCAGGGGCGCCACATTCCCCCTTAGTTATCATCAGCACGTCCTCGGGCTGCAAAGACAAGAGAAAGAAAAAAGGTAATTACAAACTTTTCCCACACAGGGGCAATTATTTACATTTAAACATGCCAGGTACCATTCCACCACCAACCACCCACATGTCCGAAACCCACCCAAAAACCTCCAGGAGGTAGGTCACCGGTCCTTTTGGTAACCAGGTCTGGGCCATCACATTCCCCAGACCTTTCCTCCAATCTTCCTCTCCTGAGGGGAGTGGTGTAAGGTAGGCCCCATAAACAGGCATACCCGCTTCCGAGTGTTGGAGGGCAGGCCCCATAAACAGGCGTGCCCCCTTGTTGGTGCAGAGCCATGCCCCTCAACAGGCAGACCCTGTGGTTGGTACCAAGAAGGCAACTTTTTACAATGCAAAGTTTGTGGTTAAAGCCAGTTCATAACCAGTGGTCTAACATTTTAAGGAAGTCTCACAATAGTCCTTGTGGGCACATTTCGCTTAAACGTTGCTTAACTATAACAGGTTAAACATTACACTTTATACCGTCACTTTCAACTAAACTGTACTTTGTCTATAGCGTAATGGGAGCTGACCAAAGTTGCTGCGGGTTGATCTACGCAGTACTATACTGTCATCTGTCTGAGGTTGTGTCCTCCCACCCGATGTATGTGTCTCAATGTGAATTCTGGGTGTACTGGGTACTGATACCAATGCGTGGTTTTCTGCTTCAGCTACATTTGGCACTTCTAGGTTCTGAACAGGTGCTTCTAGGTCTCCTACTTCTCTAGATTGAGTGAATGTAATGACTGGAATAACAACTGCTCCATTGTATTGAGGCCAACTTGCTGGAAAATCTCCAAGCGCAGTATGGATCATCCTTTCTTTTGGTTCTTGAACTGGCAAAGGGTTGGGAATTTCTTCAGGGATTCTTAGTTGTTCAGGACATTTCTTTAGGCGATCTCTAGAAACGACAGCTGTTGTTTTTCCTCCATCTTTGCTGATAAGGCATGTCTTTTCATTGCTAAGCGTTGATGGTAACACAGTATAGGGTTCTTCTTCCCAGTGATTGTCAAGTTTATGACGCCTTCTCTTTCCCTTGAGAACTATATCTCCTGGCATCAAAGGAACAGCAGGTGCTTTTCGATTGTAGGCCTTTTCTTGTTTCTCACGCTGCTGAGTCAGGCTTCGCTCCACACACTCTTGTACTTTCTTGTATTGGGCTTGGCGGTGGGAATCCCAATCAGCACCTTGTTGATGGTCTTCAGGGGTCTCAACTCCCATTTCCAGATCTACTGGCAATCTCCCTGGTCTGGCCCTCATCAGGTATGCCGGTGTGCAGTTCGTGGAACTCACAGGGATGTTGTTATACATGTCCACTAGATCGGGTAGTTTTTCTGGCCACTGACTTCGTTCCTCCAATGGGAGCGTCTTCAGAAGATCGAGAATGATGTGGTTCATCTTCTCACACATGCCATTGGTCTGAGGATGGTAAGGCGTAGTACGGATCTTCTGGCAGCCGTATAGGTTACAAAACTCCTTAAACACTTCAGCTTCAAAGGCTGGTCCTTGGTCAGTGAGCACTTGATCTGGATAGCCATGTGGTCGACAGAAGTGTGTCTGGAAAGCTTTGGCTGCAGTTTGACCTGTCAAGTCCTTGACAGGTACTACCACCAGGAATCTGGAGTAGTGGTCCACCATAGTGAGAGCGTAGTTGTAGCCTTGTCTGCTGGGTGCCAACTTTACATGGTCCAGGGCCACGATCTCCAGGGGCCGTTTAGTTTGGATGGGCTGGAGTGGTGCTCTCTGGCGGTGCTGGTCTTTTCTTCTAAGATTGCAAGGCCCGCAGTTTCGACACCACTTCTCTAGGGCAGATCTCATGCCCACCCAGTAGAATCTTACTTTAAGTAGGGCCTCCAGTTTCTTCCAACCAAAGTGGCCTGCACCATTGTGATAGGCTTCTAGCACCATCCTCGTATCCTTCTGTGGTACAATCACTTGCCACACCTTCTCATGCGTCCTCGGGTCAATGATGCTCCTGTAAAGTTTGTCTTGATAGATGAATAATCGACCCCTCTCCTTCCATAGGTACTGTGCCTCAGGTGGGGCTCCTTTGTCAAGGCTGGCGCCAGGCTGGCTGATCAGTTTCTTTACCAAGCCCACCGCTGGATCATTTTCCTGGGTCTCCTTCCAGTTGTAATGAGGTAGTGGGTTCAGGGTCACCTCTTGGCGGTTGGCACGCGACTGCCGACACTGTTTTGCTCCATGGCGATGGAACGCTGGCAGCTCAATCTCTTCCAGATCATCTTCATCTTCACCCTCGTCTGCTAGGTGAGGCATCCTGGACAGAGCATCTGCGTTGCCGTTCTTGCGGCCAGCTCGATACTTGACAGTAAAGTCATAATTCGCCAGTCGGGCTACCCAACGCTGCTCCATGGCACCCAATTTAGCAGTATCCAAGTGGGTCAGGGGGTTGTTGTCCGTGAAGACAGTGAATTTGGTGGCTGCCAAGTAGTGCTTGAACCGCTCTGTGATAGCCCATACCATGGCCAGGAACTCTAGCTTGAATGAGCTATAATTCTCTGGGTTTCTTTCGGTAGGCCTGAGCTTCCTGCTGGCGTAAGCAATCACACGCTCTTTGCCTCCCTGCACCTGTGAAAGCACTGCTCCCAGTCCCACATTACTGGCATCTGTGTACAGTACAAATGGCAGACCGTAGTCAGGATAGGCTAGGATCTCTTCACCCGTCAAGGCCCCTTTCATTTGTCTGAAGGAGTGTTCTTCTGCTTCTCCCCAGTGAAATGGCGGGCCGGTGATCTTTCCTTTCTTCTTTGGGTGGCCTACCAGGAGCTCTTGCAAAGGCGCTGCCATTTTCGTGTAGCCCTTGATGAACCTTCTGTAGTAGCCTACCAAGCCAAGGAACTGACGTACCTCCCGGACGGTAGTAGGTGTGGGCCATTCCTGGATGACTGTGACCTTCTCTGGGTCCGGTGCTACTCCTTCTGCACTGACCACGTGACCTAGGTACTGGACCCTTGGCTTCAGTAGATGGCACTTGGATGGTTTCAGCTTCATTCCATATCGGGATAGTGCTTCAAAGACTTCAGCCAGGTGTTTCAGGTGGTCCTCATAGGTCTTGGAGTACACGATGACATCATCCAGGTAGAGCAGGACGGTTTCAAAGTTGAGGTGCCCTAGGCAGCATTCCATAAGCCTCTGGAAGGTCCCGGGGGCATTGCAGAGTCCAAATGGCATGCTGTTGAACTCACAGAGGCCCATTGGGGTGGTGAAGGCCGTCTTCTCCCGATCTTCTTCTGCTACAGATACTTGCCAGTAGCCACTAGTAAGATCTAGGGTAGAAAAGTAGTTAGAGGCTTTCAAGGCAGCGAGGGATTCCTCTATCCTTGGCAAAGGGTAGGCATCCTTGTGTGTTATCTGATTTATCCGTCTGTAATCCACACACATCCTCATCGTGCCATCCTTCTTTCTTACCAGGACCAGGGGAGCTGCCCAGGGGCTGCAACTGTCCCTTATGACTCCTGCCTCCTTCATGTCCTTCAGCATGTCCTTTGTGCGCTGGTAATGGGCTGGTGGAATAGGCCTATGTCTTTCCTTAATGGGAGGATGACTGCCTGTGGGTATGTGATGTTGCACCCCTTTGATCCTACCAAAGTCTAGTGGGTTCTTACTAAAGACCTGCTCGTATTCCTGCACGACCCTGTAAACCCCATGTTTCTGGTAGTCGGGTGTAGAGTCAGTCCCCACGTGTAGTTTCTGGCACCAATCTTCTAACTGCTTTTGGGAGGTCTCACCCTCTTTTGAGTCAGCTTGTGTCAGGGGACCTACAGGTGTTATGGCGTCATCTGAGCATGTAAACAGTTTGGCTATGGTAGCGTACCTTGGTAGTCTGGCTTCCTCCTCCCCACAGTTCAACACTCGTACAGGCACTCGTCCCTTGTGTACATCAACTACCCCCCTGGCTGTCAGAATCGTGGGCCAGTGGTCTGAATGAGTGGGCTCTAGTATAGCCTGGTAGTCTTGTCCTCTGAGACCTACCGCTGCTCTACACCACATCATCATTTCACTCCGTGGGGGTATCACAATGGGGTTAGCATCCATCACCCGTACACTACCAATCTCACCGCCAGTCTGTTTTACCTGTTGCTTCCTCAGAATGATTCGGATCTCCTTTTGCAAGGCTCTTTGCGACCTGCCGTCAGCACCTTCAACAATCTGGTGAAGCAACAACAACACTTCCCCTAGGCAATTTTCTATGACATTAGTGCCTAAAATCATTTGCGGGTTCCTTTCTCTAACATCAGTGTCCACAACAATCAGTCCTTGTCCCTTCATTTCCTGCCTTCCCACCTTTATGGTTACCTCTTTGACCCCGATCTGGTCTATAGGTTGTCCGTTGGCAGCATAGATGGTGAGGGAGGGGTCCGGTGGTCGGAGATCGTCGTCCGACCAAAACCTACGATACAGGACATACGGGATCGTGGTTACCTGAGAGCCGGTGTCCAATAACGCCGGGGTAGGGATCCCGTCCAGGACGATGGACAGGACAGGACGTCCACCCACGTACTGATCACAGCAGCGACTTGGGCCTGATCTTCTTAATCCTGAGGACTGGCCCTCGGCCCCAGGTTTGACTCGTTTAAAGGACAGGCCCTTGCATAGTGACCTGCCTTCTGGCAACGACGACAGATGGGTTGTCCAGCTGAGTCATAGCGATCACTGCTCCTGCCTCGAGTTGGGGGACCCCTTCTCCTCCGCATCCAAGGGACGTCCTCTGGGTTGTCGGCTAGCAGGATCTGATGAGGGACTTTGGTCTCTGAGGGCAACTGCATTGCTTTCAGGATTTGTGCGACGTCCTTAGTGAGCTGCTGCACTTGGGAGGATAGCGTACTTATGGTCTCTGCTGGCGCGTTGAGTCCTTTTGCAGTCATCAGGGCCTGCGTGGAGGATTCCGCTCCTGCAGCCGTGGAACTGGCAGGGTCTGTGTCCACAGGGGGTTGGAGTGCTTTCACTGCCCGGTCTTTCAGAATGGCAAAGTCCACGTCGGGGTGTTCTAGGGACCACAGCTTCATCTGCTTCCCATCCTCAGGAGAGCGCAGGCCCCGCAGGAATTGTTCCTTCATCATCCGGTTTCCTTCCTGGTCACTGACAGGGTCCACCAGCTTGAGAGCCCGTAGTGCAGCCTGCAGCCTGAGGGCATAGGCTCTTATGCTATCTTGGGGCTTCTGCCGGCAGTTATAGAAGTCCGTCCTCAGCTCTCCCTCTGTGCGGTGTTCAAAAGCAGCTGCTAGTTTGGCAAAGATGGTCTCAACAGAGCTCCGGTCATCATTGGTCCAGGACTCAGCTTCCAATTCTGCTGCTCCAGTCAATTGTCCCAGCACCACAGCGGCCCTCTGTTTACCAGTCATCGCGTGCATGTCTAGCAGGGTGTTGATCTTTTTCTTAAACCCGGTCAGCGTGTCTATTTTACCGGCGTATTGAGGCAGCCATTGCGCCCCTGGGGCATACAACAAGGACACTGGCATTATGGGGGCGACCTCGGCCGGCGCAGCTGCGACCGCGGCACCGGCACCAGGCGCTGCGGCGTCCAGCGCGACAGGGGCTGGCATCGCTTGGGCTGCGTCGCCCTGACCAGGGGCATTACCTCCTGCAGCGTCCATTTTTCTTCAGAAAATCCGCGCGCTCCCTTTCCACTTCCTGGGTCAGAACGCTCTCTGAATTGTGGGGATTCTGGGGCGGCCACACCTCTTCGTGGGCGGTGCTCTTCTCCCTCGCGCGGGCTGCAGCGCGCGCTTTTGAAGATGGCAATATGGCGGCGGTTCAATTTTTGCGGTCGGACCTCTGAGGCACACGGTCACCTGTCTGAACAGGTCTAGTCCTTATCCTGTTCGTGACGCCAGAAGATGTGAAGCCCCACAGGTGTTGTATCGGTGCATACCTTCAGGGACTCCACGTAGCTGGTGCTGGTCACAGGTAGGGAATCTTCAGTTTTGATCGTGACGCCACTCTCAGTATTGCGGTCAGTGGGGACCGCCACTGCAGGTTAGGGGACGCCTGGGGCTGATGGTGGGTGCAGTCGGATATAGTAGCCTCCTGAGAGTGAGGCAAGCCCCAGGGCCCGGTGTGGGTTTGTAGTACCACAAGTCGCAGAATGACTCAAACACAGTCCAAGAAGTCTTTTAACGTGTTTACTCACTGTTTGGAGGTCACGGTGAGATGCCCGGGCGACACTGTGATAACCAGGTGGAACCAGGAATTCCAGGAGGCCGTTCTGAGGGTAGCTGTCCACTCGCCTTCCTTGCACTCTTTCTGTTTTAGGAGGATCCTTTGCTTGAAGCGTAGTAGGACCCCTCCAGGGAAGCTGTTACCACCCTGCTCCCCTCTCTCTGGCTCGTCTGCCGGCAGCGTGGCCTTGGTGGGATGGCTTCTGGCCCTGTCCCCTTATGGGCCTGGTGTGCTGCTTGGCTCAAGCTCTGTGTAGTCGTGGTGAGGGCATGAAGTACCCCCCCAACCTGTAGGTTAAGCAGCTCTGGATGATCTGCTGCCTGTTCTGGGGACCTAGTTCCCCTTGTGTGCTCGGATACTGGGATCTCCGTACTCAGCCACCCCTCTTTCTCTGGATGCTCTTCAGGCCGACCCACAGTACTCCGTTCTCCTCCGCTTTCAGCTACAGCACTCCTCAGGACCTGTCTGCACGGGAGCTTCTCTGCTCCCCCTCCATACACTTCAACTTCTTCCTCTCGACCCCTCACTTCCTCTCTCTCTCTCTCTGCCCTGCTTCCTAGCAACCAGCCCCTGAACACACCCCCAGCTGGGAATTGAAAGTTAACTCCTTCTGGCTACCCAAGGGTCCCCTCTGGTGATGTGGGAGGCCTGGTCACTATATGTTTGTGTGTGCACCTCATCCTGGCCTTTGGAGATTACCTGGAAGCATTGCTCCCGCATGGGTGCAATACTCTGTGGTGCCTGACCAGGTCAGGGGCGCCACACATGCGTGCGCCGATTTACCCCAGCCAGAGTCTAAGCCCGGTGTTTTGCCTAGTGAGCATGCTCAGCCTGTTTGTGTTATGTCTGAGACTAAGTCCTCAGTTAAGGCTACTGAGCATGCTCCCACAATTAACCCTAACAGCCTCTTTGCACAGGTACTTGGACTTCGTGCTGTGTCTAAGTTCTGGGATGTGCCTACTGAGCATGCTCAAACTGATAGTCTGCTTTCTAAGCCTGTGGCTCAGGCTACTGAGCATGCTCAGGCACTTAGTGCATCAGAGGCTAGGTCCGGTAAGGACCTCACTGAGCATGTCCGTGAGGTGGCAGGCCCTGATAGGGCAGAGGGTGTCAGGTGTCCTGATGACGTGGCAACTCCGGACTGGCTCGCAGAGGCCCGCCGCTATGATCTGGCACCTCAGTATTGGTCGTCAGACAATGACTGGTGAAGTGTTTGGGGCGTGGCTGCCATGAGGTCATCAATGACGTGGCGGTTCCGGATAGGTCGCATGTGACGTCACTGATGACATGGCACTCTGCTATTGGACCTTGGTGGTTCCACCCTGCGTTTGGGGCGGACCCAGGTTATAAAAGGGGCTGGAGACAACATGGAGGTGCGCAGTCTTCACTTTTGCTCAGTCAGAGCACACCTCCATGTTAGAGCCTCATTGTGGCATAAGCCTATGTTGGGAAGCGGTAGGTAGGGTTAGGCGAACGGTGCCTGTCACGCCAAGATTCGTGGCTCGGCACATCAGGGTCAGGCGCCGTGCTTCCCTCCTGCCATTCCAGTCTTGCTATAGCAGCCCAGTGGTGTTAACTGGGCTGCAGCTGCTGTGCTTCCTGTCCTATTGTGCTCCCTACGCACACGGACAACGCACCTGCTGCGCCACCTGTCCGATTGTGCCCCCTACGCACACGGACAACGCACCTGCTGCGCCACCTGTCCGATTGTGCCCCCTACGCACACGGACAACGCACCTGCTGCGCCACCTGTCCGGTTGTGCCCCCTACGCGCACAGACAGCGTACCCCAGGACCTCTGTGGAGTTAACAGGGTGTTCCTTATCCTCCTCGGCTTCCCGGTCAACGCTACTGGTGTACCCATCTCGCCTGACGTATCCTGCACACACATGGCCAGTCGAGAGGTGGCCAGAAATGGTAATCGGAGGACCGCTCGGCCTGACGTGTCCTACACACGTGGCCGACAGGGCGCTTTCGTGGCGGTCTTCCGGTCAACGCTACCTGGTTACCACCCAACCTGACGTGTTTCCTGCACACGTGGTTGGTGTAGCGCTAGGTGCACCAAAACGCTAATCGGGTTGTCGTCCGGTCTGACGTGTCCCAACACACGTGACCGGTTCCCAGAGTTCCTGGGTTATCTCAGAGCCATCCAGCTCTATAGTCTCCGCCTAACCCTCAGGTGCCAGCAGCTCCTTTGTCATCTGGAGCACGGTGGGCCCCGACTGGCGATTAGGATATATACCCCCTGGTCCTAATCTGCCGGTCCCCCCATAACAGGCGGCCTTGTGCTACAACCAGGCAGGGGCCAGGGCATGGCGGGGTATGCAGACCCTAGGCTGGGAAAGGAGCTTTATGCAGCCCAGTAATTCACCCAACGAGGACGGAATCTTCACGAACCGTTCTCCACCCGCTCCAAAATCGGGGTACTAGCGATACAAGGGGGATAGGACTTCCCAAATCCGTCCAGAAAATCCCAAGCATGAACCTTGAGAGCAAGCTCACTCTGCGAGCCACGCAAGTGAGCGGGACCCGAGTAGTTTCAGGCAAAAGGGATCCACTCGGAGGAAACACAGTGCCAAGGGACAAGGCTTCAGACTAACCAGCAATGCCAAAAGGGCATGGACCCAGCGTTCTCGCCCAAAGGTTGCAAGGCATTCAGGACTTTGGTTTACCCGGTGTCAGTGTCAGCATCTCTGGACTGTATGAGTACATTGTGCCCCTCTACTCCCGACGGGTCTCCAGCCATCCATCACCGAGCCCCGGGACACCACTCCCCTGCCCACGGAGGGGTTAACATCACAAGCTGCCATTCCATCGCTCCCGAGCGCTCTCCCCCGAACGCAGCAGTGGTGGTATCCCGCCTTACCACGACTCGTGGGTGGCATCATGAACATTATCCAATACATTTTCCCCTTTTTTCATTTCGAGCGGCCGCGCAATCCCGCCTTGGGTCCGGAGACCCCTCGAGCCACTGCGGACCTGGATCCGAGCAGCCCGTCGGCTGTCGCGGAGTGGAACACATGATGCGTGGTGAGGATTCGCCGTTGTCTCCACCGGGAATGGCAGTTAAGTATGTGATATGCATACTCGTCTAGTGGGTGCAGCCTCACCTCATACAAAGTACATGCGCTGGGAGGATTCACAGGTCTGCAATCAGACAAAGTGACTGCAGACTTGTCATTCTAGACTGGAGAACCCTTTTAATACTTTCAGAAAAATCTAGTTTGTAATATGCAAATGAGAGGGCTTTAGTGCACACTTGATGTGGCCTATGCCTTGGTGCACCCTTTGCCCTTATATTTGCATATGAAAGCCAGTCTTTTGTCTTGGTTAACAGCACTCACTTAGTAAGAGTGGTAGTGGTCTAAAATCGCTTAGTGTTCTGCGCTTGCAATAAGAATTCACACTGTATGAGCACAGCAACCCACTCCAAGTGTCAGTGCGGGTGTGCACATTGTGGCTCTGGGTGCTAACTGATGCCAAATAACTGCATGCCTGTTGCTGCCACTCGATACCTCGGAAGAGTAGCAAGCAAATTGCTTCAGTGAGGAGAGTGCCTAGCGATGTGGAGGCATTCTGTCTCCTCATTCAACTCCCATCTTTACTGAAGCCTTTTAAAAGGCAGCCAAAAACAGACAAGTATGAAGCATCAGAACGAGCCTGCAGCCACATTGTGTGCCCCCACACTGAAACTTGATGCATGCTGCTGCGCTCATCCAGTGTCAGTGTGCAAGCACAGACTTGCAAGCTAATTTTAGACAGCACTCACTTTTACCGACTGAGCTCTGTCAATAAAGACAAACGACTGACTTTAATGTACAAGTAAGAGGGCAAAATAGTGTACCAAAAGTATAGGCCCCACCAACGGTGCCCAGAAGCACCCTCATTTGCATAAATAAAGTTCATTTTTCTGCAAATATGAAAGGAGCTCCCTGGTAATTCCCCCCCCCCCCTAAACCTGTGTAAATGTTAGTGTAGTGTAAGGACTGTGTGATAATACACTCACCGATCGCTGTTTTCTTATGTGCCTAACTTTTCCATAAAGACTTTACATCCACAGCTCGTCTCTGCAAACTTTCCTCTTATCTGGTGTTTTGCAGCACATCTCAGCATGATGCCCTTAAAATAACATGACTCCGGAATGTCTGACTGAAGGCCTGTGACCTTCCCCAACAACACCCAACCCCCTAGGGTTCTTATCTAAAATAAACACAAACACTGTGTGACGTTGGAATATAAAGGCCACAGCAGCCCCATTTATTCATAACATAAACATCAGCCATGTAACAATACAACTCTTCATTGAAGAACCCGAAAAGGAAGGGGGGGGTACCTGAAGGTTAACCAAAATGTTCTTTGCAACATCAGCCTGTCTCCTGACCCTCAGCCGCAACACACCGACTCGAGAGCCCAAGCCAGATGTTGCCCCCACTACGTCCCGCTGAGACTCAACCCAGCAAGGACCCGTTTACCAAACAATTGCACCGCTAGAGGTAACCCGCTCCGGCACTGGGTTCCGTCCTCTCCTCTGTGCAAACCCCCACCTTCAGACACCCCCCTCCTTTCCGCCGCTGCGACAAATACGATCTTCCTTCTTTCCTTCATCGATGTCGAATCCACAATTAGGGCGGGCGGGCGGGAACGATTCCAGTCACGTCCAGGTAGGAATGGCCCACCCCCCTCTGACCTGCCCTATATACGACCCCCTATAGCCACCACCCCCTGACCAATCACACTGACCCCTGATCCTAACTGCCCCTTAGCACCACCCCCAAATTTCGCGCCCAAACTGACTTTCTCCATTAACCCCTTATTAACCCTATGGCCTGGCATCCCTCCTAGTCATGTAGCCCTCCCTTAAGCCCCTTCGGGTCAGCAGTCCGGGCTCTTCCTTGACTCCGGAATGTCTGACTGAAGGCCTGTGACCTTCCCCAACAACACCCAACCCCCTAGGGTTCTTATCTAAAATAAACACAAACACTGTGTGACGTTGGAATATAAAGGCCACAGCAGCCCCATTTATTCATAACATAAACATCAGCCATGTAACAATACAACTCTTCATTGAAGAACCCGAAAAGGAAGGGGGGGGTACCTGAAGGTTAACCAAAATGTTCTTTGCAACATCAGCCTGTCTCCTGACCCTCAGCCGCAACACACCGACTCGAGAGCCCAAGCCAGATGTTGCCCCCACTACGTCCCGCTGAGACTCAACCCAGCAAGGACCCGTTTACCAAACAATTGCACCGCTAGAGGTAACCCGCTCCGGCACTGGGTTCCGTCCTCTCCTCTGTGCAAACCCCCACCTTCAGACACCCCCCTCCTTTCCGCCACCGCGAGCTCGCATGACCCCTTGTGCGCGCGAGTCCTCCCACACCAACAAAGCCTTCTCAAGCCCCTCCATCAGCCCTAAGGCCCAAATATCATTTCCCACCGAATTCAAATGGACCCCGTCCCGGCGCAACAAGTCGGCGGACGCCGCTTCCAACTCCGGGTGCCGAACAGAGACATCCCCAACCCGGGAAATGAACCGCCCAATCTCCCGATTCACTTTACTTCGCGCCCTGTTTACTGCCTCCACCGACCTGGCGTGCCGCCATGTCAGCCGCGCAACCATATCCGACCAGACAATTACTAGACCCGGGTGGGAAGACAGGAGCCGCAGGCAGTCACATTTTATGTCTTGTATCAGGTCCCTGGAAGCCCGGAGACCCAGGTCATTCCCACCCGCGTGTAGTACTACCACGTCCGGTGCTCTGTCCAGCTGCGAATGGTGGCGCCAGGTAGGCAACACCTCACTCCACAGCATGCCCCTGACCCCGATCCATCGCACAGTAGCCTTTTCTCTGGGAACCCCCAACTGGCGGCCGTCCGGTCGTATTCCCGCACGGAACGCCCCCCAATACACG
This sequence comes from Anomaloglossus baeobatrachus, assembly GCF_048569485.1. NCBI lineage: Eukaryota > Metazoa > Chordata > Amphibia > Anura > Aromobatidae > Anomaloglossus > Anomaloglossus baeobatrachus. The sequence goes on from NC_134357.1 coordinate 182,822,686, forward strand.
TATGAGTGGCCGAGCACCCACACCAACAATGGGAAACCTACAAAACAAAAGGTGACAACACAACAGGGGAGAGGGGGAGGGGGGGGAGGGGGGGGGCACAAGGAAGAAAATGGGTAATGATTACCAAACCCATACAGCCCCCGACCCCCCCCCCCCTCCCCACCCATAGCTCACAACAAGTTCGGCCGGACGTAAGATCGAAACCTGGCCGAGTCCCATCGTCCAATCTTACGGAGAGCCTGCGCGCCCAGACCCCAACGAGCCGCCTGAGTCGCAGCCCCAATCCGAAAGGAGTGCGACGCGAACTCAGCCTCGTTGAGACCGCAACACTGCAGGCACCTCCGAAAGATGCAGACAAATTGGTAACTCGACAAGGCTGACCCGTCCTGGTGGGACAAAAGGGACCCCGGGCGAGCTCCCCTCACCTCTAAAAACGCCGACAGCCATCTGACAGGGCACTCCGCTAAACCAGGTACACCCCATAGTTCCACCATCCGACCTCTACCCAGCTGGTCCGTCTTTGACCGTCTCAAGCAACACCGCACCACATCCATACCGCATTCCACGTCCTCCAGCAACAAACCTCCGTGACTCCTCGTGTTTCTGCTCACCAGTTCACTAATTCTAAACGCCCCAAAGAAGGCCAAAACAAAAGCGGTCCCGAACAACTGGCATTCATACTCCGAACAGCACACCCGAGGCAACACCGACAACAGCTTGCCCAGCAGCTCAAAAGATACCGGGCGCCGAAGGTCTCGGCGCGCCCCTGCCCTCCGGTAACCCTTCATCACCTGGCGCACCCAGAAATCCTTCGTAACGTCCTTCCAGCCCAATAACTTGAAAAAGAAGGAAATGCCCGCTAACCTGCCCGCCACGGCCGACCACGAAAGGCCTTCTTCCTTAGCCCTGCCCAACATAAACAAAACTAAATAAACTCTGTCACCTTCAGATACATGACCTCCCACCTCATCAACCAACTCGAGCCAACGGTCCCACGCTGAATTATAGCTGCGCCACGTACTGGGTGCCACCGAATGTCGGATCAATTCCCAGGCCGGCTGCAAACCAGGTCCCACAACCAGACGGGCCATACGGTCTCCTGCTGCTCCGCGTCCGGCGCCAGCATTCGAAAGCGGTCCCACTGGAAGCGAGATAAAGCATCAGCCACAGAATTCAGCACCCCCGGCACATGTACAGCGCAGACCCACAAGTTCAACTCCAGACATTTCAGCACCAAGTGACGCAAGAGGTCCACCACCGGGGGGGAATCAGCTGTCAACTTGTTAACACACTGAACCACCCCCAGGTTGTCACACATGAAACGCACCTTCCTGTCTTTCAAATCCTGTCCCCAAACCTCTAAGGCCACGACAATAGGGAAAAGTTCCAACAGGGCCAAATTCCTAGTCAGACCGCAAACCCGCCACGAATCCGGCCACCTGCCGACACACCATCTCCCCCCAAAATATGCGCCAAATCCACTGGATCCCGCCGCGTCCGTATACAGCACCAACTCCTCATTTGACACCACCTCACGAAGCCACAATGACCGTCCATTGTACAGCTGCAAAAAACGGGACCACACTCTCAGGTCCGCCTTATGCTCCACCTTCAAACGCACAAAATGCAAAGGGTGCAACACACCGGTGGTGGCTTGAGCCAAGCGACGGGAAAAAACTCTCCCCATCGGCAATATTCTACACGCAAAATTCAACTTCCCCAACAGGGACTGCAAGTCCCGTAAACGAATCTTCTTGGCCTCAATGGCCCCTTGAACACAACGCCTCAAATCCACCAGCTTGTCCTCCGGCAAGCGGCACTCCATGGCAACCGTATCCAGCTCGATACCCAGGAATTTCAAAACCGTAACCGGACCCTCCGTCTTCTCCGGCGCCAACGGAACGCCAAACCGGCGAGCAACCTGCTCCACTGTCCGAAGCAAAAGGGAACACTGCGAGGATCCCGCAGGCCCCATGCACAAGAAGTCGTCCAAGTAATGCAACACTGAATCTAGACCCGCCTCCTCCTTAATTACCCATTCCAAGAAACAACTAAACTTCTCAAAATAAGAACATGAAATTGAACAGCCCATAGGCAAACAACAATCTACATAAAACTTGTCCTCCCACCAACACCCCAACAGGTGAAAACTGTCCGGGTGCACCGGCAACAGGCGGAAGGCCGCTTCTATATCTGTTTTCGCCAACAGCGAACCACAGCCCAACTTCCTTAACCATTCCACAGCCTTATCAAAACGGACATACGAAACCGAAACCAGCTCAGGATCAATACCATCGTTCACCGACCGGGCAGTAGGATAGGACAAATGGTGGATGAGCCGGAACTTGTTAGGTTCCTTTTTTGGGACCAACCCCAACGGGGACACAACCAAGTCCGGCAATGGAGGGGCATCAAAAGGCCCCGCCATCCGTCCTAGCTCCACCTCCTTCCGTAACTTATCCGCAACAACCTCACCATGTAGGCGCGTCGACTGCAAATTTTTTAAACGAATCTCTCCCGTCTTAACCACTGACGGTATCTTGAAACCAAAACTAAAACCGTCACTCAACAATTCCGCCGATCCCCGGTCCGGGTATCTACTTAGAAACGGCGCCATCCGATCTACCCTCACCGGGGTCCTCCCTTTTTGACGAAGACTCCGCGGCCTTTCCTTTTCCCTTCCGGAAGCACTTAAGGTGACTGTGGGCGCCACCACAGCCCGAACACTCGTGCTTGAACCGGCAGGAAGACCCAAACCGGCATTCCTTCTCATTAAACTGCCAGCAAACGCCCTTTTTGGGCCCCGACGAGGTGCCAAATGATCCCCCGCCGGTGCCCCCTGGAAAGGACTGTGATGCCGACTTCGGCGCAGCCATCAGCCGCATCCATAGACTAATTTCTTTGTGGTCCCACCGTAAACTGGGTCTGACCGCCTTCCTCTGCCGAAACTGCTCGTCATATCTTAGCCAAGCAGGCCCCCCATAGGTCCTATACGCCTCACAGATAGAATCCAGATAACAGAAAAGCGCTGTACAGTTATCCGGAGCCTTTTCCCCCACCACACCGGCCAGTATCACAAAGGCCTGCAACCAGTTCTGAAAAGTGCGGGGAATAAGGCGATAACGCCGCCGTTCTTCCTCGTCCTTTTTGCTCTCATCCGGTTTAACCCGATCCAGATTAAACTTTTCCAACGGAAGCAATGAGAATATTTCGACATATTCATCCTTCCATATTTTTTCCCTGGTCTCCTGCTTCAGATGCGCCCCCAACGGGCCATCAAAGCAAACATACACTTCCCCTCTCGCCTTGTCATCCAATCGAACAATGTCCACTGCAGCCGCAGCTGCGGCAGCGGGAGCCGCAGCTGGGGCCGCGGGAGCCGCCACCACCGGCTCACCAACCGCATTGCCACTAGCAACCCCTCCAACCGCAGGAGTCGCTACCTCCTGCCCCGTCGCTCCCTGCCACACCAAGCTAGGGCCCCCCACAGGGGCAAACAAACCCCTAACCAACCTCAACAACTCGGATGCCACACTGCCGTCACCCGTCACCACATTCACGACCCGCCCGCCACTCGGGCCACCAAGTAAACCACCCGTACCACCAACCACATTCACGCCCTGCACGCCATCCGTATCACCAGACACACCATCCATAGCCAAACCAGGTGCACGAGAAATAGAAGAAACCGTGGTCTTACCAGGCTGACTCCGAGAAGATCCCGAAACAGCCGTCACATGTTCTCCGCGTCGCACTCCAGCCGCCTCGCCGACCTCCACGATCTGGTCCCCGTTGCCGTCCTCCGCGACGTCCTCCTCCAGGGTTGCCTCCTCGTCCTCACTGGACCCAGGCCCAGGGAGCCCGCCGTCCGGCAGACTCGACCTTAGGCCCCGTCCGCCCGCAGCACCATCCATCCTCCGCGACGATCCAGACGCTGGCTCCGCCACATAAACGCCGCCTGGGGCATGCCGTCCGGCATCCCCGCGTGCTCCAGCTGATCCCGACGCCGTCCCATCGTTATCCCTCCGCTGCGATCCCAGGCCGGGCCCCGCTGATCCGGGCCGTCTCCGTACGGACTCCCCCGCCGCCACTGGGACCCCATGCTCCTGCATGGGCCCCGCTCTGCTCCTAAACCTTGCCGCCGCCGCCACTGTGGCCTCATCTGCGCCCCGCGATCCCGCTGGCCCACGCAACCCAGCTGGCCCCCATGACCCCGCTGGCTCATACGACCCCGCCAACCCACGCGACCCCGCCGACCCACGCGACCGCGCCGGCCCACGTGACCGCGGCGGGTCAGGTGACCGCACCGGGTCAGGCGAGCCTGCCGGATCGCGAGGACGCGGCGGTACGGGTAAGTACGCGGGGTCACATGACCGCGCACGGTCAGGTGACAGCGCCCGGTCAGGTGACATCGCCGCCCCACGTGACCGCGCTGCCCCACGTGATCGCGCCGCCCCACGTGACCGCGCCGCCCCACGTGACCGCGCCGCCCCACGTGACCGCGGCGGGTCAGGTGAGCGCGCTCGGTCAGGTGAGGCCGCCGGAGCACAGGGGGACGCCGGGTCACGCGAGCGCAGTGGGCCCCGTGACCGCGCCGGGTCAGGTGACCGCGCCGGGTCAGGTGACCGCGCCGGGTCACGCGGCCGCGACGCGCGCGTCACTGCCGTGCGCCGCGACCCGGAAGAGGAGGGGAGGCCGGCCGTGTCGCTCACCGCCCCGTTGCCTTGGCGCCCGCGGCCCGACTTCCGGCCGGGGCCTCGCGACGTCCCGGCTCCCGGATCCACCGCCGCACATCCACTCGGGCTCCGTCTCCGCCGCCGGCTCCTCGGCGTCATCTCCGGGCTGAGGCGCTCTGGGGGCCGAGTTCTTCGCTGCCGCTTCGGAGGCAGGGGGGTCCCATCTTCCTCGCCGACGCCGGACCATCGCTGGAGCTGCTCGTCCATCCAACGCTGTCCACGCTGCTCCGCCATCCTCTTCATCTGTGCCATGAAGTCCTCCATCTTCGGGATCCAGCCACAACGATTCCAGTCACGTCCAGGTAGGAATGGCCCACCCCCCTCTGACCTGCCCTATATACGACCCCCTATAGCCACCACCCCCTGACCAATCACACTGACCCCTGATCCTAACTGCCCCTTAGCACCACCCCCAAATTTCGCGCCCAAACTGACTTTCTCCATTAACCCCTTATTAACCCTATGGCCTGGCATCCCTCCTAGTCATGTAGCCCTCCCTTAAGCCCCTTCGGGTCAGCAGTCCGGGCTCTTCCTTTATCATTATAATGATAATGAATAAAAATAATCACGAATGCTGTGCTCCCGAAAAACTTTTTTTCCTCACTGTGCTCCCTGCAATTTTTTTTACTTCACACTGTACCTCTTATAGTAGATGACCTCCACACTATCCTCTCCTATAAAATATCCCTATCACAACATCCCTCCTGTATACTGACTGCGACACTATCCACCCTTGTGTACTATGACCGTCACGCTGCTCCCTAATAAGCTAAAATGCCATACTGTGCTCTCTTATAAATTATACCATACCTTCTCCAATTATGAACTATGATCTCCACACTTTCTGCAAATCATGATGCTCCCTTTTCACAATGTCCCACTTATGCTGTCCCGACTCCATACTGAGCCCACCCATGCTGCCCCCTTTCCATACTGTTCCCTCACACTGGCCCTCTCTATACTGAACCCCCATGCTGACCCTTTTCCATAATGAGCTCCCCATGCTGCTACTTTTCCATAATAAGACTCCTCACACTGCCTCCTCTTGATAATGGGACTCCCATGCTGCCTCCTCTCCATACTGAAGCCTCCATGCTGCCCCACTCATACAACTGAGACCACCATACTACCTCACATCTAATTCTGAGACCTTCCACACTGCCCCACTCTTTATTCTGAGTTTTGCTTCACACCAAGCCCACACATGCTCCCCCCTCTCTATACTGAGCTTCCCACACTGTCTCCCCAGCATACTGAATACTTACACTGTGACCCATCCATTGTGTCCCTTTCACTATCCCTCACTCTGTAAGCCAACCTAACTTCCAGTCTACAGCCCCCTCTCAGCACTATTTTACAGTAAAAGCCCCCTAAACTCCAGACCACAGTAATATAATAGACCCCCTAAACCCCGGTGTACACAAATAGCCCCCCTAAACCCTGTCTACAGTAATTGGACCCCTAACCCCAAGATAACAGAAATAGGCCTGCTAAACCCCAGTCTATTATAATAGGCCCCATAAACCCAAATTTATTGTAATAGCCTGTGTAAAAAAACATTCTATAGTAATAGCCTCCTATCCCCCATCTATAGTAATAGGCGCCCTAAAACCCTGACTACAATAATAGCCCCCCAAAACTCCAGTCTTTAGTAATAGGCTCCTAATATCCCCAGTCTATAACTTTAGCCTCCCCCCTTCCTCTCTGAATCTTCAGCTTTAGGAGCGCTTACCTGCCCCGGTGTTCATCCTTCTCCTGGCTCCCATCACCGTCCTCCTCCGCAGTGCCCTACTGAGACTGTGTCGCCCTGGGCAAGCCAGGGGACACGGGTCACAACACCACCACACCCCACACTCCAGGTAGGCACATCACAGCTAACCACAAATCCTTGTTGCCTTCCTCCAGGAGTCTGATGATGCACACCAGGGGGTGGGCCAGGCGGTTGGCTCCGCCCACCGAGGAGCTCACAACTCTGGAGGCAGGAAGAAACCAGGCAGATGAGTCCAGGAGGAGGAAGTGGAAGGAGTAACAACAGAGTAGCCCGGGCAGGGCAAGAGTGAAGTTGAGCTAAAGTGGAGGGGTTAAGTGAAAGTAGTAAAGGAGGAAAGCAAGTAAAGTGACAGAAGAGAAGGACAGCCTGAAGGGTCCAGCTTTGTGTAGGGCCAGAACAGCAAGGTCAGCAACGGCGGTGACTGTCTGGAGGGGGACCGTTTGGAAGTTCCTGGAAGGACCCCGTTGGCTGTGTGCCCGGTGGTCTGGAGCAGTGTTCCGAAGGACAGTCAGCACCAGGACAGGGGCCTCTCGGACCCCGGGAAGGCTAGGAGTCGCCAGATTTGCCAAATCCGTCAGTGACGGGGACGCAGATCCCCCAACAACCAAGTCCCGATTGAAGGCAACAGCCCAACCCGTATTGGAGAGACACCGCCACCGCCACGGCACCAGTTTCTCAGGGCCAGCGCCTGCGGGCAAAGTGTAGAGCTCCTCCGGCCCAGATTGCAGTCGGGGAGCGGGTAACCGGAGGGAATCCACCGCTACCATCAGTCAACACAGGTGCAAGGAAGAGGGACATCACCGTCACCTACCGGGAGTGCAGGTGCAGCCGTCTGTGGGACCGTCCTACCAGCCGTTGGTTTACCGTACAAACTGTGTCCGTGTGTCAGGCTGAGTGAGTACCATAGTGCCGCAAGGCACAGCGCTGCCCCCGCGTCCCAGCGCCCTCCAGGCCCTACACTTTACATCTCATCACCGGGCCCCGGGATCACCAGCCCCTACCCACGGAGGGGCAACACAACACCTGGCTGCTCCGCATCACCATCCCCGGGACCCCCATACTGAGCAGCGGTGGTGCAATCACCACAACCGTGGGTGGCGTCACGAACTATAACAATTCCCACATCCAACAAACACCCCCTTTCACTCACGGGCGAGGAGTGTCGCTCGAGAAACCCCGGGATCCGGCCCACAGCTCGAGCCACCAGGAGCAGCTGCCGGACCCGAGCAGAAGGGGTGAGCGCGGTGTGCTGACACCCTCCTCCCCGCCCGCAACAAGACATCTACAGCATGGTGAAATTACCTCATCACACTGCAGGTGCATCAGCAGTGTATGGACACTGCAGCACATTAGAACAGGGAGCTGATTGGTCCCCTCTGGCCCCAGATGTGCATCTGCTGGTTCTTTCGGGGTCAATCAGCTCTCTCTGGATATGGTAAATTTGTCTTAAAGATGCAAATACAAATAGACAGAGGTAAGTGCTTACCCCCCTCCAAAAAGACAGCGGATTTATAAGATTGTATAATAGAGGGGAGGGGAGGTAAAAAAAAAAATCCCTCCCTCTTTTTGTGCCGCCCATGCAGACCGCAATGCCTAGTGGCAAATACAGGCCTTCATATGGTGATAACATATCTTAGTACACAGATTCCTACCATTTCTTTAGTACAATGTTATCATTTCTGTGTACCTAAATTTGCACAAATACCTATTCTTTAAAGAATTTGTACCAAAATTATATATTATCCCCTATCAATAGAATATGAGATAACCTAGTGATCACTGTTGGTCCAACCAATGGGATCCTCACCACCACTAGCACCACAAGGAATCAAGGAGTACTCTGCTGTCTTAATCAGTTACATACAGAATGCTACACTTGGTCATCTTTTGTTCTATTAAGGTAATCTCTAACAGAGCTCCATTCTCAGGATCAGCTAAGGTCAAATCATCCAAATCCCATCGATCAGAAAATAATCTCCTATTCTATGGATAAAGTATGACTTAAGATCTTTATCCAAACTCTTTAATGGGAATCTGTGAATAGGTTTTTACTATGTAATTTGAGAACACCATAAAGTAGGGGCTGAGACTCTGATTTCAGATATCTTAGGGGTACTTCTCACATAGCGAGATCGCTAGCGAGATCGCTGCTGAGTCACAGGTTTTGTGATGCACCAGTGACCTCCACAGCGATCTCGATGTGTGTGACACTAAGCAGCGATCTGGGCCCTGCTGTGAGATCGCTGATCGTTACACACCATGCTGGTTCATTTTTTGCTCATTGCTCTTCCGCTGTGAAGCACACATCGCTGTGTTTGACAGCGAGAGCAACGATCTGAATGTGCAGGGAGCAGGGAGCCGGCGTCTGGAAGTTGCGGACGCTGGTAACCAAGGTACACATAGGGTAACCAAGCGAAGCGCTTTGCTTGTTTACCCAATATTTACCTTGGTTACCAGCATACACCGCTCTAGGGCTGCCAGTGCCGGATCCCTGCTCCCTGCACACGTAGCCAGAGTACACATCGGGTAACTAAGCAAAGCGGTTTGCTTAGTAACCCGATGTGTATTCTGGCTACGAGTGCAGGGAGCCAGCGCTAAGCGGTGTGCGCTGGTAACCAAGGTAAATATCAGGTAACCAAGCAAAGCATTTTGCTTAGTTACGCTATATTTATCCTTAGTTACCAAGCGCAGCATCGCTTCCACGCATCGCTGGTGGCTGGTCACTGGTTGCTGGTGAGATCTGCCTGATTGACAGCTCACCAGTGACCATGTAGCGATGCACCAGCATTCCTGACCAGGTCATATCGTGGTCGGAATCGCTGGCACGTCGTTTAGTGAGACGGTACCCTAAGGCGGGCTTTACACGTTGCGATATCGGTAACGATATATCGTCGGGGTCACGTCGTTAGTGACGCACATCCGGTGCCGTTACCGACATCGCAGCGTGTAAACCCTAGGAGCAACGATCACAGATCACAAAAATGTCAAAAATCGTTGATCGGTAACACGTCGTTCCCTTTCATAATATCGCTACTGCTGCCGGTACGATGTTGTTCCTCATTCCTGCACCACCACACATCCCAGTGTGTGAAGCTGCAGGAACGACAAACATCTCCTTACCTGCGCCCCGCCAGCAATGCGGAAGGAAGAAGATGGGAAGGATGTTACGTCCCGCTCATCTCCCCCCCTCCGCTTCTGTTGGCCAGCCGCTTAGTGACGTCGCGGTGACGTCGCTGTGACACTGAACACACCTCCCCCTTGAAGGAGGGATTGTTCAGCGGTCACAGCGACGTCGCAGACCAGGTATGTGCATGTGAAGCTGCCATAGCGATAATGTTCGCTACGGCAGCAATCACCACATATCGCATGTGTGATGGGGAAGGGTGCTATCGCGCTCGACATCACTAGTAATTGCTAGCGATGTTGCAGCGTGTAAAGCCCGCCTTACTTTCTAGCCAGTGGGCTGTAGCTTCAATACTATTAGTGTTTTATCAGCAGAAGATTGTCATTGTTGAACTAGCTGTCTGAGTGTATCTTGGTCCAACACTGCCTGCAGCACTGATTAGCATCTTACTGTCAATATACAATGTACATGGAATGGTGCTAATCAGTGGTGTGGATAGGGTTAGCTTTATGAGCACTGATACATCTACAGCAGAGAAAGCTAAGTGATACATAACTGAAATCAGGGTCTCGTTCCCTTCTGCTGCTTTCAGATGAGGTAACAAAAAGCTGACAGATTCCCTTTAAGAAATAGGGATTCATGATTTCCTGTTCAACTGTACTTGAGAAAAGTCTTCTGCATTATTAAAATGTGTAGTAAGAAAATAATTTCCAATTCTAGCGTGTCATCAATCTTGATAAAGATCTCGCAAACTTGACACTGTCACGGATTAACTCACTGATCTGGTGGACACAACAGGCACTTGTCAGTCTTAAAGAATATCAGGCTAAAGGTAAAGCACTTTTTCATAATATAAAACTGCTATACGTCTGCCTTTTGCTGCCAGAAATTATTTAATTCTTTTTTTTTCATTTTTTCTCAAGTTTATAACAAAATTGTGAGGACAACGAACTGCTCATTGCCGCTGGTGCCCACGAATGGTGGTTTGGTGTGTGCATATTTTGATAATGTTTACTTCTGCAAACCAATGTGTGATCAGGTAATCATCCTTCTTACATTTTACATATATTTTACTTATTTGTCAGTAAGGCCAGATCTCCATTTTGATTAGGTAGATGATTTGGTAAATGGACCAGGAAAAAATCCTTATGGCAATGAAAAGACACATTTATACCAAAAATGCTGTAGTTTAAAGTTCCAGACAAATGTATAGAAAATGCTACAAAGAATGCTTTAAAGAATAGAAGTGTTAGTTTATTTTTTATCAATTAACAAAATGCAAACTGAAAGAACAAAAGAGAAATTGAAATGAATCATCAATTCTTTTTGGTACTGTTGCACACAGTTTTTATAGCAACTCGGCAGGGAGGTTGCTCCAAACTTCACGAGAACTAATCACATTAGTACAAATCCTTTTCTCTTATGTATTCTCAGGTTTGAAGATGTTGAAATCAGGGTTCTGTGGGGCCAGAATATCGCTTCTAGGATCCCATAGCCTTAATGACATTGGTTGTATGTTTGAGGTTGTTGTCCTGCAGCAGAATAAATTTGGAGTAGAACAGATGCCTCCATGATGATATTTCATGCTGGGTATGTATCTTCCTTTATCTATAAAAAACATCAAGATACAGTAACAGTTAGGAAAGTAGAAGCAGTGGTTGGCCAAGGAAATTTAGTGCAGTAGATAAAAGACACTTGATGCTTACTTCTCTCAAAATCAGAAGATTTCCAGTAGTGGCATCAGCTCAGAACTGGCACCAACCAGTGGGACCCAGCTTCACTCATCTTCTGTTGGAAGAAGTCTAGCCAGAAGTGGTCTTCACTGAAGAATTAAGGCCAAAACATTATATAATCAACATGGAAACAAGCCAAGTATAATCAACATAGAAACTGGGATTCATAACAATGGGATTAGGTGCTCTGGACTGATAAGTTAAAATGAATGAATGAAGCATTTGGCTGTAATAGAAGTCAGTTTGTACACTGAAGGGCTAGAAAGTGGCACAATAATTAGTGTCTGCAGACAACAGTGAAACATGTTGTTACATGATACAAATCTGGAGCTTTTTGGGGCTTATAAGTTTGGGACTGCATTTCAGTAACTAGAATTGGCAATTTGATCAGGATACTGGTTCCCTCATTGCTGAGAATTACAGGGAAATATGTATTCATCATGTTGATCCATCCAGGAGGCGTCTGATTGGTCCCAAATTTATTGTGCAGCAGGACAATGACCCCAAATGGACAGCTAATGTCATTAGTAACTCTCATAAGTGTAAAAAAGATATGGCCCCCACAGAGCACTGATTTCAACATCATCCTGCATGGATACGATTTCATGAAGAGACAAAAGGACTTTTGCAAGCCTTCATCCACAGAAGATTTGTGGTTAGTTCTCTAACATGTTCAGAACAACCTCCCTACCAAGTTCCTTAAAACCTTGAGAGAGTGTATGTGCCGCCCTGGCAAAAGCAGGGTGTCACAGAGGTCTGCATCCTGCTGTGGAGCAGCCGGAGTGCACCTGCAGAGAGGAAGAGCAGGCCACTGAGCGACGGGGCCCTCGGCAGTTAGCGAGGCCGGTTGTAGCCGGCACCGAGGGCATCTGAGTGGGCCTGGCTCCTGAGCAGGAGGTGGAGCATGGAACCCGTGCCCCGTAATGGGAGCGGCGGCAGCAGCAGCGGTAGCGGAACGTCGACGGCTACCCGCAAGTTGACAGTTAAAAATTGAACGTTTTAAAATGTTTTAAGGACCCGCTGCTACAAAAACCCGTGTTCCTTTGTTGAACGTCCCTGAGTTCCCCGCGGGACGCCATCCGGTAGGCCGGGTAGAAGGAGCTGGACCCTGCCCGACTTGTTGAACGCCGCCGGGGTCGGAACCTCGGTGGGCGCCATCAGGGGTCAGAGCCCCTGGTGGAAGATGGCAGGGAGTTGTGAGGAGTGAGGACAGTTTCTGCTACAGAGCCCGTCTCACCGTACCCGCACTGCAGGCAGTGGAAGATGGGGTGTTTCTGGACAGTGTCACCGTGAGTGGATGTGGCATTGGGTACCCGTGCTGCCCTGTGGTGGACTGTGGGAAAGTTACCTGGAAAGCTGTGTCGGCAGCAGAGTCAGCACTTTATAGTTTGAGCAAACGTACCTCCCGATGTGGGAAGATGCATGTTTGTAATGTTTAACTTTTCTTTTTTCCCGTTTAATAAATGCAGGTAGCTGGACAGCCCGCGGACGGTCTTTGTTTTACGAAGGGGGAGTGTGCCGCCCTGGCAAAACCAGGGTGTCACAGAGGTCTGCATCCATCTTTTTGGTGCAGACCTCACTCTCCCTTGGGGAGTTTCCCACACCAATACACACCAGCCAATCAGGCCCCACTCGCCCCCTCCTCAGGAAAACGGGAGGGGGAGAGAGGAGCTTGGAGAGAGCAGAGTGTAGTTTTAGTCAGTCTGCAGGAGATGAGGGGGCTGGAAGCAGCCCCTGTGTGGGGCTAGGAGAAGTGTCAGTGAGGGCCTCAGGAATAGGCCAGCCGCTTCCTGTGTATGGAGCAGACACAGACACAGACACCAGGCAGGAGAAAAACACCCGAATTACACACCCGTCCTCACAGCAGCCGTGGGCACCAGTTACCAGCAACTTGCTTAATTCTTGGACTCATGTCAGTTATTGCCTATACTGTGAGTACTCCTGCACCACCTGGTCCAAGTCATGGACTGCACCCGTTACTCCCCCATCCATCCCATTTCCTCCTCACCCCCTCTCTAACAGCATCTGTGATTGATTACAGTGAGTGTGCTAGCGTGCTGACGTCTGTAATTGGTTTCCCTCACACTTGTTGTCTTGGTCCCAGAAGTGGAGTGTAAAAAAAATAAATAATTGGAAAAAATGGTGTAGGGTCCTCCATATTTTGATACTGAGTTCAGGTACCTGTGGGTTGCACCCACCAGCTGTGTGCGTTATCTTGTCTGTGTAACAAAATACAAGAGACCCTATACAGCTATTTTAACATATTTAAATTATTCATTTAAAAAAAGGGCTTGTGGTTCCCTCCCTAGTTGTGATACCTAGCAAAGATAAAGTGGACAGCTAGGGGCTGGGATTTGCAGGCTGCAGAGGCCCATGGTTATTGGGCACTCCCCAGTCTAAAAAAGGCAGCCTGCAACCGCCAAAGAATTGACGTATCCATTAGATGCACAAATCCTGGCGCTTGACCCAGCTCATCCCGATTGCCCTGGAATAATATCACGGACTTCCCTGAGAACTCTTTGTTTGGGGTCCATGCATGGACACAAGATGTCCGGTACAGACCCCGAACTTTACAGTTCAGGTTCGCCCATCACTAATTACTGGGTATTTGTACATTGTTTTTATTGTAGGTTCTATCTAGTAAAGGCCACAGTGTAAATGTGCACTAGCTAGAGGTGAGTGGGTTCCTTGAAGTTAGGTTTGACAGGCGCAGCCGGACTTTCTATAAAGTTAGGTTTGGGACCCCCACTTGACTTGAACCCAAATTAAAGTCACTAATTGTGCAGTTCGGAGCTATGCCCACATGCAGCCAGCCATAAACAGAACAATTCCGGGGGGAGGATGGGTGGGGTTTACCATTTTTTTTTGTTTGGTATACACTACATCTGATCATGTTGTTGTTACCTCCAGTGTGAGCCATTCAAACAATGACTCGCATTCCACTGAGAACTGAGTGTACTTGAGCACAGCGATGCTCGCGTGAGTGGTTTGCATATGTAAATAACCCCAGCACTGAATCTTGGGTTCACTCATGTGTACAGTAGCATGTCCCCCATCCTGGTGTATATACAGTACAGATCAAAAGTTTGGACACACCTCCTCATTCAAAGAGTTTTCTTTATTTTCATGACTCTAAAAATTGTAGCTTCACATTGAAGGCATCAAAACTATGAATTAACACATATGGAATGAAATACTTAAAGTGTGAAACAGCTGAAAATATGTCTTATATTCTAGGTTCTTCAAAGTAGCCACCTTTCGCTTTCATTACTACTTTGCACACTCTTGGCATTCTCTTGATAAGCTTCAAAAGGTAATCACCGGAAATGGTTTTCTAACAGTCTTGAAGGCGTTCCCAGAGATGCTTAGCACTTTTTGGCCCTTTTGCCTTCACTTTGCGGTCCAGCTCACCCCAAACCATCTTGATTGGATTCAGGTCTGGTGACTGTGGAGGCCAGGTCATCTGGCGTAGCACGCCATCACTCTCCTTCTTAGTCAAATAGACTTTACACAGCCTGGAGGTGTGTTTGGGGTCAATGTCCAGTTGAAAAATAAATTATGGTCCAACTAAACACAAACCGGATAGAATAGCACACTGCTGCAAGATGCTGTGGTAGCAGCAAAGCACCCCCACACCATCACACCTCCTCCATGCTTCACGGTGGGAACCAGCCATGTAGAGTCCATCCGTTCACCTTTTCTACAAAGACACGGTGGTTGGATCCAAAGATCGCAAATTTGGACTCATCAGACCAAAGCACAGATTTCCACTGGTCTAATGTCCATTCCTTGTGTTCTTTAGCCCAAAAAAGTCCCTTCTGCTTGTTACCAGTGGTTCCCTAGCAGCTATTTTACCATGAAGGCCTGCTACACAAAGTCTCCTCTTTATAGTTGTTCTAGAGATGAGAAAGTGTGTCCAAACTTTTGGTCTGTACTGTATATATATATATATATAATATATATATTTATATATATATATATATATATATATATATATATATATATATATATATATAGTACAGACCAAAAGTTTGGACACACTTTCTCATTCAAAGAGTTTTCTTTATTTTCATGACTCAGAAAATTGTACATTCACATTGAAGGCATCAAAACTATGAATTAACACATCTGGAATGAAATACTTAACAAAACATTGTGAAATAACTGAAAATATGTCTTATATTCTAGGTTTTTCAAAGTAGCCACCTTTTGCTTTGATTACTGCACACTCTTGGCATTCTCTTGATGAGCTTCAAGAGGTAGTCACCGGAAATGGTTTTCACTTCACAGATCTGCCCTGTCAGGTTTAATAATTGGGATTTATTGCCATATAAATGGCGCTGGGACCATCAGTTGTGTTGTGCAGAAGTCTGGTGGATACGCAACTGATAGTCCTACTGAATAGACTGTTAGCTGCTTTTTTCTTGCCATAATACAAATTCTAAGTAAAGAAAAACGAGTGGCCATCATTACTTTAAGAAATGAAGGTCAGTCAGTCCGAAAAATTGGGAAAACTTTGAAAGTGTCCCCAACTGCAGTGGCAAAAACCATGAAACGCTGCAAAGAAACTGGCTCACATGAGGACCGCCCCAGGAAAGGAAGATCAAGAGTCACCTCTGCTGCATAGGATAAGTTTATCCGAGTAACCAGCCTCAGAAATCGCAGGTTAACAGCAGTTCAGATTAGAGACCAGGTCAATGCCACATAGGGTTCTTGCAGCGGACACATCTCTAGAATAACTGTTAAGAGGCGACTTTGTGCAGCAGGCCTTCATGGTAAAATAGCTGCTAGGAAACCACTGCTAAGGACAGGCAACAAGCAGAAGAGACTTGTTTGGGCTAAAGAACACAAGGAATGGACATTGGACCAGTAGAAATCTGTGCTTTGGTCTGATGAGTCCAAATTTGACATCTTTGGATCCAACCACTGTGTATTTGTGCGACGCAGAAGAGGTGAACAGATGGACTCTACATGCCTGGTTCCCACCGTGAAGCATGGAGGAGGAGGTGTGATGGTGTGGGGGTGCTTTTCTGGTTACACTGTTGGGGATTTATTTAAAATTGAAGGCATACTGAACCAGCGTGGTTACCACAGCATCTTACAGCGGCATGCTATTCCATCCGGTTTGCGTTTAGTTGGACCATCATTTATTTTTCAACAGGACAATGACCCCAAACACACCTCCAGGCTGTGTAAGGGCTATTTGACTAAGAAAGAGAGTGATGGGGTGCTACGCCAGATGACTTGGCCTCCACAGTCACCAGACCTGAACCCAATCAAGATAATTTGGGATGAGCTGGACCGCAGAGTTAAGGCAAAAGGGCCAACAAGTGCTAAGCATCTCTGGGAACTCCTTCAATACTGTTGGAAGACCATTTCCGGTGACTACTTCTTGAAGCTCATCAAGAGAGTGCCAAGAGTGCGCAAAGCAGTAATCAAAGCAAAAGGTGGCTACTTTGAAGAACCTAGAATATAAGACATATTTTCAGTTGTTTCACACTTTTTTGTTAAGTATTTCATTCCATATGTGTTAATTCATAGTTTTGATGCCTTCAATGTGAATCTACAATTTTCAAAGTCATGAAAATAAAGAAAACTCTTTGAATGAGAAGGTGTGTACAAACGTTTGGTCTGTACTGTGTGTATGTATGTATATATATATATATATATATATATATATATATATATATAGTTCTCTTTCCTGGTATATATGTCCCATTTTCTTGCATATATGTACCCATCCTGGTTGTATGTCCCCATCCTGGTTGTATGTCCCCATCCTGGGTCCATCCTGGTATGTATGTCCCCATCCTGGTGTGTGTCCCCATCCTTGTATATATGTTAACTATCATGGTATATATGTCTCGATCTTGAGCCCATCCTACTATGTATGTTCTCATCTTGGGCCCATCCTCGTATGTATGTCCCCCATCCTGGGCCCATCCTGGTATACGTGTCCCCATCCTGGTATATATGTCCCAATGCCGATATATATGTCCCCATCCTAGGCCCATCCTGATATAGATGTCCTTGTGTTGGGCCCCTTCCTGGTATATACAGTACCCGTTCTGTCTTGAATGCATAAAAAACTACTCACATCCCTTCAATTCCATATCAAGCAGCATCTTCTTTAGAAAGCAAGCAGTGGCCGGCAGCTAACATTGGAGTGCCTGCCATCGTGCATAGCGTCTATGACACGCACTCCAAGTCATGGTTCCCTTGACATCAGCTGTCATCTGGAAGCATGTATTGCAGTGCAGAGACCCGACAGGTCTCTGTGCTGTAAAGCATTTCAGCTCGATATGTATGCTCAAATGTTGTTCTGAAGCATGCCTAAGGCTATGTGCGCACGTTGCGTAAATACATGCAGTTACACTGCGCTTTGTAGCGCAGCGTAACTGCATGCGTCCTGCGTCCCCTGCACAGTCTATGGAGATTCTGCAGGGGTCGTGCGCACGTGGTGTTTTAGAGCGCAGCGCTTCGGCTACTGCCGAAGCGCTGCGTTCTAAGAAGTGGCATGTCACTTCTTTCCTGCGCTTTGCCGGCAGCTCCTGCTCTGTCTATGGGAGGAGCTGCAGGCAGAGCGCATGGAATCGGCTTTCACTACGGACATTTCTGCAGCGATTTAAAGCGCACATGTGCTCTTCAGATCGCTGCAGAAATTTCTGCAGTGAATGTACGCAACGTGCGCACATAGCCTAATATAACAGTTTTTTAAAAGTTGTTTTGTCAAGGAAAACAGACCAGATTACATATGTACAGTATTAAAAATGTTATCAAAATGCCCATAGTTATGTATTTTGCATTTTTATAGTACTACAAAGCAATTTAACTAATATCCTTGTTTTTAGGGCTTTGATTTTTCATTTCTAAGAAGAAGTAGGCTGTATGAAAAATGTGGACATGAAACTGGGTTTTCTTGGACATCTCAATATCCTGGTGGAAACAGAATAGCTGACTGTACAGGTAGAACTTGGAATGTTTTGCTTTAATTCTGTGTTCATTCATAATTATTTTATGGTATTTTTGCTTTTTTTGTGGTTTAGTTAGTTTTCTGATTTTCATGTCAGTGTTCACTTTTTCAGATATTTTAGACTGATTAATGAGATGCAACTCTTTTAAAAAGTCACAATGTTTGGTGTAACTCTACTACAGTCCACCTGGAATCATTTTATTTACGCCAGTACATAAAAATTGTTTAGGACATTTTTCAAAATGTGTGTCTTTTGTGCAACAAAAGATGCAAAAACAGTTGAAAGTAGAAAAAAAGGCAATTTTGGGTATTGCACAAAAATCATGAATTGCATGCACCAATTTGATGGTTTTAATACATAAAAAAGCAAAAAACACATAAAACACAATTTCAACATTGTTTTTTGGGTATTGTTTGTTACAGCATTTATTGTCTTGTAAAAATGACTTAGCAATATTACTCTTTAGGTCAGTGCAATTAGGTTGGATACCAAACAGTTATACAGTTCTGGAAAAAAATTAAGAGACTATTGCAAAATTGTCAGTTTTTCAGATTTTTCTCTTTATAGGGTTATTTTTGAGTGAAATGTAAATTATTCTTTTATTCTATAAACTACTGACAACGTCTCCGAATTTCCAAGCAAAGAAAACAAGTTCATAATCATTTAGAAACAACAATACTAATGTTTTAACTCATGAAGAGTTCAGAAATCAATATTTTGTGAATAACCATGATTTGTAGTCACAGCTTTCATGCGTCTTGGCATGCTTTCCACCAGTCTTTCACATTGGTTTTTAGGTGACCTTATGCCACTCCTGGTGCAAAAATTTAAGCAGTTCTTCTTTGTTTGATGGCCTATGACTATTCATCTTCCTCTTGATTACATTCCAGAGGTTTTCAATGGGGCTCAGGTCTGGAGACCCTGGTCATGACAGGGTTTTGATGTGGTGGTTCTTCATCCACACATTGATTGGCCTAGCTGTGTGACATGGCTCATGTACCTGCTGGAAAAAACAGTCCTCAGAGTTATGGAACATTGCCTGAGCAGAAGAAAGCAACTGTGTTTCCAGGATAATCTTGTATGCAGCTTGATTCATACGTCCTTCGCAAAGTTTTATCTTTTACAGTCCGGGTCCGAACATGACTATTCATAAGTCTGCAATCACATAGAGTGACTTCAGACTTATCATTTTAGACCATTTTAGACAACCCCTTTAATTGTCCACCTAACCATCATTCATACACAGAGGATAAAATAAGGATTGAACATGTCACCAATTTTCTAACTAGTTATATATTTCTAAAGGTGCTAAGGGTAAAACATATCTTTTGTACCGTGTTAGCCAGTGGATATAAAAAAATTGTTTAAAAGAACTGAAGTCCTCAGTGGTTGATACCTTTTAATGGTTAACTGAAAAGATGGTAATAATAGCAATCTTTCGAGACTACTCAAGCCTCTTCATCAGGCTGAATGAAGAGACCTAAGTAGTGTTGAAAGCTTGCTATTATTACCATCTTTTCAGTTAGCCATTAAAAGAAATCAACCACTGAGGAGTCTCAGTTCTTTTAACCCCTTAACGACCGGCCGATTTTGCGCTTTCCGTTTTTTTTACACCATTCTTCTTCCGAAAGACGTAACTTTTATAATTTTCAGTCAATCTGGTCATGTGAGGGCTCGTTTTTTTGCAGAACGAGCTGTACTTTTAAATGAAATCATGATTTTTACCATGTAGTGTACTAAAAAATGCCAAATAAATTCCAAATGCGGAAAAATTTGCAAAAAAGTGCGATTGCACTATAGTTTTTGAGATATTTTATTCACTGTATTCACTATATGGTAAAACTGATCTATCAGTGTGAGGCCTGAGGTCAGTAGGAGTTTGTAGACACCAAACATGAATATGATTACTTTTATCTAAGGGGTTAAAAAAATCAGGTTTGTCTGAAAAAATTGGTGTATGTTTTGCGCCATTTTCTGCGACCTGTAGCATTATAATTTTTCGGGCTCTATGGCTTAGTGACAGCTTATTTTTTGAGTCTTGGGCTGATGTTTTTAACAACACCATTTTTGCGCAGATGCTACTTTTTGATTGCCCGTTATTGCATTTTGCACAAAATATGCGGCAATCAAAAATCGTAATTTTGGCGTATGGACTTTTTTGCTGCTATGCAGTTTTTCTGATCAGATTAATTGATTTTATATTTTGATAGATCTTTCTGAACACGCCAATACCAAATGTGTATAAGTTTCAATGGGTTGAAAGGGGGGTGTTTTGAACTTGTAGGTTTTTTATTTTTTTTAATTTTTCAAAACTTTTTTATTTTACTAGTCCCCTTAGGGGACTATAATGATCAGCTGTCTAATCGCTCATTAATTTCTCCCGATCAGAGCAGCACCAGTCAGACCAGGAGAAATGATCATCCCTTATAACCGGCAGTACTCGGCTGATGGTTACATGAGCTACAGGAGTCATCACATGACCCTGTGCTACCATGACAACCACCGGATCCACGAGATCACGTCACGTGACTTCTGGTATCGGGCAGAGAGTAAACTTCTACTGTCATCGCCATTAATGTAGCGCTGTCACAGCTTGAAAGCGCCGTTAACAGGTACAGGTGGATAGCGATTCCACTCGTACCTGCCAGGCACACATGTCAGCTGTACAAATCAGCTGATGTTCGCAGATTCCCACTTGCAGCCCGCATCAGCAGGTTGGGATTAACACTATGACAGCAGGGACGTAATATATTACTACTCGCGTTTGTTAAGGGGTTAAACTTTTCTTAAGGCCCCCTTCACACGTCCGTGATACACGTGCGTGTTTGGTCCGTTTCCGTATATACCGGAGACACGGCCAAACGTGCACCAATGTTAATCTATGATTGTGGTCACACGTCCGTTATTTCATTATGTCCGTGTGTGCGTGTCCGTGATCCGTATGTGTTTGCGTTTGGCACGGATGCATGTCCGTTATCTGCACGGAGCACGCACACATGGACACAATGAAAGTCTATGGGTATGTGCACACACGATAGTAAACACGTATGCATCTACCAATAGTCCGTGTCCGTTTGGTGTTTTTATTTCTAGTGATGTCGGCTATTCTTTCTATTTCTGTGTATGTCGGTCAATCTCCCTGAGTCCGTCGGTCAGTCTCTCTGTCTCTCTGTCGGTCTCTCTGTCTGTCTGTCCCTCTCTCACAGTCTGTCGGTCAGTTTCCCCCCCTCTCTCATACTTACCGTTCCCCGATCTCCGGCACAGCGCTGCACGGCATTCACACTGCTGCGGCGGCTTTTACTATTTTGAAAAAGCCGGCCGCTCATTAAACAATCTCCTATTCCCTGCTTTCCCCGCCCACCGGCGCCTATGATTGGTTGCAGTGAGACACGCCCCCACGCTGAGTGACAGGTGTCACACTGCACCCAATCACAGCAGCCGGTGGGCGTGTCTATACTGTGCAGTAAAATAAATAAATAAATAATTAAAAAAAAACGGCGTGCGGTTCCCCCAATTTTAATGCCAGCCAGATAAAGCCATACGGCTGAAGGCTGGTATTCTCAGGATGGGGAGCTCCACGTTATGGGGAGCCCCCCACCCTAACAATATCAGTCAGCAGCCGCCCAGAATTGCCGCATACATTATATGCGACAGTTCTGGGGCTGTACCCGGCTCTTCCCGATTTGCCCTGGTGCTTTGGCAAATCGGGGTAATAAGGAGTTATTGGCAGCCCATAGCTGCCAATAAGTCCTAGATTAATCATGTCAGGCGTCTATGAGACACCCTCCATGATTAATCTGTAAATTACAGTAAATAAACACACACACACCAGAAAAAATCCTTTATTAGAAATAAAAACACACACATATACCCTGGTTCACCACTTTAATCAGCCCCGAAAAAGCCCTCCATGTCCGGCGTACTCCAGGATGGTCCAGCGTCGCATCCAGCGCTGGATCCAGTGACAGCGGGTAACCTCAGTGACAACTCAGCTGATCGCGCAGCTGTCTTCATTAGCTGTGTGGAGGTGACCGGAGCGGCTGTGTCTGCTGCAGCTCCTGTCACCTCCATGCAGCAGCGCTGGATGCGACGCTGGACCATCCATGGCTTTATCTGGTTGGCATTAAAATTGGGGGGAACCGCACGCCGTTTTTTTTTAATTATTTATTTATTTATTTTACTGCACAGTATAGACACGCCCACCGGCTGCTGTGATTGGGTGCAGTGTGACACCTGTCACTCAGCGTGGGGGCGTGTCTCACTGCAACCAATCATAGGCGCCGGTGGGCGGGGAAAGCAGGGAATAGGAGATTGTTTAATGAGCGGCCGGCTTTTTCAAAATAGTAAAAGCCGCCGCAGCAGTGTGAATGCCGTGCCGCGCTGCGCCGGAGATCGGGGAACGGTAAGTATGAGAGAGGGGGGGAAACTTCAGTCACTCGGGGGATTAGCGGTCACCGGTGAATCCTTCACAGGTGACCGCTAATCAGTACTCGACACAGACAGAGCCGCGGTATGAGGATGAAGTCGGGTGAAGTTCACCCGAGTTCATTCTCATCGCGCAACTCTGTCTGCTGTCAGCCGACATTTATAAACGACATTGTGCATCACACACACGGACATTACACACGGACATTCCACGTACACATACACGTTAATTCCACACGCACACACGGACGTTCTGCACACAAACACGGCTAGCATACGCAATTCACACAGGTGCCACACGGACCATAAAAACGGACACAAAAACGGGACACGGACCCGAAAAACGGCCCGTAACACACGTGCGTGTTTTTCACGGACGTGTGAAGGGGGCCTAAAGGTGCTAGTGACACAAGTTTTTCACTGGATGTAACTACCCATTGAATCCATGCAAGCAAAGAAATCAAAAGCATTGATGTCCATAAATGTAGTGGTGTAATACCGGGAAGTGACACACGGAAAAAGTATTGAACACACTTATTGAAATGTATTGAATACTTCGTGCCTGTGTTGGTGATGACAACTTCAAGAAACATCCTGAATGGAGAAACTAATCACATGAATTGCTAAAGTATTGATTTTGGCCTATTCTACCACACACTCAACACTCTGCAAGTCCTGAAGGTACTGTGGGCTTCTTCTATGAACTCTGAGCTTTAGAAGTACTTTGCACGTTGCGACATCACAAGCCGATGCTGCGATGTCGAGCTCGATAGTCCCCGCCCCCATCGTAGCAGCGATATCTTGTGATTGCTGCCGTAGCGAACATTATCGCTACGGCAGCTTCACATGCACTCACCTGCCCTGTGACGTCGTTCCGGCCGGCGACCCGACTCCTTCTTAAGGGGGCAGTTCATGCGGCGTCACAGCGACGTCACACGGCAGGCGGCCAATAGAAGCGGAGAGGCGGAGATGAGCGGGACGTAAACATCCCGCCCACCTCCTTCCTTCCTCATTGCAGCCGGGACGCAGGTAAGGTGATGTTCCTCGCTTCTACGGTTTCACACACAGCGATGTGTGCTGCCTGCTGGAACGAGGAACAACATCGTACCGTTGCTACTGCAAAATTATGGAAATGTCGGACCCTACACCGATCATACGATAACGACGCTTTTGCGCTCGTTAATCGTATGTAAAAGGATTCACATACTGCGATGTCGACAGCGATGCCGGATGTGCGTCACTTTCGATTTGACCCCACCAACATCGCACCTGCGATGTCGCATCGTGCAAAGTACCCCTTAGTTTCTTCCATCAGTTTTCTATCGGGTTCAGCTCAGATGATTGGCTGGGCCTTTCTATCAGCTTTATTTTATTTCTCTGAAACCAACTGAGAGTTTCCTTGTCTGTGTGTTTGAGATCATTGTGTTGCTGAAATATCCACACTGGTTTCATCCTCATCATCTTGGTAGATGGCAGCAAATTTTTATTAAGACTATCTTGGTACATTTATCCATTCATCCTTCCTTCAATTATATGAAGTATCCCAGTGTCATAGTCTGATAAACAGCCCCACACCATGACGTTCCAACCTCCCTGTTGGTATGGTGTTTTTGGGGTGATATGCAGTGACTTTTGGCCTCAAAAAATAGTGTGTATTATGGCATCTATCTAGTTCAAATTTTGTTTAATCTAACTAGTCTATATTCTCCCAGGATTTCAAAGTCTTTTTTAAGTGTTGTTCAGCAAACCTGTCACCAGGTTTTTGCTACCTCATCTGAGAGCAGCATAATGTAGAGACAGAGACCCTGATTCCAGCAATGTTTCACTTACTGGGCTGTTTGATGTCATTGTGATAAAATCAATGTTTTCTCTGCTGCAGATCTAGCAGTTATACAGAGCTCATGAATATTCTGGACTACCTAGCCGCAGGCCAAGTAGTCATTTAATGATAATTACTGCTGATTAAACAGTGACTTTATCAAAACTAAGCTAAGCAGCCCAGTAAGTGACATATCGCGGGCGGAGGGGTTGGGAACGCCGCTCGCCTGGAATCGCTGGCGCTCGGGTCCGGTGCTTCTGCTCCTCGGTGGCTCGAGCACGGGGCCGGACCCGGGGGCTCGAGCAGCGCCTCCTCGCACACGAGTGAAAAGGGGTAGGTTTTGGTGGTGGGTGTTTGGGGATGTCGGTCGTGACGCCACCCACGGGTTGTGGTGGTGGTGGGCACCACCGCTGCTGGTGACGGGGGATCCCAGGAGCGATGGCGGAGAGCAGCTAAGGTGTTGACCCCCTCCGTGGGTAGGGGCTGTTGGTCCCGGGGCCCCGGTTGGGGAGTGTGGAGGAGGTATGGGTGCAGGTGCCAATGCGGGGAGGCAGCATGGGCGCAGGTGCAACGTTGCGGTGCAGCGCGGTGCCGGATGGCACTGTTGTACTTACTTATACACAGAAGGACAGAGTCTCTGGTAAACCAAACGGCTGGATGGATGGGGCCCACAGCCGGCTGCGGTGTTCTCACTTTCCCCAGACGGGTTGATGGTGGCTGTCATTTCCTGCACCTGTGTAAGTGTGTTTGACTCATATGGCTTCCCACGGGTAGTCCGCTCCCCGGCATGTACATGTCAGGAGAGCCCCTTTTGCCCGCAGGCGCTGGCCCTTGGATCTCTGGCCCTTGGCGGTGGCACTTATCTGGACGGGTTGGGCTGTTGCCTTCTGACGGGACTTAGGTGGGAATGAACCCCTGAGGTCCAGACCGCAATCAGATAATTTGACCTTTTCAGCGGCTCCTAGCCTGGTTGGGGTCTGAGTACCCTGCCTTGGTGCTTGGCTTCAATCTGCTCCCCCGGTTCGGTACCGGCGGGCCACCGCCCGACCCCGGTCCTACGGGTCCGCTGACCTCCATAAACTCCTGCAGACGGCCACCACCGTCTGCCAAACTTGCAGAATGTGCCTGGGCTCCAACCCAGACACCGACAGTCTCCACTCCTCTCACTTTCACTGCCTAACAACAACTTCCTGTCTTTTCCCGCCTCCAGGCCTGTGAACTCCTCGGTGGGCGGGGTCAACCACCTGGCTCCACCCCACCTGGTGTGGACATCAAGCCTGGAGGGTGGCAGCAAGGATTTTAATTGACTGGTGTCACCTAAGCAGGGGAGGGTGTGTGTGTGTGTTTTAGTGTACTGTGACCCCTGGGGAGTCCAGGGCGTCACAGACACACTGCTGGAACTAGAATTTCTGCCCCTACTTGATTCTGCTCTTAGATTAGGTGTCATAGATTCCCTGTAAATGCTCCTGTACATGTTTTTTATTCAGCAATGGAGTCTTACATGGTGAGCGTGCTCTTATCTGTCTGAAATATTGCACGGACCATCTAGTCATGGCCGGTTTATGGTGAAATTACATTCTTTTCTCTTCCAGATTATGGCCTCAACAGTGCTCACTCAAACCTTCAGTATTTTATTCTGTAACCAATGTGATGAGCATGTTTTGCTAGAATCAGGTTGCAAAGATAATGAGACAGCTTACTAGTTTTACCCAGTATGGGATGTTTCTTGTGTGGTACCTTGATAATAAGTCATCTTTTTATACACCAATAGTTGAACCAGCTGATTTATTTTTTCACTAAGTAACAGGATTGTTTTCTAATTATTGATAGATTTCAGCTAGTTTCATGACTTTCCAAGGCTTCTTGCACCTCTCTTTCTTCATGTGTTCAATACTTTTTTCCTGTGTCATAACTGATTGTTACACATTATTTGTGGACAGCTATTGTTTGATTTCTTTTCTTGTATGGATTTTTTACCGACATCTGGTGAGAAATTCATGTCAACAGTGCCTTTAGAAATATATTTACATAGAAAATTGGTGACGTGTTCAGTAATTACAGTATTTCACCCACCGTAAATAGACACTATAAGGGTATGTGCGCACGTTGCTTTTTACCTGCTTTTTTGCTGCTTTTTCTTCTGCGCTGTTTAATGCCAAAATGGATGTGTTCTTCTATTCAAGCAAAGTCTATGGGAATTTGGGTTTCTTGTTCACACTATGTTGTTCAAAATGCTGCCTTTTTGAGGCAGAACTTTGGTCAAAAACTCAGCTTTTCAAAGAAGCAACATGTCAATTGTTTTTGCCATTTGGGTTTTGCACTGCAAAGCTGAGTTTTTGACCAAAGTTCTGCCACAAAAAGGCAGCATTTTGAACAACATAGTGTGAACAAGAAACCCAAATTCCCATAGACTTTGCTTGAATAGAAGAACACATCCATTTTGGCATTAAACAGCGCAGAAGAAAAAGCAGCAAAAAAGCAGGTAAAAAGCAGGTAAAAAGCAACGTGCGCACATACCCTAATACTGTGAAGAGTATAAAGTAAAATCTGGATCTACTCTTCGTAATATTACCCGTTGTATTTTTACATGAATGGGTGACTATGAAATATATCTCTTTGATGAGTCCATTTCTCTTTCTTTAAAGCCCTTTAATTCCACAGGATTATCAGATCTGTTGTATCGATTATCTGGTTTTATGAGATTGTGTTTAAAGCTCTTTTTCTAATTGCAGCTTCAGCTATTGCCATAAGTGGACAATCCTCAGCATATTTCCCGGATAAAAAATGCCAAGAAGCTGTCAGTATGGGGACAGAAAAGACCTATATAGATGAGTTTATTAAGGAGCTGGAGAACAATGGTATAACAAAAAATCACAAGAAAGAACTCAATATTCTTGTATGTGGATAATGATTCAGAGAAAATATAAGAAAAGGAATATTGATTTTTAAGCAGTTGCTATGTTGAGAATAATATTTGGAAGCTGTGGGGAATATGAATGGTTATTTGTACTTTCAATTTATATTTGAAGTTATCTTATTTGATACTGAAATTTGATCATGGGCGTATGTACCAAACGGAAATTTATACAGTTTACTTGTAGAAGAAAGCCCCAGACTTGGTTGCTCTAATCTCTTTATAACATGGTAGCTAAAGATGAACAGATCTTTTGAAATGTGAATTGACTGACACTGCAAATTCCCAAGAAATTTGATTTGTGGCAAATAAAAACTTGTGCAGTTCTAAATACTGGAAAGCTTGTTATAGCTTGCAAATGCATATGGAGGATAAGAGACCAAACTGTTCTGACCATAAGGGCTTATGCAGAGCCCCACGGGGTAGGTGGTTAACCTACTCATCGTCGGGCTGTTTCGGGCTGGGTCAAGCATTGTCACTGGTGGCCTTGCCCGGCTCCGTTGCCCTGAGGCGTACAGTAAATGGTGGGGGAATCGGGATAATGGGGAAAGTTTGTCTTAACGCCACCTGTGGTATGCACCAAGGAATAGCCGCCGCTGCCGGGTTCCTCTCCGGAGCAGGTGTTAAGGCAGCTGGGATGGTATCACTCCCCAGAGGCAGAGCGGGCCCCAGGTGGATGATGAGTGTGATAATGGCCATTGACGCCTAAGCGCTGAGTGGCGACACCGGTAAGTACGAGCCAACAAAGTCTCTGCGGGTTCAGGGTGTAGTTTACCCAAAACTTCAGCTGTCAGCCCGGTCACACTGGTCACTGCCATGACGGGCTCACGTCAATCCCTGATCTGTGTGAGGTCAGAACCAGTGCAGTAGTCTGTGGGCCCTTGCTCACTGAGCTTTGTAGTGTGGGTCCCTGTGGATTGAAGCACTTAGAATCCCTTCTGTACTAGGTAAATTACTGTTCCCTATGCCAGCAGCGGGGATCCCCTTGAGTCTGACCGTGATCTAGGCCTCGGGAGTCCTATATTCCACTTGGCTGTGGAAACTTGGGTGGACGAAGAAGCATGGAACCTCTCTGTCCGGCAGAATCTGGTGATGTAACGTGGAATTACACCACCCTAGAGTGCTGCACCCTGAACATTGCTGGTCCCGGGGAACTGACACGGTATCCTCCTCAGCGACCGTTATATTCCTATGTCCCACAAGAGCTACTGGGAAAGACGTCTGCTCACTTTCACTCCTGCTGGAGAACTCCTTGAAAATTATAAACTGTGTGTGACTCCTAATTCCCCCTGGTGGCTGCTCCTCCCCCTACCCAGGTCCTAAGTTAGTGGATTGGGGTCCCTGTTCTGATGGCATCCTGTAAATGCCACACACTGTTGGAAACCACTTTTATTCCCGACCCTAGCCCAGTCCCTAGTGGGGAAGGGGCAACCCATGTGTGTATGTGGTTGTGGATGATGAAACCGGTACTGACCTCCTTTTGGATCCATGATCAGCACCACACCCTTAGCGGGGTGCAGTACCCTGCGGCGACCTGAGCCTCAGGGGTGCCACAGTTACACTCTACAGATGTGAAAAAGACAGAGAACACTACTGATAACACTTTACAGAAAACAGAGACCTATCTAGTGACTGGAGATTAATAATGACTTTTTAGTACAAATCTTTCTTCACTTGGGCCAGCTGGCCTGTTATGGCCCATGTACTGGCCACCACTGTACAAGGTATGATAATCCATAAGGTGTTATAGCTGCAGGCATTATGGGGAAGCCTACTCGGCAATGCAAAATGACATTTGCCGGCTGAGCAGTGTGGAAAATAGTAACAGGTAGAGATGAGCAAACCCGAGGTTTGCTGTTCGGTGTTCATACCAAACACAGACTTTACAAAAGAAAAACTGAGTTTGGTTCTGGAGTTTGGATGATTAACGTATGCAAATCACTCACTTGTGCATCCCTGTGTTCGAGTACATTTGGTGCTCAGCCCAATGTGAGCCACTTGCAGTGTTTGATCGGCTCGCACTGGGGGTAACAACAGCCTGATCAGTAGTAGTAGTCTGCAAACAAAAAAAATGGAAGAATTCTGTTTATGTCTGGCTGCATGTGGGCAGAGACCTGAACTGCTCAATTAGTGACTTTCATTGGGGTTCAGTTCAAGTATGGGTATGAAACCAAACTTAATCTAAAGTCCGAGTGAACCCGCTTAACTGAACCTTCATGGATCCGCTCATCCCTAGTAATAGGCACGTTATTTATTTATATTTTTGCAAGCCGCAAATTGATTCTCAAAATGTTAGAATTCATGTGTAATCGTGAATTTCAGGAATTTCAACTCAAACTCAATCCTCTCCAAATTGATCCGCTCATCTCTAGTGGAAGTCACAGCCTATTCAGTAGTGGAGAATTCAAAAACACTACACCTATCTATCCTATGTGGCAAAAACACAGTTATGTATTAAGGCAACCTTGTTTTTCCTCTGGGACCCCCTAACTTCTATAGGTGCCAATTTCTTTTATTGATTTCAATTTTATGGACACTGACATGTTAATTTTACATTCACCTTTTTATCTCTTTTTATAAACTTAAGCCTAATCTTATGCCCAAAACACTTTGATTTACTCTAATAAGAATGACATATAATGTAACCAAAAACTGTCTTTACTTCTCACATTTGTATTTCGTAAACTTGTGATATTGTTTTACCAGAATTTTTTATTTCTTGTATTAGTAAGCACCCTAACTATATCATACATGACTAGGAATCTTTTTATAGGATATTTGACATATAGAGCTATAATGTATGCCACATGTATGCCAAAACATTAGAGCCAGACGATCACCTATATAAACTATGAAAGAATATGCTTTAAGCAGCAGAGGTAGAGAGATAACAATGTGTGCGAGACAATATGCTGGTATTACATATACGTATCTTTTATAAAGTAAGTATGGTAAAATGGATCTTAGGTTTTTGCATTCTTTTGTGATACAGAACTCCATCTTAATCACTACTCTACCCATACACACACACCCTTAGAATTAAATGATAAAGTTCTCATTCTACATTCACAAATCTGTGTTTATTTTTATATCCATGTGAAAAAAATAACTTTTCTTTCATGTGCCATACATTTTTAAAACATGTGGGTGTATGATCAATTTATGGATGTGTGTATGTCCTGTCCAAGAAAGAGTAGGTATGTACTGTCCATACTTTCAATATGCCATATTCTTGTCAGTGGCAGTCAGACTATTATCTATATAAACCTAACCAAAGCTCCTCATTTTTGTTTAAGGGTAAAATTATACATGTTCATTCAGTTATCATAACAAGCTGATGCTTGAACTGGGCCCAAAGAGTCATCTCCAAAATGGTGCTGTTCCCAAAAATGGAAGTCTCAGCATAAAAATATCTTCATAAATCCAAATGTCCCGTTTTTTACTCTGTGTTCAGACGAAATGTTATGACTGAGCCCTACCACTCACACGAAGATGATCAAACCAAGAGAGATGTAAAACCTGTAATCAACATGTCCCTAGTCAGACTAGAAGAAGCCCTAAATCTGACCCTGAATTGTCCCTGCCTGACCTAGGTTGGCAAACTAAGATTGCAGAATTGGCCACCCACACAACGTTGGCTGACCCTGGGTGACCTTAACTGCACCCTCAACTACAAAGACAATCTTACACTAAACATCAATTAATATAAATGAAGTACAAAGGCAGAAGGTGTCACACAGAGCTAAAAAATAGTTACCACAGTTTTTGATGTAAGACTGAAAAGGGAAGAAACTCAAAAGACTTACGAAATACCTTGAACCCCTAAATCCCAAACATAAAAGGACAGGGAAATTCTTGAAAGGAAACACACCAGCAAACCATAGGGAAAACCAATAATGATTATTCAGCAGGATTACCCTTAGCTAAAGAGCTGGGACTCCAAAGATACATCTATCCAAGAATATAGCTGGCACTGACTGCATGTGCATGGTGAGTATAAATAGCCACTCCCAAGATAAAGGTAAACCAAATTAGTAAGTGAACAA
The DNA here is from genome assembly GCF_048569485.1 of Anomaloglossus baeobatrachus. Classification (NCBI taxonomy): domain Eukaryota; kingdom Metazoa; phylum Chordata; class Amphibia; order Anura; family Aromobatidae; genus Anomaloglossus; species Anomaloglossus baeobatrachus. The sequence goes on from NC_134357.1 coordinate 182,854,228, forward strand.
AAAGAAATAAAAAGTAAAGCAAAGCAAAAGATAAGAAAGAGAAGAGAGCTATCAGCAATAGGGCAGAGACAAAACAGGCTGTGATTCAACAAAGAGGGAAACTGACCACACAACCAGAGGTCACCAGATCGAGACCCGGAGTCGAGCCATGAAAATAGAAATCTGAATATTTAAGAAAGTAAAAGGGAGGTTTTGTCGATCTTATGAAAAATTGTATTTGTCCAGAATTATTATGTAACTAAATGAAAAAACATACATTTTCCCATCTCACTTGTTTTGTTTTCATCTGTTACAGTGAGAATATTGAACAAACAGCTGAATATGTATGAAAAAGTTTAAAAAAATCATTTATGACATTTTGGAAACATATCAGTGATGAACATAGTCCTCCTTCTTTTCATTAATAACCATAAGCCTTCCATCCATGGAATATGTCAACTTTTTCGGTAATACAAACCACTGCCTCTCAGACAATAATTCGAGAGGTGCACTGTTTTCCTTCACCATAAATCTCCCATTTAAGAAGGGTTACTGAGTGTTCTCTATATGATTTAGGTCAGGAGAAAGTGGTCATGCCATTGTTCTTTCCTCGTTAACCCCTTACCGACATATGACATAATGGGACGTAATATGCCTGCTCCCTGACTTCGATGCGTGCTTGGCTGTGAACTTGTTAAATTCTGCTCTCAATATCTTGCAATGCCATTTAATGCATTCTCATTGGGGGGTGCATCATTCTATGTTCTCATCAGTGTTCCCTAGAAATGATTGTGGGGCACCAATTGGTTGCTATGACAGCCGGGGAACTGCTGAAGACCCCCATGCTTGTTATGACGGTTTTACTGTGAAAGTCAGTGTTTAGCTAGCATTCGATGAAGACATGTAACATGGCTCGAGGCAATAGCCATGGGCAAGGAACTCACTTTCAAAGTCGCAGCATGCTACAGAAAAATAGGATTCCTTGGTGTGTGTGTGTGTGTGTGTGTGTGTGTGTTTAATGGTGTTACAAGTTGCAGAGACCTCTAAGTTCAGTTTTGCCATGCTTTCCAAGTCACCGGTTCCTCTTGATCCCACTATGAGGAAGCCACACCAGCTCATAAAAACAAAGTCCTTTTCACCAACCAAACTTATTTATAGTGAGTAGCAGGAAATGAGCTAGTCATTTTCTTTGGTACAATAGAAAGGCACATTCCCAATGGTTATGGACAGTAATACAGTACTTGAAAAAAAGATTACAGATGAATAGCATGGCAATAGTTGTGCCTCCATACTGTTAGGAACTAACGTAAGGGTGCTCTTGCTAGTTACCACCTTACTAGACATACCACCAGTCTGGCTGAATCCACCTCCTCTTCAAGGCTGCCCTTCAGAACCCAGTACATTACTGCTGCATTACAGCTTGTTCCTTACTAAAGTGTCCCTATTCACCTGCTTCAGAGAACTGCAGCCACTGTAAGCTACTTACTGATGCTTGCTCCCTTGTCTTTGGTAACACACGCAAAGTTGTTTTCCTTTCTATGATGGTGTCCTCACTCCTTCATAGCTCACCATTTACCTTCTTTAGGACGCTTTACACGCTGCGATCTCGCTAGCGAGATCGCTAGCGTGCGTACCCGCCCCTGTCGATTGTGCGTCACGGGCAAATCGCTGCCCGTGGCGCACAACATCGCTAGTTCCCTTCACACTTCTTACCTGCCTAGCGATGTTGCTGTGACCGGCGAACCGCCTCCTTTCTAAGGGGGGCGGTTTGTTCGGCGTCACAGTGACGTCACTAAGCGGCCGCCCAATAGAAGCGGAGGGGCGGAGATGAGCGGAACGAACATCCCGCCCACCTCCTTCCTTCCTCATTGCGGGCGGCCGCAGGTACGGTGAGGTTCCTCGTTCCTGCGGTGTCACATATTGCTATATGTGCTGCCGCAGGAACGACGAACAACCTGCATCCTGCAACAGGAATGATATTTGGGAACTGGACAACGTGTCAACGAGCAACGATAAGGTGAGTCTTTTTGCTCATTAGCGGTCACTCATACATTCCACACGCAACAACGTCGCTAACGAGGCCGGATGTGCGTCACGAACTCCGTGACCCCAACGACATCGCGTTAGCAATGTCGCTGCGTGTAAAGCGGCCTTTAGAGCCTGCTAAACAGAATTAGTTTTTCTCAGTATCTCCATAAAACTACTCCCTCTCCCTTGCTGGCTAGTTATTAACCCTGTCCTATCAAAACACAGAACACTGCAGCCCAAAGGGGAATTAACACGTTACCCAGAGGCAATCAAATAATTGAATCACATTTCACTTTACAATAAAATGCAGGGATCTTCATAGGGGCATGACAAAAGCTATCAGATGATCACAAGTTAAAGTTTCCTGCGGCAATTATCAAATACAGTAAAGAAAAAAAAATAAATGTTTTAAAAAATATGAAATAAATGAAAAATATAGTTAGGTCAAGAAATATTTGGACACTCACAGATTGTTTTTGTGATCTGGACTCGGCATACCACCATTTTTTATTTAATGTGAAACAACTAAGATGCAATTGAAATGTAGAAATTCAAGTATAATTAAGGGGATTGAACAAAAATATTCTGCGAAACGTTTAGGTATTGCAACCATCTTACTACAAAGCCTCCTCATTTCAATGCTGGGTTTCCACCTTTGTGATGCTTGTCAGGTCTTTGCTGCATATGTCTTCAGTTGTTGCTTGTTTGTGGGTCTTTCTTCTTTCCGTTTTGTCTTAAGTTTGTGAAATGCCTGCTCGATGGGATTGAGATCTGGTGATTGACTCTGCCATTACAGAATACTCCACATCTGTGCCTTAAAAACTCTTGGGCTACTTTCACAGTATTATGAACATAAACGACAGGGTATTGATCCAGGGAACTAGTCTGATTGCCGGATGTGGAGTCAGGAAGGACATTTTTCCCCATTGGAACTTGTTTGCCACATTGGGTTTTTTTTTGCCTTCCTCTGGATCAACATGTTAGGCTACGGGTTGAACTAGATGGACTTAGAGTCTCCCTTCAACCTTAAAAACTATGATACTATGATACTATGATACTAAATCACTCACACACATGAGAAATGGAAAAGAAAAAGGTGTGGCAGAACTCAACTTGTCCCTGTACAGACTGAAAGACTCTAGCTGCACAACTAACAGCACCACCTCAGACTTTGTTCCTTAAAAGGCTGTCATGGGTTTGTAATTCATGTTTGAGGACCAGAGGGGAGGCCACAACACATTGCCTACAAGGGGATAGAAGGGTGTGCCGGCCACAAATAGAAACTTAAGGGTGCTTTACATGCTGCGACATCGCTAGCGATTGCTAGCGATGTTGAGCGCGATATCACCCGCCCCCGTCATACGTGCGACATTTGGTGATTGCTGCCGTAGCGAACATTATCGCTACGGCAGCGTCACACGCACATACTTGCTCAGCGACGTCACTGTGACCACCAAACAATCCCTCCTTCAAGGGGGAGGTGCGTTCGCGTCACCGCGACGTCACTAAGCGGCCGTCCAATAGAAGCAGAGGGGCGGAGATGAGTGGGACGTAACATCCCGCCCACCTCCTTCCTTCTGTTTTGCCGGTGGATACAGGTAAGGAGATGTTTGTCGTTCCTGCGGTGACACACATAGTGATGTTTGCTGCTGCAGGAACGACAAACAACATCGTACCGGCAGCAGCAACGATATTAAGGAAAGGATCGACGTGTCAACGATCCCCGTTTTTTGATGATTTTGTGATCGTTGATCGTCGCTCCTTGGTGTCACACACTGCAATGTCGCTACCGGCGCCGGATGTGCATCACTAACGACGTGACCCCGACGATATATCGGTAGCCATGTCGCAGCATGTAAAGCACCCTTGTGTGCAAACCAAAAAAGGAACACAAAGACCATAGGAATTATTAGCATTTGGACAGGGAAGAAAAGGCAATAGTTGAACAGACAGAGGAACCTATCACGGAACCTATCACGAAACCACAGGTCACCAGATCGAATCCCCAAACTGAGTCATGACATGAAGAATGTTTAGGGTCATTGGCCATCTAACTGTGAAGTGCCGTCAAATCAACCTTGCTGCATTTGATTGAATTTGAGCTGAGTATAGCCCGTTATATAGCCCTATACACTTCATTGGCAGTCACGCAGCTGTATAACTTGTAGATGAGGGCCAGAGAGAGCATGTGCTACACTGGATGGCAAGCACTGCATCAAGTAGCTTCTCCTTCTCTTCCTCCACTTTAACTTCATGCACAGAACAGACCTCAGAGGTGCCACCCCAATTACCCTTGTTTTCCCTCGTGCCCAACTAACTGTTGGAAACCACAGTTGAGCGTGTCTTCAGAGCTTTTCACACATTCTATTCCATGGACATCAGAGGTCTGCTCCAAAGATTCACAGATTCAAGAGGAGGAAAGCATCTGTAACAATGCCCAAAATCTTTGTCAGTTTGATTTGCGGTCAGACAAAGTAGGGTCCAAGCCGAATCCAGACCCTTGTCACCAAATGTGGAGGTAAAGATGATGAGACTCAGATACATGAGGCACACGCATACTGTACTGTGGTGTCAGGGCAGGAAGAGGAGGGTGACTGTCAGGGTGATGAGTGGGATGACAGAGAGGATGACAATGAGGTTGGAGATCCATCTTGGTGAGAACCCAGAGGCATGCAGCTGAGTAGATCAACAGAGGAGATGGAACAGGAAGACGGCAGGTTATGTTGCCGATTCCAGCACAAACACAAAGTGATGCAAGCATGGCAAGCACTGCATCCTCAGCCACAACTCTAGCTGAGGCGAGCAGCAGTCGCGGGTTTGCAGTTCGCAGACAGGATTGCTTATCCTGGGGCTTTTTGAGACCGCAAAGGATGACTCAACTTTTGTTATTTTTAAAGTTTGTAAACAACGACTCAGTAGAGCCAAAAAATCCAATAATTTGATTACTACATGCATGAACCGGCACATGCTCTACCAACATACGTTACTCTGGTAATCTTATCGCACTAAAATGCAGCCTTCGGGCATCCCCAACCACCGGCCCCCCATTAACCGCATCTGCTGCTTCTTTCTTCTCCATCACCATTAAAAGTGTTTTCATGCAAGTCTTTGGCCACAAAACCTCCACTTGCTTACCTGCTACAGTCGGGGGTGAGTGTGAGCCCATTAGCTGTTACGGAAGTGGACATGCATGGTGTTTTTGACCCATCTGAAACACCGAGCACACCACATGTCTCTCAATTCATCACAGCATCTCCTTCTACACCTCCCTCACAGTCCACCATTTTGACATGTACACCCCACTCCACCCTCTGTCAGTACAGCAGCGATCCCTAGGTCCCACAGTTGCGGTCACATAAAAGATTATGTCCTCCTACACATGCCAAAGCTAATAGCTTGTGTGACGCCCTGGCAAAACCAGGTAGTCACAAATAGGCCCCTGAATAACACCTTCCCTCACTAGGAAACGCACAGCCAACCATTAAACCCTGGTCACCCCCCTTAGTGAAAGATAGACACACCAGTGGGCATGACCAGGCGGTTGGAACATGCCGACCCAGGGGTCCAGACAGCCCGGGGGCAGGAAAGCAAGTCAGATCAGTTTTGTAGTTCAAGGACAGAGGAGTGTGGAGTGGAGGTCAGGCCTGTGTGTCAGACCTGAAGAAAACTGACAGGTACCTGGGTAGGAGCACTGGTGCCTTGGCTAGGAGGCAGACGGTGGTCTCTGTCAACAGGAGACAGGAAGACGGCTTGGTGGAACTGAGGTGGACCGGGCCAGGGTAGGAGCCCACCGGTACCGACACGGGGAACCGACCCGGAAACCGTAGCACAAAGGGGGGTACTCGGACCCTGAAGCCAGGAGCCAGAAACAAGTGGAACTGGTTAATTAACCGATTGAGGCCAGGACTAGAGGTCCTGCCCCACCCAAGGTCCCTCATAGAAGACAACAGCCCACCGATTAGGGATAAGTGGTCACCGCCAGGCCCATAGATCCTATGGGCCAGCGTCTGTGGGCACAGCTCCTTAGGCCACATCCAGCGGGGAGCGGACTCCTACATTTCAAACTGGGAAGTCTTTTCTACTTAAACGCTACAGGAAAAGGTACAAAAACTTGTGAACGAGGAGGGGTATTTTTCATGTTTTTCTGGAGTAAAAATTACTGCACCACACAATTGTGAAAAAAGTATACAGTTTTTATTATTACAAAAAATACAAAATACTGGAAATCACATGTGATTGCAGTTATTGATTAGACATACATAGATAAAATCCAATTAAATGAGACAGAGAAAAGACGGTCACAGGGAGGAAGACAGGCTACCCCTTAATTTCTGTGCAGGGAACAGGATAGTTAGATTATATCCCAGATGGCCATATAAATAACCAGAGAAACATAGGTATATCCCCTAAGATAGTAGAGTAATGGAGTGCTTATACATGAAAAGTAACCAACATGGTAAGGTCCAAATCAGGGCCTGAACACAATAGTATGTAACACCACCAGCGAGTACATAGCATAATATCAAGTAAAGAAAAAAAAAATTCATACAATGTGGATATTGGCACCTGAAGGACCTACCTGTGGTATGTATAGCACCCAAAGAGGGGAGTCTGTCAGCCTCACATGTGGACGCGGTCCCGACACGTGTTTCGCAGGTGCTTCAACGGTCACCATGGAAACCGGTGACCAACCTCCGGATCATGACTCCCCTGGACGTGGGGCCTCTGAGAGAGACTGCTGGGTAAGGAACTTATTACCCGGCCCGTGTGGGCAACACCCGGACCCGAACCCGTTTCCTGGACTGGGGAAAAGGGGTGCTGACCTGGTTTTTAGAGGCAGCATCAGGGCTAGGTTTGCTTGGGTGGGCAAAAATGAAAAGGTCCCGGTCCCATCCCGTTTCCGGTTAGTAAAATCTTTTAATGCAACGTTTAAGTAAACTGCCTCCTGTAAGGGAAGAAAACAAAAATATGCTTCATTGTACAAAAGTTATTATAATTGTAAATATGTCTTTTATCTTTTACAGTTCAAAAAGCAAAATAAACCGGTGGTGGTCGGACAGCCCGCGGACGGTCTATGGTTAACCAAGGGGGAGTGTGACGCCCTGGCCTGGCCAGGTAGTCAAAAATAGGGCCCTGCATTACACCTGTCCCTCATAGGTAACATACAGCCAAACATTTAAACCCTAGTCACCCCCCTCGGGGCTTGATGGACACACCAGGGGGCAGAACAAAGCGGTTGGAAGACGCCCACCGAGGAGTCTCAGACAGCCCAGGGCGGGAAAAAGCAAGTTTGTGTTTAGAGTCCAAGTTGGAGAGATGTGTGGGCTGGAGCTGTGTGCAGCTCCAGCAAAGGAGAGAAACCAATTTGAGCAGGTGCCGGGGTAGGAGCCCTGGTACCTTTGGCTAGGAGGCAGATGGCGGTCTCCGTCTGCAGGAGCCAGGAGGACAGCTCGGTGGAACCGAGGTGGACCGGGACAGGGTTGTAGCCCGCCGGTACTGACTCGGAAACCAGAGCACAAAGGGGGGTACTCAGACCCTGAAGCTAGGTCCAGAAGCTACTGGGGGCTAGGTAATTAACTGATTGCGACCAGGACTAGAGGTCCTGTCCCACCCAAAGTCCCGACTGAAGGCAACAGCCCAATGAGAGGGATAAACGGCCACCGCCAAGGCTCAGAGATCCCACGGGCCAGTGTCTGTGGGCAAAGGGCTCCTTAGGCGACAACAAGCCGGAAGCGGACTCCTGAAGTTGCAAGCACAGGCATTCAACCATCCAACACAGGTGCGGGAGAAAGACAGAGACCACCAGCCGTGTGGGGGACCAGACCGCAGCTGGCTGCAGGCACTGACCACCATCACCTTTGTTTACCAGAGACTCGTGTGTTTACTAATAGTGAGTACAAAAGCACCCTCCAGTCGCCCATCTCCCTGCACTGCTAAACAGCCCCCCCAACGGGTCCCGGGGCCACCATCCCTGCCCATGGAGGGGCTAACAACTTGCTGCGCAACATCTCCCCCGGGTGCCCTGTAACTGCAGCGGTGGTGTCCACCTTCACCACATCCCGTGGGTGGCGTCACGAACTTAACACGGCTCTGGCCTTACATCTACGTCCCCAAACCACAACCCCCCTTTTAGTTGAAGTGACTGCAAGACCCCCGGGTCCGGAGACCCTCGAGCCACCCACTGAAGGTCTGGATCCGAGCGGCTCGGCTGCTGAGCACAGGGCGGTACATTAGTGCTGACGATGCCATTATCAGCATCATTAATCCTGTCATCTACATGCCGGAACAGACTTTGAATAGTCTGTGGGAGGAGGTGGTTGTCCCAGAGGAAGAGTAGCAAGCAGAGGAGGATGCGGAAGGGGTACCAATATGTCTAAAGTCTGGACTATCATTGCACAGATGGGTGGCAAGGGAGGGTGGAGTACCAGGGGCATATTATAAAGGAAATTGATTCAGTCCAAGAATCTATATAATATAATCAATAATGCAAACAAGTGTCTGAAAAAATACAAAAGTATTTATTAATCATTGTGACACATAAAGGACATACACAGAAGGATGGTGAGTTAAAATCAAGACAGCAAAACAAGGGGCAGTATTACAAAGGGTGGGGCCTTATTTGAAGATATATATCCCATAAAAATTGGGCTATGGTAGAACGAAAGCTCAACCTAGTGAGAAGGTGAAAATCATGATAGCAGAGATCATGGATGTAAGGAACCATATATATTAATCCTTGAAAGGAATTGAGATGTCAAATGAATAGCAGTAGTTTTGTGGCATAGTAATAAGTAAGAATCTTAATATGATCAAATGCATGTATCACAAGAGATAATAATGAAAAATAAGTCAAAATTGATTGGTGCTAACAAGGTATGTATATAGTGAATTATAGCCAAATACGTTGATGGGTATTAACAATATGTATATATAGTGGGGATGTTCTTGAGCAAAAATATCTCATCAGGCTTCTGGAGCTTGGCCGCGTTTTTAATGTCATTATACACCCAGACCCAGCGCCACATTCCTGACATACGGCAGCCCCAGATGTGGATCCGTTTCATGTGGTGACTGTGGTGCATGCCCACAAATGGACCGGGCCCATGATTTTTGGAACTCCTCACGTTCAAAGACATACCACATCATGCATTTCATCAAGTGTTGGTCCTCTAATGTTGTATATTGGGCCACATGTCCATGTGGCCTAATATACATAGGTCTCACCACACGTGAATTGAGGGTACGGATTCTGGAGCATGTCCGCAACATTAAAAACACGGCCAAGCTCCAGAAGCCTGATGAGATATTTTTGCTCAAGAACATCCCCAAGCACTTCAAAGAAAAACATGGTTGCAATTGGAGGTGCCTCAAATTCCGTGGTATTGATAAGGTGAACCTGGGGATTAGAGGAGGTAATACCAAAAACAATTTGTACAAAAAGGAGGCCAGATGGATTACCACCCTAAACACTGTAAAGCCATTGGGCCTAAATGATGTTGTTAGCTTCAAACCGTTCCTCTGTTGATGATTGTTTCCCTTGGATTTGCCCTTCTTGTCCTGCAGCTCATTTCATTAATTTTAATATCACATATGTGCAATTTGCGCATTTTGTGTGGCATTTCATCGTGCTGGTGTCTTTTGCCAAAAAACTTTGATTTTCATTCTTTCATTTTTCTTTTCATAGATCGGGTGGTCTTTGGTCCTCTCCCCCCCTTTTTTCCACAATTCCCCCCTCCTTTTTTGGTACAACCCTTGCTGAGGAATCTATATTCACTGACACATCTCTATGAAGGCACCTGGGAAATTTCCATCATATTGTGTTTTCTATTGCCGATGTAGTATATCTCCTATTGCTGATATTATTGGTTCTGCAGTATAGAGCACATGTTGTATATGTACATAAACTATGTTCATTAGCTTGTGATTATTTAATTATATGTTTTTCCATTTTGCCCTTTTTCATTATGTCGCCCTCAGCCTTACGTCTGTGTGCGCGCTGGCGCCGTGATTCCCCTCCTCTCAGCACCTGACGTCCAATAGGTGTCCATGAGTTGCGCTTGCGCACCATGGTTCCCTGGACGCCGACGTGCTGATGAGGATGGGCATCGCTGTGCTGACGCGCGCCACCAGAGATGGGTAAGTGTTTACCTCTGACCTGTGCGCGCGCTGGCCCGGGGGATGATGGGCGCCGTCGGGTCGGCGTGCGCCGCCATAGGCTGGTAGGTGATGCTTGGGGGATGATTTAAGGCCGCCGGATTCACTGCTCTCCACACCTCAGACGAAGCCGTTGCGAAACGCGCGTCAGGTGTGGGCGGTGTACTCCGGTGGGGCCTCTTTACTTTGGTGGGTATTATCCCCTTACTGAGCTCCCTGTTTTTTCTGCAGTGATCAGTGGACTTGTGTTCATTTAATGTCTATTTAAACCTTGTTATGTACCCAATGGCTTTGTTTTTGTGGCTGGTGGACTATTTAGTCCTTTTGCATGTACCATTCATTAACTAGCAAGCATGAGTTTTCAACTGTAGGAATTTATTTCTGTCATATAAGTGGTTGTTCCCATTTACACTTGGTTATAACCCACTATATATACATATTGTTAATACCCATCAATGTATTTGGCTATAATTCACTATATACATACCTTGTTAGAACAAATCAATTTTGACTTATTTTTCATTATTATCTCTTGTGATACATGCATTTGACCATATTAAGATTCTTACTTATTACTATGCCACAAAACTACTGCTATTCATTTGACATCTCAATTCCTTTCATGGATTAATATATATGGTTCCTTACATCCATGATCTCTGCTATCATGATTTTCACCTTCTCACTAGGTTGAGCTTTCTTTCTACCATAGCCCAATTTTTATGGGATATTTATCTTCAAATAAGGCCCCACCCTTTGTAATACTGCCCCTTGTTTTGCTGTCTTGATTTTAACTCACCATCCTTTTGTGTATGTCCTTTATGTGTCACAATGATTAATAAATACTTTTGTATTTTTTCAGACACTTGTTTGCATTATTGATTATATTATATAGATTCTTGGACTGAATCAATTTCCTTTATAAATTGTTGATATGGTGATTTCGGTCAACTTATGACACATTTATGATGCATTTCTATATTTCATATTATCTAATCTACCAGGGGCATATTGCCACCGCGACTGGGCCCGGCAGGTTTTGGGGACACGACGCCTGCTCTGTAGAGAAACAGCTGGCTCCTTTCCGTGAGAGAGAAGCTGTGCTATTCCTTTAGTTTCAATCAGTAGCAAAGCCCAGAGGCTCAGAGAGGGCCCAGCCAGAGCTGCGCTTTTAACTATACCGGCGTGTGCAGCGCGCCAATATAGCTAATCTCTGCAGTAGTGCTGGGAGACAAGATCTCCCTGCACTGCTGCTGATCTCAGTACACACAGGACATCAGAGTCCCGGTGTGGTGACGTCATCGCAAAGCGCCAGGACTCATGTCTTGAGTGCGTGATAACAATGCTGTGATCCGCTCGTGCTGGAGCCATTAGGACCCTGGAGCAGGTGAGTATAATGTTTTCTTTCTCTCTTATTCTTTAATGCAGTATGGGGGACACATACATTATATATTCACACATAAAACCAGGATAGGGCCCAGGCTGGGAGACATATATATACCACCATGAGAGCCAGGCTAGGGAATGTCCCCCAGCCTGGCTCCCATGCTGGTATATATAATGTTCCCCAGTCTGGCTCCCATGATGGTATATATAATGTTCCCCAGTCTGGCTCCCATGATGGTATATATAATGTTCCCCAGTCTGGCTCCCATGCTAGTATATATAATGTCCTCCAGCCTGGCTCCCATGCTGGTATATATAATGTCCTCCTCGCGGTGCAATCCTTTGTCTCCCGGGACGGTCCTGTTTCTACTTTGCACAGCAGCCTCTTTAGTGCATGCACAGTACAAACTGCACAATAATGAACAGAGGGCGGCCGACAGTGTCGGACGTCACTGATGATGATGTCACACACAGCCAGCCCCCTCTTCAGCGGCCATACCTAAGTAGTTGTGGCTATGACTGGGGCCCTGGGGCTTAATGAAGCTAAGTGCCATATTTTTTGGACTATACGATGCTCTTTATCATAAGACACACCCCAGGTTTAAACAGCAGAAAAAAGAAAAAACATTTTTCCTATTAAAACTTCTCAGGCGGTGTAAAAGGGATCGGTCATTATTAATAATTTTAAAAGTACTAGGGTAGGATAGGGAGGTATAAATCTATTGTTAGTGTCTTTCTGCAGTGTACACTACAGTTGAAAAGTTTGGGGTCACTTACAGTCATGGCCAAAAGGTTTGAGAATGACACCAAAATTATATTTTCACATGATCTGTTGCCCTCTGGTTTTTAATTGTGTTTGTCTGATGTTTACATCACATACAGAAATATAATTGCAATCATATTATGAGTACCAAAAGGTTATATTGACAGTTAGAATGAGTTAATGCAGCAAGTCAATATTTGCAGTGTTGACCCTTCTTCTTCAGGACCTCTGCAATTCTCCCTGGCATGCTCTCAATCAACTACTGGACCAAATCCTGACTGATAGCTGTCCATTCTTGCATAAGCAATGCTTGCATTTTGCCAGAATTTGTTGTTTTTTGTTTGTCCATTCGTCTCTTGATGATTTCCCACAAGTTCTCAATGGGATTAAGATCTGGGGAGTTTCCAGGCCATGGACCCAAAATCTCTATGTTTTGTTCCATGAGCCATTTAGTGATCACATTTGCTTTATGGCAAGGTGCTCCATCATGCTGGAAAAGGCATTGTTGGGCGCCAAACTGCTCTTGGACAGTTGGGAGAAGTTGTTCTTGGAGGACATTCTGGTACCATTCTTTATTCATGGCTGTGTTTTTAGGCAAGACTGTGAGTGAGCCGATTCCCTTGGCTGAGAAGCAACCCCACTAGAGTTGAGCGCGGTTCGTGGTTCAAGGTTCTCCAGTTCGCGTCTCGAGTGATTTTGGGGGCTGTTCTAGATCGAACTAGAACTCGAGCTTTTTGCTAAAGCTCGATAGTTCTAGATACGTTCGACAACGGTTCTAGCAGCAAAAAAAACAGCTAATTCCTAGCTGGCTTTCCGCTGTAGTAGTGTAAGTCACTCTGTGACTCACACTATTATGACATTTCAGTGTATAGTGTGCGGGAACAGCGCATTCAGATCACTGCTGTATGTATAATGGCCATTTTTTTTTTTTCTTGTCTTCCTTCCCTAAGCGCGCGCGCGTGTTGTGGGGCGGGCCAGCATGTCAGCCAATCCCAGACACACACACAGCTAAGTGTACTTTTAGCCAGAGAGGCAACGGCATGTGTGATAGGATGTCCATGTCACATGTCCCTGCATTATAAAACCGGACATTTTCCTCCAGCACGCCATTATCTGCCTTCTGCGGCTTTGGTGTCAGAGATCACTGGCGCAGCTCCTATCGCCGATACTGCTGTATACATTCCATACACAGCGCTGGACAGCTTAGGGATAGCACTTTCTCTCAGTCCTTTTAAGGGCTCATACCGGCAGGGTCAGAGCCATAGGTGACAGGTCCGTGAAAACAGAGTTTAACAGCTACACAAGATGACAGCGTCTGTGTAGCTAAGCTCAGGGATTTCCTCGCTGCATTTCCCCATTAGGAGAGATAGAAAGGCAGGCTTCCTTTCCTCTACCCAGAGACCCACAACACTGCCACTGTACCCTCCTGCCCTTTGCACACTCCAACTCATTGTTACTAAGCCTTTATACTAGCAAACGCTGAGTGAACTTAGTGGCATCCTAAACGTGGCTGTTGGACTGCTGTATTGCCCCAGTAGTGCAAAGATATTTGCAGCACGTCTTCCTGCATTGCACACTCAAACTCATTGTTACTAAGCCATTATACTAGCAAACACTGAGTGAACTTAGTGGCATCCTAAACGTGGCTATTGGACTTCTGTATCGTCCCACAAGTGCAAAGATATTTGTAGCACGTCTGCCTGCATTGCACACTTAAACTCATTGTTACTAAGCCATTATACTAGCAAACACTGAGTGAACTTAGTGGCATCCTAAACGTGGCTATTGGACTTCTGTATTGTCCCACTAGTGTAAAGATATTTGCAGCATGTCTGCCTGCATTGCACACTCAAACTCATTATAACTAAGCCATTATACTAGCAAACACTGAGTGAACTTAGTGGCATCCTAAACGTGGCTGTTGGACTGCTGTATTGCCCCAGTAGTGCAAAGATATTTGCAGCACGTCTGCCTGCATTGCACACTCAAACTCATTATAACTAAGCCATTATACTAGCAAACACTGAGTGAACTTAGTGGCATCCTAAACGTGGCTATTGGAACTCTTTATCGTCCCACAAGTGCAAAGATATTTGCAGCACGTCTGCCTGTATTGCACACTCAAACTTAATGTTACTAAGCCATTATACTAGCAAACACTGAGTGAACTTAGTGGCATCCTAAACGTGGCTGTTGGACTTCTGTATCGTCCCACAAGTGCAAAGATATTTGCAGCACGTCTGCCTGCATTGCACACTCAAACTCATTGTTACTAAGCCATTATACTAGCAAACACAGAGTGAACTTAGTGGCATCCTAAACGTGGCTGTTGGACTGCTGTATTGCCCCAGTAGTGCAAAGATATTTGCAGCACGTCTGCCTGCATTGCACACTCAATTTCATTATAACTAAGCCATTATACTAGCAAACACTGAGTAAACTTAGTGGCATCCTAAACGTGGCTGTTGGACTTCTGTATCGTCCCACAAGTGCAAAGATATTTGCAGCACGTCTGCCTGCATTGCACACTCAAACTCATTATAACTAAGCCATTATACTAGCAAACACTGAGTGAACTTAGTGGCATCCTAAACGTGGCTGTTTGACTTCTGTATCGTCCCACAAGTGCAAAGATATTTGCAGCACATCTGCCTGCATTGCACACTCAAACTCATTGTTACTAAGCCATTATACTAGCAAACACTGAGTGAACTTAGTGGCATCCTAAACGTGGCTGTTGGACTGCTGTATTGCCCCAGTAGTGCAAAGATATTTGCAGCACGTCTGCCTGCATTGAACACTCAAACTCATTGTTACTAAGCCATTATACTAGCAAACACTGAGTGAACTTAGTGGCATCCTAAACGTGGCTGTTGGACTGCTGTATTGCCCCAGTAGTGCAAAGATATTTGCAGCACGTCTGCCTGCATTGCACACTTAAACTCATTGTTACTAAGCCATTATACTAGCAAACACTGAGTGAACTTAGTGGCATACTAGACGTGGCTATTGGACTTCTGTATCGTCCCACAAGTGCAAAGATATTTGCAGCACGTCTGCCTGCATTGCACACTCAAACTCATTGTTACTAAGCCATTATACTAGCAAACACTGAGTGAACTTAGTGGCATCCTAAACGTGGCTATTGGACTTCTGTATCGTCCCACTAGTGCAAAGATATTTGCAGCACGTCTGCTTGCATTGCACACTCAAACTCATTATAACTAAGCCATTATACTAAGAAACACTGAGTGACCGTAGTGGCATCCTAAACGTGGCTGTTGGACTGCTGTATTGCCCCAGTAGTGCAAAGATATTTGCAGCACGTCTGCCTGCATTGAACACTCAAACTCATTGTTACTAAGCCATTATACTAGCAAACACTGAGTGAACTTAGTGGCATCCTAAACGTGGCTATTGGACTGCTGTATTGCCCCAGTAGTGCAAAGATATTTGCAGCACGTCTGCCTGCATTGCACACTCAAACTCATTGTTACTAAGCCATTATACTAGCAAACACTGAGTGAACTTAGTGGCATCCTAGACGTGGCTATTGGACTTCTGTATCGTCCCACAAGTGCAAAGATATTTGCAGCACGTCTGCCTGCATTGCACACTCAAACTCATTGTTGCTAAGCCATTATACTAGCAAACACTAAGTGAACTTAGTGGCATCCTAAAGGTGGCTATTGGACTTCTGCATCGTCCCACTAGTGCAAAGATATTTGCAGCACGTCTGCTTGCATTGCACACTCAAACTCATTATAACTAAGCCATTATACTAGTAAACACTGAGTGAACTTAGTGGCATCCTAAACGTGGCTGTTGGACTGCTGTATTGCCCCAGTAGTGCAAAGATATTTGCAGCATGTCTGCCTGCATTGCACACTCAAACTCATTGTTACTAAGCCATTATACTAGCAAACACTGAGTGAACTTAGTGGCATCCTAAACGTGGCTGTTGGACTGCTGTATTGCCCCAGTAGTGCAAAGATATTTGCAGCACGTCTGCCTGCATTGCACACTCAAACTCATTATAACTAAGCCATTATACTAGCAAACACTAAGTGAACTTAGTGGCATCCTAAACGTGGCTGTTGGACTGCTGTATTCCCCCAGTAGTGCAAAGATATTTGCAGCACGTCTGCCTGCATTGCACACTCAAACTCTTTGTTACTAAGCCATTATACTAGCAAACACTGAGTTAAGTTAGTGGCATCCTAAACGTGGCTGTTGGACTGCTGTATTGCCCCAGTAGTGCAAAGATATTTGCAGAACGTCTTCCTGCATTGCACACTCAAACTCATTGTTACTAAGCCATTATACTAGCAGCACTGAGTGAACTTAGTGGCATCCTAACTGCGGCTATTGGACATCTGTATCGTCCCACAAGTGCAAAGATATTTGCAGCACGTCTGCCTGCATTGCACACTCAAACTCATTGTTACTAAGCCATTATACTAGCAAACACTGAGTGAACTTAGTGGCATCCTAAACGTGGCTATTGGACTTCTGTATCGTCCCACTAGTGCAAAGATATTTGCAGCACGTCTGCCTGCATTGCACACTCAAACTCATTATAACTAAGCCATTATACTAGCAAACACTGAGTGAACTTAATGGCATCCTAAACGTGGCTGTTGGACTGCTGTATTGCCCCAGTAGTGCAAAGATATTTGCAGCACGTCTGCCTGCATTGCACAATGAAACTCATTGTTACTAATCCATTATACTAGCAAACACTGAGTGAACTTAGTGGCATCCTAAACGTGGCTATTGGACTTCTGTATCGTCCCACTAGTGCAATGATATTTGCAGCACGTCTGCCTGCATTGCACACTCAAACTCATTATAACTAAGCCATTATACTAGCAAACACTGAGGTGACTTAGTGGCATCCTAAACGTGGCTGTTGGACTGCTGTATTGCCCCAGTAGTTCAAAGATATTTGCAGCACATCTGCCTGCATTACACACTCAAACTCATTATAACTAAGCCATTATACTAGCAAACACTGAGTGAACTTAGTGGCATCCCAAACGTGGCTGTTGGACTTCTGTATCGTCCCACAAGTGCAAAGATATTTGCAGCACGTCTGCCTGCATTGCACACTCAAACTCATTGTTACTAAGCCATTATACTAGCAAACACTGTGTGAACTTAGTGGCATCCTAAACGTGGCTGTTGGACTGCTGTATTGCCCCAGTAGTGCAAAGATATTTGCAGCACGTCTGCCTGCATTGCACACTCAAACTCATTATAACTAAGCCATTATACTAGAAAACACTGAGTGAACTTAGTGGCATCCTAAACGTGGCTGTTGGACTTCTGTATTGTCCCACAAGTGCAAAGATATTTGCAGCACGTCTGCCTGCATTGCACACTCAAACTCATTATAACTAAGCCATTATACTAGCAAACACTGAGTGAACTTAGTGGCATCCTAAACGTGGCTATTGGAACTCTTTATCGTCCCACAAGTGCAAAGATATTTGCAGCACGTCTGCCTGTATTGCACACTCAAACTTAATGTTACTAAGCCATTATACTAGCAAACACTGAGTGAACTTAGTGGCATCCTAAACGTGGCTATTGGACATCTGTATCGTCCCACAAGTGCAAAGATATTTGCAGCACGTCTGCCTGCATTGCACACTCAAACTCATTGTTACTAAGCCATTATACTAGCATACACTGAGTGAACTTAATGGCATCTTAAACGTGGCTGTTGGACTGCTGTATTGCCAAGGAGTGCAAAGATATTTGCATCACGTCTGCCTGCATTGCACACTGAAACTCATTGTTACTAATCCATTATACTAGCAAACACTGAGTGAACTTAGTGGCATCCTAAACGTGGCTGTTGGACTGCTGTATTGCCCCAGTATTGCAAAGATATTTGCAGCACGTCTGCCTGCATTGCACACTCAAACTCATTTTTACTAAGCCATTATACTAGCAAACACTGAGTGAACTTAGTGGCATCCTAAACGTGGCTGTTGGACTGCTGTATTGCCCCAGTAGTGGAAAGATATTTGCAGCACGTCTGCCTGCATTGCACACTCAAACTCATTATAACTAAGCCATTATACTTGCAAACACTGAGTGAACTTAGTGACATCCTAAGCGTGGCTGTTGGACTTCTGTATCGTCCCACAAGTGCAAAGATATTTGCAGCACGTCTGCCTGCATTGCACACTCAAACTCATTGTTACTAAGCCATTATACTAGCAAACACTGAGTGAACTTAGTGGCATCCTAAACGTGGCTATTGGACTTCTGTATCGTCCCACTAGTGCAATGATATTTGCAGCACGTCTGCCTGCATTGCACACGCAAACTCATTATAACTAAGCCATTATACTAGCAAACACTGAGTGGACTTAGTGGCATCCTAAACGTGGCTGTTGGACTGCTGTATTGCCCCAGTAGTGCAAAGATATTTGCAGCACATCTGCCTGCATTGCACACTCAAACTCATTATAACTAAGCCATTATACTAGCAAACACTGAGTGAACTTAGTGGCATCCTAAACGTGGCTGTTGGACTTCTGTATCGTCCCACAAGTGCAAAGATATTTGCAGCACGTCTGCCTGCATTGCACACTCAAACTCATTCTTACTAAGCCATTATACTAGCAAACACTGAGTGAACTTAGTGGCATCCTAAACGTGGCTGTTGGACTGCTGTATTGCCCCAGTAGTGCAAAGATATTTGCAGCACGTCTGCCTGCATTGCACACTCAAACTCATTATAACTAAGCCATTATACTAGAAAACACTGAGTGAACTAAGTGGCATCCTAAACATGGCTGTTGGACTGCTGTATTGCCCCAGTAGTGCAAAGATATTTGCAGCACGTCTGCCTGCATTGCACACTCAAACTCATTATAACTAAGCCATTATACTAGAAAACACTGAGTGTTCTTAGTGGCATCCTAAACGTGGCTGTTGGACTTCTGTATTGTCCCACAAAAGCAAAGATATTTGCAGCACGTCTGCCTGCATTGCACACTCAAACTCATTGTTACTAAGCCATTATACTAGCAAACACTGAGTGAACTTAGTGGCATCCTAAACGTGGCTGTTGGACTGCTGTATTGCCCCAGTATTGCAAAGATATTTGCAGCACGTCTGCCTGCATTGCACACTGAAAATCATTGTTACTAATCCATTATACTAGCAAACACTGAGTGAACTTAGTGGCATCCTAAACGTGGCTATTGGACTTCTGTATCGTCCCACTAGTGCAAAGATATTTGCAGCACGTCTGCCTGCATTGCACACTCAAACTCATTGTTACTAAGCCATTATACTAGCAAACACTGAGTGAACTTAGTGGCATCCTAAACGTGGCTATTGGACTTCTGTATCGTCCCACAAGTGCAAAGATATTTGCAGCACGTCTGCCTGCATTGCACACTCAAACTCATTGTTACTAAGCCATTATACTAGCAAACACTGAGTGAACTTAGTGGCATCCTAAACGTGGCTGTTGGACTGCTGTATTGCCCCAGTAGTGGAAAGATATTTGCAGCACGTCTGCCTGCATTGCACACTCAAACTCATTATAACTAAGCCATTAAACTAGCAAACACTGAGTGAACTTAGTGACATCCTAAGCGTGGCTGTTGGACTTCTGTATCGTCCCACAAGTGCAAAGATATTTGCAGCACGTCTGCCTGCATTGCACACTCAAACTCATTGTTACTAAGCCATTATACTAGCAAACACTGAGTGAACTTAGTGGCATCCTAAACGTGGCTATTGGACTTCTGTATCGTCCCACTAGTGCAATGATATTTGCAGCACGTCTGCCTGCATTGCACACTCAAACTCATTATAACTAAGCCAATATACTAGCAAACACTGAGTGGACTTAGTGGCATCCTAAACGTGGCTGTTGGACTGCTGTATTGCCCCAGTAGTGCAAAGATATTTGCAGCACATCTGCCTGCATTGCACACTCAAACTCATTATAACTAAGCCATTATACTAGCAAACACTGAGTGAACTTAGTGGCATCCTAAACGTGGCTGTTGGACTTCTGTATCGTCCCACAAGTGCAAAGATATTTGCAGCACGTCTGCCTGCATTGCACACTCAAACTCATTGTTACTAAGCCATTATACTAGCAAACACTGAGTGAACTTAGTGGCATCCTAAACGTGGCTGTTGGACTGCTGTATTGCCCCAGTAGTGCAAAGATATTTGCAGCATGTCTGCCTGCATTGCACACTCAAACTCATTATAACTAAGCCATTATACTAGAAAACACTGAGTGAACTTAGTGGCATCCTAAACGTGGCTGTTGGACTTCTGTATTGTCCCACAAAAGCAAAGATATTTGCAGCACGTCTGCCTGCATTGCATACTCAAACTCATTGTTACTAAGCCATTATACTAGCAAACACTGAGTGAACTTAGTGGCATCCTAAACGTGGCTGTTGGACTGCTGTATTGCCCCAGTATTGCAAGGATATTTGCAGCACGTCTGCCTGCATTGCACACTAAAAATCATTGTTACTAATCCATTATACTAGCAAACATTGAGTGAACTTAGTGGCATCCTAAACGTGGCTATTGGACTTCTGTATCGTCCCACTAGTGCAATGATATTTGCAGCACGTCTGCCTGCATTGCACACGCAAACTCATTATAACTAAGCCATTATACTAGCAAACACTGAGTGGACTTAGTGGCATCCTAAACGTGGCTGTTGGACTGCTGTATTGCCCCAGTAGTGCAAAGATATTTGCAGCACATCTGCCTGCATTGCACACTCAAACTCATTATAACTAAGCCATTATACTAGCAAACACGGAGTGGACTTAGTGGCATCCTAAACTTGGCTGTTGGACTGCTGTATTGCCCCAGTAGTGCAAAGATATTTGCAGCACATCTGCCTGCATTGCACACTCAAACTCATTATAACTAAGCCATTATACTAGCAAACACTGAGTGAACTTAGTGGCATCCCAAACGTGGCTGTTGGACGTCTGTATCGTCCCACAAGTGCAAAGATATTTGCAGCACGTCTGCCTGCATTGCACACTCAAACTCATTGTTACTAAGCCATTATACTAGCAAACACTGAGTGAACTTAGTGGCATCCTAAACGTGGCTGTTGGACTTCTGTATCGTCCCACAAGTGCAAAGATATTTGCAGCACGTCTGCCTGCATTGCACACTCAAACTCATTGTTACTAAGCCATTATACTAGCAAACACTGAGTGAACTTAGTGGCATCCTAAACGTGGCTGTTGGACTGCTGTATTGCCCCAGTACTGCAAAGATATTTGCAGCACGTCTGCCTGCATTGCACACTCAAACTCATTATAACTAAGCCATTATACTAGAAAACACTGAGTGAACTTAGTGGCATCCTAAACGTGGCTGTTGGACTTCTGTATTGTCCCACAAAAGCAAAGATATTTGCAGCACGTCTGCCTGCACTGCACACTCAAACTCATTGTTACTAAGCCATTATACTAGCAAACACTGAGTGAACTTAGTGGCATCCTAAACGTGGCTGTTGGACTGCTGTATTGCCCCAGTATTGCAAGGATATTTGCAGCACGTCTGCCTGCATTGCACACTGAAAATCATTGTTACTAATCCATTATACTAGCAAACATTGAGTGAACTTAGTGGCATCCTAAACGTGGCTATTGGACTTCTGTATCTTCCCACTAGTGCAATGATATTTGCAGCACGTCTGCCTGCATTGCACACGCAAACTCATTATAACTAAGCCATTATACTAGCAAACACTGAGTGGACTTAGTGGCATCCTAAACGTGGCTGTTGGACTGCTGTATTGCCCCAGTAGTGCAAAGATATTTGCAGCACATCTGCCTGCATTGCACACTCAAACTCATTATAACTAAGCCATTATACTAGAAAACAATGAGTGAACTTAGTGGCATCCTAAACGTGGCTGTTGGACTGCTGTATTGCCCCAGTAGTGCAAAGATATTTGCAGCACGTCTGCCTGCATTGCACACTCAAACTCATTATAACTAAGCCATTATACTAGAAAACACTGAGTGTTCTTAGTGGCATCCTAAACGTGGCTGTTGGACTTCTGTATTGTCCCACAAAAGCAAAGATATTTGCAGCACGTCTGCCTGCATTGCACACTCAAACTCATTGTTACTAAGCCATTATACTAGCAAACACTGAGTGAACTTAGTGGCATCCTAAACGTGGCTGTTGGACTGCTGTATTGCCCCAGTATTGCAAAGATATTTGCAGCACGTCTGCCTGCATTGCACACTGAAAATCATTGTTACTAATCCATTATACTAGCAAACACTGAGTGAACTTAGTGGCATCCTAAACGTGGCTATTGGACTTCTGTATCGTCCCACTAGTGCAATGATATTTGCAGCACGTCTGCCTGCATTGCACACTCAAACTCATTATAACTAAGCCATTATACTAGCAAACACTGAGTGGACTTAGTGGCATCCTAAACTTGGCTGTTGGACTGCTGTATTGCCCCAGTAGTGCAAAGATATTTGCAGCACATCTGCCTGCATTGCACACTCAAACTCATTATAACTAAGCCATTATACTAGCAAACACTGAGTGAACTTAGTGGCATCCCAAACGTGGCTGTTGGACGTCTGTATCGTCCCACAAGTGCAAAGATATTTGCAGCACGTCTGCCTGCATTGCACACTCAAACTCATTGTTACTAAGCCATTATACTAGCAAACACTGAGTGAACTTAGTGGCATCCTAAACGTGGCTGTTGGACTGCTGTATTGCCCCAGTAGTGCAAAGATATTTGCAGCACGTCTGCCTGCATTGCACACTCAAACTCATTATAACTAAGCCATTATACTAGAAAACACTGAGTGGACTTAGTGGCATCCTAAACGTGGCTGTTGGACTGCTGTATTGCCCCAGTAGTGCAAAGATATTTGCAGCACATCTGCCTGCATTGCACACTCAAACTCATTATAACTAAGCCACGATACTAGCAAACACTGAGTGAACTTAGTGGCATCCTAAACGTGGCTGTTGGACTTCTGTATCGTCTTACAAGTGCAAAGATATTTGCAGCACGTCTGCCTGCATTGCACACTCAAACTCATTATAACTAAGCCATTATACTAGAAAACACTGAGTGAACTTAGTGGCATCCTAAACGTGGCTGTTGGACTTCTGTATTGTCCCACAAAAGCAAAGATATTTGCAGCACGTCTGCCTGCATTGCACACTCAAACTCATTGTTACTAAGCCATTATACTAGCAAACACTGAGTGAACTTAGTGGCATCCTAAACGTGGCTGTTGGACTGCTGTATTGCCCCAGTATTGCAAGGATATTTGCAGCACGTCTGCCTGCATTGCACACTGAAAATCATTGTTACTAATCCATTATACTAGCAAACATTGAGTGAACTTAGTGGCATCCTAAACGTGGCTATTGGACTTCTGTATCGTCCCACTAGTGCAATGATATTTGCAGCACGTCTGCCTGCATTGCACACGCAAACTCATTATAACTAAGCCATTATACTAGCAAACACTGAGTGGACTTAGTGGCATCCTAAACGTGGCTGTTGGACTGCTGTATTGCCCCAGTAGTGCAAAGATATTTGCAGCACATCTGCCTGCATTGCACACTCAAACTCATTATAACTAAGCCATTATACTAGAAAACAATGAGTGAACTTAGTGGCATCCTAAACGTGGCTGTTGGACTGCTGTATTGCCCCAGTAGTGCAAAGATATTTGCAGCACGTCTGCCTGCATTGCACACTCAAACTCATTATAACTAAGCCATTATACTAGAAAACACTGAGTGTTCTTAGTGGCATCCTAAACGTGGCTGTTGGACTTCTGTATTGTCCCACAAAAGCAAAGATATTTGCAGCACGTCTGCCTGCATTGCACACTCAAACTCATTGTTACTAAGCCATTATACTAGCAAACACTGAGTGAACTTAGTGGCATCCTAAACGTGGCTGTTGGACTGCTGTATTGCCCTAGTATTGCAAAGATATTTGCAGCACGTCTGCCTGCATTGCACACTGAAAATCATTGTTACTAATCCATTATACTAGCAAACACTGAGTGAACTTAGTGGCATCCTAAACGTGGCTATTGGACTTCTGTATCGTCCCACTAGTGCAATGATATTTGCAGCACGTCTGCCTGCATTGCACACTCAAACTCATTGTTACTAAGCCATTATACTAGCAAACACTGAGTGAACTTAGTGGCATCCTAAACGTGGCTGTTGGACTGCTGTAATGCCCCAGTAGTGCAAAGATATTTGCAGCACGTCTGCCTGCATTGCACACTCAAACTCATTATAACTAAGCCACTATACTAGAAAACACTGAGTGAACTTAGTGGCATCCTAAACGTGGCTGTTGGACTTCTGTATTGTCCCACAAGTGCAAAGATATTTGCATCACGTCTGCCTGCATTGCACACTCAAACTCATTGTTACTAAGCCATTATGCTAGCAAACACTGAGTGAACTTAGTGGCATCCTAAACGTGGCTGTTGGACTGCTGTATTGCTCCAGTATTGCAAAGATATTTGCAGCACGTCTGCCTGCATTGCACACTCAAACTCATTTTTACTAAGCCATTATACTAGCAAACACTGAGTGAACTTAGTGGCATCCTAAACGTGGCTGTTGGACTGCTGTATTGCCCCAGTAGTGGAAAGATATTTGCAGCACGTCTGCCTGCATTGCACACTCAAACTCATTGTTACTAAGCCATTATACTAGCAAACACTGAGTGAACTTAGTGGCATCCTAAACGTGGCTATTGGACTTCTGTATCGTCCCACTAGTGCAATGATATTTGCAGCACGTCTGCCTGCATTGCACACTCAAACTCATTATAACTAAGCCATTATACTAGCAAACACTGAGTGGACTTAGTGGCATCCTAAACGTGGCTGTTGGACTGCTGTATTGCCCCAGTAGTGCAAAGATATTTGCAGCACATCTGCCTGCATTGCACACTCAAACTCATTATAACTAAGCCATTATACTAGCAAACACTGAGTGAACTTAGTGGCATCCTAAACGTGGATATTGGACTTCTGTATCGTCCCACTAGTGCAATGATATTTGCAGCACGTCTGCCTGCATTGCACACTCAAACTCATTATAACTAAGCCATTATACTAGCAAACACTGAGTGGACTTAGTGGCATCCTAAACGTGGCTGTTGGACTGCTGTATTGCCCCAGTAGTGCAAAGATATTTGCAGCACATCTGCCTGCATTGCACACTCAAACTCATTATAACTAAGCCATTATACTAGCAAACACTGAGTGAACTTAGTGGCATCCTAAACGTGGCTGTTGGACTTCTGTATCGTCCCACAAGTGCAAAGATATTTGCAGCACGTCTGCCTGCATTGCACACTCAAACTCATTGTTACTAAGCCATTATACTAGCAAACACTGAGTGAACTTAGTGGCATCCTAAACGTGGCTGTTGGACTGCTGTATTGCCCCAGTAGTGCAAAGATATTTGCAGCACGTCTGCCTGCATTGCACACTCAAACTCATTATAACTAAGCCATTATACTAGAAAACACTGAGTGAACTTAGTGGCATCCTAAACGTGGCTGTTGGACTTCTGTATTGTCCCACAAAAGCAAAGATATTTGCAGCACGTCTGCCTGCATTGCACACTCAAACTCATTGTTACTAAGCCATTATACTAGCAAACACTGAGTGAACTTAGTGGCATCCTAAACGTGGCTGTTGGACTGCTGTATTGCCCCAGTATTGCAAGGATATTTGCAGCACGTCTGCCTGCATTGCACACTGAAAATCATTGTTACTAATCCATTATACTAGCAAACATTGAGTGAACTTAGTGGCATCCTAAACGTGGCTATTGGACTTCTGTATCGTCCCACTAGTGCAATGATATTTGCAGCACGTCTGCCTGCATTGCACACGCAAACCTATTATAACTAAGCCATTATACTAGCAAACACTGAGTGGACTTAGTGGCATCCTAAACGTGGCTGTTGGACTGCTGTATTGCCCCAGTAGTGCAAAGATATTTGCAGCACATCTGCCTGCATTGCACACTCAAACTCATTATAACTAAGCCATTATACTAGAAAACAATGAGTGAACTTAGTGGCATCCTAAACGTGGCTGTTGGACTGCTGTATTGCCCCAGTAGTGCAAAGATATTTGCAGCACGTCTGCCTGCATTGCACACTCAAACTCATTATAACTAAGCCATTATACTAGAAAACACTGAGTGTTCTTAGTGGTATCCTAAACGTGGCTGTTGGACTTCTGTATTGTCCCACAAAAGCAAAGATATTTGCAGCACGTCTGCCTGCATTGCACACTCAAACTCATTGTTACTAAGCCATTATACTAGCAAACACTGAGTGAACTTAGTGGCATCCTAAACGTGGCTGTTGGACTGCTGTATTGCCCCAGTATTGCAAAGATATTTGCAGCACGTCTGCCTGCATTGCACACTGAAAATCATTGTTACTAATCCATTATACTAGCAAACACTGAGTGAACTTAGTGGCATCCTAAACGTGGCTATTGGACTTCTGTATCGTCCCACTAGTGCAATGATATTTGCAGCACGTCTGCCTGCATTGCACACTCAAACTCATTATAACTAAGCCATTATACTAGCAAACACTGAGTGGACTTAGTGGCATCCTAAACGTGGCTGTTGGACTGCTGTATTGCCCCAGTAGTGCAAAGATATTTGCAGCACATCTGCCTGCATTGCACACTCAAACTCATTATAACTAAGCCATTATACTAGCAAACACTGAGTGAACTTAGTGGCATCCCAAACGTGGCTGTTGGACGTCTGTATCGTCCCACAAGTGCAAAGATATTTGCAGCACGTCTGCTTGCATTGCACACTAAAACTCATTGTTACTAAGCCATTATACTAGCAAACACTGAGTGAACTTAGTGGCATCCTAAACGTGGCTGTTGGACTGCTGTATTGCCCCAGTAGTGCAAAGATATTTGCAGCACGTCTGCCTGCATTGCACACTCAAACTCATTATAACTATGCCATTATACTAGAAAACACTGAGTGAACTTAGTGGCATCCTAAACGTGGCTGTTGGACTTCTGTATTGTCCCACAAGTGCAAAGATATTTGCAGCACGTCTGCCTGAATTGCACACTCAAACTGATTGTTACTAAGCCATTATGCTAGCAAACACTGAGTGAACTTAGTGGCATCCTAAACGTGGCTGTTGGACTGCTGTATTGCTCCAGTATTGCAAAGATATTTGCAGCACATCTGCCTGCATTGCACACTCAAACTCATTTTTACTAAGCCATTATACTAGCAAACACTGAGTGAACTTAGTGGCATCCTAAACGTGGCTGTTGGACTGCTGTATTGCCCCAGTAGTGGAAAGATATTTGCAGCACGTCTGCCTGCATTGCACACTCAAACTCATTATAACTAAGCCATTATACTAGCAAACACTGAGTGGACTTAGTGGCATCCTAAACGTGGCTGTTGGACTGCTGTATTGACCCAGTAGTGCAAAGATATTTGCAGCACATCTGCCTGCATTGCACACTCAAACTCATTATAACTAAGCCATTATACTAGCAAACACTGAGTGAACTTAGTGGCATCCTAAACGTGGCTGTTGGACTTCTGTATCGTCCCACAAGTGCAAAGATATTTGCAGCACGTCTGCCTGCATTGCACACTCAAACTCATTGTTACTAAGCCATTATACTAGCAAACACTGAGTGAACTTAGTGGCATCCTAAACGTGGCTGTTGGACTTCTGTATTGTCCCACAAAAGCAAAGATATTTGCAGCACGTCTGCTTGCATTGCACACTCAAACTCATTGTTACTATGCCATTATACTAGCAAACACTGAGTGAACTTAGTGGCATCCTAAACGTGGCTGTTGGACTGCTGTATTGCCCCAGTATTGCAAGGATATTTGCAGCACGTCTGCCTGCATTGCACACTGAAAATCATTGTTACTAATCCATTATACTAGCAAACATTGAGTGAACTTAGTGGCATCCTAAACGTGGCTATTGAACTTCTGTATCGTCCCACTAGTGCAATGATATTTGCAGCACGTCTGCCTGCATTGCACACTCAAACTCATTATAACTAAGCCATTATACTAGCAAACACTAAGTGGACTTAGTGGCATCCTAAACTTGGCTGTTGGACTGCTGTATTGCCCCAGTAGTGCAAAGATATTTGCAGCACACCTGCCTGCATTGCACACTCAAACTCATTATAACTAAGCCATTATACTAGCAAACACTGAGTGAACTTAGTGGCATCCCAAACGTGGCTGTTGGACGTCTGTATCGTCCCACAAGTGCAAAGATATTTGCAGCACGTCTGCCTGCATTGCACACTCAAACTCATTGTTACTAAGCCATTATGCTAGCAAACACTGAGTGAACTTAGTGGCATCCTAAACGTGGCTGTTGGACTGCTGTATTTCCCCAGTATTGCAAAGATATTTGCAGCACGTCTGCCTGCATTGCACACTCAAACTCATTTTTACTAAGCCATTATACTAGCAAACACTGAGTGAACTTAGTGGCATCCTAAACGTGGCTGTTGGACTGCTGTATTGCCCCAGTAGTGGAAAGATATTTGCAGCATGTCTGCCTGCATTGCACACTCAAACTCATTATAACTAAGCCATTATACTAGCAAACACTGAGTGAACTTAGTGACATCCTAAGCGTGGCTGTTGGACTTCTGTATCGTCCCACAAGTGCAAAGATATTTGCAGCACGTCTGCCTGCATTGCACACTCAAACTCATTGTTACTAAGCCATTATACTAGCAAACACTGAGTGAACTTAGTGGCATCCTAAACGTGGCTGTTGGACTGCTGTATTGCCCCAGTAGTGCAAAGATATTTGCAGCACGTCTGCCTGCATTGCACACTCAAACTCATTATAACTAAGCCATTATACTAGAAAACACTGAGTGAACTTAGTGGCATCCTAAACGTGGCTGTTGGACTTCTGTATTGTCCCACAAAAGCAAAGATATTTGCAGCACGTCTGCCTGCATTGCACACTCAAACTCATTGTTACTAAGCCATTATACTAGCAAACACTGAGTGAACTTAGTGGCATCCTAAACGTGGCTGTTGGACTGCTGTATTGCCCCAGTATTGCAAGGATATTTGCAGCACGTCTGCCTGCATTGCACACTGAAAATCATTGTTACTAATCCATTATACTAGCAAACATTGAGTGAACTTAGTGGCATCCTAAACGTGGCTATTGGACTTCTGTATCGTCCCACTAGTGCAATGATATTTGCAGCACGTCTGCCTGCATTGCACACGCAAACTTATTATAACTAAGCCATTATACTAGCAAACACTGAGTGGACTTAGTGGCATCCTAAACGTGGCTGTTGGACTGCTGTATTGCCCCAGTAGTGCAAAGATATTTGCAGCACATCTGCCTGCATTGCACACTCAAACTCATTATAACTAAGCCATTATACTAGAAAACAATGAGTGAACTTAGTGGCATCCTAAACGTGGCTGTTGGACTGCTGTATTGCCCCAGTAGTGCAAAGATATTTGCAGCACGTCTGCCTGCATTGCACACTCAAACTCATTATAACTAAGCCATTATACTAGAAAACACTGAGTGTTCTTAGTGGTATCCTAAACGTGGCTGTTGGACTTCTGTATTGTCCCACAAAAGCAAAGATATTTGCAGCACGTCTGCCTGCATTGCACACTCAAACTCATTGTTACTAAGCCATTATACTAGCAAACACTGAGTGAACTTAGTGGCATCCTAAACGTGGCTGTTGGACTGCTGTATTGCCCCAGTATTGCAAAGATATTTGCAGCACGTCTGCCTGCATTGCACACTGAAAATCATTGTTACTAATCCATTATACTAGCAAACACTGAGTGAACTTAGTGGCATCCTAAACGTGGCTATTGGACTTCTGTATCGTCCCACTAGTGCAATGATATTTGCAGCACGTCTGCCTGCATTGCACACTCAAACTCATTATAACTAA
This sequence comes from Anomaloglossus baeobatrachus, assembly GCF_048569485.1. Taxonomy (NCBI): domain Eukaryota; kingdom Metazoa; phylum Chordata; class Amphibia; order Anura; family Aromobatidae; genus Anomaloglossus; species Anomaloglossus baeobatrachus. The sequence continues at coordinate 182,884,588 of NC_134357.1, forward strand.
GCCATTATACTAGCAAACACTGAGTGGACTTAGTGGCATCCTAAACGTGGCTGTTGGACTGCTGTATTGCCCCAGTAGTGCAAAGATATTTGCAGCACATCTGCCTGCATTGCACACTCAAACTCATTATAACTAAGCCATTATACTAGCAAACACTGAGTGAACTTAGTGGCATCCCAAACGTGGCTGTTGGACGTCTGTATCGTCCCACAAGTGCAAAGATATTTGCAGCACGTCTGCTTGCATTGCACACTAAAACTCATTGTTACTAAGCCATTATACTAGCAAACACTGAGTGAACTTAGTGGCATCCTAAACGTGGCTGTTGGACTGCTGTATTGCCCCAGTAGTGCAAAGATATTTGCAGCACGTCTGCCTGCATTGCACACTCAAACTCATTATAACTAAGCCATTATACTGGAAAACACTGAGTGAACTTAGTGGCATCCTAAACGTGGCTGTTGGACTTCTGTATTGTCCCACAAGTGCAAAGATATTTGCAGCACGTCTGCCTGAATTGCACACTCAAACTGATTGTTACTAAGCCATTATGCTAGCAAACACTGAGTGAACTTAGTGGCATCCTAAACGTGGCTGTTGGACTGCTGTATTGCTCCAGTATTGCAAAGATATTTGCAGCACATCTGCCTGCATTGCACACTCAAACTCATTTTTACTAAGCCATTATACTAGCAAACACTGAGTGAACTTAGTGGCATCCTAAACGTGGCTGTTGGACTGCTGTATTGCCCCAGTAGTGGAAAGATATTTGCAGCACGTCTGCCTGCATTGCACACTCAAACTCATTATAACTAAGCCATTATACTAGCAAACACTGAGTGGACTTAGTGGCATCCTAAACGTGGCTGTTGGACTGCTGTATTGACCCAGTAGTGCAAAGATATTTGCAGCACATCTGCCTGCATTGCACACTCAAACTCATTATAACTAAGCCATTATACTAGCAAACACTGAGTGAACTTAGTGGCATCCTAAACGTGGCTGTTGGACTTATGTATCGTCCCACAAGTGCAAAGATATTTGCAGCACGTCTGCCTGCATTGCACACTCAAACTCATTGTTACTAAGCCATTATACTAGCAAACACTGAGTGAACTTAGTGGCATCCTAAACGTGGCTGTTGGACTTCTGTATCGTCCCACAAGTGCAAAGATATTTGCAGCACGTCTGCCTGCATTGCACACTCAAACTCATTGTTACTAAGCCATTATACTAGCAAACACTGAGTGAACTTAGTGGCATCCTAAACGTGGCTGTTGGACTTCTGTATTGTCCCACAAAAGCAAAGATATTTGCAGCACGTCTGCTTGCATTGCACACTCAAACTCATTGTTACTATGCCATTATACTAGCAAACACTGAGTGAACTTAGTGGCATCCTAAACGTGGCTGTTGGACTGCTGTATTGCCCCAGTATTGCAAGGATATTTGCAGCACGTCTGCCTGCATTGCACACTGAAAATCATTGTTACTAATCCATTATACTAGCAAACATTGAGTGAACTTAGTGGCATCCTAAACGTGGCTATTGAACTTCTGTATCGTCCCTCTAGTGCAATGATATTTGCAGCACGTCTGCCTGCATTGCACACTCAAACTCATTATAACTAAGCCATTATACTAGCAAACACTAAGTGGACTTAGTGGCATCCTAAACTTGGCTGTTGGACTGCTGTATTGCCCCAGTAGTGCAAAGATATTTGCAGCACACCTGCCTGCATTGCACACTCAAACTCATTATAACTAAGCCATTATACTAGCAAACACTGAGTGAACTTAGTGGCATCCCAAACGTGGCTGTTGGACGTCTGTATCGTCCCACAAGTGCAAAGATATTTGCAGCACGTCTGCCTGCATTGCACACTCAAACTCATTGTTACTAAGCCATTATGCTAGCAAACACTGAGTGAACTTAGTGGCATCCTAAACGTGGCTGTTGGACTGCTGTATTTCCCCAGTATTGCAAAGATATTTGCAGCACGTCTGCCTGCATTGCACACTCAAACTCATTTTTACTAAGCCATTATACTAGCAAACACTGAGTGAACTTAGTGGCATCCTAAACGTGGCTGTTGGACTGCTGTATTGCCCCAGTAGTGGAAAGATATTTGCAGCATGTCTGCCTGCATTGCACACTCAAACTCATTATAACTAAGCCATTATACTAGCAAACACTGAGTGAACTTAGTGACATCCTAAGCGTGGCTGTTGGACTTCTGTATCGTCCCACAAGTGCAAAGATATTTGCAGCACGTCTGCCTGCATTGCACACTCAAACTCATTGTTACTAAGCCATTATACTAGCAAACACTGAGTGAACTTAGTGGCATCCTAAACGTGGCTGTTGGACTGCTGTATTGCCCCAGTAGTGCAAAGATATTTGCAGCACGTCTGCCTGCATTGAACACTCAAACTCATTGTTACTAAGCCATTATACTAGCAAACACTGAGTGAACTTAGTGGCATCCTAAACGTTGCTATTGGACTTCTGTATCGTCCCACAAGTGCAAAGATATTTGCAGCACGTCTGCCTGCATTGCACACTCAAACTCATTGTTACTAAGCCATTATACTAGCAAACACTGAGTGAACTTAGTGGCATCCTAAACGTGGCTATTGGACTTCTGTATCGTCCCACTAGTGCAAAGATATTTGCAGCACGTCTGCCTGCATTGCACACTCAAACTCATTATAACTAAGACATTATACTAGCAAACACTGAGTGAACTTAGTGGCATCCTAAACGTGGCTGTTGGACTGCTGTATTGCCCCAGTAGTGCAAAGATATTTGCAGCATGTCTGCCTGCATTGCACACTCAAACTCATTGCTACTAAGCCATTATACTAGCAAACACTGAGTGAACTTAGTGGCATCCTAAACGTGGCTGTTGGACTGCTGTATTGCCCCAGTAGTGCAAAGATATTTGCAGCACATCTGCCTGCATTGCACACTCAAACTCATTATAACTAAGCTATTATACTAGCAAACACTGAGTGAACTTAGTGGCATCCTAAACGTGGCTGTTGGACTTCTGTATCGTCCCACAAGTGCAAAGATATTTGCAGCACGTCTGCCTGCATTACACACTCAAACTCATTGTTACTAAGCCATTATACTAGCAAACACAGAGTGAACTTAGTGGCATCCTAAACGTGGCTGTTGGACTGCTGTATTGCCCCAGTAGTGCAAAGATATTTGCAGCACGTCTGCCTGCATTGCACACTCAATTTCATTATAACTAAGCCATTATACTAGCAAACACTGAGTAAACTTAGTGGCATCCTAAACGTGGCTGTTGGACTTCTGTATCGTCCCACAAGTGCAAAGATATTTGCAGCACGTCTGCCTGCATTGCACACTCAAACTCATTATAACTAAGCCATTATACTAGCAAACACTGAGTGAACTTAGTGGCATCCTAAACGTGGCTATTGGACTTCTGCATCGTCCCACAAGTGCAAAGATATTTGCAGCACGTCTTCCTGCATTGCACACTCAAACTCATTGTTACTAAGCCATTATACTAGCAAACACTGAGTGAACTTGGTGGCATCCTAAACGTGGCTATTGGACTTCTGTATCGTCCCACTAGTGCAAAGATATTTGCAGCACGTCTGCTTGCATTGCACACTCAAACTCATTATAACTAAGCCATTATACTAGCAAACACTGAGTGAACTTAATGGCATCCTAAACGTGGCTGTTGGACTGCTGTATTGCCCCAGTAGTGCAAAGATATTTGCAGCATGTCTGCCTGCATTGCACATTCAAACTCATTGTTACTAAGCCAATATACTAGCAAACACTGAGTGAACTTAGTGGCATCCTAAATGTGGCTGTTGGACTGCTGTATTGCCCCAGTAGTGCAAAGATATTTGCAGCACGTCTGCCTGCATTGCATTGCACACTCAAACTCATTGTTACTAAGCCATTATACTAGCAAACACTGAGTGAACTTAGTGGCATCCTAAACGTGGCTATTGGACTTCTGTATCATCCCACTAGTTCAAAGATATTTGCAGCACGTCTGCCTGCATTGCACACTCAAACTCATTGTTACTAAGCCATTGTACTAGCAAACACTGAGTGAACTTAGTGGCATCCTAAACGTGGCTATTGGACTTCTGTATCGTCCCACTAGTGCAAAGATATTTGCAGCACGTCTGCCTGCATTGCACACTCAAACTCATTATAACTAAGCCATTATACTAGCAACACTGAGTGAACTTAGTGACATCCTAAACGTGGCTGTTGGACTGCTGTATTGCCCCAGTAGTGCAAAGATATTTGCAGCACGTCTGCCTGCATTGCACACTCAAACTCATTGTTACTAAGCCATTATACTAGCAAACACTGAGTTAAGTTAGTGGCATCCTAAACATGGCTGTTGGACTGCTGTATTGCCCCAGTAGTGCAAAGATATTTGCAGCACGTCTGCCTGCATTGCACACTGAAACTCATTGTTACTAATCCATTATACTAGCAAACACTGAGTGAACTTAGTGGCATCCTAAACGTGGCTATTGGACTTCTGTATCGTCCCACTAGTGCAATGATATTTGCAGCACGTCTGCCTGCATTGCACACTCAAACTCATTGTTACTAAGCCATTATACTAGCAATCACTGAGTGAACTTAGTGGCATCCTAAACGTTGCTATTGGACTTCTGTATCGTCCCACAAGTGCAAAGATATTTACAGCACGTCTGCCTGCATTGCACACTCAAACTTATTGTTACTAAGCCATTATACTAGCAAACACTGAGTGAACTTAGTGGCATCCTAAACGTGGCTATTGGACATCTGTATCATCCCACAAGTGCAAAGATATTTGCAGCACGTCTGCCTGCATTGCACACTCAAACTCATTGTTACTAAGCCATTATACTAGCAAACACTGAGTGAACTTAGTGGCATCCTAAACGTGGCTATTGGACTTCTGTATCGTCCCACTAGTGCAAAGATATTTGCAGCACGTCTGCCTGCATTGCACACTCAAACTCATTATAACTAAGCCATTATACTAGCAAACACTGAGTGAACTTAATGGCATCTTAAACGTGGCTGTTGGACTGCTGTATTGCCCCAGTAGTGCAAAGATATTTGCAGCACGTCTGCCTGCATTGCACACTGAAACTCATTGTTACTAATCCATTATACTAGCAAACACTGAGTGAACTTAGTGGCATCCTAAACGTGGCTATTGGACTTCTGTATCGTCCCACTAGTGCAATGATATTTGCAGCATGTCTGCCTGCATTGCACACTCAAACTCATTATAACTAAGCCATTATACTAGCAAACACTGAGTGGACTTAGTGGCATCATAAACGTGACTGTTGGACTGCTGTATTGCCCCAGTAGTGCAAAGATATTTGCAGCATACCTGCCTGCATTGCAAACTCATTATAACTAAGCCATTATACTAGCAAACACTGAGTGAACTTAGTGGCATCCTAAACGTGGCTGTTGGACTGCTGTATTGCCCCAGTATTGCAAAGTTATTTGCAGCACCTCTGCCTGCATTGCACACTCAAACTCATTTTTACTAAGCCATTATACTAGCAAACACTGAGTGAACTTAGTGGCATCCTAAACGTGGCTGTTGGACTGCTGTATTGCCCCAGTAGTGAAAAGATATTTGCAGCACGTCTGCCTGCATGGCACACTCAAACTCATTATAACTAAGCCATTATACTAGCAAACACTGAGTGAACTTAGTGACATCCTAAGCGTGGCTGTTGGACTTCTGTATCGTCCCACAAGTGCAAAGATATTTGCAGCACGTCTGCCTGCATTGCACACTCAAACTCATTGTTACTAAGCCATTATACTAGCAAACACTGAGTGAACTTAGTGGCATCCTAAACGTGGCTATTGGACTTCTGTATCGTCCCACAAGTGCAAAGATATTTGCAGCACGTCTGCCTGCATTGCACACTCAAACTCATTGTTACTAAGCCATTATACTAGCAAACACTGAGTGAACTTAGTGGCATCCTAAACGTGGCTGTTGGACTGCTGTATTGCCCCAGTAGTGGAAAGATATTTGCAGCACGTCTGCCTGCATGGCACACTGAAACTCATTATAACTAAGCCATTATACTAGCAAACACTGAGTGAACTTAGTGACATCCTAAGCGTGGCTGTTGGACTTCTGTATCGTCCCACAAGTGCAAAGATATTTGCAGCACGTCTGCCTGCATTGCACACTCAAACTCATTGTTACTAAGCCATTATACTAGCAAACACTGAGTGAACTTAGTGGCATCCTAAACGTGGCTATTGGACTTCTGTATCGTCCCACAAGTGCAAAGATATTTGCAGCACGTCTGCCTCCATTGCACACTCAAACTCATTGTTACTAAGCCATTATACTAGCAAACACTGAGTGAACTTAGTGGCATCCTAAACGTGGCTATTGGACTTCTGTATCGTCCCACTAGTGCAAAGATATTTGCAGCACGTCTGTCTGCATTGCACACTCAAACTCATTATAACTAAGCCACTATACTAGCAAACACTGAGTGAACTTAGTGGCATCCTAAACGTGGCTGTTGGACTGCTGTATTGCCCCAGTAGTGCAAAGATATTTGCAGCACGTCTGCCTGCATTGCACACTCAAACTCATTGTTACTAAGCCATTATACTAGCAAACACTGATTGAACTTAGTGGCATCCTAAACGTGGCTGTTGGACTGCTGTATTGCCGCAGTAGTGCAAAGATATTTGCAGCACGTCTGCCTGCATTGCACACTCAAACTCATTATAACTAAGCCATTATACTAGCAAACACTGAGTGAACTTAGTGGCATCCTAAACGTGGCTGTTGGACTTCTGTATCGTCCCACAAGTGCAAAGATATTTGCAGCACGTCTGCCTCCATTGCACACTCAAACTCATTGTTACTAAGCCATTATACTAGCAAACACTGAGACTGAGTGAACTTAGTGGCATCCTAAACGTGGCTGTTGGACTGCTTTATTGCCCCAGTAGTGAAAAGATATTTGCAGCACGTCTGCCTGCATGGCACACTCAAACTCATTATAACTAAGCCATTATACTAGCAAACACTGAGTGAACTTAGTGACATCCTAAGCGTGGCTGTTGGACTTCTGTATCGTCCCACAAGTGCAAAGATATTTGCAGCACGTCTGCCTGCATTGCACACTCAAACTCATTGTTACTAAGCCATTATACTAGCAAACACTGAGTGAACTTAGTGGCATCCTAAACGTGGCTATTGGACTTCTGTATCGTCCCACTAGTTCAAATATATTTGCAGCACGTCTTCCTGCATTGCACACTCAAACTCATTGTTACTAAGCCATTATACTAGCAAACACTGAGTGAACTTAGTGGCATCCTAAACGTGGCTATTGGACTTCTGTATCGTCCCACTAGTGCAAAGATATTTGCAGCACGTCTGCCTGCATTGCACACTCAAACTCATTATAACTAAGCCATTATACTAGCAACACTGAGTGAACTTAGTGACATCCTAAACGTGGCTGTTGGACTGCTGTATTGCCCCAGTAGTGCAAAGATATTTGCAGCACGTCTGCCTGCATTGCACACTCAAACTCATTGTTACTAAGCCATTATACTAGCAAACACTGAGTTAAGTTAGTGGCATCCTAAACATGGCTGTTGGACTGCTGTATTGCCCCAGTAGTGCAAAGATATTTGCAGCACGTCTGCCTGCATTGCACACTGAAACTCATTGTTACTAATCCATTATACTAGCAAACACTGAGTGAACTTAGTGGCATCCTAAACGTGGCTATTGGACTTCTGTATCGTCCCACTAGTGCAATGATATTTGCAGCATGTCTGCCTGCATTGCACACTCAAACTCATTGTTACTAAGCCATTATACTAGCAATCACTGAGTGAACTTAGTGGCATCCTAAACGTGGCTATTGGACTTCTGTATCGTCCCACAAGTGCAAAGATATTTACAGCACGTCTGCCTGCATTGCACACTCAAACTTATTGTTACTAAGCCATTATACTAGCAAACACTGAGTGAACTTAGTGGCATCCTAAACGTGGCTATTGGACATCTGTATCATCCCACAAGTGCAAAGATATTTGCAGCACGTCTGCCTGCATTGCACACTCAAACTCATTGTTACTAAGCCATTATACTAGCAAACACTGAGTGAACTTAGTGGCATCCTAAACGTGGCTATTGGACTTCTGTATCGTTCCACTAGTGCAAAGATATTTGCAGCACGTCTGCCTGCATTGCACACTCAAACTCATTATAACTAAGCCATTATACTAGCAAACACTGAGTGAACTTAATGGCATCTTAAACGTGGCTGTTGGACTGCTGTATTGCCCCAGTAGTGCAAAGATATTTGCAGCACGTCTGCCTGCATTGCACACTGAAACTCATTGTAACTAATCCATTATACTAGCAAACACTGAGTGAACTTAGTGGCATCCTAAACGTGGCTATTGGACTTCTGTATCGTCCCACTAGTGCAATGATATTTGCAGCATGTCTGCCTGCATTGCACACTCAAACTCATTATAACTAAGCCATTATACTAGCAAACACTGAGTGGACTTAGTGGCATCATAAATGTGACTGTTGGACTGCTGTATTGCCCCAGTAGTGCAAAGATATTTGCAGCATACCTGCCTGCATTGCAAAATCATTATAACTAAGCCATTATACTAGCAAACACTGAGTGAACTTAGTGGCATCCCAAACTTGGCTGTTGGACTTCTGTATCGTCTCACAAGTGCAAAGATATTTGCAGCACGTCTGCCTGCATTGCACACTCAAACTCATTGTTACTAAGCCATTATACTAGCAAACACTGAGTGAACTTAGTGGCATCCTAAACGTGGCTGTTGGACTGCTGTATTGCCCCAGTATTGCAAAGATATTTGCAGCACCTCTGCCTGCATTGCACACACAAACTCATTTTTACTAAGCCATTATACTAGCAAACACTGAGTGAACTTAGTGGCATCCTAAACGTGGCTGTTGGACTGCTGTATTGCCCCAGTAGTGGAAAGATATTTGCAGCACGTCTGCCTGCATGGCACACTCAAACTCATTATAACTAAGCCATTATACTAGCAAACACTGAGTGAACTTAGTGACATCCTAAGCGTGGCTGTTGGACTTCTGTATCGTCCCACAAGTGCAAAGATATTTGCAGCACGTCTGCCTGCATTGCACACTCAAACTCATTATAACTAAGCCATTATACTAGCAACACTGAGTGAACTTAGTGACATCCTAAACGTGGCTGTTGGACTGCTGTATTGCCCCAGTAGTGCAAAGATATTTGCAGCACGTCTGCCTGCATTGCACACTCAAACTCATTGTTACTAAGCCATTATACTAGCAAACACTGAGTTAAGTTAGTGGCATCCTAAACATGGCTGTTGGACTGCTGTATTGCCCCAGTAGTGCAAAGATATTTGCAGCACGTCTGCCTGCATTGCACACTGAAACTCATTGTTACTAATCCATTATACTAGCAAACACTGAGTGAACTTAGTGGCATCCTAAACGTGGCTATTGGACTTCTGTATCGTCCCACTAGTGCAATGATATTTGCAGCACGTCTGCCTGCATTGCACACTCAAACTCATTGTTACTAAGCCATTATACTAGCAATCACTGAGTGAACTTAGTGGCATCCTAAACGTGGCTATTGGACTTCTGTATCGTCCCACAAGTGCAAAGATATTTACAGCACGTCTGCCTGCATTGCACACTCAAACTCATTGTTACTAAGCCATTATACTAGCAAACACTGAGTGAACTTAGTGGCATCCTAAACGTGGCTATTGGACATCTGTATCATCCCACAAGTGCAAAGATATTTGCAGCACGTCTGCCTGCATTGCACACTCAAACTCATTGTTACTAAGCCATTATACTAGCAAACACTGAGTGAACTTAGTGGCATCCTAAACGTGGCTATTGGACTTCTGTATCGTCCCACTAGTGCAAAGATATTTGCAGCACGTCTGCCTGCATTGCACACTCAAACTCATTATAACTAAGCCATTATACTAGCAAACACTGAGTGAACTTAATGGCATCTTAAACGTGGCTGTTGGACTGCTGTATTGCCCCAGTAGTGCAAAGATATTTGCAGCACGTCTGCCTGCATTGCACACTGAAACTCATTGTAACTAATCCATTATACTAGCAAACACTGAGTGAACTTAGTGGCATCCTAAACGTGGCTATTGGACTTCTGTATCGTCCCACTAGTGCAATGATATTTGCAGCATGTCTGCCTGCATTGCACACTCAAACTCATTATAACTAAGCCATTATACTAGCAAACACTGAGTGGACTTAGTGGCATCATAAATGTGACTGTTGGACTGCTGTATTGCCCCAGTAGTGCAAAGATATTTGCAGCATACCTGCCTGCATTGCAAACTCATTATAACTAAGCCATTATACTAGCAAACACTGAGTGAACTTAGTGGCATCCCAAACGTGGCTGTTGGACTTCTGTATCGTCTCACAAGTGCAAAGATATTTGCAGCACGTCTGCCTGCATTGCACACTCAAACTCATTGTTACTAAGCCATTATACTAGCAAACACTGAGTGAACTTAGTGGCATCCTAAACGTGGCTGTTTGACTGCTATATTGCCCCAGTAGTGCAAAGATATTTGCAGCATGTCTGCCTGCATTGCACACTCAAACTCATTATAACTAAGCCATTATACTAGAGAACACTGAGTGAACTTAGTGGCATCCTAAACGTGGCTGTTGGACTTCTGTATTGTCCCACAAGTGCAAAGATATTTGCAGCACGTCTGCCTGCATTGCACACTCAAACTCATTGTTACTAAGCCATTATACTAGCAAACACTGAGTGAACTTAGTGGCATCCTAAACGTGGCTGTTGGCCTGCTGTATTGCCCCAGTATTGCAAAGATATTTGCAGCACCTCTGCCTGCATTGCACACACAAACTCATTTTTACTAAGCCATTATACTAGCAAACACTGAGTGAACTTAGTGGCATCCTAAACGTGGCTGTTGGACTGCTGTATTGCCCCAGTAGTGGAAAGATATTTGCAGCACGTCTGCCTGCATGGCACACTCAAACTCATTATAACTAAGCCATTATACTAGCAAACACTGAGTGAACTTAGTTACATCCTAAGCGTGGCTGTTGGACTTCTGTATCGTCCCACAAGTGCAAAGATATTTGCAGCACGTCTGCCTGCATTGCACACTCAAACTCATTGTTACTAAGCCATTATACTAGCAAACACTGAGTGAACTTAGTGGCATCCTAAACGTGGCTATTGGACTTCAGTATCGTCCCACAAGTGCAATGATATTTGCAGCACGTCTGCCTGCATTGCACACTCAAACTCATTGTTACTAAGCCATTATACTAGCAAACACTGAGTGAACTTAGTGGCATCCTAAACGTGGCTATTGGACTTCTGTATCGTCCCACAAGTGCAAAGATATTTGCAGCACGTCTGCCTGCATTGCACACTCAAACTCATTGTTACTAAGCCATTATACTAGCAAACACTGAGTGAACTTAGTGGCATCCTAAACGTGGCTATTGGACTTCTGTATCGTCCCACTAGTGCAAAGATATTTGCAGCACGTCTGTCTGCATTGCACACTCAAACTCATTATAACTAAGCCACTATACTAGCAAACACTGAGTGAACTTAGTGGCATCCTAAACGTGGCTGTTGGACTGCTGTATTGCCCCAGTAGTGCACAGATATTTGCAGCACGTCTGCCTGCATTGCACACTCAAACTCATTGTTACTAAGCCATTATACTAGCAAACACTGAGTGAACTTAATGGCATCCTAAACGTAACTGTTGGACTGCTGTATTGCCGCAGTAGTGCAAAGATATTTGCAGCACGTCTGCCTGCATTGCACACTCAAACTCATTGTTACTAAGCCATTATACTAGCAAACACTGAGTGAACTTAGTGGCATCCTAAACGTGGCTATTGGACTTCTGTATCGTCCCACTAGTGCAAAGATATTTGCAGCACGTCTGTCTGCATTGCACACTCAAACTCATTATAACTAAGCCACTATACTAGCAAACACTGAGTGAACTTAGTGACATCCTAAGCGTGGCTGTTGGACTTCTGTATCGTCCCACAAGTGCAAAGATATTTGCAGCACGTCTGCCTGCATTGCACACTCAAACTCATTGTTACTAAGCCATTATACTAGCAAACACTGAGTGAACTTAGTGGCATCCTAAACGTAACTGTTGGACTGCTGTATTGCCGCAGTAGTGCAAAGATATTTGCAGCACGTCTGCCTGCATTGCACACTCAAACTCATTATAACTAAGCCATTATACTAGCAAACACTGAGTGAACTTAGTGGCATCCTAAACGTGGCTATTGGACTTCTGTATCGTCATACAAGTGCAAAGATATTTGCAGCACGTCTGCCTGCATTGCACACTCAAACTCATTGTTACTAAGCCATTATACTAGCAAACACTGAGTGAACTTAGTGGCATCCTAAACGTGGCTATTGGACTTCTGTATCGTCCCACTAGTGCAAAGATATTTGCAGCACGTCTGCCTGCATTGCACACTCAAACTCATTATAACTAAGCCATTATACTAGCAAACACTGAGTGAACTTAGTGGCATCCCAAACGTGGCTGTTGGACTTCTGTATCGTCCCACAAGTGAAAAGATATTTGCAGCACGTCTGCCTGCATTGCACACTCAAACTCATTGTTACTAAGCTATTATACTAGCAAACACTGAGTGAACTTAATGGCATCCTAATTGTGGCTGTTGGACTGCTGTATTGCCCCAGTAGTTCAAAGATATTTGCAGCACGTCTGCCTGCATTGCACACTCAAACTCATTGTTACTAAGCCATTATACTAGCAAACACTGAGTGAACTTAGTGGCATCCTAAACGTGGCTGTTGGACTTCTGTATCGTCCCACAAGTGCAAAGATATTTGCAGCACGTCTGCCTGCATTGCACACTCAAACTCATTTTTACTAAGCCATTATACTAGCAAACACTGAGTGAACTTAGTGGCATCCTAAACGTGGCTGTTGGACTGCTGTATTGCCCCAGTAGTGCAAAGATATTTGCAGCACGTCTGTCTGCATTGCACACTCAAACTCATTATAACTAAGCCACTATACTAGCAAACACTGAGTGAACTTAGTGGCATCCTAAACGTGGCTGTTGGACTGCTGTATTGCCCCAGTAGTGCAAAGATATTTGCAGCATGTCTGCCTGCATTGCACACTCAAACTCATTGTTACTAAGCCATTATACTAGCAAACACTGAGTGAACTTAGTGGCATCCTAAACGTGGCTATTGGACTTCTGTATCGTCCAACAAGTGCAAAGATATTTGCAGCACGTCTGCCTGCATTGCACACTCAAACTCATTGTTACTAAGCCATTATACTAGCAAACACTGAGTGAACTTAGTGGCATCCTAAACGTGGCTATTGGACTTCTGTATCGTCCCACTAGTGCAAAGATATTTGCAGCACGTCTGCCTGCATTAAACACTCAAACTCATTGTTACTAAGCCATTATACTAGCAAACACTGAGTGAACTTAGTGGCATCCTAAACGTGGCTATTGGACTTCTGTATCGTCCCACAAGTGCAAAGATATTTGCAGCACGTCTGCCTGCATTGCACACTCAAACTCATTGTTACTAAGCCATTATACTAGCAAACACTGAGTGAACTTAGTGGCATCCTAAACGTGGCTATTGGACTTCTGTATCGTCCCACTAGTGCAAAGATATTTGCAGCACGTCTGTCTGCATTGCACACTCAAACTCATTATAACTAAGCCACTATACTAGCAAACACTGAGTGAACTTAGTGGCATCCTAAACGTGGCTGTTGGACTGCTGTATTGCCGCAGTAGTGCAAAGATATTTGCAGCATGTCTGCCTGCATTGCACACTCAAACTCATTGTTACTAAGCCATTATACTAGCAAACACTGAGACTAAGTGAACTTAGTGGCATCCTAAACGTGGCTATTGGACTTCTGTATCGTCATACAAGTGCAAATATATTTGCAGCACGTCTGCCTGCATTGCACACTCAAACTCATTGTTACTAAGCCATTATACTAGCAAACACTGAGTGAACTTAGTGGCATCCTAAACGTGGCTATTGGACTTCTGTATCGTCCCACTAGTGCAAAGATATTTGCAGCACGTCTGCCTGCATTGCACACTCAAACTCATTATAACTAAGCCATTATACTAGCAAACACTGAGTGAACTTAATGGCATCCTAAACGTGGCTGTTGGACTGCTGTATTGCCCCAGTAGTGCAAAGATATTTGCAGCACGTCTGCCTGCATTGCACACTGAAACTCATTGTTACTAAGCCATTATACTAGCAAACACTGAGTGAACTTAGTGGCATCCTAAACGTGGCTGTTGGACTGCTGTATTGCCCCAGTAGTGCAAAGATATTTGCAGCACATCTGCCTGCATTTCACACTCAAACTCATTATAACTAAGCCATTATACTAGCAAACACTGAGTGAACTTAGTGGCATCCCAAACGTGGCTGTTGGACTTCTGTATCGTCCCACAAGTGCAAAGATATTTGCAGCACGTCTGCCTCCATTGCACACTCAAACTCATTGTTACTAAGCCATTATACTAGCAAACACTGAGACTGAATGAACTTAGTGGCATCCTAAACGTGGCTATTGGACTTCTGTATCGTCATACAAGTGCAAAGATATTTGCAGCACGTCTGCCTGCATTGCACACTCAAACTCATTGTTACTAAGCCATTATACTAGCAAACACTGAGTGAACTTAGTGGCATCCCAAACGTGGCTGTTGGACTTCTGTATCGTCCCACAAGTGAAAAGATATTTGCAGCACGTCTGCCTGCATTGCACACTCAAACTCATTGTTACTAAGCTATTATACTAGCAAACACTGAGTGAACTTAGTGGCATCCTAATTGTGGCTGTTGGACTGCTGTATTGCCCCAGTAGTTCAAAGATATTTGCAGCACGTCTGCCTGCATTGCACACTCAAACTCATTGTTACTAAGCCATTATACTAGCAAACACTGAGTGAACTTAGTGGCATCCTAAACGTGGCTGTTGGACTTCTGTATCGTTCCACAAGTGCAAAGATATTTGCAGCACGTCTGCCTGCATTGCACACTCAAACTCATTGTTACTAAGCTATTATACTAGCAAACACTGAGTGAACTTAGTGGCATCCTAATTGTGGCTGTTGGACTGCTGTATTGCCCCAGTAGTTCAAAGATATTTGCAGCACGTCTGCCTGCATTGCACACTCAAACTCATTGTTACTAAGCCATTATACTAGCAAACACTGAGTGAACTTAGTGGCATCCTAAACGTGGCTGTTGGACTTCTGTATCGTTCCACAAGTGCAAAGATATTTGCAGCACGTCTGCCTGCATTGCACACTCAAACTCATTTTTACTAAGCCATTATACTAGCAAACACTGAGTGAACTTAGTGGCATCCTAAACGTGGCTGTTGGACTTCTGTATCGTCCCACAAGTGCAAAGATATTTGCAGCACGTCTGCCTCCATTGCACACTCAAACTCATTGTTACTAAGCCATTATACTAGCAAACACTGAGACTAAGTGAACTTAGTGGCATCCTAAACGTGGCTATTGGACTTCTGTATCGTCATACAAGTGCAAAGATGTTTGCAGCACGTCTGCCTGCATTGCACACTCAAACTCATTGTTACTAAGCCATTATACTAGCAAACACTGAGTGAACTTAGTGGCATCCTAAACGTGGCTATTGGACTTCTGTATCGTCCCACTAGTGCAAAGATATTTGCAGCACGTCTGCCTGCATTGCACACTCAAACTCATTATAACTAAGCCATTATACTAGCAAACACTGACTGAACTTAATGGCATCCTAAACGTGGCTGTTGGACTGCTGTATTGCCCCAGTAGTGCAAAGATATTTGCAGCACGTCTGCCTGCATTGCACACTCAAACCCATTCTTACTAAGCCATTATACTAGCAAACACTGGGTGAACTTAGTGGCATCCTAAACGTGGCTGATGGACTGCTGTATTGCCCCAGTAGTGCAAAGATATTTGCAGCACGTCTGCCTGCATTGCACACTCAAACTCATTATAACTAAGCCATTATACTAGAAAACACTGAGTGAACTTAGTGGCATCCTAAACGTGGCTGTTGGTCTTCTGTATTGTCCCACAAGTGCAAAGATATTTGCAGCACGTCTGCCTGCATTGCACACTCAAACTCATTGTTACTAAGCCATTATACTAGCAAACACTGAGTGAACTTAGTGGCATCCTAAACGTGGCTGTTGGACTGCTGTATTGCCCCAGTAGTGCAAAGATATTTGCAGCACGTCTGCCTGCATTGCACACTCAAACTCATTTTTACTAAGCCATTACACTAGCAAACACTGAGTGAACTTAGTGGCATCCTAAACGTGGCTGTTGGACTGCAGTATTGCCCCAGTAGTGCAAAGATATTTGCAGCACGTCTGCCTGCATTGCACACTCAAACTCATTATAACAAAGCCATTATACTAGCAAACACTGAGTGAACTTAGTGACATCCTAAGCGTGGCTGTTGGACTTCTGTATCATCCCACAAGTGCAAAGATATTTGCAGCATGTCTGCCTGCATTGCACACTCAAACTCATTGTTACTAAGCTATTATACTAGCAAACACTGAGTGAACTTAGTGGCATCCTAATTGTGGCTGTTGGACTGCTGTATTGCCCCAGTAGTGCAAAGATATTTGCAGCACGTCTGCCTGCATTGCACACTTAAACTCATTATAACTAAGCCATTATACTAGCAAACACTGAGTGAACTTAGTGGCATCCTAAACGTGGCTGTTGGACTTCTGTATCGTCCCACAAGTGCAAAGATATTTGCAGCACGTCTGCCTGCATTGCACACTCAAACTCATTCTTACTAAGCCATTATACTAGCAAACACTGAGTGAACTTAGTGGCATCCTAAACGTGGCTATTGGACTTCTGTATCGTCCCACTAGTGCAAAGATATTTGCAGCACGTCTGCCTGCATTGCACACTCAAACTCATTATAACTAAGCCATTATACTAGCAAACACTGAGTGAATTTAGTGGCATCCTAAACGTGGCTGTTGGACTGCTGTATTGCCCCAGTAGTGCAAAGATATTTGCAGCACGTCTGCCTGCATTGCACACTCAAACTCATTGTTACTAAGCCAATTATACTAGCAAACACTGAGTGAACTTAGTGGCATCCTAAACGTGGCTGTTGGACTGCTGTATTGCCGCAGTAGTGCAAAGATATTTGCAGCACGTCTGCCTGCATTGCACACTCAAACTCATTTTAACTAAGCCATTATACTAGCAAACACTGAGTGATCTTAGTGGCATCCTAAACGTGGCTGTTGGACTGCTGTATTGCCCCAGTAGTGCAAAGATATTTGCAGCACGTCTGCCTGCATTGCACACTCAAACTTATTGTTACTAAGCCATTATACTAGCAAACACTGAGTGAACTTAGTGGCATCCTAAACGTGGCTGTTGGACTGCTGTATTGCCCCAGTAGTGCAATGATATTTGCAGCACGTCTGCCTGCATTGCACACTCAAACTCATTATAACTAAGCCATTATACTAGCAAACACTGAGTGAACTTAGTGGCATCCTAAACGTGGCTGTTGGACTTCTGTATCGTCCCACAAGTGCAAAGATATTTGCAGCACGTCTGCCTGCATTGCACACTCAAACTCATTATAACTAAGCCATTATACTAGCAAACACTGAGTGTACCTAGTGTCATCCTTAACGTGGCTATTGGACTTCTGTATAGTCCCACTAGTGCAAAGATATTTGCAGCACCTCTGCCTGCATTGCACACTCCAACTCATTGTTACTAAGCCATTATACTAGCAAACACTGAGTGAACCTAGTGGCATCCTAAACGTGGCTATTGGACTTCTGTATCGTCCCACTAGTGCAAAGATATTTGCAGCACGTCTGCCTGCATTGCACACTCAAACTCATTGTTACTAAGCCATTATACTAGCAAACACTGAGTGAACTTAGTGGCATCCTAAACGTGGCTATTGGACTTCTGTATCGTCCCACAAGTGCAAAGATATTTGCAGCACGTCTGCCTGCATTGCACACTCAAACTCATTACAACTAAGCCATTATACTAGCAATTTATGCTGCCAGTTTAAGGGCCATAGTTGCATTGTCAGGGATAGTTATTGTTGTTTATTCTGCTGTTAATAAAGCTAGACCACCGCTGAAATCTACACCACCTCTCAATTTTTACTACCACATTTTAAGTGCACAATCTTGTCGCAATCAACATGAGTGGCAAAATGACAGATGCTGGTGGAAAGGGGAAGAGGCGTGTTGGAAAAGGAAAAAAAGGGTTTGTCCGTGGGGAAGGTGGCAAAGCTCCATTAACATCTGCTGAAGATAGACCATCTTCCAGCAAAAGTAAGATGTCTACTACTTACCGTGGACAATCCGATGTGCTCCCTTTTTTACGGACATGAACAACAGGAACAAAGGTAGATGATGGCCAAAAAAGGAAAATGCTTGAATGGATCTCAAGTGGTCCAACAAGTGCCCTCTCAGCCACCTCAACTACCGCATCCAAAAAACACCAGTCCTAAGTTGTCATCCTAATCAAACTTGCTTTCTCCCAGCTCTGAAGTCTCCATCAGCCCTGCACAGTATGGTGGAAGTGAGATGGCTGAGTCTGCAGAGCTGTTCAGTCACACTATAGCCTGGGAATCAGAGGTCTGCTCCCAAGCTACAGTGAGTACAGACCAGGAAATGGTCTGCAGTGATGCCCAGAACCTTTGTGACTCTGATTCAGGCCGTGAGGACCAAGTTTCAGAGCATAATGTTGACCCTTTGTCACAAACTGTAACACCTGTGGTTATAGACAATGAGGAACATACTGATGACGATGAGACGCAGATACCAGATTGGGATGACAACTTAAATATTCGGTCAGGGCAAGAAGAGGCTCGGTCTGAGGGTGAGGGGAGTGCAAACACAACAATTGATGAGGAAGTTCTAGATCCCACCTACTGTCAACCCACAGTCAGGCACTCGAGGAGGTCAACAGAGGCGGTGGAGGAGGATGCAACCGACGACGAAGTTACCTTGCGCCTTCCTGGACAGAGTCGGAGCACTGGTAGCACGTCTACAACTGCATCCTCAGCCACCACTCTGCCTCTGAGCACTAGTCGGGGGGCTCAGCAGGTCGCATGCCCTCTAAGCCTTGCCTAGCCTGGTCCTTTTTTGACATAGCAAAAGATCGCCCAAATTATGTGATCTGTAAAATTTGTTGTGATTCTGTTAGTAGAGGGCAAAACCTCAGCAGTTTGACAACTTCTTCCATGAATCGTCACATGAATAAATATCATATGTCTCAGTGGGAAGCTCACCGTGCTGCAATGCGGCCTAGCGGAGCGAACCATCCACCACCTGCCCCTTCCAGTGCATCCGCCTGGTTTTCCACGCACAACTTCCACCACTGTAACCGCAACAGGCAGTTTGCTTGGTAGGTCGTCAGTTGGTTTTGAAGGGGAAACAAGTGCGTGTGTACAGCTCTCTCAGACATCGATAGCACCAACGTTGGATGAAGGCAACATCATGTCTCCGACTGCACTTTCCTCACAAACCTGCATTTTTCCAGGGATACACTACTCAACACCGTCTACACACAGCAGCCAGATCTCTGTCACTCAGATGTGGACAAATAAAAGGCCATTTCCTGCGACCCATGACAAAGCTAAGAGGTTGACTTTATCCCTCTGTAAGCTCTTGGCTACCGAAATGCTGCCTTTCCGCCTGGTGGACACACAGGATTTTAGAGACCTTATGTCTGTCGCTGTGCCCCAGTACCAGATGCCCAGTCGCCACTACTTCTCTAAGAAAGGTGTGCCCGCGCTACACCAGCATGTCGCACACAACATCACTGCTTCCTTGAGAAACTCTGTGTGTGAACGGGTGCATTTCACCACCGATACTTGGACCAGTAAGCATGGACAGGGATGTTACATGTCGCTGACTGGGCACTGGGTAACTATGGTGATAGATGGTGAAGGGTCTGCTGCACAAGTCTTGCCATCCCCACGACTTGTGTGTCAATCCTCTGTCTGTCCAAGTTCCTCCAACGCTTCTGCCTCCTCAACTTCTTATGGGTCCTCCACCTCCGCCCCAAGCCTGCCTGGTCAGGCCACCATCGTTGTAACTGCACACAAGGAATCACGCACACCACCTTACTATGCTGGCAGCAGAGAGCAACGGCATCAGGCGGTCTTTAGCTTGAAATGTCTTGCAAATATGAGTCACAAAGCGGCTGAGTTGTGGGCAGCTCTGCTGTCCGAGTTTCATAAATGGTTGTCTCCACTCAACCTGCAGCCAGGTAAGGCCGTGTGCGACAATGCTGCAAAGCTGGGTGCGGCCCTTCGCCTGGGCAAGGTGACACACGTACCTTGTATGGCTCACGTGTTGAACCTTGTTGTCCAGCAATTTTTAACACACTATCCCGGCCTAGATGGCCTTCTGACCAGGGCACGAAAACTGTCTGCTCACTTCCGCCGTTCAAGCGCCGAAGCTGAGCGACTTGCATCGCTCCAGAAGTCTTTCGGCCTGCCGGTTCATCGCCTGAAATGCGATGTGCCGACACGCTGGAATTCGACTCTCCACATGTTACAGCGACTGTGGCAGCATCGCCGAGCCCTGGTGCAATACGTCATGACGTATAGCCTGGGCCAACGAGATGCAGAGGTGGGGCAGATCACCCTGATGAAGTGGTCTCAGATCAAGGACCTATGCACCCTTCTGCACAGTTTCGACATGGCGACGAATATGTTTAGCGCTGACAATGCCATTATCAGCATGACAATTCCAGTCATTTACATGCTGGAGCACACGCTAAACACTATTCGGAGTCAGGGGGTGGGACAACAGGAAGGGAAGGAACTACAGGAGGATTCATATGCGCAAGACACAACAACATCACCAAGGTCCAGACGTTCATCATCACCAACGCGGCAGGCATGGGACCATGGGGGACAGGGATCAACAAGGGCGCATGGTAGCAGGCGAAATGTTGAGGAAGGTGCAGGAGAACATGAAGAAATGGAGGACGAACTGTCCATGGACATGGAAGACTTAGCGGATGAGGGAGACCTTGGTCAAATTTCAGTTGAAAGAGTTTGGGGGGAGATGTCAGAGGAAGAAAGAACGGTTAGCACCTCTATGCCCCAAACACAGCGTGGACTTGGTCCGCATGGCTGCGCAAGACACATGAG
Source organism: Anomaloglossus baeobatrachus (assembly GCF_048569485.1). Classification (NCBI taxonomy): domain Eukaryota; kingdom Metazoa; phylum Chordata; class Amphibia; order Anura; family Aromobatidae; genus Anomaloglossus; species Anomaloglossus baeobatrachus. The sequence continues at coordinate 182,905,960 of NC_134357.1, forward strand.
TGCTTTCTTGCTGCACTACCTCCAACATGACCCTCGTATTGTCAAAATTAGAAGTGATGATGACTATTGGCTTGCCACACTATTAGATCCCCGGTACAAGTCCAAATTTTGTGACATAATTCCAGCCATAGAAAGGGACGCACGTATGCAGGAGTATCAGCAGAAGCTGTTACTCGATCTTAGCTCGGCTTTTCCACCAAACAACCGTGCAGGTGCAGGGAGTGAATCTCCCAGTTGTAACTTGACAAACATGGGACGGTCTCGTCATCTTCAACAGTCTACCCGTACCAGTAGGACTGTATCTGGTGCTGGTAACAGCAGTTTTATGGAATCTTTTCATAATTTTTTTAGACCCTCCTTTGCAAGGCCAACAGAGACAACAAGTCTAACACATAGTCAACGGCTGGAGAGGATGATACAGGAGTATCTCCAAATGAACATCGATGCCATGACTTTGCAAATGTAGCCTTGCTCATTTTGGGCTTCAAATCTTGGAAAATGGCCAGAGCTCTCCACTTACGCCTTGGAGATTTTGTCGTGTCCAGCTGCCAGCGTTGTCTCTGAACGTGTCTTCAGTGCTGCTGGGTGTGTGCTGACAGATAAGCGCACACGTCTGTCCAGTGACAATGTGGACAGACTAACGTTCATCAAAATGAACAAGTCATGGATCCACAAGGAATTTACTACCCCTGTGTCATCCTGGTGAGAGTAAATGCTTGTGGATTTGGAATGTGCTTGATGCAAATAAAAACATCCTGTTTGCAACTAGGGCACAATTGCTGCCACTGATGGGGTGTCTGTGTGGCCCAATTTTTTGAAAAAAGGGAGTCTCCGCTTGGAGTAACCCTTGCTTACATTGTTTTTTAAAAGGAGTAAGATGAACAAGTCATGGTTCAGCAAAGACTTTGCTACCTACCCCGGTGTCATCCTGGGGACGGTTAAGAATGGCGTATTTTTGAATGTGCTTGATGCCAATCTAGCTGTGAAGTGTACAACTAGGGCACAAGTGCTGCCACTGAATGGGTGGGTGTGTGTGGGGCACAATTTTTGGAAAAAAGGGAGACTCCGCTTGGAGTCACCTTGCGAGGTTTTACATGATTTTAGAAGGGCGTGCCATGCCTATAACTGTGTCTGGTCCTCTTTTTCCTCGTTACGCTCTTTTGTTTTCGCATGAGAATTTGTTCTTGTCACTTTCCCATGTGTTTGTGTTGTGTTGTGAGTTGTTTGTCACCTTTTGGACACCTTTGAGGGTGTTTTCTCGGTGTTTTTATGTGTTTGTGAATGCCTGCCATTGTTTCCTATGCGGTTTGAGTTCGGTTCGTCAAACGTTCGACGAACCGAACTCGAACGGGACCTCCGTTCGGCGAACCGACCTCGAGCTGAACCGCGACCGGTTCGCTCATCTCTAAACCCCACACATGAATCGTTTCAGGATGCTTAACAGTTGGCATGAGACAAGACTTGTGGTATCGCTCACCTCTTCTTCTCCTAATAAGCTGTTTTCCAGATGTCCCAAACAATCGAAAAGGGGATTCATCTGAGAAAATGACTTTACCCCAGTCCTCAGCAGTCCACTCACTGTACCTTTTGCAGAATATCAGTCGGTTCCTGATGTTTTTTCTGTAGAGAAGTGGCTTCTTTGCTGCCCTCCTTGAAACCAGACCTTGCTCAAAGAGTCTCCGCCTCACAGTGCGTGCAGAAGCACTCACACCAGCCTGCTGCTATTGCTGAGCTAGCTCGGCACTGCTGGCAGTCCGATCCCGCAGCTGAAACAGTTTTAAGATACGTTCCTGGTGTTTGCTGGTCCTTCTTGGGCGCCCTGGAGCCTTTTTGGCAACAATGGAAGCTCTCTCCTTGAAGTTCTTGATGATGCGATAGATTGTTGACTGAGGTGCAATCTTTGTAGCTGCGATACTCTTCCCTGTTAGGCCATTTTTGTGCAGAGCAATGATGGCTGCACGTGTTTCTTTAGAGATAACCATGGTTAACTGAAGAGAAACAATGATACCAAGCACCAGCCTCCTTTTAAAGTGTCCAGTGGTGTCATTCTTACTTAATCATGACTGATTGATCGCCAGCCCTGTCCTCATCAACACCCACACCTGTGTTAATGGAACAATCACTAAAACAATGTTAGCTGCTCCTTTTAAGGCAGGAATGCAATGATGTTGAAATGTGTTTTGGGGGTTAAAGTTCATTTTCCTAGCCAATATTGACTTTGCAAGTAATTGCTGTTAAGCTGATCACTCTTTATGACATTCTGGAGTATATGCAAATTGCCATTAGAAAAACTTAAGCAGTAGACTTTGTAAAAATTAATATTTGTAGCATTCTCAAAACTTTTGGCCATGACTGTAGATATTTCCTTATTTTTGAAAGGAAAGCACTTTTTTTTCCAATGAAGCTAACATCAAATTAACAGAAATACACTCTATACATTGTTAATGTGGTAAATGACTATTCTAGCTTCAAACGTCTGGTTTTTAATGCAATATCTACATAGGTGTATAGAGGCACATTTCCAACAACCACCACTCCAGTGTTCTAATGGTGCATTGTGTTTGCTAACTATGTTAGAAGGCTAATGGATGTTTAGAAATCCCTTGAAAACCCTTATGCAAGTATGTTAGCACAGCTGAAAACAGTTTTTCTGATTAGAGAAGCTGTAAATCTGACCTTCCTTTGAGCTAGTTGAAAATCTGGAGCATTACATTTGTTGGTTCCATTAAACTCTCAAAATGGCCAATAAAAAAAGAGAACATTCATGTGAAACTCAACAGTCTATTCTTGTTCTTTGAAAAGAAAGATATTCCATATGAGAAATTGGCAAGAAACTGAAGATTTCCAACAACGGTGTGTGTGTACTACTCCCTTCAAAGGAGAGCACAAACAGGCTCTAATCAGAGTAGAAAGAGAAATGGGAGTCCCCGCAGTGCAACTGAGCAACAAGACAAGTACATTAGAGTCTCTAGTTTGAGAAATCAATGCCTCACAGGTCCTCAACTGGCAGCTTCATTAAATAGTACCCGCAAAATGCCAGTGCCAATGTCTACAGTGAAGAGGCAACTCTGGGATGCTGGCCCTCAGAGCAGAGTGGCAAAGAAAAAGCCATATCTGAGACTGGCTAATAAAAGGAAAAGATTAATATGGGAAAAAGATCACAGACATTGGACAGAGGAAGATTGTAAAAAAGTGTTATGGACAGACGAATCAAAGTTTGAGATGTTTGGATAACACAGAAGAACATTTGTGAGACGCAGAACTACCGAAAAGATGCTGGAAGAGTGCCTGGCGCCATCTGTCAAGCATTGTGGAGGTAATGTGATGGTCTGGGTTTCTTTGGTGCTGGTAAAGTGGGAGATTTATACAAGGTAAAAGGGATTTTGACTAAGCAAGGCTATCACTCCATTTTGCATTGCCATGTCATACCCTGTGGACAGCGCTTGATTGGAGCCAATTTCATCCTACAAAAGGACAATGACCCGAAGCAGACCTCCAAATTATGGAGGAATTATTTAGAGAAGACGCAGGCAGCTGGTATTCTATCTGTAATGGAATGGCCAGCCCAGTCTCCAGATCTCAACCCTATTGAGCTGTTGTGGGAGCAGCTTGACTGTATGCTATGCAAAAAGTGCCAGTCAAGCTAATCCTACTTCTTGGAGGAGCTTCTGGAAGCAGGGGGTGAAATATCTCCAGATTACCTCAGCAAATTAATAGCTAGAATGCCAAAGGTCTGCAAAGCTGTTATTGCTGCAAAGGAGCATTCTGTGACGAAAGCAAAGTTTGAAGGAGAAAATTATTTCAAGTAAAAATCATTATTTCTAACCTAGTCAATGTCTGAACTATATTTTTTATTCATTATTCAACTCATTTGATAAATAAAAGCATGATTTTTCATGGAAAGACAAAAGACCCCAAACGTTTGAACTGTAGTGCATATATTATACACACACGGCTCTGCTACATACCCATATATATATACGGCTCTGCTACATGTCCATAGACATACACGGCTCCGCTACATGCCCATAGACATACATGGCTCCGGTACATGCCCATATAAACATTTGTCTCCGCTGCATGTGGAGCACCCACGGGGATGTCACAGGGTAGCCCTTTCGCCCAGTTCCATGGCCCCGAGGTGTGCAATAAAGGAGGGGGTGGTGATAATGGAGGTTTGAATTCGTGACGCCACCTGTGGTACACGGCCAGGGAATAGCCGCCGCTGCTGTCCTTCGGGGCTGATGGTAGTAGCAGCTAAGATGTTTCTGCTCTCCACAGGTGGAGCGGACCCCGAGGAGGAGGGGTGTAGTAATGGCGGGCGCTGAAGTGAAGGGCGGTGGCGCAGGCAAGGACAGGCAGACACAGTCTCTGCGGGTTCAAGGTTTTCTTTACTTACAGGCCTGGTTTTACCCGGAAGATGCCAGTCACCGCCGTGATGGGCCTCAGCCGATCCCGAGCAATTTGAGGTCACCACTGGTGTTCCCACTGTGAGTCCTTTCTGGTCGGGATCCCTCCAATCCTGGTGTATGTGGAATATGGCATGGGCCGCAGGTGTTTACTGCACTCACCACAGACCCTGGAATCCCGTGTAGCTATAGAGAACCCGGGCTGAACTGTATGCTCCAAGCCATGGGTCCTATGGTGCTCCTAGAAGTGTGAAGTAAAAGAAGATTGAACCGAGGTCCCAGGTGTGTGGCTATGCCCAGGGCTAACTGACTATGTATGAAGATGCTCCTCCACTTTTCCCCAAGTGGTGCCCGCCCCCCAGGTGGTTGCCCCACTGACCAGGAAAGTCCCATGCTTTGTGATAGCCACTCCCCTATCTACCCCAAGCCATCCCCAAGTGGGAAGGCACCGGTTTGTGGTGTGTGAATGTGAGAAACACTAGCAATTGACCTCTCCTTACCCTGGAAGAGTACTACATCTTAATGGACAAGCAGTACCCTGTGGCAACTCAAGCCTCAGGGGCACCACACATGCCCATAGACACACGCAGCTCCGCTACATGCCTATAGACACGTGGCTTCGCTACATACCCATAGACACGTATGGCTCTGCTACATGTCCATAGATACATGCGGCTCTGCTGCATGCCCATGGACACACACGGTTCCACTATATGCCCATAGACACACTCAGCTCTGCTACATGCCCATAGACACACACGGCTCTACTACATGCCCATAGACATACATGGCTCTGCTACATGCCCATAGACATACAATGACTTCGCTACATGCCCACAGCCACAAGCGGCTCCACTATTTGCCGTTAGACACATGCGGCTTTGCTACATGCCCATAGACACATGCAGCTCTGCTACATGCCCATAGACACACGCGGCTCCGCTACATGCCCATATACACACACAGATCCGCTATATGCCCATAGACACACTCGACTCTGCTACATGCCCATAGACACACGTGGCTTTGCTACATGTCCATAGATACACGTTGCTCCGCTACATGCCTATATACACACGCGGCTCCGCTACATGCCCATAGACATACATGGCTCCGCTACATGCCCATAGACACATGCGGCTCCCCTACATGCCCATAGACACACACAGCTCCGCTACATGCCCATAGACACACGCGGCTCTGCTACTTGCCCATAGACACATGCGGCTTTGCTATATGCACATAGATACACGTGGCTCTGCTACATGCCCATAGACACATGCGACTCTACTACATGTCCATAGACACATGAGGCTCCGCTACTTGCCCATAAGCACATGCGGTTTTGCTACATGCCCATAGACACACTCGGCTCTGCTACATGCCCATAGACAGACACAGTTCAGCTACAGGCCCATAGAAACACACTGCTCCGCTACAAACCCATAGACATACACGGCTCTATTACATGCAAATTTACACACACCGCTCTGCTCTGCTACAGGCCCATAGACATATGTCGCAGGCGGGGAGGACGCCGTCACTGCTGCGCTCTAGCTAACGCTCGAGTCCGGCGCTGCTGCGATGGCTGCTCGGTGGCTCGAGCGGTGGGCCGGAACCGGGGACTCGAGCGGCGCTTCTCGCCCGTGAGTGAAAGGGGTGGTTGGTTTGTGGGATTTAGTCCATGACGCCACCCACGGGTTGTGGTGAAGATGGGCACCACTGCTGCTGGTGACGGGGATCCCGGGAGCGATGGTAGGGAGCAGCTGGGATGTTGTTTCCCCCCTCCGTGGGTAGGGGTCAGTGGTCCCGGGGCCCGGTGGTGTGACGGGGAGGCAGGGTCGGTGAGGTGCAGGGTTGCAGGGGCAGCGTGGCGCGGTGCCGGATGGCACAGGTGTACTCACTCAGCAAGAAAGGTACAAAGTCCTCGGTAAACCAAACGGCTGGATGGACGGGTCCTGCAGCAGGCTGCAGTGTCTCTCCCCGGACAGGTGATGGTGGCTGTCTTTCCCGGCACCTTGATGTTCTTCTTCTGCTCCCCGGTGTATGGGTACTGGAGGAGCTCGTTTGCCCGCAGGCGCTGGCCCTTGGGTCTCTAGCCTTAGGCGGTAGCTGTATACCCTCACGGTGTGGGCGGTTGCCTTCAATCGGGACTTTTGCTGTTGTGAAACCCCTGGGGTTCCAGTCACATTCGGATCTGACTATTGTCGGCGGCTCCAAGACTGGTCGGGGTCCGATGGCCCTGCATGTGTGTGCTGGCTTCACTTCGCTCCCCGGTCAGTACCGGCGGGCCGTCGCTCATCCCCGGTCCTACGGTTCCGCATTGCTCCACCACTCCTGCAGATGGCCACCACCGTCTGCCAACCTTGCTGTCAGTGCCTGGGCCACAAACCCAGACACCCAAGTGTTCACTCCTCTCACTTCAACTCCACTGCTCTCACTGTCACTTTTCCCGCCTCCAGGCCTGTGAACTCCTCGATGGGTGGAGCCAACCGCTTAGCTCCGCCCCACCTGGTGTGGACATCAGACCCTGGAGGGAGGCAACAAGGGTTTTGTGTTTGGCTGGTGTCCCTGTCTAATGGGGGTGGGGGTGTTTGTGTGTTATCTGTGATGACCTGGCTAGGCCAGGGAGCCACATTCCCCCTTGGTGAAATGCAGACCATCCGCGGGCTGCCCGTCCATCACTGGTTTTATTTTTCAACTGTAAAAAGATATAAATAACATGTAAAACATTTTAACATACGCATTTTTGTTAGGACACTTCAAACGTTGCACATATAAACAAAACTTTTTTAATAATGATGGACGGACGGATGTCTTCCGCTCTCCCAAGCAAGCAACCTATCCCTGATGCTGCCCCTAAGAAGTGGGCAGCACCCCTTGACCCCAGTCCAGGTTCTGGCTGCCCGAGCGGGAACAGGTACGGTTACTCGCACCCGGCTGTCACTTCAGGGGACCCCACGTCCTTGGGGGACCCCTGACCCCCAGAGGATGGCCACCGGTCCTGGTGGTGGCCGGGCCCCAGCCTGCTCTGCTGCGGGCCCTTCTTCCAATCTGCCTCTCCGGAGGCGGCTCCGACGGAAAATCACCCCTCAACTTATTTACAAGCCCACAAGTTCGTGGGTGGCCTGCCAGTTCTCGGCCATGTCCATGTGTAGTCTCTCATGCAGGTTGTAAAACACAGGGTCTCTCCGGGGACAACTTGCCGGCAGCGGCCGGAATAATCACACAGACAATCAGGTGAGGATCACGGTTCATTACAAGTCATTCAATCACACTGCTAAGGGTCCCAACGGGGGACAACTGCTTGGAACGGCGGACCGCTGCCACTACTGGGGATCACCATCACCACTCGCTTCCTCCAGATCCGCCCTAGGACTGTATGGCGGAGGAGATGACCGTGGCTGCTCGTAGTTGTCAGGGCTCACCCTTCTCTGGACATCCAGGGCAAACCAGCCCCTCTCTCCCAGGTGGCAGGTATATATGACCAACTCTCCCGCACAAAGGTCACGCTCCGGATGGCCCAGGGGCAGTCAGCTGTGCACGTCCTGCCGGGAGAAGAATGCCTCGACTCCCAGGTGGGGCTCATAAATAAACCCCCATCCTCGCCAGGGGTGGAACTGCTGCAGCTACCACGGTACGGGTGAGTTAATTGTTTGACCAAATATAGCCAGGTAATTTTCACATTGATAATTTTGTGCGGCCCCCGAAGGTTGAAAGAAATTTCCAAATGGCCTCGGCAGTAAAAAGGTTCCCCACCCCTGCTCTAAAGCCTGCTTTACACGTTGCAATTAGTTTACAATCGCATTTGCGATGTGACACGCCAAGGTTGCATACGGGATCTTATGAGATTGCACGTAGGTCGTTCATTTGCTGTCACACGAGCGTTAGTAGTCTATGTTAAATTGATCAATTTTGTGTGCGATCCTTTAGATCATGTGTTCTGTGACGTATGCATTGGGCACCTTTTTTTTTTTTTATTTACTGACTTGCCAAGCGTGTGTAATGTGTAGGGATGCGTTTTTACTATGTCATCTGCCATTCAGCTCTGCTACATGGCCGCTGACAGCAGACACAGACAGCCATGTAGCAGAGCTGAATGGCAGATGACAGCAGACACAGAAAGAGCCGCATGATCAGAATGAACTTGGGTGAACTTCATTGTCATGCCCTGATTAGCAGTCACCTGTGAAGGGCGCACTGGTGACTGCTAAACTCCTGAGTAACTGAATTGAGCAGCCCTCTCTCATACTCACTGATCCCCGATCCCCGACGCTGCACGGCGTTCACACATGTTCACACATGTATGCGGCAATTCTGGGCGGCTGTTGGCTGATATTGTTAGGCTGGGGGGTTCCCCATAACATGGGGCTCCCCATCCTGAGAATACCAGCCTTCAGCCGTATGGCTTTATCTGGCTGGTTTTAAAATTGGGGGGGACCACACGCCGTTTTTTTTTAATTATTTAATTATTTATTTCACTGCAAAGTATAGACACGCCCACCGGCTGCTGTGATTGGGTGCAGTGAGACACCTGTCACTCAGCGTAGGGGCGTGTCTCACTGTAACCAATCATAGGCACCGGTGGGCGTGGAAAGCAGGGAATACGAGATTGTTTAATGGGCGGCCGGCTTTTTCAAAATAGTAAAAGCCGCCGGAGCAGCGCCGCGCCGGGAATCAGGGATCGGTGAGTATGAGAGAGGGGGTAAGAGGGATAGACTGACATGGACAGAGAGAGAGGGACAGAGATAGTGACCGACTGACAGAGATTAGTGAATGACAGACATTGTGAGGCGCTTCAGAACGCAGCTTTTCAGCTGCGCTCTGAAGCGGACCTTTTTTAAGCTGCGGTGCAGAGCGCACACCTGCGCACATAGCCTCAGACATCAAAATCGTATGAGGGATGTCACACGTTTCAATTGACTAGGTTCGTGCAACAAAACGTTCAATTCTAGACAAAGATACGATGTGTTTGCGATCAACGGTTTTGCGTTCAATCCTGATCGCACGCAGATGTCACACGCAGATACCTCACAAACTATGCCGGATGTGCGTCACTTACAACTTGACCCCAACGACGGATTGTGAGATATATTGAAGCGTGTAAAGTGGGCTTTAGGCATTCAGAGTTATTTCTGCCTGTAACTCTGGAGTCAGGTTACACATCTTTACTGCACTCCGAACCCTGTCCATCCAATCCTGAAGGCCGATGTTGCTACCATCAAACCTAACCAAGGGAGGGAACAAAGTCCACACTGAAATGTACCCTGTTGTGATTGTCATCCGAGTCGGTACTGAAGTAAGCTTCAGTACCTTGTTAAGTGAAAGGGTTATGGTCAGGAGGACAATTCCTGTGTTTTTGCTTCTGACATTCACGCTGACAGATTGGTTGTGCTTTTCATCATGCCCATCCTGTCAGACCTGGTGGCTTTGGTGAGGGCTCGGTGACCCCTCCTCAAGGGAAGGGTACTGTTGTGAATGTCATCCGATTGGGTACTGGTGTCGAGCTCCCTTTGGTGACCAGAAATGGTAATGAAGCTGAATTGGAATCTGTGATTCAGACAGGTGATGGAATTAATTGGGAATCCAGGAAATCCTATTGCAGATCAGCCTAGTTTATTTAGGAGAGCATTGTGTGCGCTGGTGATAAATGTTCCTGCATGCTTCTGAAGATGGCTGGGAGTTTTCCCTTCTGATTTTCCCATTTATTTGGTTCCTGAATCTAATCCAGATAAGTTTACTGTTTGTGATCTATATTTTTTATCTGTGTATTTTGTTTTCTTACATCACCGTTGCTGCATGTTGGGGACTTGCTATTTCTTTGGGGACTGCTCCGAGGCAAGTTAGGGTTCCTCATTTCTATCTTTGAGAGGAAGATTCTTTGCCTCCCCATAGGGAGTGTGATTGTGCTATTGACAGTGCCATGTTGCAAATTTAATAAGGCATGGATTTTCAATTTGTCTGTGCCTGAACTTGATGCTATGCCTTATATTAAGGAGTAGGGCTGAGCGGATCCGGACTGTAAAAGTCCATATCCGCGTGGTTGCAATGATATCTAGGTGCCGGACCCGGGCGCGGGATTACGGGTGCACGATCCGGATTTGGCAAATAAAGTAAAAATAAATAAAACCACAAATAAGCGTCAGTTTCATACTTACCGAGACTCGGTGCCATGGTGGCACAATTCTTCCGGGTCGCGTTTTCTATTCCTGTACTGTGCACGCAATCACACAGCTTTCCGTGTTTTCCCCGCCCACCGGCCATCCTCTCCTCTGTGATTGGCTACTGGCTGACGCGCCCCCCATCCTGTGACAGTCTCTGCTGCGGTTATCGCTTATCGCGGCTCAGTAATAGGCTACGTTCAGAGCTGGTAGTCTTCTCTATGGCTACTCACTCTGAGATGTAGCAGTGCTGGATATATCGTCGTGAGACATCGTGTGGAGCTGCAGGGCTGTGTTAGGGTTAATAAAGTGATGAAGGAGGGCACGTTTTGTACTTTATTTCAAATAAAGGATTTTTCTCTGTGTCTTGTTTATTTACTGTTATTTACAGGTTTGTGTGATGCTGGTATCTGATAGACGCCTGTGCCATCACAAACCTAGGGTTTAGTAGCAGCTGTGCGCCGCTATTAACCCCTGCTATTACCCCGATTGCCACCGCTCCAGGGCAATCGAGAAGAGCCAGTATTGCACCGGGATTGTCACATCTAATAGATGCGACAATACCGGGCGGCTGCGGGTTGAGAATATACCAGCCCCCAGCCAGCATTATCATGGCTGGGGATGAAAACTGGGGGGGAACTGCATGTCAGATTTTTTTTTAATTATTTATTTAAATTAAAAAAAAGAAAATCCTGCCAACAGGTGGAAATTTGGTGCTGAAACCTGATGCAGACGATTTCAGCACCAAATGGGCATCTCCTGGCAAAAAAATGCGACAAAAATCACGGAAAAATAACCGCGGCAAAAAAAGCATCAAAACAGCGCGTTTATTTTGCCAGGAGGTATAGATTGGATGTAGGAATATGGTGTAAAAATTTCAGCACCAAATTTGCATCCCTTGGCCCAAAAATAAAAATAAAAATAAAAAATTCTGCCCGCAAGTGGAAATTTGGTGCTGAAAGCTGGTGCAGATGACTCCAGCACCAAATGTGCACCTCCTAGCAAAAAACCACGTTAAAAATCTCGCAAAAATAACTGCGGCAAAAACCGCGGCAAAAAAATGCGTCAAAACACCGCGTTTTTTTGCCAGGAGGTGTAGATTGGATGCAAGAATATAGTGTAAAAATTTCAGCACCACATTTGCATCTCTTGGCCAAAAGAACTGTGATTTTTTATTTTGGTAGGAGATGCAGGTCTGTGAACTCAGTGATCTCCACCTGAGGTCAGGTTACCTGTGATCACAGATGAAGGACCGTGGGAACCTCCAGCTTTGACCGGAAATGACATGAGTGACATCACCGCTCAATGCGCAGCTCATTCATTCTCTGGAGCTCACAGAAAGCGGTAGGTCGTGCCTCTCTTTGTGATATTCAAATGTAGCAGAGCTGAAGTGGCGTATGACCTCCTGTGGATTACGTCGAACCTGGAGGGCTGTGTTGGGGGTTAATAAAGAGGTGAAGGAGAGGGTGTTTGTATTTTATTTAAAATAAAGGATTTTTCTCTGTGTCTTGTTTCTTTACATTCATTTACAGGTTTGTGTGATGCAGGTATCTCATAGACACCTGTGCCATCACAAACCTAGGGTTTAGTAGCAGCTGTGTGCTGTTATTAACTCCTGCTATTACCCCGATTGGCAAAGCATCACACTACCGGGAGGAGCCGGTATCACACCGGGGTTGTCATATCTAACAGATGCGGCAATACTGGGTAGCTGCGGGCTGGAATACCAGCCCCCAGCTGGCGCTATCATGGCTGGGGATGAAAATTAGGGGGAACCGCACATCGTTTTTTTAAATTATTTATTTAAATTAAAAAAAAAAAAAAAAAGACGCATGCGGTTTCACCGGATTCACACATGCGAGGGACTCGCGCTAGTCTGCCATGGCATCACCCAGCAAAGCCTCACACGTGTGACTGGATACACAGCACAGATACAGCCCGACAGCTGGGGCTGCAGCCGAGAGCTATATCTGTGCTGCCGATTGTTTATTTTTTACCACCATGCTGACCGGTAGACGCTTGCACTGCTTTCCCCGCCCACCGGCCATCCTGGCGCCTGTGATTGGTTGTAGTCAGCTGACATGCTGCCACTCAGGGTAGGGGCGCATCTAGCTGCAACCAATTACGCGCTCCGGTGGGTGGGCAAAACAATCAATATTGAATTGTCGGCTCTGGAAGGGAATAGTGTGACTCAAAAGGAGTGTGCCGCCATGACAGCGCCTCGGTGAGTACACCGCACTCACTCCTACCCCCCTAACCCCTCTACAAACGTTTTTAACCTCCAGATTCCATTCTCCATTGACTTATATGGGCACTGGATTCTGGAGCGGATCGGACTCTTTTTAAAATCTGGCAGTGATCCGCCGGTACCGGATTTTTGGGCGTTCGATCAGCTCTATTAAGGAGTCATTGGAAAAAGGTCATATTAGACCATCATCTTCACCCCTGGGTGCCGTTTTTTTCTTTGTGTCGAAGAAGGATGGGTCATTGAGACCTTGTAATGACTATCACCTCCTTAATAAAATCACTGTTAGATATCAGTATCCTTTGCCCCTGATATCAGATCTGTTTTCCAGAGTTAAGGGGGCTAAATGGTTTACTAAACTTGATCTTAAGGGGGCGTATAATCTCATTCGAATCAAGGAGGGGGATGAATGGAAGACGGCTTTTAATACCCCTGAGGGGCATTTTGAGTATCTAGTGATGCCTTTTGGGCTCACTAATGCCCCCTCCGTCTTCCAGTCATTCATGAATCATATTTTCCAGGAATTGATTGCAAAATTTCTGAGCAGCTTGGTGGCTCAGTGGTTAGCGCTGCAGTCTTACAGCGCTGGGGTCCTGGGTTCAAATCCCACCAAGGCCAACATCTGCAAGGAGTTTGTATGGTCTCCCCATGTTTGCATGGGTTTCCTCTGGTTTCCACCCACACTTGAAAGACATACAGATAGGGACTCTAGATTGTGAGCCCCAGTGGGGACAGTGTTGCCAATTTATGTAAAGCGCTGTGGAATTATTAGCGCTATATAGATGAATAACATTATTATTATCGTCTATTTGGATGATATTTTGATTTTTTTCTGATGATTGGGACTCTCATGCAGAGCAATGTCGGACTGTTTTTCAGGTTCTTAAGAACAATGCATTGTACGTTAAGGAGGTCAAAATGTCTCTTTGGCGTACAATAAATTTCCTTTTTGGGATTTATTTTGTCCCCGTCTTCTATTGAAATGGATCCGGTCAAGGATCAGGCCATTTATCACTGGTTTCAGCCTACTTCTTTGAAATTGCCTTCAGAAATGTTTAGGTTTTGCAAATTTCTACTGTAAATTTATAGGCAATTTCTCTACTATTGTTAAGCCTTTGACGGATTTGACCAAAAAGGGAGATGATGTTGGGAATTGGACCCCAGAGGCCATTATGGCCTTCCAGGAGCTTAAAAAGAGGTTTACTTCTGACCCATTCCTGCAGCAACCTGATGTTTCTCTTCTATTTCAGGTGGAGATAGATGCCTCAGAGATTGGAGCAGGTGCTGTTTTGTCTCAAAGAGATCCTATAACTTCCAAACTGAAGCCTTGCGCCTTCTTCTCAAGAAATTTTCTCCATCTAAACGAAAATATGATGTGGGTAATCGGGAATTATTAACTATGAAGTGGGCTTTTGAAGAATGGAGACATTGGTCGGAGGGGGCTAGATCTCAAATTGTGGTGCTCACTGATCATAGGAATTTGACCTACCTTGAATCTACCAAGAGATTGAATCCTAGGCAGGCCAGGTGGGCTTTATTTTTTACGTGTTTCGATTTTGTGGTCTCTTTTCTACCGGGCATCAAGAATATTAACCCCTTCACGACCGCGGGCAGTAAAATTACGTCCTATTTTAACGTGACTTAACGACCAGGGACGTAATTTTACTGCCTAAACTTCATTTGATTGCCGTGGCCATAGCAACGGCTTTCAAATTATGTCCCCTGCTGTTTCTTACAGCAGGGGACCTTTGCTTGACCCCAGGGGGGCGGCATCGCCACCCCCTATCGACGATCGATGTGATTGGCTGTTCAAATCTGAACCGCCAACCACATCGTTTGCACCAATTTCGGCAAAAATAATGCCCAAATTAGTGCGATACTGTGAGATCCAGCTATAAGATGCCGCAGCTGCTGCAGCATATCATAGGTGGACCTCAAACATGTCGCCCCCAGCCCCTGCAGCACTGATTGGAGCGATCGTGCTATGACGCGCAATCGCTCCAATCAGTGTGCAGTGGGGCGGTCTGATCTGCCGGTGGCCGCCTCCCCAGGCCTGTGCTGGCCTGCGAGCCCTCCCCCAACATGTCTGCAGCGTGCAGTGGCTGGTACTTGTGGTACCACGCCACCGCCGCTGCTGCCGCCGCCGCCGTAGCTGAGGTCACCGCTCCTGCTGCACGTGAGTACTGTGCTCACCTTGCAGCCCGTGCGCGCTCCGGTGGTGCCCCTGCGCGCTCCCGTGTTAGCCCCTGCCCGTGCCCCCCTGCGATCTGCCCCCCCGACATCCCGATCTGCTCCCCCCGCGATCTGACTGCCTCCCCCATTATCTCTATTCTGCTTCTGCAGCTCCCTCTCCGGTCTCCCCCTCTGCTCTCCCCCCTCCCCCTCTGCCCCCCCCCCCCCATCTGCTCTCCCTCCCCTCTCCCCCTCTGCTCTCCCCCGACGTCCTCTTACCTGTCTTCACCGGCCCGATCACATCTGCCTCCATCGCTGGGTCCTTCCTGGGCATTCTGCTGATTTGCCTGCTGCTCCTGTAAAGCTGTTCCTCCTGCAGCACTTCTGGTCAGTGATCCTCTGGGTACTGTGAGTATAACTTTTTTTTTTTTTCTGTATCCCCTGTCCATTTTTACACCTCATCCGTCCGTGCGTCCCGCCAAGTGCTGATCAGGGATGCAGATAACGTATCTGCATCCCTGCTCAATTTTTGGCGTGACATTTTTTTTTTCCGTACCCCCGACGCTTTTTGTATCGCATCCGTCCGTGCGTCCCGCCGAGCGCTGATCAGGGATGCAGATAACGTATCTGCATCCCTGCTCAATTTTTGGCAGTACTTTTTTTCCGTATCCCCAACGCTTTTTGTATCGCATCCGTCCGTGCGTCCCGCCAAGCGCTGATCAGGGATGCAGATAACGGATCTGCATCCTTGCTCAATTTTTGGCGTGACTTTTTTCCGTATCCGCAACGCTTTTTGTATCGCATCCGTCCGTGCATCCCGCCAAGCGCTGATCAGGGATGCAGATAACGTATCTGCATCCATGGTCAATTTTTGGCGTGACTTTTTTTTTTACGTATCCCCGACGCTTTTTGTATCGCATCCATCCGTGCGTCCCGCCAAGCGCTGATCAGGGATGCACATAACGGATCTGCATCCATGGTCAATATTTGGCATGACTTTTTTCCGTATCCGCAACGCTTTTTGTATCCCATCCGTCCGTGCGTCCCACCGAGCGCTAATCAGGGATGCACATAACGGATCTGCGTCCATGGTCAATTTTTGGCGTGAATTTTTTTTTTTACATATCCCCGACGCTTTTTGTATCGCATCCAACCGTGCGTCCTGCAGCGGACGATCAGTGCACTGCGTCTGTGCGTTTGAAAAGTCAAATGGCGCTCCTTCTCTTCTGAGCCCCGCCATTTGCCCAAACAATTACTTTCCACCACATGTGAGGTATCTACGTACTCAGGAAAAATTTCTCAATACGTTTTTTGCTGCATTTTTTCCTGATGTGGCGGAGCTCCATTGTTTAGGCACCTCAGGGGGTCTTCAAACCCGACATGGCGTCCGCTAATGAGTGCAGCTAATTTTGCACTCAAAAATTCAAATGGCGCTCCTTGCCTTCAGAGCTCTGCCGTAAGTCCAAACATTTGATTTCCACCACATATGAGGTATCTGCGTACTCAGGAGAAAATGCACAATACATTTTATGGTGCATTTTTTCCTGTTACCCTTGTGAAAAAAAAAGCTACCTAGTTGAAGCAACCGTTTTGTGGTAAAAAAAATAATTTTTCTTTTCACAGCTCAACGTTATAAACTTCTGTGAAGCCCCAGGTGTTAAAAGTGCTCACCAAACATCTAGAAAAATTATTTGAGGGCTCTAGTTTCCAAAATGGGGTCACTTGTGGGGGAGCTCTACTGTTTAGGCACCATAGGGGGTCTCCAAACGTGACATGGCGTCCGCTAATGATTCCAACCAATTTTGCTGTCAAATGGCGCTCCTTCTCTTCTGAGCCCCGCCATGCGCCCAAACAATTACTTTCCACCACATATGAGGTATCTGCGTACTCAGGAGAAAATGCACAATACATTTTATGGTGCATTTTTTCCTGATAGCCTTGTGAAAAAAAGCTACCTAGTTGAAGCAACCATTTTGTGGTAAAAAAAACAATTTTTTCTTTTCACGGCTCAACGCTATAAACTTCTGTGGAGCCCCCAGGTGTTCAAAGTGCTCACCAAACATCTAAAAAAATTATTTGAGGGCTCTAGTTTCCAAAATGGGGTCACTTGTGGGGGAGCTCCATTGTTTAGGCACCTCAGGGGGTCTTCAAACCCGACATGGCGTCCGCTAATGAGTGCAGCTAATTTTGCGTTCAAAAATTCAAATGGCGCTCCTTCCCTTCCGAGTTCTGCCGTGCGCCCAAACAATTGATTTTTACCACATATGGGGTATCAGCGTACTCAGGAGAACATGCACAATAAATTGTATTGTGCACTTTCTCTTTTCTCCCTTGTAAAAATGAAAATTTTATGGCTAAAGTAACATTTTTGTGTTAAAAAGTAAAATTTTCATTTTTTCCTTCCACATTGCTTTGGTTCCTATGAAGCACCTAAAGGGTTAATAAACTTATTGGATGTGGTTTTGAGCAGTGTGAGGGGTGCAGTTTTTAGAATGGGGTCACTTTTGGGTATTTTCTGTCACCTAGCTCTCTCAAAGTCACTTCAAATGTGATGTGGTCCCTAAAAAAAATTATTTTGTAAATTTTGTTGGAAAAATGAGAAATTGCTGATGACCTTTGACCCGTTCTAACTTCCTAACGAAAAAAAAAATTGTTTCGAAAATTGCGCTGATGTAAAGTAGACAAGTGGGAAATGTTATTTAGTAACTATTTTGTGTGACCTATCTCTCAGATTGGGTATACATTTTCAAAGTTTGAAAATTGCGAAATTTTCAAAATTTTCGCAAAATTTCCTAAATTTTCACAAATAAGCACAAAAAATATCGGCCTAAATTTACCACTGACACGAAGTACAATATGTCACGAAAAAACAATCTCAGAATCGCCAGGATCCGTTGAAGCGTTCCAGAGTTATAACCTGTCAAAGTGACACTGGTCAGAATTGCAAAAAATGGCCCGGTCATTAGGGTGTTTTAGTGGCCGGGGGTGAAGGGGTTAAAGCAGATGCCCTCTCTAGAAGTTTCTTTGCTGATTCTCTTGATGTTGCTGATCCGTTTACCATCCTGAATGAAGGTGTGGTCTTCTCCGCCATTTCTCCCGATTTGAGGTTAGCACTTAAGAGATTTCAGGGGGACAAACCTGAGAGATGTCCTGTGGGGAAACTGTATGTTCCTGATCAATGGAGGAGTAGACTTATGTCCGAGATTCGTTTCTTTTTGACTGGTCATCCTGCGATTTTCGGTACTAGGGATCTAGTGAGTAGGTCATTTTGGTGGCCTTCTTTGTCTCGGGATGTCAGGAGTTTTGAGTAATCTTGTGGGATTTGTTCTAGAACCAAGCCTTGCTGTTCACATTCCAGTTGGTTGTTATTGTCATTGCTTGTACCTAAGAGACCTTGGACTCATATTGCTATGGATTTTTATTTCTGATCTTCCTGTCTCTCAGAGAATGATGGTTATTTGGGTTATTTGTGATCAATTTTCTAAGATGGTCCATTTAGTACCATTGCCTAAGTTGCCGTCTTCATCAGAGTTGGTGCACTTGTTTTTTCAACAAGTGGTTCGTTTACATTTATTCCTGAGAATATTGTGTCAGACAGAGGAGTTCAGTTTGTGTCCAGATGTTAGAGAGCATTTTGTTCTAAATTAGGAATTGAGTTGTCTTTCTCTTCTGCGTTTCATCCTCAGACCAATGGTCAGACAGAGAGAGCAAAACCTATTTAAGGTGTTTTGTATCTGTGGATCAAGATGACTGGGTTTCGTTTTTGCCATTGGCAGAGTTTGCTCTCAATAATAGGGCTAGCTCTGCTACTTTGATGTCTCCATTTTTCTGCAATTTTGGGTTTCATCCCAGGTTTTCTTCAGGGCGGGTTGAGGCTTCGGCCTGTCCCGGAGTTGATTCTGTGGTGGAGAGAATGCAGCAGATTTGGGGTCAGGTAGTGGACAAATTGTTTCAGTCCCAGGAGAATGCCCAAAGGTTTGTCAACCAGCGTAGGACTTTTGGTCCCCGGTTTAAAGTGGGAGACATGGTTTGTTTGTTCTCCAAAAATATTCCTATGAGAGTTTCTTCTCATAAATTTAAGCCAAGATTTATCGGGCCTTATAAGATTTCAGAGATTATTAATCCCATATCTTTTTGTTTGGCTGTTCCTGAGTCTTTTAAAATTCACAATGTTTTTCATAAGTCTTTGTTGAAGAAACATGTGGAACCAGCAGTTCCCATGGTGGTGCCTCCTGATACTGTGTTGGTAGATGGGGATCTAGAGTATGAAGTAGAGAAAATTTTGTATTCCCACCTTAACAGAAGTAAGCTTCAGTACCTTGTTAAGTGGAAGGGTTATGGTCAGGAGGACAATTCCTGTGTTTTTGCTTCTGACATTCACTGGTGTGGAGCTCCCTCTCATGGCCTGGAATGGTAATGAAGCTGAGTTGGAATCTGTGATTCAGACAGGTGATGGAATTAATTAGGAATTCAGGAAATCCTATTGAAGATTAGTCTAGTTTATTTAGGAGAGCATTGTGTGCCTGGAAGTCGCCAGTAATAAATGTTTATGCCTGCTTCTGAAGATGGCTGGGAGTTTTCCCTTCTGATTTTCCCATTTATTTGGTGCCTGAATGTACTCCAGATACGTTTACTGTTTCTGTGCTTAATTGCTGGATTTGCACTTAAGAGTGTTTCTGGATATTCCATTTGGTTCTGTGTTTGGTTTCTTGTATGTGAGGATCTGTCTTTCTGCTTTTGTGAGCAGGGAAGTGCCTCCAGCAAGAAAGGGAGCTTGCTCCCTGGTCAGTTTTGTATTATTTGCACTTTAGAAAATTACTTGTTCTGTGATTTAGTTTCTTCCCATTATATCTGCAGTTCTGTTTAAAATGTCAAGAAAAAGAGTACCTGATATAGTGGGGGAGACTCCGTGCGGTATTTTTTATTATCAGGAGATTGGTATTTTTTCAAGGTTTTTTGCTGGCCGCAATCAGTTATCTGTCATGTCCTGTGCTAGTAAGTCGGGCCTCACCTTTGCTGATCTATATTTTCTATCTGTGTATTGTGTTTTCTTACATCACCGTTGTTGCATGTTGGGGGCGTGCTATTTCTTTGGGGATTGCTCTGAGGCAAGTTAGGGTTCATTTCTATCTTTGAGGTGTAGCAAGTGTCTCAGGTAGTGACGAGGTGTCTAGGTGTGTTAGGAACATCAAATTGCTACTTCTAGTGTTGTCTGATAGATAGGTGATTGCAGTGAGCTCAGTTTACAACTACTCTTGTGTTTTTTTTTTCCTTATTAATGGGATTTTTTGTGATCGTTCACGGTTACCAGATCATAACAGTAACCTACCTGGGGTGACATGGCAGATTGCGCTCATGACATTAGGGCAAGATGGCTTGCCTGTGCTTGGGTCTGGAATAGTGTTGCTGATGTCGGTGAGTTGACTCCCACCGCATTTTCGTTCAAAATGGCCAGTGTATCCTGCCGACTACACCAAGGTATAAACTGTGTATCGGAGTGGGCTCTTTAGGATACAGCAAAGTCACGAACTGGAAATAAATGGCCCCAAAACTAGATCAATTAATGAAAGTACTCTACTAAATTTGGATATGAATGCAACCAAAACAGGGGAAAACACTTAGGGAAAATCCACAGACACTCTCAGCAACTGAGTCCCTTGTGCTATACAGTGTGGTGCCTTACATTATGTGTCAACTACAATATACTGTATACACTATGTGTTACCTAAAGGCATGACTGGATAATCCAACTGCCAACTACCTATTAATACCATTAAATATGAAAAAAATTGGATGGGTGTGGAATACAAGCCGCTGGCGCGGTACTGCACAACAGTTTACAAACTTAAGATAAATTTACTCTAACGCCTAACTGACTATTCCCGGGCCCCATTATTAATACAGTGCACATTAATGGAGGATCCTTCCCAAGATTCACCTTGAATGACCAAACAGCTTACTATATGCAATGGATGCTTAGCAAAAAGAATACAAACTTAAATAAATAACACATATATTGTTCAACACAAGCTCTCTCCTGAATGAGCTCAATTATGGCCTAAAGTACATGATGAGATCAGAACCTAGCTGACATCATCACAGTGCTGCGGGAACCACACAGGATACATCAGGAAGTGGTAAGCTCTCCATGGAGGAGCCGAAGAGACAGGTTTAATTAATGGGGATGAGTGGGAGGGGCTGAGGACACAATGGGGAACATTTGTGAAGGAACACAGCTTTGTGACAGGCAGAGGAGGAGTACTGCATTCCGAGGGAGGGGAGCAGGCAGGAGTGTGTAGTGATGGGGTTGTGTAATTTGTGTGTGTAGGGGTGATGGGGGGTGCATTGTATTATGTCTGGGGAGGGGTAATGGAGGGTGCATTGTATTGTGTGTGGGGGAGAGGTAATGGGGGGTGCATTGTATTGTGTGTGTGTCTGTGTGTGTGTGTGACGAGAGTGATGGGGGTGTTTTGTATTGTGTGTGGGGGAGGGGTAATGGAGCGTGCATTGTATTGTGTGTATGTGTGTGTGTGTGTGTGAGGGTAATGGGAGTGCATTGTATTGTGTATGTGGGGAGGGGTAATGGGGGTGCATTGTATTGTGTGTGTGTGTAGAGGGTGATGGGGGTTGTATTGTATTGTGTGTGGGGGGGTGGGGTAATAGACCGTGCTTTGTAATGTGTGTGTGTGTGTGTGTGAGGGTAATGGGGGTGCATTGTATTGTGTGTGTGTGGGGAATGGTAACGGGGGTGCATTGTATTGTGTGTGTGTGGGGGGAGTAATGGGGGTGCATTGTATTGTATGTCGGTGTGTCTGTGTGTGTGTGTGTGAGGGTAATGGGGGTGCATTGTATTGTATGTATATGTGTGTGTGTGTGTGTGGGGAGGGGTATTGGGGGTGCATTGTATTGTGTGCGTGTGTGTGGTGAGAGGCGCGGAGTCATTAATCGAGGAATAATTAGTGTGATATCAGTGATATTTGTCCTGGACCTGTCCGCCCAGGTACAATCCCCTGTAGTGACTGCAGCGCTTGTAGAGTGATTAGGACACAGGTATGTGGCGAAACAATCCACAAATCAGGGAAGCAAGGAGCAGAAAATACATCAAGGTCTGCTACACACTGCAAAAATGTGTCACATAGTGCAATACAGTACTCACATAATGCCATACAGTATCACATAATGCCATATAGTATCACATAATGCCACACAGTGCTCACATAATGCCATACAGTACTCACATAGTGACATACAGTGTCACATAATGCCATACAGTGCTCACTTAGTGCCATACAGTACTCACATAATGCCATACAGTGTCACATAATGCCATACAGTGCTCACATAATGCCATACAGTACTCATATAGTGACATACAGTGTCACATAATGCCATACAGTGCTCACTTAGTGCCATACAGTACTCACATAGTGCCATACAGTACTCACATAATGCCACACAGTATCACATAATGCCATACAGTGCTCACTTACTGCCATACAGTGCTCACATAATGCCATACAGTACTCACATATTGACATACAGTGTCACTTAATGCCATACAGTGCTCACATAATGCCATACAGTATCACATAATGCCATACAGTGCTCACATAATGCCATACAGTACTCACATAGTGACATACAGTGTTACTTAATGCCATACAGTGCTCACATAGTGCCATACAGTACTCACATAATGCCATACAGTACTCACATAGTGCCATACAGTACTCACTTAATGTCGTACAGTACTCACATAATGCCATACAGTGTCACATAATGCCATACAGTGCTCACATAATGCCATACAGTACTCACATAGTGACATACAGTGCTCACTTACTGCCATACAGTGCTCACATAATGCCATACAGTACTCACATAGTGACATACAGTGTTACTTAATGCCATACAGTGCTCACATAGTGCCATGCAGTACTCACATAATGCCATACAGTACTCACATAGTGCCATACAGTACTCACTTAATGTCGTACAGTACTCACATAATGCCATACAGTACTCACATAATGCCATACAGTGTCACATAATGCCATACAGTGCTCACATAATGCCATACAGTACTCACATAGTGACATACAGTACTCACTTAATGTCGTACAGTACTCACATAATGCCATACAGTACTCACATAATGCCATACACTGTCACATAATGCCATACAGTGCTCACATAATGCCATACAGTACTCACATAGTGACATACAGTGTCACATAATGCCATACAGTGCTCACTTAGTGCCATACAGTACTCACATAAGGCCATATAGTACTCACATAGTGCCATACAGTACTCACATAATGTCATACAGTACTCACATAATGCCATACAGTACTCACATAATGCCATACAATGTCACATAATGGCATACAGTACTCACATAATGCCATACAGTGTCACATAATGCCATACAGTGCTCATAACATTATACATGTGTTGTACATCTATCTATGTATCTATCTATCTATCTATCATCTATCTGTCTGTCTGTCTGTCTATCGATCTTATCCTATCCTATCTTATTGTATTCTAATCTATTTTATTCTAATCTATCTAACATTTATGGGCAATGGATGTGTTAACTGATAGTGGAACGGATGCTTTACTAACGGATCCATTGACCATAGACTCCCATTATGATTTAACGGATCCCTTAGTGATCTGTATTTGGATCCGCACAAGAAAAGTTCTGTTAGGAGGACTTTTCATCAATCATCAACAATGGATGGCTAACGGATTGAACCTAACGCATAACAGCTTTTGACCAATCCGTTAACGGATACATCATCGTTATAGTCAATGGACCCGTTAACAGCTATGTTTCTGCATTTTCCAAACTGATGCAAAAATGGAAATGATTACTGGACATGGGCACATAGCCTTATATTGATTTTATTTTATGGTTTGCCGCTTTTGCACAATAAAAACAAATTTAAAAAAAACAAAAATTTTTGCATTGCTGTAGTCTGAGCTATAGTTTTTTTTTATTTTTTTGCTTACTGAGCTGTATGGTGGCTTGTTTTCTGTGAGACAAGATGATATTTTCAGTGATCAATTTTTTATTTATGATTAATTATACTAAGAAACAAAAGGCATAAAAAAGCCTCACAACAATGAGTGTATACGTGCATAATGTTTATTAATTACATCAAGTGAAAAAGAAAAACAAATACAATTCAAATACTGGGATAAAAGATAAAAAGCCAGTGCTATAATGTTTAAATGGGAGACATAACCACTAATATACTCAACATCCCATGCAAGGGGACTAATTAATATACAGCATATGTCAGTACAATGTGCAAATTCGACATGCGGTAATGGTATCCGACTAGTGCTTATCAACATAAAATCAGGAAAATATTCTTGTATAGAGTATGTTATGGCACCCAATAGTTAGAAATGCAGAAATTACTCAAACTTACATGTAGGATGGCTATAGTGTCCATCCTCCTCGCCCCAACTCATGTTTTGCCTTTCTTTGTCAGGGGACGTACATTTTTATTTATGTATGACTTTTTGATTGCATTTTATTTCACTTTTTTGTCTGCTCTGTCATGAAAATATATAGTTTTTGCTTTGTTTATTTTTATGGTGCTTACTAAAGGGGTTAACTAGTGTGACACTTTTATACATCTGGTTGTTCCAGATACCAAACATGTGTAGTTTTTTAGTTTTGTTTTTGTGTACATAAATATATATTTATTGGTATAATATATTTTTCATTTTTTGTTGTTTTATTTTTTGATTTTTTTTAACTTTCACTTTTCTTTCACTTTTGCACATAGTCATTATATAGGAATTAACCTTTTTAAGTCTGATTGCTGGAATAATGTATTACATTTAATATAATACATACATTATGTGTTACACTGACAGAAGTCTCTCAGACCATCTCAGAGGCTTGCCATAGCCAGGTACAGTAAGAGGTTGTCAATTCACCTAGCATTACCATGGCAATTCTCGAACTCTGGAATTACCGTGGAACTCTGTGGTAGGGTCCTAATCAGGTGTGAGAGGGGGCGCACTCCCTCTCCCAGCCACCTACATCCTGCGATCTCTATTGATTGCAGCATTTAGAGGGTTTAACATCCCAGGGTGGTGCAGGTACATCTGGGGCTCAGGTGACATGTAAGCAAAGCTCCCGGTGGCAATTGCACATGCACAGCTCCTGTTGCATGCTTGATTGCCAGGATGTACCAGTACGGTAAGGTCGGGAAGACACCACAAAATAGGATGTACCAGTATGTCTATGGTCAGGAATGGGTTAATATAACTACACTAGTGTTAGTAGGTCCCCTTTGTGTCCCTACTGTGAGGCATCTTCTTTTAAAATGAACGTTTATATATATATATTTTGTAATGAACATTTATTTCATACTTTTTTTTTGAGTGATCGCTGTTAAGGCCCCGTTACATGCAATGACATCGCTAATGAGATATCGCTGGGGTCACGGAATTCGTGACGCACATCCGGCCTCGTTAGCAACGTCGTTCCGTGTGACACTTAGCAGCGACCGCTAACGATCTGAAAAACTCACCAAATCATTGATCGTTGACACGTCGTTCATTTCCCAAATGTCGTTGCTCGTTCTGGACGCAGGTTGTTCGTGGTTCCTGAGGCGGCACACATCGCTACATGTGACACCCCGGGAACGACGAACAACAGCGTTCCTGCGTCCTCCGGCAACGAGGTGGGCGTGTCATTAATGCGGCTGCTCTCCGCGCCTCCGCTTCTATTGGTGGCCTGCTGTGTGATGTAGCTGTGACGCCGCACGAACTGCCCCCTTAAAAAAGAGGTTGTTCGCCGGCCACAGCGACGTCGTTAGGAAGGTACGTTCGTGTGACGCTTACCTGCGATATTGTTCACCACGGGCAGCGATTTGCCTGTGACACACAAACAACGGGGGCGGGTGCTTTCGCTAGCGATGTCGCAGCATGTAAAGTGGCCTTTAGCCTGGCTACCTATATATATACACACAGGTTCGCAGTTCTTAAAAATGTACACTTTTTTTAAGTAGCTGGTATATCATTTTGTTTTTTGACACTGATACATAGGTGCCACAGGACATACACTACACTTTTTATTATAGTAGCTTAGCAAAGCATAGTAACTGCATTAAAAGTACAGTATCTTAACATATCACAATAAATACATTGAATAATTACATAATTGGAACATGGATATGATAATTATATCAGATGGACAGTTGTATACAATAGGCTAGGCAAAATGTGTATCAATACAAAATGGGGCAGTTGGTGAAAAAGAAGCCCTTTACTTGGACCTGGAGGAGAGACCTGTTTCTGCATTACAGGCTTCTATTATTTTTACATATTAGGATAATAAATCTTTACTATACAATGTTTAAACACAACTTTGAACAAATGAAAAAAAAAGTCTGAAATTACTTTTAGGAGAGAACAGTGTCTTAATAAAATCCAACTGGATGCTGCAACATGACTTGACTCATCTTGGAGTTGTGAAATTATCAAGAATAAAATCTGAGACACCACGGGAACTTTATGAGCACCAAAAAGATGGCCTGCTTCAATTACATGTCAATATTTCTCAATAATGTGTTTCTCAAGCCATAATATATATCACTGGACAACTCTCACTTTTGTAAGGGCTATTTGAGAAATAACCGGCATGTGCTTCCTTCTCCAGGGAATGGAGGTGCAGGGCAGTGTGGTCGGGACCATAATGGCGACAGCGGGTCTGTATTAATAGATAACAATCTCTTGCACAGCCCAGGGCATTGATCTTGGTCAGTCCTTACAACCTGGTGTTCATGGCATAAATTAATAGCTGGTGCTGCCTAATGTCATCTAAATGCATGATTATGTAACGTTGATTGTCTGCCATTTTGGCTGTATATGTGATTATATATGTGGCAGTTCATCCAAATTGTTGCTCTTGGTCCAACTGATTGTACCTGCGAGGTAAAATATTGCCCTTTGTATGTGTATTTACAGCAGTTTGTGCCATACAACTGCATGATTTTTTCTTAGGCTGCCAATGGTCATTTATCTAATTTCAACACAACATTTTTTGGAGCACTAGTTATATATCTACTGCATTTTTAGTTATGACCACATTGATTAAGCTGCTACACCAACAATGCACTTTAAATTCAATATAGAATCATGGTTGTACTGTAATTGTATTCTCATATGCCATTATTATTATGTATAATTGAGCCTATGATATGTGACCATACCCGCTCTATAACATCCCATGTTGATGATATTGTGAGACCACACTGCCCTGTTGGATTTTAAATATGGTGATTGCACATGTTGTTTTATTAACACTGTCTGTCTAAATATGTGTCTTCACAAATATTAATATTATTAATAAAGCTTTGTATACAATTTTTTCAAACAAAAAGATTTGTGTCCATTTGGATAGTCATTTGTGGTTTAATTGGTAACAAATGATCAAATGTAGGCTATAGTGATAAACTTGGGATCATGGTTTAAAAATAGAACTCATGATAATATGGATCCTATTCAATAAATCAATTAATGGTGTACTAAATATATATATGCACCATTGCTGTGTGGTATTACAGCTCAGTTCTGTTATACAGTCCCATTTAGAGAAATAACCGGCATGTGCTTCCTTCTCCAGAGAATGAGGAATCCTGAAGGTAGCAATACTAAGAAATACATGGCTAACACTGTGAACAAGATGAGAAAAACAATGACCCAAGGTTCCAGGACAGCAGACATTATAATTTCTTAAAATTTGCCACGACCCTGTAAAAAGATGAGAACAATATTTATGGCTTAGACTTTATTCAGTACAATTAGTCACATAATACATGAACATAATGACATAAGATAAGATATCCAGGTCCTTATTTCTTACTTCTTACGTTTTAGGATACCTTTAAACAATATTTATAAATAACTGTTTTTGTAGGTCATATTAGTATCATGATGACTACAGTATGGGATAGCGGGGAACTGGGGCTCCTATGATGTCTCTCAAGCTAGGGTGCCTTATATTATCCCTACCCTCAGGGATACTCCTGATGGTGGAAAAGGCTAAAGGGGGCTTTATACGCTGCAATATCGTTAATGAATTATCGTCGGGGTCAAGGTGTTTGTGACGCACATCCGGCGTCATTAACGATATCGCAGTTTGTGACAAGTGGGGTAAAAGCAACCTTAAACGATCGCAAAAGCGGTCAAAATCGTTTGCTGCGGAGAGGTCGTCCTGAAACTAAAAATCTTTCTCTGCTTATTAGCGATGTTGTTCCTCGTTCCT
Source organism: Anomaloglossus baeobatrachus (assembly GCF_048569485.1). Taxonomy (NCBI): domain Eukaryota; kingdom Metazoa; phylum Chordata; class Amphibia; order Anura; family Aromobatidae; genus Anomaloglossus; species Anomaloglossus baeobatrachus. The sequence continues at coordinate 182,934,247 of NC_134357.1, forward strand.
GCGGCACCACACATCACTGTGTGTTACACTGCAGGACCGACGAACATCTCCTTACCTGCCTCCACTGGCAATGCGGATGGAAGGAGGTGGGCGTGATGTTACATCCCACTCATCTCTGCCCCTCCGCTTCTATTGGACGCCTGCCGTGTGACGTCGGTATGAAGCCGCACGAACCGCCCCTTTAGAAAGGGACGAGACTGGAGTATTATGTTATCCTCAGATAAATACGGAGAGGGGAAAACCAAAACTCTGTCACACTGCATACACACAAATGTAAAAGCAATAACAGGTTCAGGAGGAAAAACAACAGCAGGAAGGAAGCTACAAAACAACAAGGGTAAACTCTACAACCACACCATGCAATCAGCACAACTTTCACCAGTAAGTCTGGGACACCTCACCTCACAGACAAGCATAAAATAAACTATAGCTGACATGAGTGGAAGGTTTCAACCAGCATAAATAGGAGGGGAGCAGATGTGATTGGCCTCCCCACAACATCTTGCCAAAGGAGTAAGCAAACCAGAAAAGATTGATAGCCTGCCTATGAATTAGCACACAGTAGGTCGACAGCTGAGTCTGCCTGTGTTGATACCAGACACCAAAGAAACCATCAGGCAGAGTGTCGGAATCTGCTATCTTAAAAGAACCCAATGCTGCCATGATAGTCATCAAAGTTTGTGCAAAACTCGGTGTGACAGTACCCCTTCCTCTAAGAGGTACCTATAGACCCTCTAGGCCTGTTCTCTCAGGATGGAGATGATGGAGTGCCCTAATCAGGTGCTCAGCATGGATATCTGAAGCTGGTACCCAAGTCCTCTCCTCGGGACCATACCCTTGCCAATGAACCAAGTACTGTAAAGATAAGTGAGCAAAATGAGAATAAACAATTTTGGACACCTGAAATTCTAATGACCCATCGACTAAGACTGGAGGCAGAGGTAAACGAAGAGGAGTTTCTGAACCCATATATTTCTTTAATAGAGATCTATGGAAAACATTATGACTCTTGTAAGATGACTTTAATATCACGTGAAAAGCAACTATATTAATGGCTGTGGTGATTATGGACAGGCCAATAAACCAAGGTCCTAACGTCAGTAAAGTTGCCTTAAGGTTAATATTTATTGTAGACAACCACACCAGATCACCCACACACCGGTCTGACTCTGGACCAGGCACACGTCTACAGTCAACTGCACATTTATACTTAGAACACATGCCTTGCAAATGCTGATGAGCCCTCTACCATATAGATGATAATCTGAGACCAATTTGTCCTCCTCAGGTACCCCTGCTGAGTGCCTCTCCGGAAATATACAGAAATAGGGATGACGAACATAGACACAAAAAAATGAGATATACCAGGCAATACGATTATTGATTACAAATATGGCCAGAGGAAGGAACATGGACCACTCTTCCTGATTATCAAAAACAAAACAATGCAAATACTGCTCCAAATTCTGAATCATGTGTTCTGTGTGCCCATTAGACTGAGGGTGGAACACCGACGAATTAGATAGTTTAACCCCTTCAGCCCCCAGCCTGTTTTCACCTTAAAGACCAGGCCATGTTTTGCAATTTTGACCAGTCAATTTATGAGGTTATAACTCTGGAACGCTTCAACAGATCCTGGCGATTCTAACACTGTTTTTTCGTGACATATTGTACTTCATGTCAGTGGTAAATTTAGGACGATATGTTTTGCGTTTATTTGTGAACATTTTGGAAATTTGGCGAAAATTTTGAAAATTTTGAATTTTTGTGCCCATAAATCTGAGAGATACAGTACAGACCAAAAGTTTGGACACACCTTCTCATTCAAAGAGCTGTTTTTATTTTCATGACTCAGAAAATTGAAGGTTCACACTGAAGGCATCAAAACTGTGAATTAACACTTGTGGAATGAAATACTTAACAAAAAAGTGTGAAACAACTCATAATATGTCTTATATTCTAAGTTTTTCAAAGTAGCCACCTTTTGCTTTGATTACTGCTTTGCACACTCTTAGCATTCTCTTGATGAGCTTCAAGAGGTTGTCACCGGAAATGGTTTTCACTTCACAGGTGTGCCCTGTCACGTTTAATAAGTGGGATTTCTTGCCTTATAAATGGGGTTGGGACAATCAGTTGTATTGTGCAGAAGTCTGGTGGATACACAGCTGATAGTTCACCTGAATAAACTGTTAGCTGCTTTTTTCTTGCCATAATACAAATTCTAAGTAAAGAAAAACGAGAGTCCATCATTACTTTAAGAAATAAAGGTCAGTCAGTCCAAAAAATTGGGAAAACTTTGAAAGTGTCCCCAAGTGCAGTGGCAAAAAACATCAAACGCTACAAAGAAACTGGCTCACATGAGGATCGCCCCAGGAAAGGAAAACCAAGAGTAACCTCTGCTGCGAAGGATAAGTTTATTCGAGTCACCAGCCTCAGAAATCGCAGGTTATCAGCAGCTCAGATTAGAGACCAGGTCAATGCCACATAGAGTTCTAGCAGCAGACACATCTCTAGAACAACTGTTAAGAGGAGACTTTGTGCAGCAGGCCTTCATGGTAAAATTGCTGCCAGGAAACCACTGCTAAGGACAGGCAACAAGCAAAAGAGACTTGTTTGGGCTAAAGAACACAAATAATGGACATTAGATCAGTGGAAATCTGTGCTTTGGTCTGATGAGTCCAAATTTGAGATCTTTGGATCCAACCACCGTGTCTTTGTGTGACGCAGAAGAGGTGAACGGATGGACTCTACATGCCTGGTACCCACCGTGAAGCATGGAGGAGGAGGAGTGATGGTGTGGGGGTGCTTTGCTGGTGACACTGTTGGGGATTTATAAAAAAATGAAGGCATTCTGAACCAGCATGGTTACCACAGCATCTTGCAGGGGCATGCTATTCCATCCGATTTGCGTTTAGTTGGACCATTATTTATTTTTCAACAGGACAATGACCCCAAACACACCTCCAGGCTGTGTAAGGGATATTTGACTAAGAAGGAGAGTGATGGGGTGCTACGCCAGATGACCTGGCCTCCACAGTCACCAGACCTGAACCCAATCGAGATGGTTTGGGGTGAGCTGTACCGCAGAGTGAAGGCAAAAGGGCCAACAAGTGCTAATCATCTCTGGGAACTCCTTCAAGACTGTTGGAAGACCATTTCCGGTGACTACCTCTAGTAGCTCATCAAGAGAATGCTAAGAGTGTGGAAAGCACTAATCAAAGCAAAAGGTGACTACTTTGAAGAACCTAGAATATAAGAAATATTTTCAGTTGTTTCACACTTTTTTGTTAAGTATTTCATTCCACATGTGTTAATTCATAGTTTTGATGCCTTCAATGTGAATCTACAAAATTCAGAGTCATGAAAATAAAGAAAACTCTTTGAATGAGAAGGTGTGTCCAAACTTTTAGTCTGTACTGTATGTCACACAAAATAGTTTCTAAATAACATTTCCCACATGTCTACTTTACACCAGGGCAATTTTCGAAACAAACTTTTTTTTTGTTAGGAAGTTAGAAGGGTTCAAAGTTCATCAGCAAATTTTCATTTTTCCAACAAAATTTACAAAAAAAATTTTTTAGGTACCACATCACATTTGGAGTGACTTTAAGAGGCCTAGGTTACAGAAAATACCCAAAAGTGACCCCATTCTAAAATCTGCACCCCTCACACTGCTGAAAACTACATCCAAGAATTGTATTACCCCTTTAGGAGCTTCACAGCAACCAAAGCAATATGGAGGGAAAAAATGAAAATTTTACTTTTTATACAAAAATGTTACTTTAGCCATAAAATTTAGCATGTTCACAAGGGTATCAGGAAAAAAAGCAACATAAAATTAATTGTGAAATTTCTCCTGAGTACACCGATATCTCATATGTGGTGGAAATCAATTGTTTGGGTGCACGGCAGAGCTCAGAAGGGAAGGAGCATCATTTGAATTTTTGAAAGCAAAATTTCCTGGAATAATTAGCGGATGCAATGTTGCGTTTGGAGACCCCCTGAGGTGCCTAAACAATGGATATCCCCCACAAGTGACCCCATTTTGGAAACTAGACCCCTCATGGAATTTATCTAGATGTTTAGAGAGCACTTTGAACCTCTGGGGGCTTCACAAAAGTCAATGGCAGTTTGTGACAAGTAGGGTAAAAACAACCTTAAACAATCGCAAAAGCGCTCAAAATCGTTTGCTGCGGAGAGGTCGTCCTGAAACTAAAAATTTTCTCTGCTTATTAGCGATGTTGTTCCTCGTTCCTGCGGCACCACACATCACTGTGTGTTACACCGCAGGACCGACGAACATCTTCTTACCTGCCTCCACTGGCAATGCGGATGGAATGAGGTGGGCGTGATGTTACGTCCCACTCATCTCTGCCCCTCCGCTTCTATTGGACGCCTGCCGTGTGACGTCGGTATGAAGCCGCACGAACCTCCCCCTTAGAAAGGAGGCGGATCGCCGGCCAGAGCGATGTCGCAGGGCAGGTAAGTGCATGTGACGGGGGTAAGCGAGGTTGTGTGGCGCAGGCAGTGATTTGCCCGTGTCGCACAACCAACGGGGGCGGGTACAATCGCTTGCGATCTCGCTAGCGAGATCGCAGCATGTAAAGTACCTTTAAGTCTCCTTCCTGGCCCTTCTCCTGACCAGTCCCGATCTGATTCCCACTCCCTCCAGGAAGGGACGAGACTGGAGTATTATGTTATCCTCAGATAAATACGGAGAGGGGAAAACCAATACTCTGTCACACTGCATACACACAAATGTAAAAGCAATGACAGGTTCCGGAGGAAAAACAACAGCAGGATGGAAGCTACAAAACAACAAGGGTAAACTCTACAACCACACCAAGCAATCAGCACAACTTTCACCAGTAAGTCTGGGACACCTCACCTCACAGACAAGCATAAAATAAACTATAGCTGACATGAGTGGAAGGTTTCAACCAGCATAAATAGGAGGGGAGCAGATGTGATTGGCCTCCCCACAACATCTTGCCAAAGGAGTAAGCAGACCAGAAAAGATTGATAGCCTGCCTATGAATTAGCACACAGTAGGTCGACAGCTGAGTCTGCCTGTGTTGATACCAGACACCAAAGAAACCATCAGGCAGAGTGTCGGAATCTGCAATCTTAAAAGAGCCCAATGCTGCCATGATAGTCATCAAAGTTTGTGCAAAACTCGGTGTGACAGTACCCCTTCCTCTAAGAGGTACCTATAGACCCTCTAGGCCTGTTCTCTCAGGATGGAGATGATGGAGTGCCCTAATCAGGTGCTCAGCATGGATATCTGAAGCTGGTACCCAAGTCCTCTCCTCGGGACCATACCCTTGCCAATGAACCAAGTACTGTAAAGATAAGTGAGCAAAATGAGAATAAACAATTTTGGACACCTGAAATTCTAATGACCCATCGACTAAGACTGGAGGCAGAGGTAAACGAAGAGGAGTTTCTGAACCCATATATTTCTTTAATAGAGATCTATGGAAAACATTATGACTCTTGTAAGATGACTTTAATATCACGTGAAAAGCAACTATATTAATGGCTGCCGTGATTATGGACAGGCCAATAAACCAAGGTCCTAACTAGAGTTGAGCGCGGTTCGTGGTTCGAGGTTCTCCAGTTCTAGGCTCGAGTGATTTTGGGGCCTGTTCTAGATCGAACTAGAACTCGAGCTTTTTGCAAAAGCTCGATAGTTCTAGAAACGTTCGAGAACGGTTCTAGGAGCAAAAAAACAGCTAATTCCTAGCTTGGTTTCCGCTGTAATAGTGTAAGTCACTCTGTGAATCACACTATTATGACATTTCAGTGTATAGTGTGCGTGAACAGCGCCTTCAGATCACTGCTGTTTCTATAATGGATAATGACGATCGCCATTTTTTTTTTTTTTTTCCTTGTCTTCCTTTCCAAAGCGCGCGCGTGTAGTGGGGCGGGCCAGCATGTCAGCCAATCCCAGACACACACACAGCTAAGTGGACTTTTAGCCAGAGAAGCAACGGCATGTGTGATAGGATGTCCATGTCACATGTCCCTGCATTATAAAACCGGACATTTTCCTCCAGGACGCCATTATCTCTTCTGCGTCTTTGGTGTCAGACATCACTGTCGCAGCTCCGTCCTCCTGAGTCCTATCGCCGATACAGCTGTATGCGCTCCATACACAGCGCTAGACAGCTTAGGGAGAGCACTTTCTATCAGTCCTTTTAAGGGCTCAAACCGGCAGGGTCAGAGAGCCATAGGTAACAGGTCCTGAAAACAGAGACAGCGTCTGTGTAGCCAAGGTCAGGGATTTCGTCGCTGCATTTCACCATTAGGAGGGAATAGAAAGGAAGGCTTCCATTCCTCTACCCAGAGCCCCACAATCCTGGCACTGTACCCTCCTGTCCTCTGCACACTCCAACTCATTATAACTAAGCCATTATACTAGCAAACACTCAGTGTATCTAGTGGCATCCTAAACGTGGCTATTGGACTTTGCTATAGTCCCACTAGTGCAAAGACATTTGCAGAGCACGTCTGCCTGCATTGCACACTCCAACTCTTTTTAACTAAGCCATTATACTAGCAAACAGTCAGTGTACCTAGTGGCATCCTAAACGTGGCTATTGTACTTTTGTCTAGTCACACTATTGCAAAGATATTTGCAGCACCTCTGCCTGCATTGCACACTCAAACTCATTTTAACTAAGCCATTATGCTAGCAAACAGTCAGTGTACCTAGTGGCATCCTAAACGTGGCTATTGGACTTTTGTGTAGTCACAGTAGTGCAAAGATATTTGCAGCACGTCTGCCTGCATTGCACACTCCAACTCTTTTTAACTAAGCCATTATACTAGCAAACAGTCAGTGTACCTAGTGGCATCCTAAACGTGGCTATTGGACTTTTGTCTAGTCACACTATTGCAAAGATATTTGCATCACGTCTGCCTGCATTGCACACTCCAACTCTTTTTAACTAAGCCATTATACTAGCAAACAGTCAGTGTACCTAGTGGCATCCTAAACGTGGCTATTGGACTTTTGTGTAGTCACAGTAGTGCAAAGATATTTGCAGCACGTCTGCCTGCATTGCACACTCCAACTTTTTAACTAAGCCATTATACTAGCAAACAGTCAGTGTACCTAGTGGCATCCTAAACGTGGCTATTGGACTTTTGTCTATACACACTATTGCAAAGATATTTTCATCACGTCTGCCTGCATTGCACACTCCAACTCTTTTTAACTAAGCCATTATACTAGCAAACAGTCAGTGTACCTAGTGGCATCCTAAACGTGACTATTGTACTTTTGTCTATTCACACTATTGTAAAGATATTTGCAGCACGTCTGCCTGCATTGCACACTCCAACTTTTTTTAACTAAGCCATTATACTAGCAAACAGTCAGTGTACCTAGTGGCATCCTAAACGTGGCTATTGTACTTTTGTCTATTCACACTATTGTAAAGATATTTGCAGCACGTCTGCCTGCATTGCACACTCAAACTCTTTTTAACTAAGCCATTATGCTAGCAAACAGTCAGTGTACCTAGTGGCATCCTAAACGTGGCTATTGTACTTTTGTCTATTCACACTATTGTAAAGATATTTGCAGCACGTCTGCTTGCATTGCACACTCCAACTTTTTTTAACTAAGCCATTATACTAGCAAACAGTCAGTGTACCTAGTGGCATCCTAAACGTGGCTATTGGACTTTTGTCTATTCACACTATTGTAAAGATATTTGCAGCACGTCTGCCTGCATTGCGCACTCCAACTTTTTTTAACTAAGCCATTATACTAGCAAACAGTCAGTGTACCTAGTGGCATCCTAAACGTGGCTATTGTACTTTTGTCTATTCACACTATTGTAAAGATATTTGCAGCACGTCTGCCTGCATTGCACACTCCAACTTTTTTTAACTAAGCCATTATACTAGCAAACAGTCAGTGTACCTAGTGGCATCCTAAATGTGGCTATTGTACTTTTGTCTATTCACACTATTGTAAAGATATTTGCAGCATGTCTGCCTGCATTGCACACTCCAACTTTTTTTAACTAAGCCATCATACTAGCAAACAGTCAGTGTACCTAGTGGCATCCTAAACGTGGCTATTGTACTTTTGTCTATTCACATTATTGTAAAGATATTTGCAGCACGTCTGCCTGCATTGCACACTCCAACTTTTTTTAACTAAACCATTATACTAGCAAACAGTCAGTGTACCTAGTGGCATCCTAAACGTGGCTATTGGACTTTTGTCTATTCACACTATTGTAAAGATATTTGCAGCACGTCTGCCTGCATTGCACACTCCAACTTTTTTTAACTAAGCCATTATACTAGCAAACAGTCAGTGTACCTAGTGGCATCCTAAATGTGGCTATTGTACTTTTGTCTATTCACACTATTGTAAAGATATTTGCAGCACGTCTGCCTGCATTGCACACTCAAACTCTTTTTAACTAAGCCATTATGCTAGCAAACAGTCAGTATACCTAGTGGCATCCTAAACGTGGCTATTGTACTTTTGTCTATTCACACTATTGTAAAGATATTTGCAGCACGTCTGCCTGCATTGCACACTCCAACTTTTTTTAACTAAGCCATTATACTAGCAAACAGTCAGTGTACCTAGTGGCATCCTAAATGTGGCTATTGTACTTTTGTCTATTCACACTATTGTAAAGATATTTGCAGCACGTCTGCCTGCATTGCACACTCAAACTCTTTTTAACTAAGCCATTATGCTAGCAAACAGTCAGTGTAGCTAGTGGCATCCTAAACGTGGCTATTGTACTTTTGTCTATTCACACTATTGTAAAGATATTTGCAGCATGTCTGCCTGCATTGCACACTCCAACTTTTTTTAACTAAGCCATTATACTAGCAAACAGTCAGTGTACCTAGTGGCATCCTAAACGTGGCTATTGTACTTTTGTCTATTCACACTATTGTAAAGATATTTGCAGCACGTCTGCCTGCATTGCACACTCCAACTTTTTTTAACTAAGCCATTATACTAGCAAACAGTCAGTGTACCTAGTGGCATCCTAAACGTGGCTATTGTACTTTTGTCTATTCACACTATTGTAAAGATATTTGCAGCACGTCTGCCTGCATTGCACACTCAAACTCTTTTTAACTAAGCCATTATGCTAGCAAACAGTCATTGTACCTAGTGGCATCCTAAACGTGGCTATTGGACTTTTGTCTATTCACACTATTGTAAAGATATTTGCAGCACGTCTGCCTGCATTGCACACTCCAACTTTTTTTAACTAAGCCATTATACTAGCAAACAGTCAGTGTATCTAGTGGCATACAAGAAGTGGCTATTGTACTTTTGTCTATTCACACTATTGTAAAGATATTTTCAGCACGTCTGCCTGCATTGCACACTCCAACTCTTTTTAACTAAGCCATTATGCTAGCAAACAGTCAGTGTACCTAGTGGCATCCTAAACGTGGCTATTGTACTTTTGTCTATTCACACTATTGTAAAGATATTTGCAGCACATCTGCCTGCATTGCACACTCAAACTCTTTTTAACTAAGCCATTATGCTAGCAAACAGTCAGTGTACCTAGTGGCATCCTAAACGTGGCTATTGTACTTTTGTCTATTCACACTATTGTAAAGATATTTGCAGCACGTCTGCCTGCATTGCACACTCCAACTTTTTTTAACTAAGCCATTATACTAGCAAACAGTCAGTGTACCTAGTGCCATCCTAAACGTGGCTACTGGACTTTTGTCTATTCACACTATTGTAAAGATATTTGCAGCACGTCTGCCTGCATTGCACACTCCAACTTTTTTTAACTAAGCCATTATACTAGCAAACAGTCAGTGTACCTAGTGGCATCCTAAACGTGGCTATTGTACTTTTGTCTATTCACACTATTGTAAAGATATTTGCAGCACGTCTGCCTGCATTGCACACTCCAACTTTTTTTAACTAAGCCATTATACTAGCAAACAGTCAGTGTACCTAGTGGCATCCTAAATGTGGCTATTGTACTTTTGTCTATTCACACTATTGTAAATATATTTGCAGCATGTCTGCCTGCATTGCACACTCCAACTTTTTTTAACTAAGCCATCATACTAGCAAACAGTCAGTGTACCTAGTGGCATCCTAAACGTGGCTATTGGACTTTTGTCTATTCACATTATTGTAAAGATATTTGCAGCACGTCTGCCTGCATTGCACACTCCAACTTTTTTTAACTAAACCATTATACTAGCAAACAGTCAGTGTACCTAGTGGCATCCTAAACGTGGCTATTGTACTTTTGTCTATTCACACTATTGTAAAGATATTTGCAGCACGTCTGCCTGCATTGCACACTCAAACTCTTTTTAACTAAGCCATTATGCTAGCAAACAGTCAGTGTACCTAGTGGCATCCTAAACGTGGCTATTGGACTTTTGTCTATTCACACTATTGTAAAGATATTTGCAGCACGTCTGCCTTCATTGCACACTCCAACTTTTTTTAACTAAGCCATTATACTAGCAAACAGTCAGTGTACCTAGTGGCATCCTAAATGTGGCTATTGTACTTTTGTCTATTCACACTATTGTAAAGATATTTGCAGCACGTCTGCCTGCATTGCACACTCAAACTCTTTTTAACTAAGCCATTATGCTAGCAAACAGTCAGTGTAGCTAGTGGCATCCTAAACGTGGCTATTGTACTTTTGTCTATTCACTCTATTGTAAAGATATTTGCAGCATGTCTGCCTGCATTGCACACTCCAACTTTTTTTAACTAAGCCATTATACTAGCAAACAGTCAGTGTACCTAGTGGCATCCTAAACGTGGCTATTGTACTTTTGTCTATTCACACTATTGTAAAGATATTTGCAGCACGTCTGCCTGCATTGCACACTCCAACTCTTTTTAACTAAGCCATTATACTAGCAAGCAGTCAGTGTACCTAGTGGCATCCTAAACGTGGCTATTGGACTTTTGTCTATTCACACTATTGTAAAGATATTTGCAGCACGTCTGCCTGCATTGCACACTTCAACTTTTTTTAACTAAGCCATTATACTAGCAAACAGTCAGTGTACCTAGTGGCATACAAGAAGTGGCTATTGGACTTTTGTCTATTCACACTAATGTAAAGATATTTGCAGCACGTCTGCCTGCATTGCCCACTCCAACTTTTTTTAACTAAGCCATTATACTAGCAAACAGTCAGTGTATCTAGTGGCATACAAGAAGTGGCTATTGTACTTTTGTCTATTCACACTATTGTAAAGATATTTTCAGCACGTCTGCCTGCATTGCACACTCCAACTCTTTTTAACTAAGCCATTATGCTAGCAAACAGTCAGTGTACCTAGTGGCATCCTAAACGTGGCTATTGGAATTTTGTCTATTCACACTATTGTAAAGATATTTGCAGCACGTCTGCCTGCATTGCACACTCCAACTTTTTTTAACTAAGCCATTATACTAGCAAACAGTCAGTGTACCTAGTGGCATCCTAAACGTGGCTATTGTACTTTTGTCTATTCACACTATTGTAAAGATATTTGCAGCACGTCTGCCTGCATTGCACACTCCAACTTTTTGTAACTAAGCCATTATACTAGCAAACAGTCAGTGTACCTAGTGGCATCCTAAATGTGGCTATTGTACTTTTGTCTATTCACACTATTGTAAAGATATTTGCAGCACGTCTGCCTGCATTGCACACTCCAACTTTTTTTAACTAAGCCATTATACTAGCAAACACTCAGTGTACCTAGTGGCATCCTAAACGTGGCTATTGGACTTTGCTATAGTCCCACTAGTGCAAAGACATTTGCAGAGCACGTCTGCCTGCATTGCACACTCCAACTCTTTTTAACTAAGCCATTATACTAGCAAACAGTCAGTGTACCTAGTGGCATCCTAAACGTGGCTATTGTACTTTTGTCTAGTCACACTATTGCAAAGATATTTGCAGCACCTCTGCCTGCATTGCACACTCAAACTCTTTTTAACTAAGCCATTATGCTAGCAAACAGTCAGTGTACCTAGTGGCATCCTAAACGTGGCTATTGGACTTTTGTGTAGTCACAGTTGTGCAAAGATATTTGCAGCACGTCTGCCTGCATTGCACACTCCAACTCTTTTTAACTAAGCCATTATACTAGCAAACAGTCAGTGTACCTAGTGGCATCCTAAACATGGCTATTGGACTTTTGTCTAGTCACACTATTGCAAAGATATTTGCATCACGTCTGCCTGCATTGCACACTCCAACTCTTTTTAACTAAGCCATAATACTAGCAAACTGTCAGTGTACCTAGTGGCATCTTAAACGTGGCTATTGAACTTTTGTGTAGTCACAGTAGTGCAAAGATATTTGCAGCACGTCTGCCTGCATTGCACACTCCAACTCTTTTTAACTAAGCCATTATACTAGCAAACAGTCAGTGTACCTAGTGGCATCCTAAACGTGGCTATTGGACTTTTGTCTATTCACACTATTGTAAAGATATTTGCAGCACGTCTGCCTGCATTGCACACTCCAACTTTTTTTAACTAAGCCATTATACTAGCAAACAGTCAGTGTACCTAGTGGCATCCTAAACGTGGCTATTGGACTTTTGTCTATTCACACTATTGTAAAGATATTTGCAGCACGTCTGCCTGCATTGCACACTCAAACTCTTTTTAACTAAGCCATTATGCTAGCAAACAGTCAGTGTACCTAGTGGCATCCTAAACGTGGCTATTGGACTTTTGTCTATTCACACTATTGTAAAGATATTTGCAGCATGTCTGCCTGCATTGCACACTCAAACTCTTTTTAACTAAGCCATTATGCTAGCAAACAGTCAGTGTACCTAGTGGCATCCTAAACGTGGCTATTGGACTTTTGTCTATTCACACTATTGTAAAGATATTTGCAGCACGTCTGCCTGCATTGCACACTCCAATTTTTTTAACTAAGCCATTATACTAGCAAACAGTCAGTGTACCTAGTGGCATACAAGAAGTGGCTATTGTACTTTTGTCTATTCACACTATTGTAAAGATATTTGCAGCACGTCTGCCTGCATTGCACACTCCAACTTTTTTTAACTAAGCCATTATACTAGCAAACAGTCAGTGTACCTAGTGGCATCCTAAATGTGGCTATTGTACTTTTGTCTATTCACACTATTGTAAAGATATTTGCAGCACGTCTGCCTGCATTGCACACTCCAACTCTTTTTAACTAAGCCATTATGCTAGCAAACAGTCAGTGTACCTAGTGGCATCCTAAACGTGGCTATTGGACTTTTGTCTATTCACACTATTGTAAAGATATTTGCAGCACGTCTGCCTGCATTGCACACTCAAACTCTTTTTAACTAAGCCATTATGCTAGCAAACAGTCAGTGTACCTAGTGGCATCCTAAACGTGGCTATTGGACTTTTGTCTATTCACACTATTGTAAAGATATTTGCAGCATGTCTGCCTGCATTGCACACTCAAACTCTTTTTAACTAAGCCATTATGCTAGCAAACAGTCAGTGTACCTAGTGGCATCCTAAACGTGGCTATTGGACTTTTGTCTATTCACACTATTGTAAAGATATTTGCAGCACGTCTGCCTGCATTGCACACTCCAACTTTTTTTAACTAAGCCATTATACTAGCAAACAGTCAGTGTACCTAGTGGCATACAAGAAGTGGCTATTGTACTTTTGTCTATTCACACTATTGTAAAGATATTTTGAGCACGTCTGCCTGCATTGCACACTCCAACTCTTTTTAACTAAGCCATTATGCTAGCAAACAGTCAGTGTACCTAGTGGCATCCTAAACGTGGCTATTGGACTTCTGTCTATTCACACTATTGTAAAGATATTTGCAGCACGTCTGCCTGCATTGCACACTCCAACTTTTTTTAACTAAGCCATTATACTAGCAAACAATCAGTGTACCTAGTGGCATCCTAAACGTGGCTATTGTACTTTTGTCTATTCACACTATTGTAAAGATATTTGCAGCACGTCTGCCTGCATTGCACACTCCAACTCTTTTTAACTAAGCCATTATGCTAGCAAACAGTCAGTGTACCTAGTGGCATCCTAAACGTGGCTATTGGACTTTTGTCTAGTCACACTAGTGCAAATCTATGTGCAGCACCTCTGCATGACACCCTCCTGCTCTGTTTTTAATAAGCTATAATGATAGCAAAAAATACTGCCATTTAGTGGCATCATAGAACTGGCTGTTGTATTCCATTAGTGCCCCACTGGTGCCAAGCTATTTCTAGCACCTCTGCATGACACCCTCCTGCTCTGTTTTTAATAAGCTATAATGATAGCAAAAATACTGCCATTTAGTGGCATCATAGAACTGGCTGTTATATTCCATTAGTGCCCCACTGGTGACAAGCTATTTCTAGCACCTCTACATGACACCCTCATGCACATTTTGCTACGCTAATGTTATAGCAAACTCATGGAATTCATTGCTGCATTTGATAATTCGGAGGGATAGAAAGTCAGGCTTCCTTTAGCTTTTCCTTCTGTTCATAGACAGCATCTCCAAGAGCAATTTCCCCTCCACGTCTAAGTGTGGAGAGGCAGCTAGTGCGCATGCGTGTGCCGATTTACCCCAGCTGCAGCCTAATTACAGTTTTTCGCCTAGTGAGTATGCTCAGCCTGACTGTGTTATTCCTGACGCTAAGTCTTCATTTCGGGATACAGCGCATGCTCCCACACTAAGTGTGAAAAGCCTCTTTGCAAAGGTGCTTGCATTCCGTGCCGGGTCTAAGTCCTGTTTTGTGCCTAGACACCATGCTAAAGCTGATAGTCTTTTTTCAGAGACTTTATTTCATGCTACTGAGCATGCTCAGGCACTTACTGCATCAGAGACTAGGTCCGGTAATGAACTCTTTGGCCCTGCCCCTGATGTGGGGGGGCACATATAGACCACAGGGCATCAGGTGTCCTCCCAAATGGCTTGCAGAGGCCCACCCCTATGACTTTTCACCGCATTATTGATGGTCAGACGATGACTGGTGAGGTGTTTTGGTCATGGCAGCCATGAGGTCATCATTGAAGTTGCGGTTCCAAATAGGACGCTAGTTATGCCACTCATGACGTGTCACTCTACTTTTGTCTCCAGGAGGTGCATTGTGGTTCACCCTGGTTTGGGGCGGACCCAGGTTATAAAAGGGTCTGGAGCCAACAAGGAGGTGCGCAGTCTTCTATTATGCTCTGAAAGAGCACACCTCCATGTGTTGAACCCATTGCGGCTTTAGGCCAGAGGTAGGCAGGGATAGGGTGTCGATGCAGGCCACCACCACAGTTGGTAACGCAGAACGGTTAAGACCAGCTCCTGTCCTACCAGTCCTGCTTGTGCAGCCCAGTGGCATTAACAGGCCTGCTGCTGCTGATGCGCCTGCTGTCCACAGGTGTGCCCCTACGCACACGGTCAGCGTACTCAATGGCCCCTGTGTTGTTAACAGGGAGTTCCAGGGCTGGGTGGGCATGTGGACCCTGTGACGCTAACAGGGCTCACAGTCTCCAGATCCGAATGGCGTCTAACTCGGTTCAGGCTACTATTAGTTTCATAGCCACACATCTCTGTATCCTCCACCAAACCTTCCAGTTGCCAACCTCTCCTTTTCCAACTGGGAGCACGGTGGACACTGACTGCTGATGGGGATATATACCTTTCTCTTTCTTTTCTTATTAATTTTCGTTATATAGCGGTAACATAGTATATACCACTTTATCCAAATCTGCCAGTCCCACTGTAACAGATGGTGTTTCTTCAGCAAATGTTACTGTTGCTTAACCACCAAATCCACGGACAAAAACTTTTTTCCCCTTTCCAACACACCTGTTCCCCTTTCCACCAGCATCTGTCCTTTTTCAACTCATTTTGGTATATGACCAAAAGTGCAACTCTGCAGGGACACCGTACTCAACGCCATCTCAGCACAGCAGCCATCCCTGGGTCCCTCCGATGTGGACAAGTAAAAGACCATTTCCTCATATCCATGACAAAGCGTTGAGATTCACTCTGTGCAGCACTGGTGTTTAGTGGAAAAGTAGATCTAAGATTGCGTACCACATTCTGCAGATACTCCTGTATACGTGCGTCCATTTCTATGGCAGGAATTATTTTGCCAAATGTTGTCTTGTACCGGGGATGTAACAGTGTGGCAACCCAGTATTCTGGATTACTTTGAATTCGTACAATCCGAGGGTCATGTTGTAGGTAGTGCAGCAAGAAGCCGCTCATGTGTCTTGTGCATCCAGGAGGACCAAGTCCTTGGTGTGTTGGTGGCAGAGAGGTGAGAATCGTGCCTCCTTCCTCTGCCCTCTCCCCACAACCTCGCACAACCGAAATGTGAGCAAGCTCTCACTCATCTGCTGAGTCTTCCATGCCCATCGCCAGTTCGTCCTCCATTTCTTCATGGGCTCCTGCACCTTCCTCAACACTTTTTGCTGATACTATGCGCCCTTGTTAATCCCTCTCCCTCACCATGACTGCCGCATAGGTGCCGCTGACCATCTGGACCTCGTAGATCTTGTTATCCCTTCCGCATATGACTCCTCCTGTACTTCCTCCCCTTCCTCTTGTCCCAACACCTGACTCCGAATAATAATTACAGTGCGCTCCATCATGTAGATGACCAGAATTGTCACGCTGAGAATGACATTGCCAGTGCTAAACATCTTCGTCGACATTTGTAAACTGTGTAGCAGGGTGCATAGGTCCTTGATCTGACACCACTCCAGCAGCGTGATCTGCACCACCTCTGGATCAAGTTATCCCAGGCTATATGTCATAACGTATTGCAGCAGGGTTCGGCGGTGCTGCCACAAACGCTGCAACATGTGCAGATTCAAATTCCTGCGTGTGGGCACATCGCATTTCAGGCGTTTAACCACCAGACCTAAAGACTTCTGTAGCGACGAAAGTTGTTGAGTTGCTGTGTGCGCACGATGGAAGTGAGCACATAGCGAGCGTGCACGCTGCACAAGGCCATGTAGGCCGGGATGGTGTTTTAAAAATTGCTGGAGAATTAGGTTCAACACGTGAGCCATACAAGGCACGTGTGTCACATTGCCCTGACGATGGCCCGCAGCCAGGTTTGCATCATTGCCGCACACGGCTGTTAAGTCACCAACGGAGTCCGCTCCGTCAATTTGTACTCCGGTCGCCAGGTGACAACGTGTTCCTTTCATGAATAGTGCTGATGATGGGAGAGGAGTCGATGCCAGCGGCGCAGGTGGACGCAGGTTATGCTCACCCACTGGGCTGCATTACCTGGCGGGTATTAGCTGGTGGGTATCTCACAGATGAAATACCATCATTCAGCTACAACCAATGGGAAGACACCACACCCTTTTTTATGCCCATCCTGTCTGCAGACCACTGCCAGACATAGCTATGACCTCTGGTTACTTTTACCCCCAGTTCAGTTTTATGATTTTGTGTGCTTGTTACCTGACTACTTTTCCTGCTTGCTGTTTATGTACCTTGTTGGCCGATCCGCATTTCACCTATGCTTGTTTTCTGATTAAGTCCTGGCCGTCCAATTCTGTTCCTGTTCCTCAATTAATGTTTTGACCCTGCCTGACTACTATTCTCTGGAACTGCAGCCTTCCACAGGTATTAATCACCTTGGGCCCTGTGCAATTCCTAATCCCTGTATAGGGGTTAAAGGGTTTCAGGGTTCTAGGGGTCCTGCTTGGTGAGTGGCTTCCCTCTAGCCTATCATTAACAGCCCATCTGAGTGTGTGGATCAAGGAAGGCGTTACACCGTGCTCTCTGCAGAAGGCCATGTGGGCCAGGATAGTGCTTTAAAAATTGCTGGACAACCAGGTTCAACACGTGAACCACACAAGCCATGTGTGTCACATTGTCACAGCGAAGGGCCGCACCCATGTTTGCATCATTGTCGCACCCAGCCTTCCCTGGCTGCTGGTTGAGTGGAGACAACCATTGATGAAACTCGGTATCCAGAGCTAACCGTCCACAACTTCTCAGCGGTGTGACTCACATTTCCCATACATTTCAAAGTAAAACTTTGACCGCCTGATGGCATTGAGCTCTGCTGCCAGCATAGTAAGGAGGTGTGTGGTAGTCCTTGTGCGCAGTTACAGGGAAGGGTGGCCTGACCACACAGGGTTTGCGCCAAGGTGGAGGACCCACACGAGGTTGAAGAGGCAGAAGCAGTGTATTAGCAGACGCTTCTCCATCTCTCACCATAGTTTGCCAGTGCCCAGTCAGTGACATGTAATGACCCTGTCTATGCTTACTGGTCCAAGTATCTGTGTTAAAATGCACCCTGTCGCACACAGAGTTTCTCAAGGAAGTGGTGATGTTGTGTGCGACATGCTGGTGTAGCGCGGGCATGCTTTTCTTGGAGAAGCAGTGGTGATTGGGCATCTTGTACTGGATCACAGCGACAGACATAAGGTCTCTAAAATCCTGTGTGTCCACTAGACGGAAAGGCAGCATTTCGGAAGCCAACAGCTTACAGAGGGATAGAGTCAACCTCTTAGCTTTGTCATGGGTCGCAGGAAGTGGCCTTTTATTTGACCACATCTGAGGGACAGAGATCTGGCTGCTGTGTGTAGACGGTGTTGAGTAGGGTGTCCCTGGAAAAATGCAGGTTTGTGAGGAAAGTGCAGGCGGAGACATGATGTTGCCTTCATCCAACGTTGGTGCTATCGATGTCTGAGAGAGCTGTACACACTCACTTGTTTCCCCTTCCAAACCAACTGACGACCTACCAAGCAAACTGCCTGTTGAGGTTACAGTGGTGGAAGTTGTGGGTGGAAAAACAGGTGTGACAGCTGTCCCCACAGTCCTAGAAGATGACGAGCGCGCGGATGCACTGGAAGGGGCAGGCGGTGGATGGTTCGCTCCGCTAGGCCGCATTGCAGCACGGTGAGCCCACCGGGCCATATGATATTTATTCATGTGACGATTCATGGAAGAAGTTGTCAAACTGCTGAGGTTTTGACCTCTACTAAGAGAACCATGACAAATTTTACAGATCACATAATTTGGGCGATCTTTTTCTATGTCAAAAAAGGACCAGGCTAGGCAAGGCTTAGAGGCCATGCGACCTGTTGATCCACCCCGAATAATGCTCAGAGGCAGAGTGGTGGCTGAGGATGCAGTTGTAGACGTGCTACCAGTGCTCCGACTCTGTCCAGGAAGGCGCAAGGTAACTTCGTCGTCGGTTGCATCCTCCTCCACCGCCTCTGTTGACCTCCTCGAGTGTCTGACTGTGGGTTGACAGTAGGTGGGATCTAGAACTTCATCATCAATTGTTGTGTTTGCACTCCCCTCCCCCTCAGACCGAGCCTCTTCTTGCCCTGACCGAATATTTAAGTTGTCATCCCAATTGGGTATCTGCGTCTCATCTTCATCAGTATGTTCCTCATTGTCTATAACCACAGGTGTTGGAAAGGCAGCATTTTGGTAGCCAACAGTTTGCAGATGCTGAAAGTCAACCTCCAAGCCATGTCATGCCCTTCTAAAAGCATGTAAAACACAGCGAGGGGACTCCAACCACAGTCTCCCTCGTTTCCACTAACTGGGCCACACACACCCCACTTGACTGGCATCAGTTGACCCCCATTTTCAAGATGAAAAAGATGCTTTGCATGAAGCACTCTCAAAAATACGCGTGCCTTTCCCGTCCCCTGGCTGACCCAGGGGAAGAAAAGTCCTCTGAGAGCCATGACTTGTTCATCTTGGTTCTTTTAGAAACACAGCGAGGGGACTCCAACCACAGTCTCCCTCGTTTCCACTAACTGGGCCACACACACCCCACTTGACTGGCATCAGTTGACCCCCATTTTCAAGATGAAAAAGATGCTTTGCATGAAGCACTCTCAAAAATACGCGTGCCTTTCCCGTCCCCTGGCTGACCCAGGGGAAGAAAAGTCCTCTGAGAGCCATGACTTGTTCATCTTGGTTCTTTTAGAAACACAGCGAGGGGACTACAACCACAGTCTCCCTCGTTTCCACTAATTGGGCCACACACACCCCACTTGACTGGCATCAGTTGACCCCCATTTTCAAGATGAAAAAGATACTTTGCATGAAGCACTCTCAAAAATACGCGTGCCTTTCCCGTCCCCTGGCTGACCCAAGGGAAGAAAAGTCCTCTGAGAGCCATGACTTGTTCATCTTGGTTCTTTTAGAAACACAGCGAGGGGACTCCAACCACAGTCTCCCTCGTTTCCACTAACTGGGCAAAACACACCCCACTTGACTGGCATCAGTTGACCCCCATTTTCAAGATGAAAAAGATGCTTTGCATGAAGCACTCTCAAAAATACGTGTGCCTTTCCCGTCCCCTGGCTGACCCAGGGGAAGAAAAGTCCTCTGAGAGCCATGACTTGTTCATCTTGGTTCTTTTAGAAACACAGCGAGGGGACTCCAACCACAGTCTCCCTCGTTTCCACTAATTGGGCCACACACACCCCACTTGACTGGCATCAGTTGACCCCCATTTTCAAGATGAAAAAGATGCTTTGCATGAAGCACTCTCAAAAATACGCGTGCCTTTCCCGTCCCCTGGCTGACCCAGGGGAAGAAAAGTCCTCTGAGAGCCATGACTTGTTCATCTTGGTTCTTTTAGAAACACAGCGAGGGGACTCCAACCACAGTCTCCCTCGTTTCCACTAACTGGGCCACACACACCCCACTTGACTGGCATCAGTTGACCCCCATTTTCAAGATGAAAAAGATGCTTTGCATGAAGCACTCTCAAAAATACGCGTGCCTTTCCCGTCCCCTGGCTGACCCAGGGGAAGAAAAGTCCTCTGAGAGCCATGACTTGTTTATCTTGGTTCTTTTAGAAACACAGCGAGGGGACTCCAACCACAGGCTCCCTCGTTTCCACTAATTGGGCCACACACACCCCACTTGACTGGCATCAGTTGACCCCCATTTTCAAGATGAAAAAGATGCTTTGCATGAAGCACTCTCAAAAATACCCGTGCCTTTCCCGTCCCCTGGCTGACCCAGGGGAAGAAAAGTCCTCTGAGAGCCATGACTTGTTCATCTTGGTTCTTTTAGAAACACAGCGAGGGGACTCCAACCACAGTCTCCCTCGTTTCCACTAACTGGGCCACACACACCCCACTTGACTGGCATCAGTTGACCCCCATTTTCAAGATGAAAAAGATGCTTTGCATGAAGCACTCTCAAAAATACGCGTGCCTTTCCCGTCACCTGGCTGACCCAGGGGAAGAAAAGTCCTCTGAGAGCCATGACTTTTTCATCTTGGTTCTTTTAGAAACACAGCGAGGGGACTCCAACCACAGTCTCCCTCGTTTCCACTAATTGGGCCACACACACCCCACTTGACTGGCATCAGTTGACCCCCATTTTCAAGATGAAAAAGATGCTTTGCATGAAGCACTCTCAAAAATACGCGTGCCTTTCCCATCCCCTGGCTGACCCAGGGGAAGAAAAGTCCTCTGAGAGCCATGACTTGTTCATCTTGGTTCTTTTAGAAACACAGCGAGGGGACTCCAACCACAGTCTCCCTCGTTTCCACTAACTGGGCCACACACACCCCACTTGACTGGCATCAGTTGACCTTCCCTTTTGAAAAAGAAAAAGATGCTTGGCATGAAGCACTCTCAAAAATACGCGTGCCTTTCCCGTCCCCTGGCTGACCCAGGGGAAGAAAAGTCCTCTGAGAGCCATGTCCACATTGTCAGTGGACAGACACATGTGCTTATCTGCCAGCAGACCCCCAGCAGCACTGAAGACAGGTTCCAAGAGAACGCTGGCTGCAGGACACGACAAGATCCCCAAGGCGTACGTGGCGAGCTCAGGCAATTTATCAAGATTGGAAGCCTAAAATGAGCAGGGCTCAAGTTGCACAATAATGGAATCGATGTTTCCTTGCATATACTCATATATCTGTGTGTCCTCCTCTTTTTCCTTGTCCAGCTGTTTTGTTTTCGCATGAGTATATGTCCTTGTCACTTTCCCATGTGTTTGTGTTGTGTTGTGAGTTGTTTGTCACCTTTTGGACACCTTTGAGGGTGTTTTCTAGGTGTTTTTCTGTGTTTGTGATTGCCTGCCATTGTTTCCTATGCAGTTCGAGTTCGGTTCGTCGAACGTTCGACGAGCCGAACTCGAACGGGACCTCCGTTCGGCGAACTGACCTCGAGCCGAACCGGGACCGGTTCGCTCATCTCTAGTCCTAACGTCAGTAAAGTTGCCTTAAGGTTAATATTTATTGTAGACAACCACACCAGATCACCCACACACCGGTCTGACTCTGGACCAGGCACACGTCTACAGTCAACTTCACATTTATACTTAGAACACATGCCTTGCAAATGCTGATGAGCCCTCTACCATATAGATGATAATCTGAGACCAATTTGTCCTCCTCAGGTACCCCTGCTGAGTGCCTCTCCGGAAATATACAGAAATAGGGATGACGAACATAGACACAAAAAAATGAGATATACCAGGCAATACGATTATTGATTACAAATATGGCCAGAGGAAGGAACATGGACCACTCTTCCTGATTATCAAAAACAAAACAATGCAAATACTGCTCCAAATTCTGAATCATGTGTTCTGTGTGCCCATTAGACTGAGGGTGGAACACCGACGAATTAGATAGTTTAACCCCTTCAGCCCCCAGCCTGTTTTCACCTTAAAGACCAGGCCATGTTTTGCAATTTTGACCAGTCAATTTATGAGGTTATAACTCTGGAACGCTTCAACAGATCCTGGCGATTCTAACACTGTTTTTTCGTGACATATTGTACTTCATGTCAGTGGTAAATTTAGGACGATATGTTTTGCGTTTATTTGTGAACATTTTGGAAATTTGGCGAAAATTTTGAAAATTTTGAATTTTTGTGCCCATAAATCTGAGAGATACAGTACAGACCAAAAGTTTGGACACATCTTCTCATTCAAAGAGCTGTTTTTATTTTCATGACTCAGAAAATTGAAGGTTCACACTAAAGGCATCAAAACTGTGAATTAACACTTGTGGAATGAAATACTTAACAAAAAAGTGTGAAACAACTCATAATATGTCTTATATTCTAAGTTTTTCAAAGTAGCCACCTTTTGCTTTGATTACTGCTTTGCACACTCTTAGCATTCTCTTGATGAGCTTCAAGAGGTAGTCACCGGAAATGGTTTTCACTTCACAGGTGTGCCCTGTCACGTTTAATAAGTGGGATTTCTTGCCTTATAAATGGGGTTGGGACCATCAGTTGTATTGTGCAGAAGTCTGGTGGATACACAGCTGGTAGTTCACCTGAATAAACTGTTAGCTGCTTTTTTCTTGCCATAATACAAATTCTAAGTAAAGAAAAATGAGAGTCCATCATTACTTTAAGAAATAAAGGTCAGTCAGTCCAAAAAATTGGGAAAAATTTGAAAGTGTCCCCAAGGGCAGTGGCAAAAACCATCAAACGCTACAAAGAAACTGGCTCACATAAGGATCGCTCCAGGAAAGGAAAACCAAGAGTCACCTCTGCTGCGAAGGATAAGTTTATTCGAGTCACCAGCCTCAGAAATCGCAGGTTATCAGCAGCTCAGATTAGAGACCAGGTCAATGCCACATAGAGTTCTAGCAGCAGACACATCTCTAGAACAACTGTTAAGAGGAGACTTTGTGCAGCAGGCCTTCATGGTAAAATAGCTGCCAGGAAACCACTGCTAAGGACAGGCAACAAGCAGAAGAGACTTGTTTGGGCTAAAGAACACAAATAATGGACATTAGATCAGTGGAAATCTGTGCTTTGGTCTGATGAGTCCAAATTTGAGATCTTTGGATCCAACCACTGTGTCTTTGTGTGACGCAGAAGAGGTGAACGGATGGACTCTACATGCCTGGTACCCACCGTGAAGCATGGAGGAGGAGGAGTGATGGTGTGGGGGTGCTTTTCTGGTGACACTGTTGGGGATTTATTAAAAAATGAAGGCATTCTGAACCAGCATGGTTACCATAGCATCTTGCAGTGGCATGCTATTCCATCCGATTTGCGTTTAGTTGGACCATTATTTATTTTTCAACAGGACAATGACCCCAAACACACCTCCAGGCTGTGTAAGGGCTATTTGACTAAGAAGGAGAGTGATGGGGTGCTACGCCAGATGACCTGGCCTCCACAGTCACCAGACCTGAACCCAATCGAGATGGTTTGCGGTGAGCTGTACCGCAGAGTGAAGGCAAAAGGGCCAACAAGTGCTAATCATCTCTGGGAACTCCTTCAAGACTGTTGGAAGACCATTTCCGGTGACTACCTCTAGTAGCTCATCAAGAGAATGCTAAGAGTGTGGAAAGCACTAATCAAAGCAAAAGGTGACTACTTTGAAGAACCTAGAATATAAGAAATATTTTCAGTTGTTTCACACTTTTTTGTTAAGTATTTCATTCCACATGTGTTAATTCATAGTTTTGATGCCTTCAATGTGAATCTACAAAATTCAGAGTCATGAAAATAAAGAAAACTCTTTGAATGAGAAGGTGTGTTCAAACTTTTAGTCTGTACTGTATGTCACACAAAATAGTTTCTAAATAACATTTCCTACTTGTCTACTTTACACCAGGGCAATTTTCGAAACAAACTTTTTTTTTGTTAGGAAGTTAGAAAGGTTCAAAGTTCATCAGCAAATTTTCATTTTTCCAACAAAATTTACAAAAAAAAAAATTTAGGTACCACATCACATTTGGAGTGACTTTAAGAGGCCTAGGTTACAGAAAATACCCAAAAGTGACCCCATTCTAAAATCTGCACCCCTCACACTGCTGAAAACTACATATTAGAATTGTATTAACCCTTTAGGAGCTTCACAGCAACAAAAGCAATATGGAGGGAAAAAATGAAAATTTTACTTTTTATACAAAAATGTTACTTTAGCCATAAAATTTAGCATGTTCACAAGGGTATCAGGAAAAAAAGCAACATAAAATTAATTGTGAAATTTCTCCTGAGTACACCGATATCTCATATGTGGTGGAAATCAATTGTTTGGGTGCACGGCAGAGCTCAGAAGGGAAGGAGCATCATTTGAATTTTTGAAAGCAAAATTTCCTGGAATAATTAGCGGATGCAATGTTGCGTTTGGAGACCCCCTGAGGTGCCTAAACAATGGATATCCCCCACAAGTGACCCCATTTTGGAAACTAGACCCCTCATGGAATTTATCTAGATGTTTAGAGAGCACTTTGAAGCTCTGGGG
This sequence comes from Anomaloglossus baeobatrachus, assembly GCF_048569485.1. NCBI lineage: Eukaryota > Metazoa > Chordata > Amphibia > Anura > Aromobatidae > Anomaloglossus > Anomaloglossus baeobatrachus. The sequence continues at coordinate 182,959,452 of NC_134357.1, forward strand.
GCTTCACAAAAGTCAATGACTTTGAGCCGTGAAAATAAAAATAAAAAAATTACCACAAAATTGTTACTTCAACCAGGTAGCTTTTTTTTTCCACAAGGGTATTAGGAAAAATTGCACCATAAAATATATTGTGCATTTTCTCCTGAGTACACAGATACTTCATATGTGCTGGAAATCAAATGTTTGGGCACACAGCAGGGCTCTGAAGGCAAGGAGCGTCATTTGACTTTTCAAACGCAAAATTGTCTGGAATTGTTAACGAATGCCCTGTTGTGTTTGGAGACCCCCTGAGGTTCCTAAACAATAGAGCTCCCCAACAAGTGACCCAAATTTGGAAAGTAGAACCCCCATGGAATTTATCTAGATGATTAGTGAACACTTTGAACCCCTGGAGGGTTCACAAAAGTTTATAATGTTCAGCCGTGAAAATATATTTTTTTTTTTACCACGAAATTGTTATTTCAACCAGGTAGCTTTTTTTCCCACAAAGGTATTAGGAAAAATTGCACCATAAAATGTATTGTGCATTTTCTCCTGAGTACACAGATACTTCATATGTGCTGGAAATCAAATGTTTGGGCACACAGCAGGGCTCTGAAGGCAAGGAGCGTCATTTGACTTTTCAAACGCAAAATTGTCTGGAATTGTTAACGAATGCCCTGTTGTGTTTGGAGACCCCCTGAGGTGCCTAAACAATGGAGCCCCCCAACAATTGACCCCATTTTGGAAACTAGACCCCCCATGGAATTTATCTAGATGATTAGTGAACACTTTAAACCTCTGGAGGGTTCACAAATGTTTATAATGTTCAGCCGTGAAAATGTATTTTTTTGTTTACCACGAAATTGTTATTTCAACCAGGTAGCTTTTTTTTTCCACAAGGGTATTAGGAAAAAATGCACCATAAAATGTATTGTGCAATTTCTGCAGAGTATACAGATGCCTCATATGTGGTGTAAAGTAATTGTTTGGGCACACGGCAGGGCTCGGAAGAGAAGGAGCGCTATTTCACAGCAAAATTGGTTAGAATTATTAGGGGATGCCATGTTGCGTTTGGAGACCCCCTGAGGTGCTTAAGCATTGGAGCTCCTCCACATGTGACCCCATTTTGGAAACTAGACCCCCCCATGGCATAAATCTAGATGGGTAATGAGCACTTTGAACCCTCATATGCTTCATACATTGAGCCATAAAAACAAAATTGTACTTCTTTTTTGCCACAAAAATGTTATTTTAGGCTCAATTTTTTAATTTTTCCAGGGGTAACAGGATAAAATGGACTGCAAAATTTGTTGGGCAACTTGTCCTGAGTACGCTGGTACCTCATATGTGGTAGAAAAGCATGGTTTGGGCAAACGGCAGGGCTCCAAAGGAAAGGAGCATCATTTGACTTTTTAAATGGAAAATTAGCTGGAATTGTTAGCCGCGCCATGTTGCGTTTGGAGATCCCCCTGATGTGCCGAAACAGTGAAGGTCCCCCACATGTGACCCCATTTTGGAAACTAGACAACCCCCCCCAACATACACAAAAATATTAGTTTGGCGAAATAAAAAATACGGACGTCAGAAAAAAAAAAAGAATAAAATGAGCGCCTGCAACTGACAATAAGGCAAGTGCCACACGTGAGAGCGATGTACGAATCTCGCATCGCATCATCCGGCACAGCTGTACCCTCCTGTCTGGAAGAAAGCGACCGTGCCAGATGAGGCGATGTGAGACAAGTGCATCGCTCTCACGTGTGACACTGGGCTGACCCCTACAATATTCAGTAAAAATACTGTAGTTGACGATTACTACAGTATCATTTTACTGGCCCTAAACTAAGTTTATTTGTATTTCTTTCTTAGTTTACAGAAAAAAAATCAGGACGCACGCACGAATGTGTTGCAAAAGGGGAGGACTAGGTGGAATGGAAAAAAAGATGGATGGAGGATGGGAGAGGGCGCGGCAGATGCAGAAGCGGCGGTGCATGGGGGGAGGGTGGAAGGGGAGTGGAAGGTGAAATTGGGGATAGCTACCTTACAGCATGGATCTAGGCAGCAGGATTGCAGCAGATGGAGGAGGCAGCAGATTCGAGAGGGGGAGAGGTGGGAGAGGGGGCAGCAGATGAAGAGGATGGGAGAGTGCAGCTAGCATATCGGGGAGGGGTGCAGCGGCTGATGGGGGAATGTGGTGGCCGCTTCAGGAGCGCAGCGGCTGATGAGTGAGGGCGGTGGTAGATGGGGGAGTGTGGTGGCAGATGCAGGGGGCAGTGGCTGATGGGGGAGGGCAGGGGCAGATGCAGGGGGGCAGTGGCTGATGGGGAAGGATGGCGGCAGATGCAAGGGGCAGTGGCTGTTGCAAGGGGGAAGTGGCTGATGGGGGAGGGCGGCAGCAGATGCAGGGGGGTAGTGGCTTATGGGGGAGGGCGGGTAGCAGATGCAGGGGGGTAGTGGCTGATGGGGGAGGGCGGCAACAGATGCAGGAGGGCAGTGGCTGATGCAGGGGGCAGTGGCTGCTGGGGGAGGGCGGTGACAAATGCAGGGAGGCAGTGGCTGATGCAGGGGGGCAGTGGCAGATGCAGGGGGCAGTGGCTGATGGGGAGGGTGGCAGCAGATGCAGGGGGGTAGTGGCTGATGGGGGAGGGCGGCAACAGATGCAGGAGGGCAGTGGCTGATGCAGGGGGGCAGTGGCTGATGGGGGAGGGCGGCAGCAGATGCAGGGAGGCAGTTGGTGATGCAGGGGGGCAGTGGCAGATGCAGGGGGGCAGCAGAAGGAGCAGAGAAGCGGCGATGCAGGGGCGCAGCAGATAGAGGTGCAGGGGCACAGCAGATGGAGGTGCAGGGGCACAGCAGATGGAGGTGCAGGGGCACTGCAGAGGGCAGCGGATGATCTGGGGAAGTGGCTGCAGCAGTAGATGATAGGGGACAGCGGTGGATCGGGGGCAGTGACTTACCGATGGTCACCCACAGGGATCGCTCTCCTCAGCTTCCACGGACGGAGAAGCTGAGGTGAGCGATCACCTAGAGATCACCGGCCCCAGATACACGGTGATTGGAGAGATCAGTCATAAGGCCGATCTCTCCAATCAGAGCTGGGAGAGAGTGCAGCAAAGGTCACCCAGCTCCAGCCAATGATAATCGCTATAGCTGCACTGATCATAGCTGGATTTCAATGTTTCAACCATTTTCAATGGTTGAAACATTACACTGGCTGTGATTGGCTGAGCGGCATTTGTCAGCCAATCACAGCCTCCGTAGGTCCGGGGAGGAGACACTACCCCTCCTGAGGTCAGGTACAGGTCCTCACCTTCCTGAATCTACAGTTTTTGAAAACCGATCGTGGTCACCGGGGCTCCAGGGCCACAATTTCGCCATGACAGATATATCCGTCATGAGTCTTTAAGTACCAGGGCACCCTGACGGATATATCCGTCAAAACTCGTGAAGGGGTTCATCCCTAACTGAGAGCAGAAAGCTCTCCAAAAGTTGTCAATAAACTTAGTTCTTCTATCAGAGACAATAATATCGGGGACTCCATGAAGTTTGCCAATCTCACATATAAACAACTGCTCTAAGGTCTTGGCATTGGGCCTATGAATCAGCACACAGCAGGTCAATGCCTGAGTCTGCCTATTTTGATCTCAGACACCAGAGAAACCTGAACAGAGCCCAACATTGTCTTGAGAGTTGGCAAAACTTGTACAAAACTTCATGGAACAATTCGTTTTTTTTAGGTTTTTGATAAATACAACTTTGTCCTGTGTCATTGTCTCTACTATTTTTTGATGAATAAGGACAATATAATATGTTTTAATTTTGATTTCATATTCAGTAGACGTATTAATAAAGGCATATGGTAGAGATTTAAGTTATTTTCACACCTGTCCATTATGTGCCTATATACTTTTTAACTATTTTATAACTACTGCTGTCCATAATCCTATATATAAGTGTGGCACCTGTGAGGCTTTAATCGCCACAGGGTACTGCACCTCACTTAAGGTGCAGTACTCATCCCGGGTATTGAGGAGGTAGGTGCCGGTTCCACATCCAAACATTCCATAAATACACAGTAGGTTGCCCTCCCCACTGGGGAAAGGGCTAGGGTCGGGTCTTAAGGTTGCCACCAAACACAGGGGCATCCACCCACTAGTGACAGGAACTCGGGGATGGGAGGGGCAGTCACTAGGGGAGAGGGAGGAGGTCACTGCACAAGAGAGTCGTCCCCTGACACAGGTTGGGGAAGGTAGCAAGCGAGCTTACCCATGGAATCTGTGGGACACAGAAGCAAATACGGTCGCCGAGGGGAAAGCTTAGTTGCTCCCTCGGGACTGGCGTAGCACAGGGTACGGAGCCCTAGGGTGGCATATATCTCAAGTCGTGCCACCAGAATCTGACGGACAGGGGGATTTCAAGTCCCTCTGGCCACCACAAGATCCCGGAGCACAGTAGCAAGATAGAGCCCAGAGTCGTGATTACAGTCAAGGCCCAAACGGACTCACGCTGCCTGCAGATGGGATGGGTATCTTAATACCAAACAGGGGTCCCCAAACACTTTAGGTCATGGGGATCCACACAGAAAGTGCAAGAAGGAAGGGCCCACAATCCACAACACCGGCAGTGACCTTCCAATTATCCGACATCGGCTGGGGCCCATCACGGCAGAGACCAGCACTCTAAGGGTGACAACTGGACAGTGAGTAAAAACCTTGAACCGCAGCTACTGAGTCAATCCTTCATTGCTGGCGCCGGTGCCCCATGCTCCGGCGCCAACGGTCACTATCATCCTCCTTGGGGCTTAGCTCTACCTGTGGGGAGCTGCACCATCTCGGCTGCGACACCATCTGCCTCAGAGGACAGCACCCGTAGCGGCGGCCAATTTCTGGCCACGTACCACAGGTGGCATCACAAGACAACTACTACCCCTTGATCCTCATCATCCCACCATCCTTCTCCACATCATCCACTTTCCCTTTTCACGCCTCGGGGTCATGAAACCAGGCAGATCCACCCGTGACAACCCCCTGACCCTCCACCGGCCCGGTGACAAGTATTTCCCAGGCCCTGTGGGGTGCTCCATAAGCCCACAACTCCACCTGCATATCCCAAAACATACATTTTAAGAGTCTCCTGCACCATACTTTAATGCCAATGCATGGTCTGGTCAAAAGGGTAGTCGTGGATCTGGCTCTATCAGCAGAATCACAGTCCTTCTGCCTTGATTGATATGGAGGATACATTCTCAGTAATCCATAGATCCCTGCAAATCTTTAACCTGTTCAGTGAAAGTATACACCTGCACAGGTGCACTTTACTCTGCCCTATTAGGGGCAGAGCAAAGTCCTATAATGCGCATGTACTGACACCAACATCTCTTACAGTTATTAGACAATGGCCCATTATAAGACTTTGATCTACCCTTAGTAGGTATCATGGTATAGACACATGCATTAAATCCCTCAAATTAGAATTGCTCACTGAAAACGGATAAACCTAAAATAAAATTTTGGTCCACAATTAGTATGGCAGAACAAAGTGTGCATGGAAAGGCTTGTGCTTCAACTCCACAGGCGCAAGATCCACAGGGATCTATGCATGACTTAGGATATCCATATCAATTAAGGTAGGACAGAACATTTGCTGATAGAGGTTGTGCCAACCCCAACCAAGGACATCCATGCTGATTTGCATACGTGTAAGAGACTTAAAAAAAGGTATATTTTGGGATATGCTTCTGGAGTTGGGATCTTTTGATAGTGGTTGATGGACTGCATTAATAGACTAGTTAAAGGTGGTGTCTTTAGTATAAATTGGTAAAAGCTGGTGAAAGGTTCCCTTTAACTTTTTCCTTTGTAGTGCTACATAGCTATTTAGTTGTATAATTAGTGCAGGTAAAAGAACAGATATGTTCATCAAGTTCAACTAAGGGATAGGAAAGAAACTGAAAAAAACATTAGGGGAAATAGATAAACTTTAGAAATGTACCTCTCCCCCCCCCAATAACCCACTGGAAGCAAAAAAGGCATAATGCATAAGACAATCTGATAAAAAGAGAAACTTTTCTCTTTTGATCTTATGTGCTGAACAAATTGAATCAACATTCAAACTATTGTTTGAAAATTTAGACAAATAGTAGCAAGTGCTTCCCTAGTGCTTCACTGAGAGAAGGTGGCAAAATGTATAACTGTAATATAAAAATGACCTTCAGGAAACAGATATTAGTAACTACTACTATCAACTCAACCCTGCTGTTCCTGATGCTGGTTTCACCCTCATCTCTGCTGAATTGGGGTAACTGTCAATCTACTTGCCTCTGCTATTCCACGGTGGTAAGTGAAGTCTCAATTTTGCTGAATCAGTTTACCTGCTATTCAACTCATCTCTGTTATTGTTATGTGCTACCTGTACTCCTGCCACAAGGTCCTGACTGCCTACCCAACTTTGCTTAAAGGGGTTTTATCACAACCAATATTCATTTTAAAGTTGATTTTAATCAATAAATCTTAGAATAATAATAATTTATACAGTTGGTTGCATTTAAAAAAAATGCTCCTGTGTTAAGATAATCTTATATATACAGTGCCTACAAGTAGTATTCAACCCCCTGCAGATTTAGCAGGTTTACACATTCGGAATTAACTTGGCATTGTGACATTTGGACTGTAGATCAGCCTGGAAGTGTGAAATGCACTGCAGCAAAAAAGAATGTTATTTCTTTTTTTTTTTAAATTGTGAAATGTTTATTCAGAGGGTCATTTATTATTCAACCCCTCATTCCACCAGAATTCTGTTTGGTTCCCCTAAAGTATTAAGAAGTATTTCAGGCACAAAGAACAATGAGCTTCACATGTTTGGATTAATTATCTCTTTTTCCAGCCTTTTCTGACTAATTAAGACCCTCCCCAAACTTGTGAACAGCACTCATACTTGGTCAACATGGGAAAGACAAAGGAGCATTCCAAGGCCATCAGAGACAAGATCATGGAGGGTCACAAGACTGGCAAGGGGTACAAAACCCTTTCCAAGGAGTTGGGCCTACCTGTCTCCACTGTTGGGAGCATCATCCGGAAGTGGAAGGCTTATGGAACTACTGTTAGCCTTCCACGGCCTGGACAGCCTTTGAAAGTTTCCACCAGTGCCGAGGCCAGGCTTGTCCGAAGAGTCAAGGCTAACCCAAGGACAACAAGGAAGGAGCTCCGGGAAGATCTCATGGCAGTGGGGACATTGGTTTCAGTCAATACCATAAGTAACGTACTCCACCGCAATGGTCTCCATTCCAGACGAGCCCGTAAGATACCTTTACTTTCAAAGCGTCATGTCAAGACTCGTCTACAGTTTGCTCATGATCACTTGGAGGACTCTGAGACAGACTGGTTCAAGGTTCTCTGGTCTGATGAGACCAAGATCGAGATCTTTGGTGCCAACCACACACGTGACGTTTGGAGACTGGATGGCACTGCATACGACCCCAAGAATACCATCCCTACAGTCAAGCATGGTGGTGGCAGCATCATGCTGTGGGGCTGTTTCTCAGCCAAGGGGCCTGGCCATCTGGTCCGCATCCATGGGAAGATGGATAGCACGGCCTACCTGGAGATTTTGGCCAAGAACCTCCGTTCCTCCATCAAGGATCTTAAGATGGGTCGTCATTTCATCTTCCAACAAGACAACGACCCAAAGCACACAGCCAAGAAAACCAAGGCTTGGTTCAAGAGGGAAAAAATCAAGGTGTTGCAGTGGCCTAGTCAGTCTCCTGACCTTAACCCAATTGAAAACTTGTGGAAGGAGCTCAAGATTAAAGTCCACATGAGACACCCAAAGAACCTAGATAACTTGGAGAAAATCTGCATGGAGGAGTGGGCCAAGATAGCTCCAGAGACCTGTGCCGGCCTGATCAGGTCTTATAAAAGACGATTATTAGCTGTAATTGCAAACAAGGGTTATTCCACAAAATATTAAACCTAGGGGTTGAATAATAATTGACCCACACTTTTATGTTGAAAATTTATTAAAATTTAACTGAGCAACATAACTTGTTGGTTTGTAAGATTTATGCATCTGTTAATAAATCCTGCTCTTGTTTGAAGTTTGAAGGCTCTAACTTATTTGCATCTTATCAAACCTGCTAAATCTGCAGGGGGTTGAAGACTACTTGTAGGCACTGTATATCCCTGCTTTGTACTGTGTAATGGCTGTTTCTGACCGTACAGGGACATGGTCTGATCATCTCCTGGACCAGGGAAGAAGTAATAAAGTATACAAACATTACAGCTTGGGATCACAAATTATTCTTTCTATGAGGTAAAATATTAAAAAAAAAAAACAGACAAAGAAATGCTTTATCTCACAAAAAGAATCAGATATGACCCCATGCCGTGCTAACTGTATTCTCTCTTATGCTTCCTTCCCAGATCAGGAGATGTGGTATGATCAGATCATGTTCCTGTATGGTCAGACATGGCAATAACATAGCAGGTACACATATATAAGATTATCTCAGTACATGAATATTTTTTTTAAACACATTCAATTGTATAAATTATTATTATAAGATCTATTGATTAAAATCAACTTTGAAATAAACGTTATTCATGGGTAAACTCCTTAAACTGTACTATTCCTGTGTGTGCTACTTGCACTTCTTCAGCAAGGTGCCTGTCTGCCTAATAAACTCTACTGTTCCTGGGTGCTTCCTGTACTTCTGTGGCGCCCTGGACTAGCCAGGTCGTCACAGGTAACACTCACACACCCCCACCCCCACTAGACAGTAACATTAGCCAAACACAAAACCCTTGTTGCCTCCCTCAAGGGTCTGATGTCCACACCAGGTGAGGCGGAGCCAAGCGGTTGGCCCCACCCACCGAGGAATTCACAGGCCTGGAGGCGGGAAAAGTTACAGTTGAGTTGGAGAGATCAGCTCAGGAGGTCGAAGTGAAGAGTGTCTGGGTTTGTGGCCCAGGCACTGACAGCAAGGTTGGCAGACGGTGGTGGCCGTCTGCAGGAGTGGTGGATCGACGCGGTACCGTAGGACCGGGGACGGGCGACGGCCCGCCGGTACTGACCGGGGAGCGAAGTGAAGCCAGCACACACAGGCAGGGCCATCGGACCCCGACTAGGCTTGGAGTCGCCGTCAACAGTCAAATCCAAGTGTGACAGGAACCCCAGGGGTTTCCTAACAGCCAAAGACCCGATGGAAGGCAACCGCCCACACTGTGAGGGTATACAGCTACCGCCTAAGGCTAGAGACCCAAGAGCCAGCGCCTGCGGGCAAACGGGCTCCTCCGGCATCCATACACCGGGGAGCGGACTACCATTGGGGATCCATCGTAGTCAAACAAGTACACAAAGGTGCAGGGAAAGACAGCCGCCATCACCTGTCCGGGGAGAGACACTACAGCCGGCTGCGGGACCTGTCCATCCAGCCGTTTGGTTTACCGAGGACTTTGTGCATCTCTTGCTGAGTGAGTACACCCGTGCCATCCGGCACCGCGCCACACTGCCCCTGCAACCCTGCACTTCAACAACCCTGCTTCCCCGTCTCACCACCGGGCCCCGGGACCACCGACCCCTACCCACGGAGGGGGAAAACAACATCCCAGCTGCTCCCTACCATCGCTCCCGGGATCCCCGTCACCAGCAGCGGTGGTGCCGATCTTCACCACGACTAAATCCCCCAAACCAACCATCCCTTTTCACTCACGGGCGAGGAGCGCCGCTCGAGTCCCTGGATCCGGCCCACCGCTCGAGCAGCAGCCGTAGCAGCGCCGGACCCGAGCGTTAGCGTCCTCCCCGCCCTCGACACTTCTGCAACATAAGTGTCTCCTTTTCATCTCAATCCTGTTGTCCTGTGCACTATACAAAAATTTAGTTCTCCAGCATCTAATACTTTTAGCTCCACTGATGCACTTACTGTCCTGTGTATCCATCCCTACTGGGCATCAGTGTCCATGTGCTGTCTGACTTTCTTGCATCAACATCTTCAGTCTTTACTAATCACTTACCAACAACTTAGCAAATCCACCTCACCACATCAAAATAATAAATAATTAAATAATCTAATCTTAAAGGAGTTTGTATGTTCTCCCCATGTTTGCGTGGGTTTCCTCCGGGTACTCCGGTTTCCTCCCACACTCCAAAGACATACAGATAGGGAATTTAGATTGTGAGCCCCAATGGGGACAGCATTCCCAATGTATGTAAAGCACTATGGAATTAATAGCGCTATATAAATGAATAAATTATTATTATTATTATTATTATCTTAATGAATGCATTTGTCTCTCAGTTAGTGCCTTTTCTACTAGTTTGACCTTTCTGGATTTATATTGGAAAGATTATACTAATGAGAGCTGCCTAGAGAATTTATTATCAGCTTAAAAATAATTGGAGTTACACTGAATAAAGAATTAACGGAGAACTCAATCTATTTTAATAGACAGGAATTAAAGTATCAACTACTTAAAAAACACAAATACTGAGTGTTACATAGACATATCAGTACATAAATGAACATTTGAATGAGTGCATGGCTTATTATAAGACACTGTGTCGCGACTATAATGCCACATTCACAAATCTGTATGTCATAATCTGTGATTCATAGACTGGCCCTAGTTCTCCTCACTCCACTTAAATAAGCCTCTTAGGGATATATAAGGTTGTTAAATTAGGGTCAGGAGTCCCATGGTCTATGTGTGCATTGTGGTCCCTACTCCCACCATAACACACGGGGTGTGAATACAGCATTTGGCCAGGTTCATGCAAGCAGATTTCTCTGTCAGTATAGGAACAGCAATGTTGGACTGATAGCATGATACTGCTGTTGTCCTCTGCTTTAACAGAAATGGAACAAAGTAGGAAATGGGTGGATGCCAAGAGTCCATCTCTCACTTCTATGCTAAATAGTGATGGGCGGACTTGCAGAAAACTAGGACTGGCACACCTAACTGGATTAAAAGAAATCCGGTTCCAGCCCGGAATTGATCCCGGTTAACTGGCTGGATTCCAGTCCCCATATAAGTCTATGAAGACCAGAATCCGGCGCTTAAAAATGGTGGTAGAAGGGATTGAGGTATAGGAGCAAGCAGGCTGTACTTACAAAAGCTCCGGCGCGGCTGTAACTGCTTCCTGGGTGCTGATTCACTTCCAGGGCCGCTCATTTACCTTCATGCATATGCACTGCTTTCCCAACCACCAGTGTCTGTGATTCGTTGCAGTCAGATGCGCCAACACCCTGGGTGACAGCTGACTGCTTCCAATCACAGACAATATGCACATCCATCATGGTATATATTTAAATAAATAAATTGGCGTAGGATCCCCCATATTATGATACCCAGCCCAGATACAGGTACAGGCTGCAGCCCCCAGCCATGTGCTTAGCTTGCCTGTGTATCAAAATAAGAAGAACCGCATGCAGCTTTTTCTTTTTTTTTTTTTAATTATTTTTATTATTATTATTGAAATAAATAACTAAAAAAACGGCATGTGCCCCCCCCCCAATGTGGTCCCCCTAAATGGGTAGAAGCAAAGGTTCCCATGGAGATTTGTGTGTTCAGGTAACTTTGACCAAGGTTTCAGATCTTAATTAGCCTGTTAGGGTTATGGCTTGTTCACTATCATTGTTATGGTAGGAAAGTGCCACGTTATGCAAATTTCTCAGCTTTGTAAAAATCCAGCCTCCTCTAAACTTGTGCCAAAAACCAGCTGCTATGGGTTCTTCTAAGGAGCTTCCTCACACTTTGTAAATTAAAATGGTGGAAGCCCACAAAGCAGGAGGATGCTATAAGATGTTAGCATAGTGTTTTCAAGCTGCCTTTTCCTTAATTCCAAATGTAATGAAAAAATGACAGTTAACAGGAATAGTAGAGGTCAAGTTAAGGTCTGGAAGACCAAACAAAATTTCTGTGAGAGCTGCTCATATGATTACTAAATACTCCTGAAGGACTTTTGCAGTCAAGCGGGGTTATGATTTGCCTCTTTAGCAGACTTTGGAGTTGTGGTACACTGTTCTACTCTTAATAGATGCCTCCATAAATATTGCCTTCAAGGAAGAGTCAATAGAAAAAAAACTCTACTTTTTCCTCACCATAAAATTCAGCATCAGAAGTATGCAAAAGAACATCTAAACAAGGCTGATACATTTTGGAAACAAGTCCTGTAGACTGATGAGGTTAAAATATAACTCGTTGGTCACAATGATCAATAGTATGTGGGGAGAAAAAAGGTCACAGAATTTCAGGAAAAGAACATCTCACCAACCATTAAGCATGGAGGTGGATCAATCATGCTTTAAAATTGTGTTGCAGCTAGTGGCACAGGGAACAGTTCACAGGTAGAGGGAATAATGGATTCAATGAAATTTGAACAAATTCTTGATGCAAGCATAACACCATCTGTATAAAAGCTGAAAAAAGGATGGCTTCGACAAATGGACAATGATCCTAAACACACTTCAAAATCCACAATAGACTACAGTACCTCAAATGGCACAAGCTCACAGTCTCCTGATCAGAACATGATTGAAAATCTGTGGCTAGACAGACCTCAAAATAGCAGTGCATGCAAGAAGACCTAGGAATCTCACAGAACTGGAAGAAACAAACAAGAATTCAAAGACTCTTGACTGACTAAATAAAGTGTTTACAAGCTGTGATACTTACCAAAGGGGGTGCTACTAGGTACTAACTATGCATTGTGCCCAAACATTTTCATTGGCAGATTTTACTTTTTTTAATTTGAAAATGTAAAAGATTAAAATATATATTATTTTATTTTGCCTAAAATTTAAAGGAAAATGGGCAATTTTTAATTTTATGCCTTTCTGAGATCGTTTCATCTTAAACTTGTTTAACTGTTCACAATAACATTCATTTTGACCAGAGGTGCACGAACTTTTGCATGCCAGTATATGTGACCAAGAAGATAGAATGCTGTGTCAGTTGATATGTCCTCCACAATCACTCAACCACAAATCAATGTAAATGATTTGGGATAAGTTGTACCACAGAGTGGAGGCAAAGTGCCAACAAGGGCTCAGCACCTCTGGGAACTCCTTCATGACTGTTATGAAGCCGGCTGTTAATCTGATAAAGCTTTTTGAGAGAATGCCAAGGTTGTGTAAGGCTAAGTTCACATGTCCTGTAGTCATCCATTAGGAATCATCAGTTGGGAAACTGATTTCTGCCAAATCAGTTTTTTTTAACATGAGAGTCTATGGACAACGGATCCGTTAATGGATTGCTATCTAGACATCAATTGTACTTGCATTTGTACCGGATCCATTGTTTTCTTAACGGATACATTACAAATGGACAATAAATAGCAATCCGTTAAGTGATCTCTTATCCATAGCTCCACATTTTAAAAATGGATCCAACTGACATCCGTTATTTAGCATTGGGCAAAAGTTGTGTTTGCATACATTTTTTGCAAACTGATCTCTATACGGATCCATGATAACAGATGACTACAGGACATGTGAACCCAGTCGAACGCTGTCATCAATAAAAAGTGGATACTTTGAGGAATCTAAGGTTTAACACATGTTCTAGCTTTTACCTGTTTTTCCTTACTAATTATTTAGATAAGTACTACTTTGAATTTTTGCTGCCTTCTGTCTCAATTTGCAGTGTATATAGTGACAAGCAAAAGTGTAACAGTGAGAGATGAGAGAACCCAAGGTTCGGTGCTCGATGTTTGTGCCAAACACAGACTTTACAAAAAAAAACAAACTACAGAGTATGGGAGCTTTACATACGCAAACCACTCAGGCAAGAGCATCCCTATACTCGAGTGTGCTTGGTACTCAGCCTAGTTTGAGCCACTTGATTTGATTAAATAGTACGTACTGGGGGTAACAACAGCATGAACAGATGTACTGTGCAAAAAACAAGAAAAAATGGAAAAATCTTACCCCCACCCCGGGAAGTGATCTTTTTATGGCTGGCTGCATGTGGGTGGAGACCCAAACTGCCCAATTAGTGACTTCCATTGGGGTTCAGGTGAAGTCCGGGTTCCAAACTGAACTTTATCTTTATCTAAACTCCAACTGAGCCCGCCAAACCAAACTTCCATGGGTTCGCTCATCTCTAGTAAAAATGTGTTAAACTTTTGACTTTCAGGCACCATATTACACCATCCACTACATCTTTGAGTGTGAAACTACTTTCATTTTATAGACAATGATCTTGGTTATCTCATACATAAATTTTACTTGAAACTATTTACCATATGATTAGCTATGCAGATTGTTGTCAGGTCACTGCATTGTTACTGTTTTGCTCCTAAAAATCTAAATTACATTTTTTATTTTATTAGTATTTTGTAAATTACCACTAATCTTATATTAAAATAATTCGTTTTTACAAGATTAACAATACGAGGGGCTGCTGATAAGTCTTTGGCTTTACCCAGAAAGAAGCGAGATCGGATGATGAAACTTTACATTTTTTCCACATACTGATGTCAACAAGTTCTGTAAGACTAGCTGTTACGATTCGGGGTTCTGTTGTGCCTCAAACCGGTCCAGTCCCATCATTGAATCCCACATTGGGGTCAGTCAACTCCGCGGCTCCACCTGCCCGTCACTTGAGGCATTAGGTGGCTAGAGTTTTGTACCATCCTGAGCCTAAGTGCTCATGCAGCCATATTGAGCATGTGTGTGATGTCATCAATGGCAAGGCAGCCACTGATTCGTCATCAGTGACATCAGTGATGAAGTGGCAGCCGCTGATTGGTCATCATGACATCAGCAATGACGTGGCAGCCTCTGCATGGCTGCAGCCGATGCCATTACCACATGCCATGTGGCCTGGGCTAAATAGGCTGTCATAAAAGGTCTGTAGCTCCGCCCATTGGCTCGCGATTGTCATACTGCATGCTGACAGCTAAGGCTGCTATCCTGGCTGTTATAGTGATTGGGTTCCAGCGCCATTTTCCTGCAGTGCTTGTGGCAGGTGTGTGTATGGATAAGGACAGTGACTACTTCAGGGTTAGGGGTCGGTGCAAGGTATTCGTATCTGTGCACATCCGTACCTAGGTACAGTGGGGGTCAACCGTTGTCCTACCAGCGTGTATGTGTTTTAGGGCTAGGCGCCGACACCAGTTATTCGTAGCTTGGTACAACTGTGTTTTGGCATGGTGAGGGTCAGGGTCCACATGGTCTGATGTGCCCTCTACGCACGTGACCAGTCTACAGTGTCAGTGGCAGACGTCTGTGTGTGTCAGCCGTGGGTACCTAGTGAAGCTAACCAGGTAGCCTACTTGGTCTGATTTGCCCTCTATGCACGGGACTGATTCCTTTGTACCTGTACACGGTCTGACATGCCCCTGTACGCACGTGACCAGTTCAGCAGTAACATCCTAGGTTTCCCAGGGACGTTAACTGGGTTACCTCTCGGTCTGACGGGTTCCTACACATGTGACCAATACCTGTTGCGATTCCTTTTGGTTTTGACATGTCCCTACACACATGACCATTACTCTTGTACCTGTGAGGTTAACAGGGACACGCTACACGTTGGGTTGTCCCCTTAAACATCCCTTTTGTTTCCTTTGGGTTCTCCTGAGTTGCTGTATTTCGTTCTCCTGTCCCATAGTGGCTTTAATACCTGCCCAGCAGACTTCGGGTGATGATTGGTACTATACTATTTTATATCTAATCGTCCCCTCCTTAACACTAGCAAAAAGAAAGATTTCGGTTGAGCCTCAAACAAGGCATCTGTAGCAGCCATGGCATCAGAAATGGTGCGAAATTTGGTACCCTTGAGGTGTTTCCTCAGGTTTGGATGATAGTCAGAGGGAGCTATATCTGGTGAATAATTTGGGTGATCAACTAACTGGAAGCCCAGCTCTGCCCGTTTTGCCGTGGTCGCATGTGCAGTGCGAGCGGAGGTGTTGCCTGGCAGGGATAATATTAATTTGGACAGCTTGCCGTACCTTTTGGTCTTCACAGCTGCCTTCATTTGGTCCAATGGTTCAATGTAATACCTTGCATTGATGGTGAAACCCTTTGGAAGGTAGTACACTAGCAGCACGTCCTCCTTATCCCAGAATATAGTGGCTGATTTTTGGACCCTAAACCTCTTGAGGAGAATCACTGTGACCCACACTCTTTTGACTGCTTCTTTTTTTTGAGGTCGTACAAATAAATCCAGGTCTCAACCATAGTGACCAGTCAATCCAGGAAGTTCTTATCAGTCCGGAAATGCTGACAAATGGACGGGGAAGTTTTCACTCGCATGCTTCTCTGGACTGTTATCAAACATTTGGTGACCCACTTTGCTGATAGCTTCCTCATGTCCAAATGTTCATGGATGATGACACAAACACGTTCACGGGAAATCCCCATGATGTCTGCTATTGCTTTAGCTGAAATTCGTCAATTCTGCAGTATGAGAATGTGCACAACATAAGTGTGGAATATGAAGGGAATTGATCCCCCAATGTCTGTGACACTGCAGAAACAAGAATTTTATCACTCCTCTGCTCTCAGTTGCTGTGAATATCGCATTAGACGCCACCATTTTGTTTTCCCACGTGTGTAGAACACTGTTGCCATTAGCAACAAATACAACATTTTGAAAACATATATTAGACACATAAGGCTTTCATGTGATGTAACATTCTTCACCATCGAAAAAAAAAAAAAGATCACAAAGCCAAAGACTTATCAGCAGCCCCTTGTACATTGTCTATAAAGTCAAAAAGTTAAGTCGAAAATATTTTTGTCAACAGGCTACATTTTAGTAAAGTCATAAAAAAGGTATTCTGAGCACCCAGGCCCTGAAGCCTAGGAAGACTAAAATATCACTTTAGCCCATATAAGAAAATCAATATATTTAAAGGCCCGTGATAGTTGGGAGTCCTGTTGACGACTCTGCACTAGGGTCTACAGACTTCAAGTTATGCCACTGGTCAGAAGATGCATTTGACAGACGTTTGCCTCAGAGTATTCATCAAGATAAATGGACCTGAATGATGAAGTCTCTAATCTTTTAAAGAATTTTATCAGAAGCAGCACAGTCATTGATAAAAGTTTTGAAACAGACAAAAAATTTGTTTTTCACAGTCTGCTGCTTCAAGTTTTGGAGCAACATTTTACATTAAATCTACATTGTTAGGAAGAGTGATGAGATGATTTGCAAAAAACTGCTTGTCATGAAAATTAAAAATCTCAAAACCCCCACTTCCACTGATTTTCAACATTAAAACTAAATGACCTGCTTATATCATTTAAGTAATCTTCTCATTAACTCAGAAAAAGGTGTTAAGGAGGACAAAGTAGCTGATAACACTGTTATCTGATAGAATTATTAAAGCATACAGTTGTAAAAGGGGGTTGCTAATTAAAAAAATTGTGTTCTTTTGTTAACCATGGTTACCTATAAGGAAAAGTATGCAGTCATCAATGGTTTGCATGGGCTTTACATGCGAGGACATCGTTGCCTGCATCATTATCTCTAACCATGTATTGGGTTATCATAACTTTAAAAGAGATGTTTAAATGCTGTGGAGAAAGCTTCAGGGCACTAAAGAAAGTCCTGAAAGTGCCACGACTGTCCCATAAAGAAAATTCAGCTATTAGATTGGTTCATCAATAGTGATGTGCGAACCCGAACTGTAAAGTTCGGGGTCCGTACCAAACAGATGGTGTTCGTGCACACAATCCCAAACACGAGCGTTCCTGGGAAGCTTGTGTTACAGTTCAAGTCCAGTTCGGGTTCAGGGGCTGTTAAAACAAGCACATTATTAAAAAACATTATTACTTACCTCTCCCGCGACATGTCCTGCAGACCCGCTTGGCCACTGTCTCCCGGCCGCTTCTGCTTCCGGGTCTGATCATAAACTTTCGGTGCTATTCACTGTACTGCTGTCACACGGCAGTCTTTAGCTATTTTCGGCCATGTTCACGGTGACATCAGGGTTCACCCAAGTATATGGCTCATGGACTCAATTGAACTTTGTCACTGTGCGAGTTTCGCATCGGTATTACCCGGCACGGCGCACAATCTCCTGACAGGAGTGGGCAGCTGCATGTATTCCCATGCAACTGAGGTGCTCCTGTCAGGAGAGTGTGTGATGTTCTGGGTGATGCAATACGAGACTCCCACGAGTCATACCCAAGTGGAATCATACCCTCAGTGTCAGCCTGCTTCTTGCTCTGTAGAGACACTTGTCTGCACAGAGCAATGAAGCAGAGCTAAGATTGCTCTACCCGTGGACTACCTCAGACTAAGGATTTTTTTATAATAAAAATGGAGTCTCTAAATGTTTGTTTTGCTTTATTTGCAATAAAAAAAATCTATGTGGTTTTTTTTGTTTACTGTTTACTAGAAATTCATGATGGCCACATCTAATTTGGCATGACACCATGAACTTCAGGCTTAGTATCAGCTGAAAATACAAAGCTGGTATTAACCCCTTTATTACCCAGTATGCCATCGCCATCAGGGCCGCTGGATGAGCCGGGTAAAGCACCTAAAAATGGTGCTAAGAAACAATGCACTATTTCAAGGGGCAGCTGCAGACTGCGGAGCCCAGAATGCTTGGGCCTTACCAAGCTGAGAATCCAAGCCACCAGCTGCCTGGTTTTACCTGACTAGTGATCAAAATACGGCAGGAGCCCACTCATTTTTTTTAAATAATTAAAACAAATTTAATGGGCTTCCTGTATTTTTAATGCCAGCCAAAGTAAAGCCAGGCAGATGGGGGTGACAGCCCGTAGCCTGCTTTATCTGTGCTGAGAATCAAAAATACTGTGGAGCACTACGTCATTTTTTTAAAATTAATTATTTATTTTTACACTACTATATGTGTGAGGTACCCAACAGCCAATCTCAGACACTGTCACGCAGAATGGGCGTCTGTGATTGGCTGTTGCAGTAACCTTGACTCTGCCCATACATTCTAGATGGGCTGGTTTCAAGTTACTCCAGAATCCAATCACAGACACCCACTCTGTGACAATTGTCTGTTATTTTAACAGTGAAATAAAACAACACAGAGAAAAAAATATTTTATTAGAAATAAAACAGAAGACATTTAGGACTTCATCTATATTACCCCAAAAAATCTCCGATGTAGTCAAAAGGTGGACAAGCATCTTCAGCTCTGCTACATCTGTGCGAGAAGACAAACACAAGTCTGCAGAAGACAAACACAGGTCTGCTCACACAGACTCAGCTGAGAGCTGTCCGAAACTTCACCCGAGTACATAGCTGAGGCCGGTCAGTTGTGGCCCTGGGTACCTCAACTGACTATAGGACCTTTTATGACATCATAGCCATGTGACCAGTCTGTAACTCACGAGGTAATACAACATTCACAACTGACTGGTCACATGGCTATGACGTCATGGAAGGTCCTGTAATCAGTGGTGGTTACCCGTGGGCACAGCAATGATCGGACCTGGAAGCAAAAGCAGCTGGGAAACAGAGTCTGCCGGACGTGTCACAGGACCTGTAAATATAATGACAATGTTTATTATTAACTATACTCTTTATTTTACAGCCCCCCCGACCCATCACATAACTGTAAAATCCAAGTTCGGAGTTCGGACACAAGTTCGCGTTATCGCTGACCCCGAACACGAACTTTACAAAATGTTTGGGCAAGGCTCACAATCCCAAACATCGGGGAGTTCGTCCATTACTATTCATCAACAGTGCAGTGCTTACTAAGGAATGGAATGGCATCAGGCAGGTGTCAGTGCATCAGCAAGCACAGTGAGTCAACTGTTAATGGAGGCTGGTTTGGTGTTAAAGAAAAGCAATGAAAAAAAACCCACTTTTCCTCAAGAGAAATAGACAGCTGACACCTTGCAGCTCTGCTAGAACTCAAGGTGTCAAAATTCAAGTGGGACAGTTCCTGAGACAGCACACCCCCTGCGGAGTGGATTGTCCTGCACTGGAGGTGGGAGGTGAACTCCAGGTTTATAACTAGAGATGAGCGAACCGGTCCCGGTTCGGCTCGAGGTCGGTTCGCCGAACGGAGGTCCCGTTCGAGTTCGGTTCGTCGAACGTTCGACGAAACGAACTCGAACCGCATAGGAAACAATGGCAGGCATTCACAAACACATAAAAACACCTAGAAAACACCCTCAAAGGTGTCCAAAAGGTGACAAACAACTCACAACACAATACAAACACATGGGAAAGTGACAAGGACATATACTCATGCGAAAACAAAAGAGCAGGACAAGGAAAAAGAGGAGGACACACAGATATATGAGTATATGCAAGGAAATGTCAATGCCATTACTGTGCAACTTGAGCCCTGCTCATTTTAGGCTTCCAATCTGGATAAATTGCCTGAACTTGCCACGTACGCCTTGGGGATCTTGTCGTGTCCTGCAGCCAGCGTTCTCTCGGAACCTGTCTTCAGTGCTGCTGGGGGTCTGCTGGCAGATAAGCACACGTGTCTGTCCACTGACAATGTGGACATGGCTCTCAGAGGACTTTTCTTCCCCTGGGTCATCCAGGGGAGGCGAAAGGCACGCGTATTTTTGAGAGTGCTTCATGCAAAGCATCTTTGTAAGCTTGAAAATGGGGGTCAACTGACGCTAGTCAAGTGGGGTGTGTGTGGCCCAGTTAGTGGAAACGAGGGAGACTGTGGTTGGAGTCCCCTCGCTTTTGAAAAAAGAACCAAGATGAACAAGTCATGGCTCTCAGAGGACTTTTGTTCCCCTGGGTCATTCAGGGGAGGCGAAAGGCACGCGTATTTTTGATAGTGCTTCATGCAAAGCATCTTTGTAAGCTTGAAAATGGGGGTCAACTGATGCCAGTCAAGTGGGATGTGTGTGGCCCAGTTAGTGGAAACGAGGGAGACTGTTGTTGGAGTCCCCTCGCTGTGTTTTAAATGCTTTTAGAAGGCCATGACATGGCTTAGAGGTTGACTTTCAGCATCTGGAAACTGTTGGCTACCAAAATGCTGCCTTTCCAACCTTTTTAACCGAGGATTTTCGAGACCTTATGCCCATCGCAGTGCCCCAAGAGCCGATGCCCAGGCGCCACTTCTTCTCCAACAAAGGCATGCACGCGCTACACCAGCATGTTGCACTAAACATCACTGATTCCTTGAGAAACTCTGTGTGACAGGGTGCATTTCACCACAGATAATTGGCCCAGTAAGCATGGACAGGGGCGTTACATGTCGCTGACTGGGCAATGGGTTACTGTGGGGAGAGATGGAGAAGGGTCTGCTGTACAAGTCTTGCCGTCCCCACGAGTTGTGTCAATCCTTCTTCTGTATGTAGAAGTTAATACACTGCTTCTGCCTCTTCAACCTCGTGTGGGTCCTCCACCTTGGCCCAAACCCTGTGTGGTCAGGCCACCTTTCCTTGTAACTGCGCACAAGGAATACCACACACCTCCTTACTATGCTGGCAGCAGAGCTCAATGCCATCAGGCGGTCAAAGGTTTACTTTGAAATGTATGGGAAATGTGAGTCACACCACTGAGAAGTTGTGGACGGTTAGCTCTGGAGACCGAGTTTCATCAATGGTTGTCTCCACTCAACCAGCAGCCATGGAAGGCCGGGTGCGACAATGATGCAAACATGGGTGCGGCCCTTCACTGTGACAATGTGACACACGTGCCTTGTGTGGCTCACGTGTTGAACCTGGTTGTCCAGCAATTTTTAAAGCACTATCCTGGCCCACATGGCCTTCTGCAGAGAGCACGGTGTAACGCCTTCCTTGATCCACACACTCAGATGGGCTGTAAATGATAGGCTAGAGGGAAGCCACTCACCAAGCAGGACCCCTAGAACCCTGAAACCCTTTAACCCCTATACAGGGATAAGGAATTACACAGGGCCCAAGGTGATCAATACCTGTGGAAGGCTGCAATTCCAGAGAATAGTAGTCAGGCAGGGTCAAAACATTAATTGAGGAACAGGAACAGAATGGGACGGCCAGGACTTAATCAGAAAACAAGCAGAGGTGCAATGCGGATCGGCCAACAAGGTACATAAACAGCAAGCAGGAAAAGTAGTCAGGTAACAAGCACACAAAATCATAAAACTGAACTGGGGGTAAAAGTAACCAGAGGTTCATAGCTATGTCTGGCAGTGGTCTGCAGACAGGATGGGCATAAAAAAGGGTGTGGTGCCTTCCCATTGGTTGTAGCTGAATGATGGTACTTCATCTGTGAGATACCCACCAGCTACATTCAGCCAGAGATTCTGCATCTGTCAAGGTAATGCAGCCCAGTGGGTGAGCATAACCTGCGTCCACCTGCGCCGCTGGCATCGACTCCTCTCCCATCATCAGCACTATGCATGAAAGGAACACGTTGTCACCTGGCGACCGGAGTACAAATTGACGGAGCGGACTCCGTTGGTGACTTAACAGCCGTGTGCGGCAATGATGCAAACCTGGCTGCGGGCCATCGTCAGGGCAATGTGACACACGTGCCTTGTATGGCTCACGTGTTGAACCTAATTCTCCAGCAATTTTTAAAACACCATCCCGGCCTACATGGCCTTGTGTAGCGGGCACGATCGCTATGTGCTCACTTCCATCGTGCGCACACAGCAGCTCAACAACTTTCGTCGCTACAGAAGTCTTTAGGTCTGGTGGTTAAACGCCTGAAATGCGATGTGCGGACACGCAGGAATTTGAATCTGCACATGTTTCAGCGTCTGTGGCAGCACCGCAGAGCCCTGCTGAAATACTGTATGACGTATACACTGGGCTAACTTGATCCAGAGGTGGTGCAGATCACGCTGCTGGAGTGGTGTCAGATCAAGGACCTATGCACCCTTCTACACAGTTTACAAATGTCGACGAAGATGTTTAGCACTGGCGATGCCATTCTCAGCGTGACAATTCTGGTCATCTACATGATGGAGCACACTGTAATTATTATTCGGAGTCAGGTGTTGGGACAAGAGGAAGGGGAGGAAGTACAGGAGGAGTCATATGCGGAAGGGATAACAAGATCTACGAGGTCCAGATGGTCAGCGGCACCTAGGCGGCAGTCATGGTGAGGGAGAGGGATTAACAAGGGCGCATAGTATCAGCAAAAAGTGTTGAGGAAGGTGCAGGAGCCCATGAAGAAATGGAGGACGAACTGGCGATGGGCATGGAAGACTCAGCAGATGAGTAAGAGCTTGCTCACATTTCGGTTGTGCGAGGTTATGGGGAGAGGGCAGAGGAAGGAGGCATGATTCTCACCTCTCTGCCACCAACACACCAAGGACTTGGTCCTCCTGGATGCACAAGACACATGAGCGCCTTCTTGCTGCACTACCTACAACAGGACCCTCGGATTGTACGAATTCAAAGTAATCCTGACTACTGGGTTGCCACACTGTTAGATCCCCGGTACAAGACAAAATTTGGCAAAATAATTCCTGCCATAGAAATGGACGCACGTATACAGGAGTATCTGCAGAAGGTGGTACGCAATCTTAGATCTGCTTTTCCACTAAACACCAGTGCTGCACAGAGTGAATCTCAACGCTTTGTCATGGATAGGAGGAAATGGTCTTTTACTTGTCCACATCTGAGGGACCGAGGGCTGGCTGCTGTGCTGAGATGGCATTGAGTATGGTGTCCTTGCAGAGTTGCACTTTTGGTCATATACCAAAATGAGTTGAAAAAGGACAGATGCTGGTGGAAAGGGGAACAGGTGTGTTGGAAAGGGGAAAAAAGTTTTTGTCCGTGGATTTGGTGGTTAAGCAACAGTAACATTTGCTGAAGAAACACCATCTGTTACAGTGGGACTGGCAGATTTGGATAAGGTGGTATATACTGTGTTACCGCTATATACTGAAAATTATTAAGAAAAGAAAGAGAAAGGTATATATCCCCATCAGCAGTCAGTGTCTACCGTGCTCCCAGATGGAAAAGGAGAGGTTGGCAACTGGAAGGTTTGGTGGAGGATACAGAGCTGTGTGGCTATGAAACTAATAGTAGCCTGAACCGAGTTAGACGCCATTCGGATCTGGAGACTGGGAGCCCTGTTAGTGTCACAGGGTCCACACTCCCACCCAGCCCAGGAACTCCCTGTTAACAACACAGGGGCCATTGAGTACGCTGACCGTGTGCGTAGGGGCCACACCTGTGGACAGCAGGTGCATCAGCAGCAGCAGGCCTGTTAATGCCACTGGGCTGCACAAGCATGACTGGTAGGACAGGAGCTGGTCTTAACCGTTCTGCGTTACCAACTGTGGTGGTGGCCTGCATCGACACCCTATCCCTGCCTACCTCTGGCTTAAAGCCGCAATGGGTTCAACACATGGTGGTGTGCTCTTTCGGAGCATAATAGAAGACTGCGCACCTCCTTGTTGGCTCCAGCCCCTTTTATAACCTGGGTCCGCCCCAAACCAGGGTGAACCACAATGCACCTCCTGGAGACAAAAGCAGAGTGACACGTCATGAGTGGCATAACTAGCGTCCTATTTGGAACCGCAACTTCAATGATGACCTCATGGCTGCCATGACCCAAACACCTCACCAGTCATCGTCTGACCATCAATAATGCGGTGACAAGTCATAGGGGCGGGCCTCTGCAAACCATTTGGGAGTGGCCTGGCCACATCGTCAGGACACCTGATGCCCTGTGGTCTATATGGGACCCCCACATCAGGGGCAGGGCCAAAGAGTTCATTACCGGACATAGTCTCTGATGCAGTAAGTGCCTGAGCATGCTCAGTAGCATGAAATACAGTGTCTGAAAAAAGACTATCAGCTTTATGGTGTCTAGGCACAACACAGGACCTAGACCCGGCACGGAGTGCAAGTACCTGTGCAAAGAGGCTTTTCGCACTAAGTGTGGGAGCATGCGCTGTATCCCGAAATGAAGACTTAAGGTTACTTTACACACTGCGATATCGGTCCCGATATCGCTAGTGTGGGTACCCGCCCCCATCTGTTGCGCGACACGGGCAAATCGCTGCCCGTGTCGCACAACAGCCGTCACACATACATACCTGTCCGGCGACGTCGCTGTGACGGGCGAACCGCCTCCTTTCTAAGGGGGCAGTCCGTGCGGCGTCACAGCGACGTCACTGAAGCGCCGCCCAATAGCAGCGGAGGGGCGGAGCTGAGCGGGACGTAACATCCCGCCCACCTTCTTCCTTCCTCATAGCGGCCGGGAGGCAGGTAAGGGGAGCTTCCTCATTCCTGCGGCGTCACACGCAGCGATGTGTGCTGCCGCAGGAACGAGGAACAACCTCGTTACTGCTGCAGTAACGAGATTTGAGAATGGACCCCCATGTCGCCGATTAGCGATTTTGCACGTTTTTGCAACGATGCAAAATCGCTTATCGGTGTCACACGCAACGGCATCGCTAATGCGGCCGGATGTGCGTCACGAATTCCGTGACCCCAACGACTCTGCATTAGCGATGTCGTAGCGTGTAAAGCCCGCTTTAGCCTCAGCAATGGCACAGTCAGGCTGAGCATACTCACTAGGCGAAACACTGTAGTTAGGCTGCGGCTGGGGTAAATCGGCACACGCATGCGCACTAGCTGCCTCTCCACACTTAGACGTGGAGGAGAAAGCAGCCAGCTGGACAACCCAAGGCACAGCCCTAAATTGCAGTTGACGCCTGGGCGCAAATGAAACCGCAGCAGGCTTCAGGTTACAGGTTTTGTAACAACAAATACCATCCAAAAGAACAGGTGTACTTCTTCCCATGGATAATCTAATATGATCCTTTTTTTCACGGACACAACCATCGCTAACAAATGTAGATGAGGCCAAAACAGCAGCTGCTTCAATGGATCTGAAGTGCTCCATAAAGTGGCCTCTCCTCCACCCAAATTTCAAGATCCCAAATACTCCATTTCTCTGTGGTGTCCATCCAATCGCACTTGCTTCCTAACAGCTCTCAAGTTTCCACCAGCCCTGCTGAGTATGGGGTAACAGAGATGGTTGAGTTTGCATAGCTGTTCAGTCGCACTATAGCCTGGGAATCAGAGTTCTGCTCCAAAGCTGCAATGAGTACAGACAAGGAAGTTATTATTATTTTTATTATTATTGATTTATAGAGCCCCATTGATTCCATGGTGCTGTACATGAGAAGGGGGTTACATACAGAATACATATACAAGTAACTATAGACAGACTGGTACAGAGGGAAGAGGGCCCTGCCCTTGCGGGATTACATTCTAAAGGATTTTTGGGAGGAGACAGTAGGAGTGGTGTAGGTTGAGCGTCAAGTACATATGGTGGTGGTGTCATTGAAGGTTATAGTCATTTCTGAACAGATGAGTTTTCAGATTCAGTTTGAAGCTTGCGGGTGTAGCAGATAATCTGACGTGTTGAGGTAGCGAGTTCCATGAGAAAATTATAATTAAACTCCTAAAATTGTCAATTTTTATTTACTAACATTTTAAAAAGGGAAAATCCCAACATCAAATATAATACAATACATATATCAATACCAGGAGAAAGTACAGGGGAGGGGCCTAGCCCTTAATAAACCCTATAGCTTGCCCCTTCCTTGCCGCGGAGGTCGGCGCCCTAAAGGCCTGCGCAGTTGGCGCCCCCGCTCAACGAAGACTATCCCTCCGGGCCCTAGATGCCCCTAACAGATGAGGTGATAGTACTATGAGGAATGATTTCCAATATTTGAACCAACAATAATATCTCAAATATGCATAAAAATGTACACACCGTCACCAATATAATTAAATTAGAGACAATGATAGGGTACAATGACCCAGAAAAAAACCATTCATAGGTCACTAATGGTTCAAAACACAAACCGCCCGACGCGTTTCCCCTCATCTATATGAGGTTCTTCAGGGGTAGAAAATCTAGTCAGTTCAAAGTTAACACGATAGACAATTAGATGTTGGTAGTCCTATATCATACTGAGAGCTAGTTGTCCCCAGAACATATACAGTCCCAATAAATGTAAATTAGAACCTAATGACTCACACCCATCAGGTCAAAAAAATCATCAACAAGGGTGTTCAATTGCATATATAATGCTGGAATCAGGGGCAAAAAGCAAATTATTCAGATACATATCATTAGCTACTTAGCTTAAGCCTCAGTGTGCAATAGATAAGGACAGTCTTCACTGGACTCCCTAAATGGAAAGCAGGTCCATAATCCCCATATCAGCAGCAGATAAACTCCTCAGTTTGCCATCCTCCGGTCTAGAAGCAATCAGAGTGCTGTGGTACAACTTCAGTAGGGGAGAAAAGAGCCCACATATTGCTCACCTATTTATAACCCAAACCCCTTCTCACCTGTGATAAGGCCAGTGGTTAACCCCTTCTAGCTTGCTCACTGGGGGCACATGCTCAGGCGGACCACACAGAGTCTAAACGCCATACTTCCGCATCTCCACGTGCCGCGGTCACGTGATCGGGATTCCCCGATGACGTCAACCCGCGCACGCGCCGCAGCCTCCGCCCATTGCCAGGCACTAGACTAAACAGACTGAATGCGGTCACGTGAGCGGAGAACCCAGTGACGCGCACCCGCGCACGCGCACCACACGCGTCCCACACTGGAACGCTAATAGTGGAAGCCCAGAGGGACAATTGAAAAATCTGCACCACCAATTACGCCCCCTCCCCTCTCAGATCAACAGAGAGAGGAGAGAGGAGCATCGTTGTTAAATCTTTAGATAAAAAGCGGTGCTAGGAAAAATATGATCAGTATATAATAAAGATAATAACTCAGATCAACCATTATAGAGGGGATACAGGAATTAAGGTGAAATATTGGAAAATAGTTTTTTTCCTTTTGTGTAAATTAGAGTCCCTTTCCCATTAAAGGTGACTAAGATAAAAAGACAAATATCAAAAATTATAAACCTAATGTTAGGTGAATAGTAGAAGCCAAATCCTTTGCGGAATAATAGGCATAGCAGGAAAGGGGGGCTAGACAGAATAGGGCAGATCTACGGGCAATGGAAGCAAGGAGAAATCTACCAGAAATTATGGGACTTATGGGCATGCAAAGCGGAAGGTGTTATAAAAAACATCCAAAATGTAGCTGTTCATTAAGTCCAGACGGACTCACAGTGCAGAGTCTGTGAATCCAGCGGGCCTCCTTCTGCAGGATGAGTCTGTCCCAGTTCCCGCCCCTATCCGGCGGTGGGACCACCTCGATGGCATTAAAGGTAAAGCCATCCAATCCACCTCCATGCTCCATCCTAACATGCCTTGATATTGGAGTATCCCTGGCATTCCTTATATCTCCGATATGGTCTCCTATCCGTTTCTTAAACTCGCGCTTCGTTTTCCCTACATATTCCTTCCCACAATCACACCTAAACCGGTAGATCACACCCACCGTGGTGCAGTTGGCAAATTGTCTATTGAAGTATGTTCGCCCTGTTACTTCACTGAGGAACCGATCCCCCCGTTCGACAAATCTACAAAAAATGCATCTCCCACACCTAAACGTGCCCACTTTTCTGGTGTCCAGCCAGGTTGATCCAGACGGGGAGCCATAATTGCTATGGACCAACCTGTCTCTGATGGTTCTACCTCGTCTGAATGTGATAGAGGGGGAGGGGGGTATAGAGTCTGCAAGAACCGGATCTGCCTTCAGGATATCCCAATACTTTCCAAGAATCCTACGAACATCCTCAGACCGATCATCAAAATCCCCGATAATTCTCGTCACTTGTGTGGTATCCCTAGTCTTTGTCTGCAAGGTGGTACTTCTCGGTGTCATAACCGCGTTTTTATATGCCGCACTTAGTACCTGTTCAGGGTAACCCCTGTGAAGGAACCTCCTCTTAAGATCGTTCGCTTGATGGAAAAAATCGGTATTGGAGGAACAATTCCTTCTCATCCGAAGGTATTGCCCTCTCGGTATTCCTCTCCTAAGACTCAGGGGATGATGACTCTGCCAATGGAGAAAGCTATTGGTTGACGTGGGTTTGCGAAAAGTCCTAGTCTGGATCTTACCCTCGACATCCCTAAAGATTGATATGTCCAAAAAGTCAATCTTATCCTTTTGAAAATCTGATGTGAACCTCAAACCCAAATTGTTCTTGTTTAGATCTTCCACGAATCTCCTAAACTGTGCTTCTCCACCCGACCACAGTACCAGCACGTCATCAATAAAGCGCCCCCAGAATGTTATATGGGGGCTCCACCAGGACGCTTCCTCTCCAAACACGATGGTGTCCTCCCACCAGCCCAGGTAAAGGTTAGCGTAAGTGGGAGCACATGGGCTCCCCATCGCTGTACCCCTGAGCTGGTGGAAAAATTTCCCATCGAATCTGAACACATTATGTTTAAGGATAAAGTCCAAGGTGGCTATGATGAACTGATTATGTGCAGAGAACTGTGTACCCCTTGTACTGAGGAAGTACTCCACCGCAGTGACACCTAGATCATGCGGGATGCAGCTATAGAGGGTCTCAACATCAATTGAGGCAAAAGAGATGTTATCCTCTATAGCTACATCCTCCAATTTCAAAAGCAGATCCGAAGTGTCACGCAAGTATGAAGGTAGCGCTGTGACAAAACCTCTCAAAACCCTATCAACATAAATGCTGCTATTTTGTGTAAAGGAGTCGACCCCCGACACTATAGGGCGCCCACGTAGGGGGTCAACCCCCTTATGCACCTTGGGTAGGGAGTAAAAAACCGGCAAAACCGGAAATTTAGAATACATAAAGTCCATTTCG
The DNA here is from genome assembly GCF_048569485.1 of Anomaloglossus baeobatrachus. Lineage (NCBI taxonomy): Eukaryota > Metazoa > Chordata > Amphibia > Anura > Aromobatidae > Anomaloglossus > Anomaloglossus baeobatrachus. The sequence goes on from NC_134357.1 coordinate 182,989,053, forward strand.
TTTTTTGAAATCAGTCTACGAGACTGAGCTTCTTCAAGTAATGAATGAAGTTTCTGATTAAACCCTGCAGTTGGATCTCTTTTAATGACTCCATACGTATCCTTATTATCCAAGATGTCACAGCACATCCTTCTATACTGGCTATGAGTCATGACCACCAGGTTTCCACCCTTGTCAGATGGCTTTATGACGATTGCATCATCCTTCATTAGGGTTTCCAACGCCTCCCTCTCCTCACCCCTCAGATTGCTCCTAGGGGTCCAACCTCTTTTCTTAAGTAGGCTAAGTTCGTCCGTCACCAATTTAGTGAATATATCAATACTATTCACCTCAGAACTTGGTGGCATTTTTTGACTTTTAGGTCTTAAGTCTGTGAAAGGACCATGTCCCGGGACTGCAAGACTCTCGCTCCAAAGGTCACTTAGAATCCTAAAGTCCGGGAGATCCTCCTCAGATATCCCCAGTCTCAGGCATTCCTGTTTATCATGACATTTAAAGAAACGCCTCCACTTAAGTTTCCGTGAAAAGAGGTTAATATCTTTTATCCACCCAAACTCATCAAATGAGTTCGTGGGGACGAACGAAAGCCCCCTAGATAGAACTTGGCGCTCAAAGAGGGTAAGGCAGCGAGGGGTCAAATTAATAATGCAATCGTCATCTCTATGGTTCATCTGTGGTTTACTCTTGCAGAGTTGTTCCTTAGATTGTAAACATTCTGATGAGTTCTCTGCTCTAAAAAAGAGGGAGCAGGCGCACCCGAGGCCAAAGATGTAGAGGAGGAGGTATGAGGGAAAGGTGAGGAGTCCACTCTTTGTCCTGTGTTCTTTCTTGTGAACTTTCCCCATCTTCCCTTTTTCGAGGTACCACTATTTTGATAGCTAGATTTAAGTCTGGCCCCCCTCTCAATATCTGCAGATGTCGTATCAGACTTCTCAGTGTCGGACGTGTCTGTATCCGATGTAGAGCTGTCTCTTGGAGTCTCAACAGGGTCCCCCTGGAGCACAGGGTAGACCCTCCCTTCCCTAAACTCCAGTAAATCCCTGCTGAACTGCTTTTGCTTGCGATCCTTGATAGAATTCTGAAATTTATCTATCGCAAACTGCAAAGCAGCTTCCTTTCTTGCGAAGTCTGTATCGGTTTTAAACTTAAGAGCCTCCTCAGTTAGTGTGGTTAACCTCCTTGACGTATAATCAAATATATTCCTCTCCTCCTTTAGGAGTACACCCATCAACCGCAGAGAACTCTCCGTCAGTTCCCTCTCCCAGGCTATCACCAGTTCCGGGGATCTAGACCGTTTAGAAGGGGTAGGATTAATTCTTAACCCCCTGGGGACAATTTTGTTTTTAATGTAGTTCTCCAGGGACTGTATCTCCCACCAAGATTTTAAATTATCCTTATAACAGCCCGTGAGTTCTTGGAAGATGTTCCTAATATTTGAGGTTCTTGGCGTATCAATACTAGTCACAGGGCCTGTGAATCGGGAGCAATGGGCATTGGAGGCAAGGGATGCCTTTTCTGACTGTGTGACTAGTATTGATACGCCAAGAACCTCAAATATTAGGAACATCTTCCAAGAACTCACGGGCTGTTATAAGGATAATTTAAAATCTTGGTGGGAGATACAGTCCCTGGAGAACTACATTAAAAACAAAATTGTCCCCAGGGGGTTAAGAATTAATCTTACCCCTTCTAAACGGTCTAGATCCCCGGAACTGGTGATAGCCTGGGAGAGGGAACTGACGGAGAGTTCTCTGCGGTTGATGGGTGTACTCCTAAAGGAGGAGAGGAATATATTTGATTATACGTCAAGGAGGTTAACCACACTAACTGAGGAGGCTCTTAAGTTTAAAACCGATACAGACTTCGCAAGAAAGGAAGCTGCTTTGCAGTTTGCGATAGATAAATTTCAGAATTCTATCAAGGATCGCAAGCAAAAGCAGTTCAGCAGGGATTTACTGGAGTTTAGGGAAGGGAGGGTCTACCCTGTGCTCCAGGGGGACCCTGTTGAGACTCCAAGAGACAGCTCTACATCGGATACAGACACGTCCGACACTGAGACGTCTGATACGACATCTGCAGATATTGAGAGGGGGGCCAGACTTAAATCTAGCTATCAAAATAGTGGTACCTCGAAAAAGGGAAGATGGGGAAAGTTCACAAGAAAGAACACAGGACAAAGAGTGGACTCCTCACCTTTCCCTCATACCTCCTCCTCTACATCTTTGGCCTCGGGTGCGCCTGCTCCCTCTTTTTTAGAGCAGAGAACTCATCAGAATGTTTACAATCTAAGGAACAACTCTGCAAGAGTAAACCACAGATGAACCATAGAGATGACGATTGCATTATTAATTTGACCCCTCGCTGCCTTACCCTCTTTGAGCGCCAAGTTCTATCTAGGGGGCTTTCGTTCGTCCCCACGAACTCATTTGATGAGTTTGGGTGGATAAAAGATATTAACCTCTTTTCACGGAAACTTAAGTGGAGGCGTTTCTTTAAATGTCATGATAAACAGGAATGCCTGAGACTGGGGATATCTGAGGAGGATCTCCCGGACTTTAGGATTCTAAGTGACCTTTGGAGCGAGAGTCTTGCAGTCCCGGGACATGGTCCTTTCACAGACTTAAGACCTAAAAGTCAAAAAATGCCACCAAGTTCTGAGGTGAATAGTATTGATATATTCACTAAATTGGTGACGGACGAACTTAGCCTACTTAAGAAAAGAGGTTGGACCCCTAGGAGCAATCTGAGGGGTGAGGAGAGGGAGGCGTTGGAAACCCTAATGAAGGATGATGCAATCGTCATAAAGCCATCTGACAAGGGTGGAAACCTGGTGGTCATGACTCATAGCCAGTATAGAAGGATGTGCTGTGACATCTTGGATAATAAGGATACGTATGGAGTCATTAAAAGAGATCCAACTGCAGGGTTTAATCAGAAACTTCATTCATTACTTGAAGAAGCTCAGTCTCGTAGACTGATTTCAAAAAACGAAATGGACTTTATGTATTCTAAATTTCCGGTTTTGCCGGTTTTTTACTCCCTACCCAAGGTGCATAAGGGGGTTGACCCCTACGTGGGCGCCCTATAGTGTCGGGGGTCGACTCCTTTACACAAAATAGCAGCATTTATGTTGATAGGGTTTTGAGAGGTTTTGTCACAGCGCTACCTTCATACTTGCGTGACACTTCGGATCTGCTTTTGAAATTGGAGGATGTAGCTATAGAGGATAACATCTCTTTTGCCTCAATTGATGTTGAGACCCTCTATAGCTGCATCCCGCATGATCTAGGTGTCACTGCGGTGGAGTACTTCCTCAGTACAAGGGGTACACAGTTCTCTGCACATAATCAGTTCATCATAGCCACCTTGGACTTTATCCTTAAACATAATGTGTTCAGATTCGATGGGAAATTTTTCCACCAGCTCAGGGGTACAGCGATGGGGAGCCCATGTGCTCCCACTTACGCTAACCTTTACCTGGGCTGGTGGGAGGACACCATCGTGTTTGGAGAGGAAGCGTCCTGGTGGAGCCCCCATATAACATTCTGGGGGCGCTTTATTGATGACGTGCTGGTACTGTGGTCGGGTGGAGAAGCACAGTTTAGGAGATTCGTGGAAGATCTAAACAAGAACAATTTGGGTTTGAGGTTCACATCAGATTTTCAAAAGGATAAGATTGACTTTTTGGACATATCAATCTTTAGGGATGTCGAGGGTAAGATCCAGACTAGGACTTTTCGCAAACCCACGTCAACCAATAGCTTTCTCCATTGGCAGAGTCATCATCCCCTGAGTCTTAGGAGAGGAATACCGAGAGGGCAATACCTTCGGATGAGAAGGAATTGTTCCTCCAATACCGATTTTTTCCATCAAGCGAACGATCTTAAGAGGAGGTTCCTTCACAGGGGTTACCCTGAACAGGTACTAAGTGCGGCATATAAAAACGCGGTTATGACACCGAGAAGTACCACCTTGCAGACAAAGACTAGGGATACCACACAAGTGACGAGAATTATCGGGGATTTTGATGATCGGTCTGAGGATGTTCGTAGGATTCTTGGAAAGTATTGGGATATCCTGAAGGCAGATCCGGTTCTTGCAGACTCTATACCCCCCTCCCCCTCTATCACATTCAGACGAGGTAGAACCATCAGAGACAGGTTGGTCCATAGCAATTATGGCTCCCCGTCTGGATCAACCTGGCTGGACACCAGAAAAGTGGGCACGTTTAGGTGTGGGAGATGCATTTTTTGTAGATTTGTCGAACGGGGGGATCGGTTCCTCAGTGAAGTAACAGGGCGAACATACTTCAATAGACAATTTGCCAACTGCACCACGGTGGGTGTGATCTACCGGTTTAGGTGTGATTGTGGGAAGGAATATGTAGGGAAAACGAAGCGCGAGTTTAAGAAACGGATAGGAGACCATATCGGAGATATAAGGAATGCCAGGGATACTCCAATATCAAGGCATGTTAGGATGGAGCATGGAGGTGGATTGGATGGCTTTACCTTTAATGCCATCGAGGTGGTCCCACCGCCGGATAGGGGCGGGAACTGGGACAGACTCATCCTGCAGAAGGAGGCCCGCTGGATTCACAGACTCTGCACTGTGAGTCCGTCTGGACTTAATGAACAGCTACATTTTGGATGTTTTTTATAACACCTTCCGCTTTGCATGCCCATAAGTCCCATAATTTCTGGTAGATTTCTCCTTGCTTCCATTGCCCGTAGATCTGCCCTATTCTGTCTAGCCCCCCTTTCCTGCTATGCCTATTATTCCGCAAAGGATTTGGCTTCTACTATTCACCTAACATTAGGTTTATAATTTTTGATATTTGTCTTTTTATCTTAGTCACCTTTAATGGGAAAGGGACTCTAATTTACACAAAAGGAAAAAAACTATTTTCCAATATTTCACCTTAATTCCTGTATCCCCTCTATAATGGTTGATCTGAGTTATTATCTTTATTATATACTGATCATATTTTTCCTAGCACCGCTTTTTATCTAAAGATTTAACAACGATGCTCCTCTCTCCTCTCTCTGTTGATCTGAGAGGGGAGGGGGCGTAATTGGTGGTGCAGATTTTTCAATTGTCCCTCTGGGCTTCCACTATTAGCGTTCCAGTGTGGGACGCGTGTGGTGCGCGTGCGCGGGTGCGCGTCACTGGGTTCTCCGCTCACGTGACCGCATTCAGTCTGTTTAGTCTAGTGCCTGGCAATGGGCGGAGGCTGCGGCGCGTGCGCGGGTTGACGTCATCGGGGAATCCCGATCACGTGACCGCGGCACGTGGAGATGCGGAAGTATGGCGTTTAGACTCTGTGTGGTCCGCCTGAGCATGTGCCCCCAGTGAGCAAGCTAGAAGGGGTTAACCACTGGCCTTATCACAGGTGAGAAGGGGTTTGGGTTATAAATAGGTGAGCAATATGTGGGCTCTTTTCTCCCCTACTGAAGTTGTACCACAGCACTCTGATTGCTTCTAGACCGGAGGATGGCAAACTGAGGAGTTTATCTGCTGCTGATATGGGGATTATGGACCTGCTTTCCATTTAGGGAGTCCAGTGAAGACTGTCCTTATCTATTGCACACTGAGGCTTAAGCTAAGTAGCTAATGATATGTATCTGAATAATTTGCTTTTTGCCCCTGATTCCAGCATTATATATGCAATTGAACACCCTTGTTGATGATTTTTTTGACCTGATGGGTGTGAGTCATTAGGTTCTAATTTACATTTATTGGGACTGTATATGTTCTGGGGACAACTAGCTCTCAGTATGATATAGGACTACCAACATCTAATTGTCTATCGTGTTAACTTTGAACTGACTAGATTTTCTACCCCTGAAGAACCTCATATAGATGAGGGGAAACGCGTCGGGCGGTTTGTGTTTTGAACCATTAGTGACCTATGAATGGTTTTTTTCTGGGTCATTGTACCCTATCATTGTCTCTAATTTAATTATATTGGTGACGGTGTGTACATTTTTATGCATATTTGAGATATTATTGTTGGTTCAAATATTGGAAATCATTCCTCATAGTACTATCACCTCATCTGTTAGGGGCATCTAGGGCCCGGAGGGATAGTCTTCGTTGAGCGGGGGCGCCAACTGCGCAGGCCTTTAGGGCGCCGACCTCCGCGGCAAGGAAGGGGCAAGCTATAGGGTTTATTAAGGGCTAGGCCCCTCCCCTGTACTTTCTCCTGGTATTGATATATGTATTGTATTATATTTGATGTTGGGATTTTCCCTTTTTAAAATGTTAGTAAATAAAAATTGACAATTTTAGGAGTTTAATTATAATTTTCTCAAGTTTGTACTTCTAAATTATCTCTCTGGTAAGAAACGAGTTCCATGAGACAGGGGAAATGATCTGCGCAGATGGCCATAAGCTTTGTGAGTGGGATCCAGGCCCCGATGAAGAAGGTGCTGAGCCTAATCTACACCCTCATTTCCAAAAAGTAAATCCTCCTGGTGGAGACAATGGGGAACATGATGAGGAGCACAGATACCTGATTGGAATGACAACTTTACTATTCGGTCAGGGCAGGAAGAGGTTGTCTCGGAGGACTCAGGACGAGGGGAATGAAAACACACAGGGTTATTGATGAGGTTGGAGACCACACTTACTGTCAAACCAAAGTCAGCCAGTCGATGAGGTCAGCAGAGGAGGTGAAGGAGGATGCTACTGACGACGAGGTTACGTTGCGTCTTCCTGGCCATAGACAAAGTACTGGACGCACGTCAACAACTGAATCCTGGACCACAACTTTGACTCTGAGCAGAAGTCGTGTTGGCTATGCAGGTCGCATGGGCTGTAAGCCTTGCCTAGCCTGTGAATTTTTGGACATCGCAAAGGATCACCCAAGTCATGGAATCTGTAAGATTTGTCAACAATCTGTAAGTAGAAGGCAAAAACTCACACCTTTGAGTAGTTCCTCCATGAAGTGTCACATGGATATGAATTGATAGCGTGAAGGTGTATTGCTCAGCTTTAGCCACTGTCAATGCAACATGCTTATTTGCCATTGCATGCATTGTTGTAGACTACACACAAAGGGCCGCTGTTTTTTTGGATCTGCCTCTGTTTGGTCACTATAGCAATATCAAATTGCTCTTCGGATGTGGACTTGGAGATGCTGTCTATGAACAGAAGGAAAAGCTAAAGGTGTGTGTTACAGCAAGGAGCCACCGCGGAAACACTTCGTTCAATTGTGAGGGGAGTCATGTTGTACTTTGATGATGAGCCCCGTAATGCCAGTGAGCAGCATCCTGTGCCACAGACCAACATTCTTACAGTGCTGTCTATACTGTTTACCATGAGAGGAGCGTAAAGTCTGTATTTCTGGCAACTGGACATCAGAGTACCCGGGTACGGTAGGCTGTGCCCAGACAATAATGCGGGCACGCAACACTTTGTTTTATTAGCAAAACACATATCTGTTCTGGTTAGGCCGACTGTCAAATTGTCACGTACAGTTTAAATCATAGAGGGACAGCGACACATGTTTGCATTGACTGTTGCTTTTCAAGATTTCCATGACTGTGTTGCAGAGCTGTGTGGTTTGCATTCACACTGTTATCATCTGCATTATCTGTGAGGCTTCAGCTAACTTGGGTATTCAGGGGGGGTAATGTGTTTTGACTATGTTTAGGTAGATAACTTGGAAGCTCTTGTAATGCGCCACTGGTAAGTCGTGTTCAAACACACACACACACACACACACGCACAAACACACAAATACTGCTACACAGAGGGATTAGCAGGTAGTAGGCAACAGAATAGATTGTTCAATTGTTTAAATTGTATGCATGGTTCTTATTGTTTGTTTTGGTAAAGTTAAACAATTCTTTATCAACCCAACTGCCTAGAGTCCTTTTCCTTTTGCCTGGTTTTGCTGCATACTGGGGAGCCCACCCTGTACACAACTTAAAATGAAGCATAAGTCGCAATGTGAATTTCACTGTGCTACAATGCGGCCTAGTGTGCCTGTGCAACCACCGCCTGCCTCATCAAGTGCATCTGCGTGCTCTTCATCCTCTGTGACTGTGGGGACAGCAGTCACACATGGTTTTTCACACTGAACTTCCACTCCTTTACCCGCAACAGGGAGTGTGATTGGCAGGTCATCACTTGTTTTAGAAGTGGAAACAGAAGGTATTGTTGAGCTGTCAGACATCGAGAGAACCATCATTGAATGCAGGCTACATTATATCCACACCTGCACCTTCGTCACAGATTGGCTGGACTACCTGCAGTTAATAATTGCATTCCAGAAATGGAAAGGAGTGTAGAATGCACATGTGTTGTACCTTGCTTGGCAGCAAAGGAACACTAACTTAGTATTCCAGACAATTTTAGGATGGCAGAAAAAGAGTCAGCTCTTTGGGCAAATTAAATAGCGTGGCAAAAGTGGACAGATGGGTACAGTGGCCGTGTTCTGTGGGTACCAGGACAGTAAAAGAAGCCTCACTTTCTATCCCTCCTAATGATCAAATGCAGCAAGGAATTCCCTGAGTTTGCTATAAAATTAGCATAGCTAAATGTGCATGAGGGTAGAATGCAGAGGTGCTTGAGATTGCTTGGCACAAGTGGCACAATAAAGGACTCCAACAGCCACTTTTTGTATGCCACTAAATGGCAGTATTTTTTGCTATCATTATAGCTTATTAAAAACAGAGCAGGAGGGTGTACTGCACAGGTGCTGCACATAGATTTGCACCAGTGGGGTACTAATGGAATACAACAGCCAGTTCTATGATGCCACTAAATGGCAGTATTTTTTGCTATCATTATAGCTTATTAAAAACAGAGCAGAAGGGTGTCCTGCACAGGTGCTAGAAATAGCTTGGCACCAGTGGGGCACTAATGGAATACAACAGCCAGTTCTATGATGCCACTAAATGGCAGTATTTTTGCTATCATTATAGCTTATTAAAAACAGAGCAGGAGGGTGTAATGCAGAGGTGCTAGAAATAGCTTGGCACCAGTGGGGCACTAATGGAATACAACAGCCAGTTCTATGATGCCACTAAATGGCAGTATTTTTTGCTATCATTATAGCTTATTAAAAACAGAGCAGGAGGGTGTCCTGCACAGGTGCTAGAAATAGCTTGGCACCAGTGGGGCACTAATGGAATACAACAGCCAGTTCTATGATGCCACTAAATGGCAGTATTTTTTGCTATCATTATAGCTTATTAAAAACAGAGCAGGAGGGTGTCCTGCACAGGTGCTAGAAATAGCTTGGCACCAGTGGGGCACTAATGGAGTACAACAGCCACTTCTTGTATGCCACTAAGTTTACTCTATTTTTGGTATTATAACGTCTTAGTAAGTAACAATGAGTTTGAGTGTGCAATGCAGGCAGAGGTGCTGCAAATATCTTTGCACTAGTGGGACTATACAGAAGTCCAATAGCCACGTTTAGGATGCCACTAGGTTCACTCAGTGTTTGCTAGTATAATGGCTTAGTAACAATGAGTTTGAGTGTGCAATGCAGGCAGAGGTGCTGCAAATATCTTTGCACTAGTGGGACTATACAGAAGTCCAATAGCCACATTTAGGATGCCACTAGGTTCACTCAGTGTTTGCTAGTATAATGGCTTAGCTACAATGAGTTTGAGTGTGCAATGCAGGCAGACGTGCTGCAAATATCTTTGCACTGGTGGGACAATACAGAAGTCCACAAGCCACGTTTAGTATGCCACTAGGTTCACTCAGTGTTTGCTAGTATAATGGCTTAGTAACAATGAGTTTGAGTGTGCAATGCAGGCAGAGGTGCTGCAAATATCTTTGCACTAGTGGGACTATACAGAAGTCCAATAGCCACGTTTAGGATGCCACTAGGTTCACTCAGTGTTTGCTAGTATAATGGCTTAGTAACAATGAGTTGGAGTGTGCAATGCAGGCAGACGTGCTGCAAATATATTTGCACTAGTGGGACTATACAGAAGTCCAATAGCCACGTTTAGGATGCCACTAGGTTCACTCAGTGTTTGCTAGTATAATGGCTTAGCTACAATGAGTTTGAGTGTGCAATGCAGGCTGACGTGCTGCAAATATCTTTGCACTACTGGGGAAATACAGCAGTCCAACAGCCACGTTAAGGATGCCACTAAGTACACTCAGTGTTTGCTAGTATAATGGCTTAGCTACAATGAGTTTGAGTGTGCAATGCAGGCAGAGGTGCTGCAAATATCTTTGCACTAGTGGGACTATACAGAAGTCCAATAGCCACGTTTAGGATGCCACTAGGTTCACTCAGTGTTTGCTAGTATAATGGCTTAGTAACAATGAGTTGGAGTGTGCAATGCAGGCAGAGGTGCTGCAAATATCTTTGCACTAGTGGGACTATACAGAAGTCCAATAGCTACGTTTAGGATGCCACTAGGTTCAATCAGTGTTTGCTAGTATAATGGCTTAGTAACAATGAGTTTGAGTGTGCAATGCAGGCAGACGTGCTGCAAATATATTTGCACTAGTGGGACTATACAGAAGTCCAATAGCCATGTTTAGGATGCCACTAGGTTCACTCAGTGTTTGCTAGTATAATGGCTTAGCTACAATGAGTTTGAGTGTGCAATGCAGGCAGACATGCTGCAAATATCTTTTCACTACTGGGGCAATACAGCAGTCCAACAGCCACGTTAAGGATGCCACTAAGTACACTCAGTGTTTGCTAGTATAATGGCTTAGTAACAATGAGTTTGAGTGTGCAATGCAGGCAGAGGTGCTGCAAATATCTTTGCCCTAGTGGGACTATACAGAAGTCCAATAGCCACGTTTAGGATGCCACTAGGTTCACTCAGTGTTTGCTAGTATAATGGATTAGTAACAATGAGTTTGAGTGTGCAATGCAGGCAGAGGTGCTGCAAATATCTTTGCCCTAGTGGGACTATACAGAAGTCCAATAGCCACGTTTAGGATGCCACTAAGTTCACTCAGTGTTTGCTAGTATAATGGCTTAGCTACAATGAGTTTGAGTGTGCAATGCAGGCAGACGTGCTGCAAATATCTTTGCATTACTGGGGCATTACAGCAGTCCAACAGCCACGTTAAGGATGCCACTAAGTACACTCAGTGTTTGCTAGTATAATGGCTTAGTAACAATGAGTTGGAGTGTGCAAAGGGCAGGAGGGTACAGTGCCATTGTTGTGGGTCTCTGGGTAGAGGAAAGGAAGCCTCCGTTTCTATCCCTTCTAATGGGGAAATGCAGCGAGGAAATCCCTGACCTTAGCTACACAGACGCTGTCATCTTGTGTAGCTGTTACACTCTGTTTTCAGGACCTGTCACCTATGGCTCTGACCCTGCCGGTATGAGCCCTTAAAAGGACTGATAGAAAGTGCTATCCCTATGCTGTACAGCGCTGTGTATGGAGCGTATACAGCAGTATCGGCGATAGGAGCTGCGCCAGTGATGTCTGACACCAAGGACGCAGAAGGCAGATTATGGCGTGCTGGATGAAAATGTCCGGTTTTATAATGCAGGGACATGTGACATGGACATCCTATCACTTATGCCGTTGCTTCTCTGGCTAAAAGTCCACTTAGCTGTGTGTGTGTCTGGGATTGGCTGACATGCTGGCCCTCCCCACTACACGCGCGCGCTTAGGTAAGGAAGACAAGGAAAAAAAAAAAATGGCGATCGTCATTATCCAAACAGCAGTGATCTGAATGCGCTGTTCCCGCACACTATACACTGAAATGTCATAATAGTGTGAGTCACAGAGTGACTTACACTATTACAGCGGAAAGCCAGCTAGGAATTAGCTGTTTTTTTTGCTGCTAGAACCGTTCTCGAACGTATCTAGAACTATCGAGCTTTAGCAAAAAAGCTTGATTTCTAGTTCGATCTAGAACAGCCCCCAAAATCACTCGAGCCTCGAACTGGAGAACCTCGAACCGCGAACCGCGCTCAACTCTATTTATAACCTATCTTCTATGGATTCACTCCAGATGCTTCGGAGCCGCTAGAAGAGTTACATTATTGGGGGGGTGACTCGGTTCCAGAAACAAGACAGGTATATTTTCAAATTCCTGATGGCCAGATACATGTAACACATATTTCTGGAAAATTGTGCGACGTGCGTAGCCCTCAATAATTAATAACACCTCAAAGGAAGCACACATACATATCATATTTACTGCCTATGGATAGATCAATTAATAAAGAGAATTATAATGGTCATATTGTTCATGTAAGAAGCTCAGGGGCAGAGTTTTGAGGGAAAACTAAAATTCATGCTTTCCCTGGATAAGTAGAAGGCCAGCCCATTCTGAGGTCACAGGTGGGAGGGGACATGGAATGTAGCGAGATTGATAACCACAGTCCGGACATTTTGGGTTGTTCTTCTTCAGGTGGTCCCATGTGATACACATGGGAGAAGATCCTGGAAACGTGTGGCTACACAGCGTCCCCCTCGTGTCAGCTAGGGAATAAGGTAAATGATACAACTGAGATCTGCTTGTGATCCATAACTTACCTGTAAATGTATTCTGACATACATATTCTGTAAATTCCATCTTGTATATATTGCAGTATCTAGTGTGCCCATAAGATGATTAAATATATAATTTAATCTTGAGCTGTTTCTTTTATCTCGATTTCTGAATCCCATGTTTGTGAGCTCAGCTTAGTTTTATATGCTACCTGGGGTTGGTTTCTGGCTCGATATAGTCCTGCTAACAGACCAAAGCTATATCCAATGAAGAACTTTTGGTAGTCTACTGCACTGTACCAGACCAGCAGATTTCTGTTACACTAGGGTTAGTGGGAAGTTCCTGTCGGCCAGTCAGGGTTGTGGGAAAGCTGGGTGCCACGCTGGAGGCTGACTCGGTTCCACTGCCCGTGCCTCCCTATGCCCACGGGAACAGGACGTGTCAGTGCTGCATTGTGTCAAGCGGATCTTATGTACCACTTGGGGGTGCGGAACTTTGCGTGTTGGTGGAAGTGACAAGGTCATCTCACGTGGTCCTGACGTATTAGAGATGTCAGATATTAGAGATGTCAGGGTGGGGCTGAGAGGTGCAGTTTTATCACAGATTGACAGGGTCACGACCGTGTAGTCTAAGTGACCCCCTGGCCCGGGTTTGTGACACTGATAATTTTACTTTAGTAACCATAGAAACATCTGACAACAAGATCTAAAAGCACTGAAGCAACAAACATTGAAAAACAAAATTTGTGTCATTTCCAAATCTATGGTCATAGCTGTTTTTGGCATGCACCAGCTTGGAATGTGAGTGTTATAACTTTGTTTGAGGACACATTGTTCCTATGATAACTGAGCAGTTTAGATTGGAATTTATTTCCTGATTTATGTTTCCTTCCAATGGAAATTTTAAAATACCTATAACTGTTTGCTTAAGAGATTAAAAAGGAATTAGCTTGCCAAATTCTTGCAAAACAGTTGAAGGCGCTATCTTGTTTGAGAAAAAAAGACAGGTGCAGATCTGAGAAATGAACAACAAAAAAAAAATCTTTTAAGAGCTTCTTTTCCTTGATGACAGTGCAGACCTCAGGCAGTTCTCCTGGCCTTTTTTACTAACATACGAAAATTTGTCAGTTGCGGCCAATCAGATACTCAGCAGCTACATGCCAGACTACTGGCACCTCCCGTCATGTCTCCAAGCACTAATGTCAGGACTGCAGCAAGTGACCTCTAAGCCCACTAATTGGCTGCAAGGGTCACATACTGGTTGCTTGTAAACAAAGTGAGCACTTCTAAAATGATTTTGGTAATATAATTAGATGTGTTATTTTGCCAACTTTAGATATATCTGGCAATTGATCGAAAGCAGACAACTCAGAAAAAAAGTTGTTAGTTGACACCTCCCAATGCTGGAGTTACCACAATTTCTTTAATTGCAGGGTCAATGTCCTTGCTTCCCTGTCTGACAATGTTATGAAAAGTAAAACAAAATGATCTCTGAGACATATAGACTGCATTAAATTAAGTTGAATTCCCATTATTTCTACCAAACTTTGGTTACATACGTGAGGATGTTGTGACATACTGTATGGAAGATGATGGAAAAAAAAAGATTGGCACTTGAAGGGCTTTTTATACTCCCAAGGCAAACATGCGGCAAGCAGTGTAGTGTGTTGAATAATAAATGTGCAGATCTCATATTTGCGCTGATGTGATGACCACGCAAACAAGCTAGCAGAGTGTAGCACCTCTGCAGTACCAGGTGCCACAAAATGTAAGTGGAAACCCAAACCCTGGAATATCCGTGCCAGTCAACACACCACCATCTTCAGGCCACACACAACCATAACACCAAACTGGGAGACTGCCTAGCAATAGGTAAAAGGGATGGTCACTGACTGGATGATTGCCACCCAATCTGTAGGGAGAGACCCAGCAAGGGGAGGGGCCAGTGGTCAATTGGGAAGTTGGCGGGAGGAAGTAGTGAGTGAAGTGAGAAGTAGCAGGAGAGAGTTGAAGGTGAAGGAGTAGTAGTCGGAGGAGTGAAAGAGTGAAAGTACAGCAAGAAAGGAAAAGACCTGCAGTAACAACAGAGAGCTGTGACAGGAGTGAGGGACTGTCGTGTAAGGAACCAGGACTCCAGGGACTGTGGGTTACCTGTGGAAGTGGAAAACTCCAGGGACCGCAGGACACCTGTGGAAGTCTTGAACCTAGTCTCACAGGACAGAAACAGAGGGGTTCCCAAGGCAGCTCTAGGCCATGGGAGCCCATCAACAAGTTTGCACAGAGGACAGCCAACCCAGGTCACAGCTGGCATGGAGAACAAGGGAAGCGGGAACACCTGGAACCGGCACCAGCAGGTCCAAACACTGAAACCAAGTAAAGACAAGGCAAGTTAAAACTGCAATACTGGTGTGGACTGTTTACCTCTGTACACATACACTGACTGTTCCCTACTATAATCCCCATCATACACTGCTGGGGCCTAGCCCTGCTTGCAGAGGGCCCAAAACACCTAAGCCACACTACTCCATCAGCCCCATCAAGACCCTGCAGCGGTGACCTCAATAACCTGGCCGCATGGCGAATTCGAAAAATTCTTTATTTTTATTTCTCCCATTTCTTTTATTTTTACCCCTTTTTTTTTTTTATTCGGACCAACCCTAGGGTCACAGAACCTTGCATCGGCCGCGACCATGACTGTTCCCCACCACTGCGCACCTTGCACCCAGGACCGAATACCCCACAGCCCTGGGGTGTCACAAGAGCTGAATCCTTACTGTATGTATATCGCACACTCTTAGTAGTTGGCAGGCTGCACTGTTTGCCAGAAATTTGCCCTGGGTGGAAAAGCAACTTGAAATAGGTTTTCTAAAAATTCCATTTATCACTCTTCAACAGGTGATAAATGTCTGAGAGTCTAGGATTTTATCCAAGAGGTTGCACTGCATCTAGTAGATGGGTACATACAGTTTGATCAAAGTGTGCACTTAGTAACTCAATGTTTTAAGTACAGTTTATATATCAGTAATGCAATTCAAAATTCATAAAATCAATGTTCACATATACAATGATGAGCAAAAGGGTAACAATGTTTTGAACTTGTGACTTTCTGTCTCCACATCTCACCATCCACTACTTTAAGCATGAGACTACCTTAATTTATAGACAATCTTTTTGGCCATTTCATCCATAAATGTGGCTTGCAACTATTCAGCATATGATTAGTTATACAGATTCTTGTCATGTCACTGCATTGTTACTGTTTTGCTCCTGGTGTTTGAAAAAAATAATTCTTCTTCTATACTACAAATTACAACCTGCTTTTATATTCCCAAATAGCTCAATAATTTATTAGGTTGATTCACAAGCAAAAGGTCACTGGTTCGAATCGAGGAGCAGCCATGTAGAATATTTCCAAAGAAAAGAGAAACAGCATCATCCAGCTCCATTATAGCAGTCTCCTGGCCAAGAAAATTGTCAACATGCATCATATTATTACCATGATAGTTAGAAGAATATGACATTAAGTCTGTTCATCCATTTAAAAGCCAAGAGGTGAATGTCAGGAAAAAGTGAGCTAATAAGTGAGTAACAAGTGAGCTAATTAGAAGGTCTATCACTTCTGGCAGTGGAGGTGGCTCATATGCTTCAGAATAGTGAGGTAATAAATGTCCATGCAAGCATTGCACTACTCATAGTGCACAGGTTTGGAATGATTGCCCAAAAAAGTGAAGAAGTCTCAACATCAATATCATGTCATACCAATATCATGACATCAATATCATCATACCAAGCATTGGCTTGAGTTTGCAAAGAAGTTCCACAAGTGACAGTAGAAAATTGGAAATGGGTGATTTGGAGTGATGAGACAATGGTCACTAAAATAGGATCTTATAGATGAAAGTGAGACTGGAAACAACAAGGGAAAAAGAGGGTAACGGATCATGAAATTGAAGTAACTGTCAAGTTCAGTGGAGAAAGCCTGAGGACATGGGGCTTTCACAGCCAAAGGCATTGGACACTTGACCAGGATAAATGGTGGTCTCAATGCTGAGCTATATGTCAGAATCCTACAAGACAAGTTACTTTGTACACTCAAGTACTATGGGTAAGAAAAGAAAGACATAAGGGTACTTTACACATTGCGACTTCGCTAGCATCGGCTAGTACCCGCCCCCGTCGCACATGCGATATGTGGTGATTGCTGCCGTAGCGAACATTATCGCTACGGCAGCTGCACACGCACATATCTGGACGGCGACGTCGCTGTGACCGCCAAAATATCCCTCCTTCAAGGGGGAGGTGCGTTCGGCGTCACAGCGATGTCACCACGACGTCACTAATCGGCCGGCCAATAGAAGCGGAGGGGCGGAGATGAGCGGGACATAACATCCCGCCCACCTTCTCCCTTCTGCATTGCCGTCGAGACACAGGTAAGGAGATGTTTGTCGCTCCTGCGGGTTTACACACAGCGATATGTGGACCTGCAGGAACGACAAACAACATCGTACCTGCGGTTGACCCGATATTCTGAAAATGACCGACGCTACACAGATCACCGATTTTCGACGCATTTGCGATCGTTTATCGTCGCACAAAGGATTTACACGCTGCAATGTCACTACCGGCGCTGAATGTGCGTCGCTAACAACGTGACCCCGACGATATTTTGGATGCGATGTCACAGCGTGTAAAGTACCCCATAGTGTTCCTGCAGGACAACGATGCAAAGCATAGGTCAAGATTGGAGAAGAAATGTGTCAATGACAATGAAGTAGAGGTGCTGGATTGGCCTTCATAGTTGCTAGACCTTAACCCAATCAAACATTTGTCAGTAGAGTTGAATAAAAAGCTGTATACATACTCAAGTAAGACTACCAGTATGCACCAACATTGGGAAGAGACTTGGGATCAAATTTTGGTCAATATATGGTTGAATGTGATCAAGAGCATGCCCAGACATGTTCAGACAGTGATAAAGCCTTATGCAGATTTACAAAATACTAACAAAATACAAATTAAAATTTTTCAGAGCAAAACAGTGACATGAGAGAAATCTGGATAACTAATCACATGCTAAATAGTTGCAAGTCAAATGTATGTGTGAGATGGCCAAGATTATTGTCAATACAATAGGTAGTCTCATGCTGAAAGCTGTAGTAGATGGTGAGATATAGAGCCTGAAAGTAAAAAATTCAAAACATTGTTACCCTTTTACTTGCAGTGTACCTTAATGTGCTCAGTGATCAGCTGTATTTGCTTGTTTATTTGTATGGTAGTGCAATGCAGTCACATCAACCAGCACCTGTACATTTGTTTCACCTTGCGAGAAGGTGCTTGTCAATATTTTGTATCCTGTCCCAGTATGAAAAAATGAAACATTACATGGAATATTACATGGTGCCAATTCAAATATGTGAGCCATAGACATGCTGGGACCTAAAGGTACAGAGATGCCCTTCGCGTTTGATTTCCAGTCATGCTATTTGTTGGAGGTCCCAAAATGAGATCTCCTCGTTAACTCAGAAATTCCTAATATGACAAACTGTATAAACCTTAGCACAGAATTTTATTTGTTGTTCATTTTTATCCTCAATGGAAATGTGTTGCCCACCTGCAGCGGTCGGCCCAGGGACACCACTCCACCTCAGGGGACGCCACAGGGTCGCCACTTTGGTATCTCTGGCCACAGGTATGTCAGGTTTATTTACATGGGAGTCGTGAAGCCACTCACGGTTTGCAGTCACGGTTATGGGTGACCGCCACTGCAGGTTTAACGAGCGTCTGGGGCTGATGGAGTCTGCAGTCTGGTGGTGTGGCCTCCCGTGAGTGAGGCTGGCCCCAGGGGCTCGGGTGTATGGAACAACAGGTCCCAGAATAACTCAGTCGCAGTCCAGGAAGTCTTTCAACTTGTTTACTCACTTTCAGATGTTTTTGTGAGGTAACCCGGGCGATGCTGAGATAAACTAGGTGGAATCAGGTATCCTTTAGGCTGGTCTAAGGGTAACTGTTAACTCGCCTTCCTAAAACTTTTTGTTTCGGATAACCCCTGACTTGAAGTTCCATGGGATTCATCCAGGGAAGTCGCTACTGCCTTTTCTCCCCTTTTTGGCCCATTTGCCGGCAGCGTGAACCAAGGAAGATGGCTCCAGGCTCGATCCTCCTTATGGGCCCCCTCGTTGCTGCTGAGGCTTGGACTCTAGCTGTTTGGTGTGGGACCTGTGCTTCCCCCCACCTGCAGGTTTAGCAGATCAGTAAATGGAAGTCTACTCTAGGAACCTGTTCCCCGTGGATGCCTAGTCACCAGAGTCTCCATACACGACTAGCTGACTTCCTCAGCGTTTTTCTGTCAGATTTGCTGGTAACCGTTCTTCCCCGCCAACGGCTACTACACGTGCAGGGTCTGACTAGCGTGTAAGCGCACATCTCTCCTTCAGCAACCCTCCTTTTGCGCCTTCTGCTACCAGACTGACTAACTCCTCCTAAGTTCCTTACAGCCAATGCCACCTTAGCTTCCAGCCCCTCCCCTACACCCCTAGATGAGATGTGGAGGAAAACCCCCTCTTGGGTCTGCCCAAGGGTCCCCTCTAAGATGTGGGAGACCTGGTTGCTATGTCTCTGTGCGTACACACCCTATTCTGGCCTTTGGATTTACCTGGAAGTACTATCCCAGCATGGGTGCAGTACTCAGTGGCGCCTGACCAGGTCAGGGGTGCCACATTGCCCCTTGGTTATCAACAGCTCGTCCTCGGGCTGCAAAGACAATAAAAGATTAAATACAAACTTTTCCCACACAGGGGATATATTTACATTTAAAACATACCAGGTACCATTCCACCACCACCCACCACCCACAAGTCCTGGTCCCACCCAGAAACTTCCAGGAGGCAGGTCATCGGTCCCTTTGGTGACCAGGTCTGGGCCATCTGTATCCCAGACCTTTCCTCCAATCTTCTTCTCCTGAGGAGGGTGGTGTAGGGTAGGCCCCATAAACAGGCGTGCTCCCTTGGTGTTGCAGAGCCAGGCCCCATGAACAGGCACACTCTGAGGGTTGGTACCACTGAGGTAACTTTTTACAATGTGAGAGTTTGTGGCTATAGCCAGTTCATAGCCTGTGGTCCATTTTTAAAGTGCACATAACCTGGTGCTAAGGAATAAAAGATTCTCGCAACAGTCCTTGCGGGCACAATCTCTTTAACGTTACTTTAACTTTCAACATGTTAAACATTCTCTAACTAAACAGGTTCTCCTCAAAGACATTTTCACCACCGCTCTCTGCGGGCTGGTCTCCGCATTGCCATCACCTGGTCATCAGCAGGTAACCAGGTCACATACATGCCAGGGCTATATGCAACCAGGTTTTCCTCCCTGGCAGGGGGTGCTGCGACCTCTTCCGGTCATTAGGGGAACAGCAGCGTGACCTCAGGGCCTCCCTTTCTCTCAAAGGGTGCTGCGACCTCATCCGGTCGGTTGGGTAGCAGCTCTGGGGATGAGCCTTCAGTTGCCAGGTAGGATGAGGAATCCCTCTCCAGCGGAGAGGGTGCTGTGACCGCTTCTGGTCGGGATGACAGCTTGTGGCCCAGGCACTTGGCAAACAGGTCAGCCCAGGGCAAAGGCTTCGATTCTCTCTCTGGCTGAGGGGGTACTGTGTCTACTTCAGGTCGGAGCGCAGGTGCTGGTTCCTCAGTAAGCAACTTGGGCGCTGTGACCACCTCTGGTCGGGCAACTAGGACAGGAGGCGTTGCGGCCTGGTCTGGTCTGGCCGTGGGTGTCGCATCTGGTGTTGCATCGGGGGTCGCACGGGACGTCGCATCAGGCGTCACACCGGACATCTCACCAGACGTCGCATCGGGCATCACACCGGACATCTCACCAGATGTCGCATCGGGCACTGCACTGGATATCGCACTGGACATCGCATCAGGCATTGCACCAGGCATTGCATCAGGCATCGCATCAGGCATCACATCAGGCGTCGCATCAGGCATCGCATCAGGCATCGCATCAGGCATCGCACCGGCGTCCGATACTAATGCAGGTGGGGTCAGCATTCCAGGTGGAACAGGGGCGGTTTTGCACTCACTCAAATCCGCACTGGAGATATCCCGCAGCATGGTCACCACTACCGACGACGACGCCAGTTGAGCGTGGGCGGTGCCTCCAGGTGGGCTTCACTGCACCGACAACCGCAGGTTTCTAATTGCCATTATCATCTTTTTCTTCCAAGCGACTATCTCTTGCCTGCTCTGCTCTTCCATACCGTCGGCAATTCTTCCCACTTCTGCCTCCAACTCCTCTGCAGTCATGGGCCTGGTCCAACCCTGCTCTCCCTGGTCACCTCCTGCAGATGCCATCTTATCTCTGTCGTTGCTCATCAGGTTCTGGTCATGCTGCAGTCATATTTTCATTTCTGGTTGTTCTCCTCCCTTTGGACTGGGACGTCCCCGCAGTCCGGGGACAGATCCGCCCTCATCTTCTCTGTTCACTCCGTCAGAGTGCCCCCTCCAAGCTGGGACAGCCACTCCTCTTCGTGGGTGGTTACCTTTTCTTCTGCGCGGGCTGCAGCTTCTTAAATTGCGCGCTTTTAACAGCAACAAAATGGCGGCGGTTCAAATTTTCTGATCGGACCGCTAAGGCGCACTGTCACTTGTCTAAACAGGTCTAGTCCTTGATCCTGTTCGTGACGCCAGAAATGTGTCGCCCACTTTCAGCGGTTGGCCCAGGGACACCACTCCACCTCAGGGGATGCCACAGGGTCACCACTTTGGTATCTCTGGCCACAGGTATGTCAGGTTTATTTACATGGGAGTCGTGACGCCACTCACGGTTTGCGGTCAGGGTTATGGGTGACCGCCACTGCAGGTTTAATGAGCGTCTAAGGTGTGGGAGACCTGGTTGCTATGTGTCTGTGCATACACACTCTATTCAGGCCTTTGGATTTACCTGGAAGTACTATCCCAGCATGGGTGTAGTACTCAGTGGCGCCTGACCAGGTCAGGGGCGCCACACAATGTTTGCTATATTTTATTGTCTGTTTGATCAGTAAATGCAAAGTTAGGCAACCTTCTAAATAGTCTTTATTAAAACTGTTTCTAGATTGGCAAAGAAAAAGTAATAACAAGGACAAAAGCAATTGAAGTGCAATACATATTGTATAAAACCTGTGCTGATATATCACCTAGTGAAACTAGAAGCAGACTGGATACACAAATTTCACATCCAGCCTACATTACTCAGAGGAGTACTCCTACAAGAGAAAGTTCTGAAACTTAGATCAGGCTTCACACTGCATATCAAGGGTCTGAAAATGGATGAAAGAGATAGCAGATTGCAAACTGAAACTTAGGGGTACTTTGGACGTTGCGACATTGCTACTGCGATCTCGTCGGGGTCAAAACGAAAGTGACGCACATCCGGCACCGGTAACGACGTCGCAACGTGTAAAGCCTAGAACCACTGATAAACGATCGCAAAAGCATCGAAAATCGGGGATCTGTGTAGTGTCGGTCAGTTCCATAATTTCGCTGCAGCAACAGGTAAGATGTTGTTCCTCGTTCCTGTGGCAGCACACATCGCTGTGTATGAAGCCGCAGGAGCGAGGAACATCTCCTTACCTGCGTCCTGCCTGCAATGAGACAGGAAGGAGGTGGGCGGGATGTTTACATCCCAATCATCTCCGCCCCTCCGCTTCTATTGGCCGCCTGCCGTGTGACGTTGCTGTGACGCCGCATGACCCGCCCCCTTAGGAAGGAGGCGGGTCGTGGCCAGAGCGACGTCGCAGGGCAGGTAAGTGCGTATGAAGCGAACATTATCGCTACGGCAGCTATCACAAGATATCACATCTGCGACAGGGGGGGACTATCATGCTAGGCATCGTTACAATCGGCTAGCGATGTCGCAGCATGCAAAGTACCCCTTAGTGCAATGTTTTTGAACTAAAAGTGCCCATTAATATAAGTAAAACCTCATTTTTTTCCATGTAAAAAGTGTGCATAACCTTTAAAAGGAATCTTTCAGCAGGTTTTTGAATGAAGAGGTGGAGTTGCTGATTCCAGTGATGTGTGACTATTGTAAGCTTCCTGTAGTCTCCATCATAATCAGCGTTTTATTAGCGGGAGATTATCACTGCAGGACTTGGTGTGTCAGAAAGCCCAGGTAATCTGTGCAACCCCGCTCCCACCGATGATTGGCAGCTTTCTGATAATGTACAATGTACACAGGAAGTTGCCAGTCAGAGGTGTGGGTGGGGCTATGCATAGCTCAGCAGTCATAGCACTACTACATCTACGGCCTCCGACACACATCCGTTAAAACCACGCACGTGTAATACGGGCCGTTTTTCAGGTCCGTGATCCGTTTTTTTTGTCCGTTTTTATGGTCCGTGTGGCCTTTGTATGACCGGCGTATGCTAGTCGTGTGTGCGTGTGTAATGCCGTGTGTGCGTGTGATTTGTAACTGACGTGTGAATGTTTTTTCCGTGTGAAATGTTCCGTGTTTAATGTAAAATGTTGTGTTTGATTACCCGCTGACAGCAGACAGAGTTGCACGCTGAGAAGGAACTCGGGTGAACTTCACCCGACTTCATTGTCATTCCGCGGCTGTGTCTGTGTCGCATCCTGATTAGCGGTCACCCGTGAAGGACTCAGCGGTGACCGGTGATCCCCTGAGTGACTGAAGTGAGCAGCGCAATTACCGCTGCTGTCACTCAAGTTACCTGCGGCTAGCTTGAGTCCACTCCCCGTGACCGCAACTCACCTGTGACTTCATCGCTGTCATTCGGGCGACTTACTGTCACAGTTGGAGGATCCAGCGGTGGCCGCGAGTTACCTGAGTGACAGCACAGCTGATCGCGCGGCTCAGCTCAGTTGCTGTGTGGATCTGGCAGGAGGTTCTTCTGCCGCTCCTGTCACCTTCATGTAGCAGAGCTGGAAGCGACGCGGGACCTCCATGGATTACGCCGGACATGGATCGGTATTTGGGGCATAATAAATTGGTGAACGAGGGATTTTTTTAGTGTTTATTATTTCAAATAAAGGATTTTTCGTTGTGTGTGTTTATTTACTGTAACTTACAGATTAATCATGGAAGGTATCTCGGTGAGACGCCTGCCATGATTAATTTAGGACTTATTGGCAGCTATGGACTGCTGCCATTAACTCCTTATTACCCTGTTTGCCACCACACCAGGACAATTTAGGATGAGCCAGGTAAAGTCCCGGGACTGACGCATTTCTGGGCGGCTGCTGGCTGATATTGTTAGGCTGGGGGGCTCCCCATAACGTGGAGCTTCCCATCCTGAGAATACCAGCCTTCAGCCGTGTGGCTTTACCCTGGCTGGTATCAAAATGGGGGGGGACCGCACGTCGTTTTTTTTAATTATTTATTTATTTTTTTACTGCACAGTATAGACCCGCCCACCGGTGGCTGTGATTGGTTGCAGTGAGACAGCTGTCACTCAGCGTGTGGGCGTGTCTAACTGCAACCAATCATAGGCGCCGGTGGGTGTGGAAAGCAGGGAATACGAGATTGATTAATGAGTGGCCGGCTTTTTCAAAATAGTAAAAGCCGCCGGAGCAGTGGGAACACCGTGCATCGCCGCACCGGTGATCGGGGATCGGTAAGTATGAGAGAGGGGGGAGACTGACAGACAGAGAGAGGGACATACAAGACAGAGAGAGAGACAGACAAGACAGACAGAGAGAGACCGACCGACGGACTAAGGGAGATTGACCGACATAGACAGAAAAAGAAAGAATAGCCGACATCACTACAAAAAAGCACAAAACGTTCACGGAGCATACAGAGATGCATCCATGTCACGTGCTTGTGTGCACCAAACCATTGACTTTCAGGGTGTCCGTGTGTGCGTGTTCCGTGCAGGAAACGGACATGCTGCCGTTAAAAATGGAAACACATACGGATTACGGACACGGACACACGGACATGATGAAAAACGCAAGTTTGACCACAAACAGATTAACATTGGTGCACGTTTGTCCGTGTTTGCAGTATATACGGAAACGGACAAAATACGCACGTTTTTAACGAATGTGTGTTGGAGGCCTACGGTATACAGATTTAGCAGGGGTTTTACAAAAACTGCACCAAGCAGTCCAGTAAGTGACAAATTTTTGGAATCAGGTTCTCTGCTCTTAATCATAGTGCTCCCATATTACATCGCAAAAACCTGCTGAATTATAATAGTCCCCTTATAAAGGTAATTTCTTAGAATAAGCGGTCCCTGAGTACATGAGGATTAAAACTATCTTTGGTTACCAATGACTTACATCTGGCATTTCCCAATCTTTCTCTCGGCAGGCTCTAGGTGTTTATTTGTAACTAGAAGGTGGCCCGATTCTACGCATCGGGTATTCTAGAATTTACGTATTGTGTAATTCATGTATGATTTTTGTTATATATATATATATATATATATATATATATATAGATGTTGTTGTGTGTAGTTACCAAGTGTTTGTGTAGGGCGCTGTACATGTTCTGGGTGTTGTCTGGGTGTGACGGGGGGTGAGAGTGGTGTTGTATGTGTGTTGCGTGTGCTGCGTTGTTTGTGGAGCGCTGTGTGTCTGTAGCGTTGTGTGTGTGTGTGTTGCGCGGTTTGTGTGTGTGTGGTGTGTTTTGGGGGGAGGTATGTTTTGTGCAATGTGTGTTGTGCGGTATGTGCGGATATTTGTGTGTGCCGCGGTGTTTGTGTGTTGGGTGTTGTGTGTGTGCAGCGTTGTCTGTGTGTGTGGGTGTCTGTGTAGGGCAGTTGTTTGTGGTTCCCAGTGTGTGTGTGTGGTGTGTTGTGCAGTGCGCGCGCGCGTGTGTTTGTGTGTTGGGGGAAGGTGTGCACTTCCCATCGTGCTCCATCGCCCATGCAGCACACTCCCCATCGTGCTCCATCCCCCAGGCAGCGCACTCCCCATCGTGCTCCATCCCCTATGCTGCGCACCCCCCATCGTGCTCCATCTCCCATGCTGCGCACTCCCAAACGTGCTCCATCCGCCATGCTGCGCACTCCCAAACGTGCTCCATCCGCCATGCTGTGCACTCCCAAACGTGCTCCATCCGCCATGCTGCGCACTCCCAAACGTGCTCCATCCGCCATACTCCGCACTCCCCATCGTGCTCCATCCCCCATGCAGCGCACTCCCCATCGTGCTCCATCCCCTATGCTGCGCACCCCCATCGTGCTCCATCTCCCATGCTGCGCACTCCCAAACGTGCTCCATCCGCCATGCTGCGCACTCCCAAACGTGCTCCATCCGCCATGCTGCGCACTCCCAAACGTGGTCCATCCGCCATGCTGCGCACTCCCAATCGTGCTCCATCCGCCATACTCCGTACTCCCCATCGTGCTGCATCCCCTATGCTGCGCACTCCCAAACGTGCTCCATCCGCCATGCTGCGCACTCCCAAACGTGCTCCATCCGCCATGCTGCACACTCCCAAACGTGGTCCATCCGCCATGCTGCGCACTCCCAAACGTGCTCCATCCGCCATGCTGCGCACTCCCAAACGTGGTCCATCCGCCATGCTGCGCACTCCCAAACGTGCTCCATCCGCCATGCTGCGCACTCCCAAACGTGGTCCATCCGCCATGCTGCGCACTCCCAAACGTGCTCCATTCCCCATGCTGCGCACCCCCCATCGTGCTCCATCCCCCATGCTGCACCAGCATCAGCCTCTCTACCCGTAGCATCAGCCTCTCTGCCCGCAGCATCAGCCTCTCTCCTCCCAGCATCAGCCTCTCTACCCGCAGCATCAGCCTCTCTTCTCCCAGCATCAGCCTCTCTCATCCCAGCATCAGCCTCTCTCCTCCCAGCATCAGCCTTTTCTGTCCCCAGTATCAGCCTCTCTCCTCCCAGCATCAGCCTTTTCTGTCCCTAGCATTAGCCTCTCTCCTCCCAGCATCAGCCTCTCTCCTCCCAGCATCAGCCTCTCTCCTCCCAGCCTACCCCAGCCTCAGCCTCCCCCAGCATCAGCCTCTCTCCTCCCAGCATCAGCCTCTCTCCTCCCAGCATCAGCCTCTCTCCTCCCAGCATCAGCCTCTCTACCCGCAGCATCAGCCTCTCTCCTCCCAGCATCAGCCTCTCTGTCCCCAGCATCAGCCTCTCTGTCCCCAGCATCAGCCTCTCTCATCCCAGCATCAGCCTCTCTCCTCCCAGCATCAGCCTTTTCTGTCCCCAGCATCAGCCTCTCTCCTCCCAGCATCAGCCTTTTCTGTCCCTAGCATCAGCCTCTCTCCTCCCAGCATCAGCCTCTCTACCCGCAGCATCAGCCTCTCTTCTCCCAGCATCAGCCTCTCTCATCCCAGCATCAGCCTCTCTCCTCCCAGCATCAGCCTTTTCTGTCCCCAGTATCAGCCTCTCTCCTCCCAGCATCAGCCTTTTCTGTCCCTAGCATCAGCCTCTCTCCTCCCAGCATCAGCCTCTCTCCTCCCAGCCTACCCCAGCCTCAGCCTCCCCCAGCATCAGCCTCTCTCCTCCCAGCATCAGCCTCTCTCCTCCCAGCATCAGCCTCTCTCCTGCCAGCATCAGCCTCTCTACCCGCAGCATCAGCCTCTCTCCTCCCAGCATCAGCCTCTCTGTCCCCAGCATCAGCCTCTCTGTCCCCAGCATCAGCCTCTCTCATCCCAGCATCAGCCTCTCTCCTCCCAGCATCAGCCTTTTCTGTCCCCAGCATCAGCCTCTCTCCTCCCAGCATCAGCCTTTTCTGTCCCTAGCATCAGCCTCTCTCCTCCCAGCATCAGCCTCTCTCCTCCCAGCATCAGCCTCTCTCCTCCCAGCATTAGCCTCTCTCCTCCCAGCATCAGCCTTTTCTGTCCCCAGCATCAGCCTCTCTCCTCCCAGCCTACCCCAGCCTCAGCCTCCCCCAGCATCAGCCTCCCCCAGCATCAGCCTCTCTCCTCCCAGCATCAGCCTCTCTCTTCCCAGCATCAGCCTCTCTCCTCCCAGCCTACCCCAGCCTCAGCCTCCCCCAGCATCAGCCTCTCTCCTCCCAGCATCAGCCTCTCTCCTCCCAGCATCAGCCTCTCTCCTCCCAGCCTACCGCAGCCTCAGCCTCCCCCAGTATCAGCCTCTCTCCTCCCAGCATCAGCCTTTTCGGTCCCCCAGCATCAGCCTCTCTCCTCCCAGCCTACCCCAGCCTCAGCCTCCCCCAGCATCAGCCTCTCTTCTCTCAGCCTCCCCATCCCAGCCTATCCCAGGATCAGCCTCTCTCCTCCCAGCCTCCTCCAGCACGCCGTGCTCCTCTGCCGACACTCATAGATCCGATCGCATACACTCACACACACACACACACACCCGATCGCATACACTCACACACACCTGATCGCATACACTCACGCACACACACATTGACGATATTACACATACGCGCTCACACTCACAACATCCGGAGATACCACATGCTTCTGGCCATGTGATCCTCCGGCAGGTCCTGGAAGCTCACAGCACAGTATCGCCGCCGAGAAGCAAGCGATATCCCAGGATGTTGTGAGTGTGTGGATGCGATGTGATGTGTGTGTGAGGTGTGTGTGAGAGTGAGTGTGATCTGATGTGTGTGTGTGTGTGTGTGCTGTTATGTGTGTGCGTGTGTGTATGTTCCGCCGCTGCAGGACCTTGATGTGCTGGTAACTATGCTACCATGGTTACCAGCGTATCTCGTCCCCCGCTCGCACGGGAGCCCACACCAGCATACGCCGGCCAGCCCCAGCAATGCGAGGGTATGTGTCGGCTGGTTTGGCGGCATACGCTGATGTGGGCTCCCGGGGGTACAGTACTCACCTGGGAGTCGTGGCTCCGTGACCGTGTCGGTTCGGGGAATGCGTGGGGGGGCGGGGCCAGAGCTAGCGTACATTGCGTGAGGGGGGCGGGGCGTGGCCGAGTTGCCAATGCCTGCAGGGTGCCGGGGCGAGAGGCCAATCTGTGGGGGTGCGGAGCCTGGGCGAGTGGCCGGCCAATCCGTGTGGGGGCGCAGCCTGGGCGAGCGGCCAATCCGTGCGGGGGGGCGGGGCCATGGCGAGCCCAGCGGCCAATCAGTTTTGTGTCACCGTAAGGACACAATTTTGGAGCAAGACAGACAGACAGACAGACAGACAGACAGACGACAGACAGAATAAGGCAATTATATATATAGATTAACTCTGAGCTGGTGAGAAAAAACGAACTGGTGAGATATTCCATATAAAATTCAGGACACAAATAGGGATTCCTGCTATTAATTGATTAGTAGGAAAGAATAGATGTAGTAAAGGTAAAAAGTACATTAGAGAGCAGTAGTGAGCAGTGTAGGTGGGAATACGGCTCTTGGATGAAAACACTTGATATAAAGCTTGGCACTATATTTTGGTGTCTCCGTCTGACTGGTTTTCCATTCTGCTCCTCTCCCTCCCTCCACTGTAATAGAGTATAATGGAAGGTTTATATTGACACCTCACTGTGCTGGCAGTCTGCCTTGTCTTGAGACAGACATTGTTGAGCAGTTTTGCTTTTAAAACATATTAGAAAGTTTCTTATATTCTTTACTTATGCAAAGTTTGTAGAAAGTAGAATTCTTTTTGAAGGGGTTATCTAATCTTTTATCTTCAGGAGCACAAATTTCTCCCACCTTTTGACTAGTTTGCTAGTAATTGCAGTGAGCTCCTGAAGATTGACATTTTGGACACGAGGAATAGACAAGGCACTTGTCTGAGCCATGTGTTGTCCCTTGCTGCTAACAGAAGAAGCTATGCCTCTGCAGCATCGGTAGAGGGCAGGAAATCTGACGCTGATCAGATGTACCACTTTGTTCAGTTTCAGTGCAGCACTTGCCGGCTCATAAGTAGAGATGAGCGAATCTGAGGTTGTTTTCGAACTGAACACCAAATTTAAAATCAAGGTTCAGGTCCGTGGATTGTGCGCTTTAAAACTCACACGAACAAAGCTGGGCTCATGTACATTTGGTGTTCAGCCCTGTGTGAGCCGTGTGCAATGTTAGACCGGCGCACACTAGGGGTAACAACGGTGATCGGACGTAGTGTGCAACAAAAAAAAAAATAATAAATAAGCTTGAAAAAACCAGCCCACCTCCATCGGAAGTGATCTGTTTATGACTGCCTGCATGTAAGCGGAGACTAAAACTGTCAATCAGTGACTTGATCCGGGGTTCGGGTCAAGCTGCAGCCTGTGGAGCTAGGCTCGTTTGCTGCCGGTGAACCGAACCTCAATGAAATCGTTCATCTCTACTCTTAAGCACTTGTTGGCTAAGATACAAGGGATAAAGTCTGTCTCAGCAACTATAGACTAGGTGCTCTTGGTAAATAGTAGTATAAAATGTAAGCAAAACCCAAGCACTCGAATGACAAAAAAAGGAATAGTTTATGCAAGTATATTTTATTGACAAACTGCAAAAAAACATGTGAACCCAACAGAAGCAACACATTTTGCAGTAAATGTCAATGGAGTGATGGGAGGCTGTGACAGAGCGGAGGGAAAGGGGAGAAGACGCCTGGTGGGGGTCCTGAATGAGCTGGAACAGCAATGGTGGTGCATCACTCCTTTGACATTTACTGCAAAATGTGATACCCTCAATCTAAACTTCAGTGATGGTTTTGCAGGTGACCCGTGATTCATAGCATCTTTCCACTAAGCAACAACCTTGATAAAGGTGTCACAACCGAAACATCGGTGTTGCTTCTGTTGGGTTCACATGTTTTTTTGCAGTTTGTCAATAAAAAACACTTGCATAAACTATCCCTCTTTTTGTCATTTGAGTGCTTGGGTTTTGCTTACATCTTGTTGCCTAAGAGACCTACCACCACTAATACACTGTAGAGGTAGCCGGCAAACTTACGAAACAAACAGTAAAGTATAAAATTATATTTTTTTTAATTTTTAAAGACAGAAAACATTTATTATCAGGGCTGAAATGTAAGGTTGCTTGTTTTTTACAATCACTTTGCAATTTTTCCCAGAAAAGAATTTGAGAAAACTCCGTTAAACAAAGGTTTTCTGAACCATTCTTTACAAACTGAAAAGCCCAATAAATTAACATACTAAAATATAATAATAATAATAATAATAACAACAATAATAAGACATTTTGATATCAATATGATCATATATTTTTATATTTATATAGAACTAAAGTAAAACGATGCCCTAACTTTGGCAAGTATCCATTTATAGCTCGCCAATGAAAACTTATAAAATAGTAAATTCACATATTTTACTATAAAATACAAAACGTAGATTTTATGGCTCTATGAAATTATTAAGCCTTGTTCTGCAGCACGTATTCTGATCTATGAACATACACTGTATTTACTCATGAATTCATTCATTTATTTCTTCCATGTATAACTGAATGTTTTTCAGTGTCTCTTACAGTCACAAGTGCACTCACCTGCTGGGTAAAGTCATTCATAGACTCATACGCTGTCCTTTATCGAACTTTCAATTATGGAAGCTTGTTCTTGTGGGGGTCATCTGAATACAAAAGAACGTATTACTGACTGTGTCTATTGCCCATGGAAGTCAGGAGCCATAAGAACAGGGCTGCCTTTGTGATACATGGTATTCTTTGCTGTACCAGATATTCCTTTCATACAGGCTGTACCGTCCTACAGTGCACATAAAAACATACCATATAACACATAACTGCCAGAATAATGCAGCATGTTTACCAAACAATAGTGTTAAATGATCAATAACACTGCTGCACAGTGGCCTAAATAGTGTCATTCAATGAGGCAAACATCATACAATGTTTTCACAATAGTGCTATCCAAAATATATTGGTTCCCAATGGCCACGACCTTCAGATGAAGACATGAATGTTGACCCAATCTGCATGGATGGGATAAAAATGCTGTATGACTGCACAGATTACATTCCTAATGAATAATAATCTTCATCAGCAGGAGACATCATGAAATCTTGAAAATTACAGTAAAATAATAGACAAATAACCTCTAACTGGCAGTTACATGTTTGTATAAAGCAACTAGTATGAAACAACATCCAAAAACTAACTTCTATATCACCTTGTTTGGTCCAGGAGATCCCTGAAAATTAAGCAGAACCCGGCTTTGATTGGTCAAGATAGGTAGAAACCTCTTTTGTCTTCAATGCAGCTTCACAAATTTGGACTGAGAAGATGAACCTGGTTATTATGTAAACAGTCAACCGTCACACAGGGAGGATTCGGAAAGGATTAATTAAACATACCTTTTTTTCTACTTGTACTTTCCCCACAGACTATTGTTTTCATGACAAGTGAAAGCTTTTTCTTTATATAATTACACAACAACTACATTGTGCAGAACAGTTTTATTTTGGCAGAGTTAATGTCAATTAGGATGAAATATTACAATGCCTTCACTCAGAAATATTTTCCGCATAACAGGGAAGAAGGAAATGTTCTGTGCGCTTTCAAGACAACTAGAGTCTCCATCTGGAAGGTATTGAAAGGTATATGTGTATGTCTATATACTATATACTATCTGAAATTGTGCACAGCAAACAAAAAGAGTACATCAAGTGTCGTGGGCAGAGGAAGGGACGCTACGCTCTCCCACTGCTCGGGTCCGGCTGCTGCTACTGTTGCTGCTGCTCGGTGGTAGCTCGAGCGGTGGACCGGATCCCGGGGCCTCGAGCGGCGCTCCTCGCCCGTGAGTGAAAAGGAGATTGGTTTTGGGGATTTATATTGTCTGTGACGCCACACACGGTTGTGGTGAGGTTGTGACACCACTGCTGCTCTGGACGGGGATCCCGGGAGCGATGACAGGGAGCAGCTTGGATGTTGGTTCTCCCCTCCGTGGGTAGGGGGGTTGGTTGTCCCGGGGCCCGGTGAGGGGTAGGCATGGATGGCAGGCGGGTTGCGGGGCCTGGTGAGGTGCAGGGTCGCGGGGGCAGCGCTGTGCCACACGGCACGGTAATACTCACTCAGCCAATCACGAAGACACAGTTCTTGGTAAAACAGACGGCTGGATGGACGGGACCCACTGACGGCTGTGGTGGTTTCTGCTCCCGGTAGGTTGATGGTGACTGCCTTTACCTGCACCTGGGTAGTGTTTACGGTTCCAATGGGTTCCCACCGGTAACCCACTCCCCAGCTTGGATGGGTGCTGGAGGAGCCCCTTTTGCCCGCAGGCTCTGGCCCTGGGAACTTTAGCCTTGGCGGTGACTGTGTTTCCCTTCACGGTTTGAGCTGTCACCTTCTATCGGGACTTGACTGCTGGGAAACCCAGGAGGCTCCCTTCGCTAACGGATTTGACAAATTCAACGGCGACTCCTAGCCTTCTCGGGGTCCGTAAGCCCTGCCGGATGGTGCTGGCTTCTCTTTGTTCACCGGTCCGGTACCGCCGGGCCACCGCCCGTCCACGGTCCTTACGGCTCACTCCAATCGGCCTCTCCTGCAGACGGTCACCACCGCCTGCCAACCTTGCTGTACCGTCCGGGCCACACACCCGGGCCGACTTCAGACTGCTCCTCTACCACTTTACTTCCTCTCACTTCCACTTCCAACTCTCAACTCCCGAACTCATCTGTTTTCCCACCTCCAGGACTGTAAACTCCTCGGTGGGCGGGGCCAACCGCCTGGCCCTCCCCCTGGTGTGGACATCAGCCCGTGGAGGGAGGCAACAAGGATTTTGTGTTTGGCTTAGGTGTGCCTAACCGGGGTGTGGGGTGTGTTGGTGTTGTTCTGTGACGACTTGGCTTGTCCAGGGCGCCACATTCCCCCTTAGTAAAATGCAGACCGTCCGCGGGCTGCCCGTCCATCACCGGTTTTATTTTTGTTAACTGCAAAAAGATAAAATGGTAAACATGTAAAAACATATGCATTCTTCAATCTTCCCATAACGGGAGGCACATACTTAAACGTTACTAACATTTTAATAAATAACGGTTACGGATTCCGCTCTCTCCCACCCAAACAACCTGGCCCTGATGCTGCCCCTAAGCAAATGGGCAGCACCCTTTGACCCCAGTCCAGCACCAAGTTGCCCGAGCGGGTTCTGTCCCTTTCAGGGGACCCGCGTCCTCGGGGACCCCTGAACCCCCGGAGGATCACCACCGGTTCCGGTGGTGGCTGGGCCCCAGCCTACTCCACTGCAGGCCCTTCCTCCAATCTGCCTCTCTGGAGGCGGTCACAGTTTTAGCCAACAAATATTTTTATTTACATACCACAAGTTCATGGTTGCCCTGCAAGTTCCCGGGCTTGTCCGTAGCAGTATCTACGCATGGTTGCAAACAGTCCCCACAGGGACAACAGTGCTTCGTAGCCAATTGGCTACCACAAACAAAACTGTAGGGTCCCAACGGAGACTTGCCGTAGAGTCCCGACGGGGACTGTCAGCTGGGTCCCAGGGGCCATCCACAGCACTTGGCTCCGGTACAGCTTCCTCCTGCAGCTTTCCCACAGTCCACCATCGAACAGCACGAGCCCCCAACGCCACCCTCACACAGGGGTGACACTGTCCCACAGGACTCCATTTTCAGCTGCCGATGATGCGGGTACGACTGCTCCTCCAACCGGACTCCTTAGCCTTGAGGGCCGTCTGGAACGTCAGTAGAGTTACAATGGGGACCTACATCAAGGTAACCAGGAACCGCTACCATGCTTTAACTTTTCTTACTCAGCAATCCCGCGGCGCAGCTGCCTTTGCTGCCGCTCCCGGTGCGGAGCACTTTCTGCTTGCTCCGGTTCAGGCGGTGTTTGGGATGGGCCCAGCCAGAGGCCCTCTGTGCTGGCTACGACCGGTACCTTCAGCAACGAGGGACCCCGCTGTGACATGGCCTGCCCTGCCTCCTAGCAACTGCATCCCCGCCGTGCCTCAGCCGAGGCCGGGTGTCTGGGAGCGGTCAGCGGGACTTGCGGTGCTGGCTTCTGGGCAAGGGTCGCCTCCGTTGCGGCCGGGATGGAAGCCAGGACGGGTGCCAGGGCGGTGGTAAAGGTAGGGCCCGGGGGCTGCAGGTCTGGGCCCTCTCCCACAGATGCTGCGGGCTCCGCTACCGGTGGCAGGGGTAACGGGTCGGTCGGGGCATTGGCCGCGGGCATGGGCAGTGAGGGAGGTAGCGTGGTGGACGGCAGCAGGCCGGGCCCCTCAGCCGTATTGACCGATCCCTCGGGGACATAGGGGCGTGGGTCGCTTACCCGCTCCTCTGAGACTACCTCCACTTCGGATGCCCAAACGGTTGTGGCCATGCCCTTCATCTCCGACGTCCACTTCGCCAGCATGAAGTAGACTTGGGCCAGGAGCTCCTGGCACATCTTACTTCTGGATCCAGGAACATGTTTCAGCAGAGTCCTGGCGTCCCAGCATGCTGCAGCGCTAGTGACATGCGGCTGCGACCACCGCTCCTCCAGCGGCTCCGTCGGGAGCAGACATCTTGTTTCCGTCCCCCTTAGTCTCTTTCTGGCTCCTCCTCTACAGGGGCGGGGTTTAGGCCTTCGCGCCTCCACTGCTCGAGGAGACGCTCGAGCGGGAATTTTTCTGCCGGACACCTCCGGCGGTCACAAGGCGCACCTCTACCAGATGGCAGAGCGGTAAGATCCTGTTCGTAACACCAAGTTGTCGCGGGCGGAGGAGGGGACGCTACGCTCTCCCACTGCTCGGGTCCGGCTGCTGCTACTGTTCCTGCTGCTCGGTGGTGGCTCGAGCGGTGGACCGGATCCCGGGGACTCGAGCAGCGCTCCTCGCCCGTGAGTGAATAGGGGATTGGTTTTGGGGATTTATATTGTCCGTGACGCCACCCACGGTTGTGGTGAGGTTGTGACACCACCGCTACTCTGGACGGGGATCCCGGGAGCGATGACAGGGAGCAGTTTGGATGTTGGTTCTCCCCTCCGTGGGTAGGGGGGTTGGTTGTCCCGGGACCCGGTGAGGTGTAGGGATGGATGGCAGGCGGGTTGCGGGGCCTGGTGATGTGCAGGGTCGCGGGGGCAGCGCTGTGCCACACGGCACGGTAGTACTCACTCAGCCAATCACGAAGACACAGTTCTTGGTAAAACACACGGCTGGATGGATGGGACCCACTGACGGCTGTGGTGGTTTCTGCTCCCGGTAGGTTGATGGTGACTGCCTTTCCCTGCACCTGGGTAGTGTTTACGGTTCCAATGGGTTCCCACCGGTAACCCGCTCCCCAGCTTGCATGGGTGCTGGAGGAGCCCCTTTTGCCTGCAGGCTCTGGCCCTGGGAACTTTAGCCTTGGCGGTGACTGTGTTTCCCTTCACGGTTTGAGCTGTCACCTTCTATCGGGACTTGACTGCTGGGAAACTCAGGAGGCTCCCTTCGCTAACGGATTTGACAAATTCAACGGCGACTCCTAGCTTTGTCGGGGTCCGTAAGCCCTGCCGGATGGTGCTGGCTTCTCTTTGTTCACCGGTCCGGTACCGCCGGGCCACCGCCCGTCCACGGTCCTTACGGCTCACTCCAATCGGCCTCTCCTGCAGACGGTCACCACCGCCTGCCAACCTTGCTGTACCGTCCGGGCCACACACCCGGGCCGACTTCAGACTGCTCCTCTACCACTTTACTTCCTCTCACTTCCACTTCCAACTCTCAACTCCCGAACTCATCTGTTTTCCCACCTCCAGGACTGTAAACTCCTCGGTGGGCGGGGCCAACCGCCTGGCCCTCCCCCTGGTGTGGACATCAGCCCGTGGAGGGAGGCAACAAGGATTTTGTGTTTGGCTTAGGTGTGCCTAACCGGGGTGTGGGGTGTGTTGGTGTTGTTCTGTGACGACTTGGCTTGTCCAGGGCGCCACATTCCCCCTTAGTAAAATGCAGACCGTCCGCGGGCTGCCCGTCCATCACCGGTTTTATTTTTGTTAACTGCAAAAAGATAAAATGGTAAACATGTAAAAACATATGCATTCTTCAATCTTCCCATAACGGGAGGCACATACTTAAGCGTTACTAACATTTTAATAAATAACGGTTACGGATTCCGCTCTCTCCCACCCAAACAACCTGGCCCTGATGCTGCCCCTAAGCAAATGGGCAGCACCCTTTGACCCCAGTCCAGCACCAAGTTGCCCGAGCGGGTTCTGTCCCTTTCAGGGGACCCGCGTCCTCGGGGACCCCTGAACCCCCGGAGGATCACCACCGGTTCCGGTGGTGGCTGGGCCCCAGCCTACTCCACTGCAGGCCCTTCCTCCAATCTGCCTCTCTGGAGGCGGTCACAGTTTTAGCCAACAAATATTTTTATTTACATACCACAAGTTCATGGTTGCCCTGCAAGTTCCCGGGCTTGTCCGTAGCAGTATCTACGCATGGTTGCAAACAGTCCCCACAGGGACAACAGTGCTTCGTAGCCAATTGGCTACCACAAACAAAACTGTAGGGTCCCAACGGAGACTTGCCGTAGAGTCCCGACGGGGACTGTCAGCTGGGTCCCAGGGGCCATCCACAGCACTTGGCTCCGGTACAGCTTCCTCCTGCAGCTTTCCCACAGTCCACCATCGAACAGCACGAGCCCCCAACGCCACCCTCACACAGGGGTGACACTGTCCCACAGGACTCCATTTTCAGCTGCCGATGATGCGGGTACGACTGCTCCTCCAACCGGACTCCTTAGCCTTGAGGGCCGTCTGGAACGTCAGTAGAGTTACAATGGGGACCTACATCAAGGTAACCAGGAACCGCTACCATGCTTTAACTTTTCTTACTCAGCAATCCCGCGGCGCAGCTGCCTTTGCTGCCGCTCCCGGTGCGGAGCACTTTCTGCTTGCTCCAATTCAGGCGGTGTGTGGGATGGGCCCAGCCAGAGGCCCTCTGTGCTGGCTACGACCGGTACCTTCAGCAGCGAGGGACCCCGCTGTGACATGGCCTGCCCTGCCTCCTAGCAACTGCATCCCCGCCGTGCCTCAGCCGAGGCCGGGTGTCTGGGAGCGGTCAGCGGGACTTGCGGTGCTGGCTTCTGGGCAAGGGTCGCCTCCGTTGCGGCCGGGATGGAAGCCAGGACGGGTGCCAGGGCGGTGGTAAAGGTAGGGCCCGGGGGCTGCAGGTCTGGGCCCTCTCCCACAGATGCTGCGGGCTCCGCTACCGGTGGCAGGGGTAACGGGTCGGTCGGGGCATTGGCCGCGGGCATGGGCAGTGAGGGAGGTAGCGTGGTGGACGGCAGCAGGCCGGGCCCCTCAGCCGTATTGACCGATCCCTCGGGAACATAGGGGCGTGGGTCGCTTACCCGCTCCTCTGAGACTACCTCCACTTCGGATGCCCAAACGGTTGTGGCCAGGCCCTTCATCTCCGACGTCCACTTCACCAGCATGAAGTAGACTTGGGCCAGGAGCTCCTGGCACATCTTACTTCTGGATCCAGGAACATGTTTCAGCAGAGTCCTGGCGTCCCAGCATGCTGCAGCGCTAGTGACATGCGGCTGCGACCACCGCTCCTCCAGCGGCTCCGTCGGGAGCAGACATCTTGTTTCCGTCCCCCTTAGTCTCTTTCTGGCTCCTCCTCTACAGGGGCGGGGTTTAGGCCTTCGCGCCTCCACTGCTCGAGGAGACGCTCGAGCGGGAATTTTTCTGCCGGACACCTCCGGCGGTCACAAGGCGCACCTCTACCAGATGGCAGAGCGGTAAGATCCTGTTCGTAACACCAAGTTGTCGCGGGCGGAGGAGGGGACGCTACGCTCTCCCACTGCTCGGGTCCGGCTGCTGCTACTGTTCCTGCTGCTCGGTGGTGGCTCGAGCGGTGGACCGGATCCCGGGGACTCGAGCAGCGCTCCTCGCCCGTGAGTGAATAGGGGATTGGTTTTGGGGATTTATATTGTCTGTGACGCCACCCACGGTTGTGGTGAGGTTGTGACACCACCGCTACTCTGGACGGGGATCCCGGGAGCGATGACAGGGAGCAGTTTGGATGTTGGTTCTCCCCTCCGTGGGTAGGGGGGTTGGTTGTCCCGGGACCCGGTGAGGTGTAGGGATGGATGGCAGGCGGGTTGCGGGGCCTGGTGAGGTGCAGGGTCGCGGGGGCAGCGCTGTGCCACACGGCACGGTAGTACTCACTCAGCCAATCACGAAGACACAGTTCTTGGTAAAACACACGGCTGGATGGACGGGACCCACTGACGGCTGTGGTGGTTTCTGCTCCCGGTAGGTTGATGGTGACTGCCTTTCCCTGCACCTGGGTAGTGTTTACGGTTCCAATGGGTTCCCACCGGTAACCCGCTCCCCAGCTTGCATGGGTGCTGGAGGAGCCCCTTTTGCCTGCAGGCTCTGGCCCTGGGAACTTTAGCCTTGGCGGTGACTGTGTTTCCCTTCACGGTTTGAGCTGTCACCTTCTATCGGGACTTGACTGCTGGGAAACTCAGGAGGCTCCCTTCGCTAACGGATTTGACAAATTCAACGGCGACTCCTAGCTTTGTCGGGGTCCGTAAGCCCTGCCGGATGGTGCTGGCTTCTCTTTGTTCACCGGTCCGGTACCGCCGGGCCACCGCCCGTCCACGGTCCTTACGGCTCACTCCAATCGGCCTCTCCTGCAGACGGTCACCACCGTCTGCCAACCTTGCTGTACCGTCCGGGCCATACACCCGGGCCGATTTCAGACTGCTCCTCTACCACTTTACTTCCTCTCACTTCCACTTCCAACTCTCAACTCCCGAACTCATCTGTTTTCCCGCCTCCAGGACTGTGAACTCCTCAGTGGGCGCGGCCAACCGCCTGGCCCACCCCCTGGTGTGGACATCAGCCCATGGAGGGAGGCAACAAGGATTTTGTGTTTGGCTTAGGTGTGCCTAACCGGGGTGTGGGGTGTGTTGGTGTTGTTCTGTGACGACCTGGCTTGTCCAGGGCGCCACACAAGTACTACCAAACAATGGGTTATCATATAGCAGCAGGGTAGATCAGAATTAAAACTCCTTTCGTAGGGTAAATAATATCTAAGAAAGTTCTTGGTCATAAAACAGACACAACAAAGCTGAACACAGAGGTGCTTTTTGTTAAGTATAGATGCTGCTATTAGAGTGCAACAAAAACAGTGTTGTTTAAGCCTCTTGGCCTCCCTCCTGCTCCACTAATGAGTCCACTGATAAAACGTGTCAGGAGTATCTCATAGCATGCCATCAAAGACTGCTGCACCTTGGTGTAATGGGTGGCTGAAGTATTTGAAAGCCCCCCACATACTTTGTTTCCAGTATTAGTGAGATGGGGGATCATGTCAAGTCACCATAAATAAGAGGTGAGATTGTTCCATTTAATTTAAGTGATGCTTCACATATACTGCTTTTACATTACTGGGGCCAATATACAGTATACATTCAGACATTACTGTGGACAACCTATATATATATATATATATATATATATCTATATATATAATTGCCTTATTCTGTCTGTCTGTCTGTCTTGCTCCAAAATTGTGTCCTTACGGTGACACAAAGCTGATTGGCCGCTGGGCTCGCCATGGCCCCGCCCCCCCGCACGGATTGGCCGCTCGCCTCGCCTCGGCTCCGCCCCCCACGGATTGGTCGCTCGCCTCGGCCTGGCCCCGCCCTCCGCATGGATTGGCTGCTCGCCCCGGCCCTCAGCACGCATCACCAGACATAACCTTGCGCTGCTGGGATCGTGACGGAGCTGGTGAACGCTGGTAACCATTATACACATCGGGTAACTAAGGTCCCTTGGTTACCCGATGTGTATCATAGTTACCAGTGTACACCGGGTCAGTCACGATTCCAGCAGCGCCAGACATAACCTTGCGCTGCTGGGATCTTGACGGAGCCAGTGAACGCTGGTAACCATTATACACATCGGGTAACTAAGGTCCCTTGGTTACCCGATGTGTATCATAGTTACCAGTGTACACCGGCTCCGTCACGATCCCAGCAGCACCAGACATAACCTTGCGATGCTGGGATCTTGACGGAGCCCGTGAACGCTGGTAACCATTATACACATCGGGTAACTAAGGTCCCTTAGTTACCCGATGTGTATCATAGTTACCAGCGTACACCAGCTCCCGGTACATATGTGCAGGGAGCCGGCATTATACTCCTCTCCCCCAGGACTACTCCTCCTATTATAGTCCTCCTATTATACTCCTCTCTGAGTATAATAGGATAACTATTATAGCATGGGGGATGTAGCACGATGGGGGATGTAGCACGATGGGGGGTGCGCAGCATGGGGGATGTAGCACGATGGGGAGTGCGCAGCATGGGGGATGTAGCACGATGGGGAGTGTGCAGCATGGGGGATGTAGCACGATGGGAAGTGCGCAGCATGGGGGATGTAGCACGATGGGGAGTGCGCAGCATGGCGGATGGAGCACGATGGGGGGGCGCAGCATGGGGGATATAGCACGATGGGGAGTGCGCAGCATGGGGGATGTATATTACGATGGGGAGTGCGCAGCATGGGGGATGGAGCACGATGGGGAGTGCGCAGCATGGAGGATGGAGCACGATGGGGAGTGCGCAGCATGGGGGATGGAGCACGATGGGGAGTGCGCAGCATGGGGGATGGAGCACGATGGTGGGTGCGCAGCATGGGGGATGGAGCACGATGGGGAATGCGCAGCATAGGGGATGGAGCACGATGGGGGGTGGGCAGCATGGGGGATGGAGCACGATGGGGGGTGCGCAGCATGGGGGATGGGGCAGGATGGGGGGTGCGCAGCATGGGGGATGGAGCACGATGGGAGGTGCACACCTCCCCCCAACACACACACACACACAACACACCACACACACACTGGGAACCACAAACACCGCCATACACAGACACCCACACACACAGACAACGCTGCACACACACAACACCCAACACACAAACACCGCGGCATACATAAATATACGCACATACCGCACGAAACACACATTGCACAAAACATACCTCCCCCCAAAACACACCACACCCACACAAACCGCGCAACACACACAGACACAACGCTAGAGACACACAGCGCTCCACAAACAACGCAACACACGCAACACACATACAACACCGCTCTCACCCCCCACCACACCCAGAACATGTACAGCGCCCTACATAAACACTTAAACACTTGGTAACTACACACAACAACATCTATATATATATATATATTTAACAAAAATCATACATGAACTACACAATACGTAATTTCTAGAATACCCGATGCGTAGAATCGGGTCACCTTCTAGTATATATATATATATATATATATACAGAACTGGCCTTAGGCTAAATGGCGCCCTGTGCCAAATTAACCTGTGGTTCCCCCAGACCATGTCACAGTCGACCTGCAGCCAATCAGCAGCTGGTTTACTCTCTCGTCCTTTAGATAAAACTGACATCTAGAGGAAGTCATAAAACAGCAGCAGCTCTCATTTCTTCTGGATTACAGTTTTGAAAGAGGGATAGTGAAGCAGCCGCTGATTGGCTGCAGATCACAAGACCTCGGTGCCCAGTTATATTGCTTTTCTGCTGCGTTTGTTTTTTTCGTGTACAGTAAAATGACAAAAAAAGCCTCACCCTAAGCATACTACAATTTAGTTATTTAAAAAAAATGAAAAAATCATTTGCAAAAAACATCCTGAAAGTCTATATGTATGCGCCGTTATTACTGGCTTCATTTCTGGTGTCTATGCAATAACTTGAGAAGAGACAGAAAATGATGGAGCATTTAGGGCTTATTATAAAAATATCCACTTTATTGAGTACAAATTTCTAAAAATATATCCAATTTTTCAAAATTAAAATATGATAGTGCTAGATGTTATAATGGGTGAAAACCCACACGTTAATGGGGGGCCCAGGCAACCAACACAAGAAAAATGGGAAGTCCTGGAAAGGGGGTCTCTCTCTCTCTCTCTCTCTCTCTCTCTCTCTCTCTCTCTATATATATATATATATATATATATATATATATATGGCTGACAAAAAAGAGGAGCCTCCAACCGCTATAAAAATCCAATAGAGATTTTAGCTTGGTGCATCCAATACCATTGGCTGATTATATCATGAAACGGCTAAAAGAAGTAACCTTCTCATTATTGGGGCGGCTAAAATTGGAAGAAGCCACTCGCTCTATATCCTTAAAGGACACATAATACAGTCATTGCATAGACATATATAAATAATTGACCAGTGCACATCTCGTATCATATCATATACCACTCCATTATAGACTTGAGAAGAAACAGAAAATGACGGAGCATTTAAACAAAATTTGACCAGTGCAAAAGTATGGGCACCTCAATATAAAAGTGACAATGATATTTTTGTAGATCCTCCTTTTGCAAAAATAACAGCCTCTAGTCACTTCCTGTAGCTTTTAATGAGTTCCTGAATCCTGGATGAAAGTATATTTGACAATTCCTGTTTACAAAACAATTCCAGTTCAGTTAAGTTTGATGGTCGCCGAGCATGGAAAGCACGCTTCAAATCATCCCACAGATGTTCAATGATATTCAGGTCTGGGGACTGGGATGGCCATTTCAGAACATTGTAATTGTTCCTCTGCATGAATGCCTGAGAATATTTGGAGCGGTGTTTTGGATCATTGTCTTGCTGAAATATCCATCCCCTGCGTAACTTCAACTTCGTCACTGATTCTTGCACATTATTGTCAAGAATCTGCTGATACTGAGTTGAATCCATGCGACCCTCAACTTTAACAAGATTCCCGGTGCCGGCATTGGCCACACAGCCCCAAAGCATGATGGAACCTCCACCAAATTTTACTGTGGGTAGCAAGTGCTTTTCTTGGAATGCCATGTTTTTTGCCTCCATGCATAACGCCTTTTTGTATGACCAAACAACTCAATCTTTGTTTCATCAGTCCACAGGACCTTCTTCCAAAATGTAACTGGCTTGACCAAATGTGCTTTTGCATACCTCAGGCGACTCTGTTTATGGCGTGCTTGCAGAAACGGCTTCTTTTGCATCACTCTCCCATACAGCTTCTCCTTGTGCAATGTGCGCTGTATTGTTGACCGAAGCACATTGACACCATCTGCAGCAAGATGAAGCTGCAGGTCTTTGGAGGTGGTCTGTGGATTGTCCTTGACTGTTCTCACCATTCTTCTTCTCTGCCTTTCTGATATTTTTCCTGGCCTGCCACTTCTGGGCTTAACAAGAACTGTACCTGTGTTCTTCCATTTCTTTACTATGTTCCTCACAGTGGAAACTGACAGTTTAAATCTCTGAGACAACTTTTTGTATCCTTCCCCTGAACAACTATGTTGAATAATCTTTGTTTTCAGATCATTTGAGAGTTGTTTTGAGGAGCCCATGATGCCACTCTTCATAGGAGATTCAAATAGGAGAACAACTTGCAAGTGGCCACCTTAAATACCTTTTCTCATGATTGGATACACCTGCCTATGAAGTTCAAAGCTCAATGAGGTTACAAAACCAATTTAGTGCTTCAGTAAGTCAGTAAAAAGTAGTTAGGAGTATTCAAATCAAGAAATTGATAAGGGTGCCCATACTTTTGCACCGGTCAAATTTTGTTAAATGCGGATTGCACATTTTCTATTAGTACAATAAACCTCATTTCAATCCAGAAATATTACTCAGTCCATCAGTTATTACATATATGAAACTGAAATAGCTGTTGCAAAAACCCAAATTGTTATAAAGAAAAAAGGTTAACATTAATAGGGGTGCCCAAACTTTTTCATATGACTGTATATTGTTCAGCTTCTATCACACAGTGAAAACGCTTTTTTTTTATAAAAAAAAAGTTTTTTCATCGCCATATTGTGAGAATTGTAACTTTTTTCTTTTTGGAGCGAACAGGGCTGTGTGGAAGCTTATTTTTTTGCACAATAAGCTGAAGGATTTTTGGTACTATTATAGGGTACATAACATTTCTTAATTGCTATTTATTCAGATTTTTCAGAAGCAAAATGAGGGAAAACCAGCTATTCGCTTATTCTTTTCACTTTTTTGCTCAGCTCACCATGCGATAAAAGTGATGACTGATTTATTCTCCTGGTCAGAACGATTACACTATACCAGATTTATATAATTTTTTTTACTTTGCGACTTTTGCACACTAAAAGCAATATTTTACAAAAATTAATTTCTTTTTGCATCGCCATATTCTGAGAGCTGTAACTTTTTTCATTTTTTTGTTCAAAAGAGCTTTTAGGGCTTATTTCTTCACATATGACTTTTGTTGGCTTTTTATTCAATTTTTGTGTT
Organism: Anomaloglossus baeobatrachus; assembly: GCF_048569485.1. Lineage (NCBI taxonomy): Eukaryota > Metazoa > Chordata > Amphibia > Anura > Aromobatidae > Anomaloglossus > Anomaloglossus baeobatrachus. The sequence continues at coordinate 183,033,617 of NC_134357.1, forward strand.
TTCAGTAAGACTAAAAAACATTTTTGGAGTGATTTTTCCCAGTTTTCTTTTTTTTGTTACTGTGTTTGCGTAACAGCATAATAATTTCTTTAGAATAACCTACACCTTAGGCTAGACATTTACTAAAAGAACAGCCCCTTTAAAAGGGCTGTCCACTAAATTTGACAACCCCTATTCATTCCATTTGCTGAAGCATAACCATATACACCCTTTGTAATAAAATGATGCCCCTATTCAATCCATAAAAGGGATGTCAACAACCCCTTCTCATTCCCCTTGTTTGCCCCAGAAAAAAAAATAAAGCTACACTCCCCTCCGGTATGGCCTCGGTTCCAGCGATGTCTAAAGCTGCGTTCCATGAGGCCCCTTGACCAAACAGCGCCCAGTGTCTCTCTCTCCGCCTTCAGACATTTGAGCAGGATGTCAGCGCTACACTGAATTTCTGCCGAAAGGAAGAAGGAAGAAAGCCGGCGCTGATTACTTTTGGGGCTTGTGTCTCATAACAATGTCACAGATGCCCCTGGAGTGCAGTTTTAGACATCGCTGGAACCGATGCTGCACCGGAGGGCGTATAGCTTTCATTATTTTTCTGGGGCAAACAAGGGGAATGAGAAGGGGTTGTCCAAGTAGTGGAGTTCCCTTTTATGGACTGAAGTGGGGCATCATTTTATTACAAAGGGTGTATGTGGTTATGCTTCAAGGAGGTGCCATTTTACAATAATGGGTGCATATTAATATACTGCTATGTAAGGACACACGCACGCACACACACACACACACACACACACACACACACACAACACCCCTTGCATGAAAATGATGCCCACTCCAGGAACACAATCACATATCCTTGATGGTAACAATAGAACATACCATATTTTTTGTTTGATAAGATGTACCGTATTATAAGATGCACCCCATATTTATAGATAAAAAAGGTAAAAAAAATGGGGTCCGTCTTGTACTCCATTGTTGTCTTACTGGATGGGGAGCAGAATAACAGGAGGCAGGCACTGCGGTGTGAACAGTGTGGGCTGTGCTGGCAGCAGTGGGGCTGTGCTGGCAGCAGTGGGGGATGTGCTGGCAGCGGATGCTGTGCTGGCAGTGTGGAGCAGGCCGGTGCGGCAGGTCTCCCAGATGCTCTGTCAGCGGTGCGGGCTTCAAACAAATAGCATCCAGGGCGGCTCTGACAACATCTTGAGCTGAGGGCTCCATCTGCACACGCGCCGCCCCGGACGCCATCATTTGAACCCAGAGCATCTGGGACATCAGCCACACTGCCCTGCTCCACATAGCCACCGCTGCCCGCACAGTAGTGATGGGCAGTCCAGCTCTTTTTGGTGATCCGGTTCCCATGGCTCCGCTCACCAAAAAGAGACAGATCTTTCAGATCGTTCTCGGCTCCTTATTAAATATATGTTCACCCCAAGTGAACACATATTTAAGATTATAGTAACGCTGCCAAAACCCACCCACCCGTGGCTAAGCCCCACCCACTTACAAGTGACCAATTAGATTGCTAAGTAGGCAGAGTCTAGCTGCGGGTGGGCGTGGTTTCACCAGCGAAAAGAGCCGTTAACAGATTTTAGTGGCTCACACTGCTGATCCAGCTCCTGTCGGTCACAGCAGGGAGCCGGATCTTTGTGTCGGATCGTTCGTGACCGACACATCACTACCGCACAGACAGATATCCAGCCGTCAGAGGCCCACACAGAGGCAGGCAGCTGGCCATCCACACAGAGGCGCAGGAACCTGACCGCCCGCAAAAAGGCGCAGGCACCCCGCTACCCGCACAGAGGCGCAGGCAGCCGGCCACCCGCACAGAGGCGCAGGCACCCGGCTGCCCGCTCAGAGGCAGGCAGCCGGCAGAGGCCCGCACAGAGGCACATGCACCCGCCCGCCCGTACAGAGGTGCAGGCACCCGTCCGCCCACACAGAGGCGCAGGCACCCACCCACCCACATAGAGGCGCAGGCACCCAACTGCCCGCACAGAGGCAGGCAGCCGGCCGCCCGCACAGAGGCAAGCAGCCGGCCGCCCGCACAGAGGCAAGCAGCCGGCCGCCCGCACAAAGGCAGGCAGCTGGCCAGACGCACAGAGACACAGGCAACCGGCCGACCACCCGCACGGAGAGGCAGGCAGTCGGCCGCCCGCACAGAGAGGCAGGCACCCAGCCGCCCGTCTGCACAGACAGCTACCGTGCCAATTCTACACCTGGTAGGACTGCCTGCAATAAACTGCACCTGCGCTGCGGTCACATACAGGGCATGATCTTCTCTCTGCTGTGGAGGTCTGGGGATGTGAGATGAGGTGAGCCCGTGGAGCTAGGCGGGAGAGCGACTGGATGTGCACGTTCACTGATTGGAGCAGGGGCAGTAGATGAAACTCATCTTTATGTCTTCGCGCCAATCACACCGTTTGTATGCACGTGCGGGCGCCCGGTTGCCAGGCTTCAAGAAAGGGATGGAGAGGCGCCGCTGGAGACAGTACGTTTAGCTTCACACAAAAGGTCTCCCTGCGGCTCCTCCCATTAAAGCCTTCTGCCCGCGCAGTTACAATAAAAATGCAGTGCTGGGACCGGAGGAAGCAGGAAATTTACTTCTTACCTCTCTGCGGCGTCCCCCCAGAAGCATGGCCATTGGCGCCCTGTGCGACCGCACAAGTCGCACATGCCTAAAGCCGGCCATGTATATATATACTGCACAGATAGATTGGGGGATGTGTCAGGAATGTACAGTGCCTTGTGAAAGTATTCGGCTCCCTTGAATTTTTCAACCTTTTCCCACATTTCAGGCTTCAAACATAAAATTAAAAATTTTAATGTTATGGTGAAGAATCAACAACAAGTGAGACACAATTGTGAAGTTGAACAAAAGTTATTGCTTATTTTAAACTTTTTTAAAAAAATAAATAACTGAAAAGTGGGGCGTGCAATATTATTCATCCCTTTACTTTCAGTGCAGCAAACTCACTCCAGTTCATTGAGGATCATCTTTGTATGATCCAATGTTGTCCTAAATGACTGATGATGATAAATATAAGCCACCTGTGTGTAATCAAGTCTCTGTATGCACCTGCTCTGTGATAGTCTCAGTGTTCTGTTTAAAGCGCTGATAGCATCATGAAGACCACGGAACACAATGGGCAGGTCCGTGATAATGTTGTGGAGAAGTTTAAAGCCAGATTTGGTTAAAAAAAAATCTCCAAAACTTTAAACATCACAAAGAGGATTGTGCAAGCGATCATATTGAAATGGAAGGAGTCTCATACGATTGCAAATCTACCAAGACCCGGCCGTCCATCCAAACTTTCATCTCAAACAAGGAAAAGACTGATCAGAGATGCAGCCAAGAGGCTCATGATCACTATGGATGAACTGCAGAGATCTACAGCTGAGGTGGGAGAGTCTGTCCATTGGACAGCAATCAGTCGTAAACTGCACAAATCTGGCCTTTATGGAAGAGTGGCAAGGAGAAAACCATTTCTCATAAAAAGTGTTGTTTAAAGTTTGCCACAAACCACCTGGGAGACACACCAAACATGTGGAAGAAGGTGCCCTGGTCAGATGAAACCAAAATCGAACTATTTGAGCACAATGCCAAACGATATGTTTGGTGTAAAAGCAACACAGCTCATCACCCTGAACACACCATCCCCACTGTCAAACATGGTGGTGGCAGCATCATGGTTTGGGCCTGCTTTTCTTCAGCAGGGACAGGGAAGATGGTTAATATTGATGGGAAGATGGATGGAGCCAAATTCAGGACCATTCTTGAAGAAAACCTGTTGGAGTCTGCAAAAGACCAGAGACTGGGACGGTGATTTGTTTTCCAACAAAACAAGGATCCCAAACATAAAGCAAAATTTACAATGGAATGGTTCACAAATAAACATATCCAGGTGTTAGAATGGCCAAGTCAAAGTGCAGACCTGAATTCAATCGAGAATCTGTGGAAAGAGCTGAAAACTGCTGTTCACAAACGCTCTCCATCCAACCTCACTCAACTCGAGCTGTTTGTAAAGGAAGAATGGGCAAGAATTTCAGTCTCTCGATGTGCAAAAGTGATAGACACATACCCCAAGCGACTTAAAGCTGTAATCGCCGCAAAAGGTGGCGCTATAAAGTATTAACTTAAAGGGGACGAATAATATTGCACGCCCCACTTTTCAGTTATTTATTTATTAAAAAAATGTTTAAAATAAGCAATAAATTTCGTTCAAATTCACAATTGTTTCTCACTTGTTGTTGATTCTTCACCTTAACATGAAAATTTTTATCTTTATGTTTGAAGCCTGAAATGTGGGAAAAGGTTGAAAAATTCAAGGGAGCTGAATACTTTCGCAAGGCACTAAATGTCTCCGCAAAGAGTCCCCATTCCCCATATTGTTTCTTCACACATCACCTCACACAATACTGTCTCCTCACACATTCCACCTCCCTATAATGTCTCTTCACAGATCACTCCTCCCAATACTGTCTTCTCACACATTTCTACTTCTCCTCATATTGTCCCCTTGCATTTGTGATGCCCCTGGACTATCAGGTCGTCATAGAGTATTGCACAATCTGCCCTCACGTGCAGTATCCACCTCCTTCTTGGTTTAGGGTCCCTAACTATATGGTGTTGCCTACATCAGTTAATCAAATCCTAGATACACCCTGCACCACACCCACCAAACACACCAGTGGACGGCTTGAGTGGAATAGAGTCACCCACCTGGGTGGTTGGAAAGGAGAGGTCAGAAGTGTCAGAAGGAAAGAGTTGGGTCTGAGAAGCGAAAGTGAGAGGAGGTCAGGAGCAGGGCTCCTGGGAAGCAATCTAGGTGGCAGACAGTGGTCTGGGCCTAGAGGAGCTGGACCCCCGGTTGCAGGGGATCGTGGTAAGGCGCACGGATCTGTCGAGGAGGACAGCCGGCGGCCTTGCACCATCACCGGGCTGGAACCAAGGCTCGACGGGGTACGTGGACCCTAGGGAGTAGCTTCAGGCAACCCAACAATTTACCTGAGGAGAACGGAGCCTTCAAGATCCGCTCTCCACCCGCTCCAAAATTGGGGTACTAGTGCAACGAGGGGGATAGGACTTTCCACTCAAAACGGTCCAGAAAATCCCAAGCGTGAACTCTGAGAGCAAGCTCCCTTACTTAGCCATAGTGGGGAGCGGGACCCAGCAGGTTTCATACTACAGGGACCAACAGAGAAGTAAACTTAGTGCCAGGAGGAAGGTCACGGATCACCAGGCAGCCCCATTGGGGACGAGACTCGAACTAAGCTCCCCTGAGCGGCAGCGGTATCCAGAACTTTGGTTTGTCCAGTTGTCGGTGTCAGCTTAATGGACTGAGTGAGTATGCAAGTAACCCCTTTGCATCCAACGGCATTCCCCTTCCATCACCGAGCCCCAGGGTATTCCCTCTACCCATGGAGGGTCACAACACCTGGCTGCCCCATTCCATCATCCCCGGGTACTCCCAACTGCAGCGGTGGTACTCCTAATTACCACATACCATGGGTGGCGTCATGAACTCTGATACATCCCCTGTAAATACCCCTCTTCATTTGAGTGGCTGCACAACCCCCGGGTCCGGCGACCCTCGAGCCACCGCGGATCCGGATCCGAGCAGCCCGGCTGCTGGCACGGGGGCGGCACACATTCAGCATTCACCTCTTCTTCTCCTTCCTGCCCCTTTACAGATCTACCCCAACCTCCAAAATTATTGACACACAGGATACCCTCTGGAAATATCATTCCTGATTCTTCATCTCCATTGGAGTACCTGTGTTGCGACCGTACACCTCCTCAATTAATAAATGAATAAATAAATTGAGTCAAAACCAGTCACAACAGTCTAACAGCAAAATGCAGAGACATACAGAAAGGTGAAAAAGAAAACTCCCTTTCAGGCTCTATTCTTTCAATTCATCATACATTAATACTTAACTCTATACGTAAAATTTGTTGACTCATAGATATTACAAGAAGAAAAGTATTTTGCAAAAATGTTATAGAGTGATAAGTAAAACAATACAACTAAAATTAGGATGCAAAATTTCATTACTGTAGCAATAAGAGAGCATGGGACTTAGTGCATGGGACTGATCAGCACTTGCAGGGGGTACCATAAACATAGGGGCCTATGCTAATCTGTGTATGTTAAAGTGTATCTATACTTTCAGACAACTTTACAACAAAAGAAAGGCCATGTGTAAGGGAGCATTTTCATGCTGGTGACCTAGTAGTGCGCTGCCTCCTTCGCCCATAAAACTAGCAAAATATAGCCTGAAAAAGAAGAGATTTTTATCTTAGCTAGCAGAGGCCACATAAGATTCCAGCTCCCTCCGTCTCACAAGCTGTACAGTATGCTTTTAATGTTTTAACATCAGTTTCCTTAAAGTGCCTACAAAATAAATTTATGTTTAATACCATCATCCATTTACTTTTTATTAAAAGTAATTTAATAAAATTTATTAGCACGCCGATTTGTCCAGAGGCCCCTAATTCTGTTAAGACGTCCTGCTATTAGCAACTCCATCAAATCTATTTTACATAACTCTAAATACCCTTTATTTTCCCTTTTCTTCACCTCCATTATTATGATGCTTGTTACAGTGTAGCACAGGAGAATTTAGAGGTTTTATCTCAGTACGTCAGGTTGTATGATCCCTTTTGTGATATGTAAGCATAGCCTATACTCTTGATATTCAGCTTTTACAGTATTATCTAGCACTGACACACACAGACAGAAAATAACCTCTGTGCAAGAATAATAAATGGGCCCTTTGCAGTCCAATGGCTCCTCATAATGCACAATTCCACTTATTTTGAAGGTAGAAATGGGCCCTCTTACCTTTTTGGCCCCGTGCAGCTTTACGGGTTACACCAATGACATGTCCGCCCCTGTTATCTAGTTCTTCATAAAGCAGTTTTCAGTGCAAAAGGGAAGAAAAAAAATATAAGATTGATACATCGACGCTTTGCCGTAGACTTCATGCACATGGTTTCTCTACTGTCCGGTGGCACAGGGTGTCCCGTATGACACAATATACTGCCTTTCAATATTTCAACCACCACCACCACCAATGTTGAAGAACTTTTTTCAATTTTCTGGATGTGAAGACAAGTAGGGATGACAAGATCCGCACTACAAATGGAGAACAGGACCAGAGTCACATACCCCACACAACACAGGGAAAGCAGGTAGAGGATGACAGAAGTTACATCATACATGGGCAACAAAAAAACACGAGGAACCCCAGCGATGCAGGACCAGGAACCATGATTAAGGCATAGCCGAAACGCGTTCCTTTTTCTATCACGGTATTTTTACACCTGTCATATTGCCATGTAAACAACAGTTTAATTTTTTGCAATAAATGTGATATTTTTATTTATTTTTTCTAAATCTGTTTTTTTGCATGTTACCAGACCTTGCATCACTGGATTCCTCATGTTTGTTTCATTGTCCGCGCTCTGCCAAGGTGCCATTGTCGCGGGCGGAGGAGTGGGAACGCCGCTTGTCTGGGAATTGCTGGCGCTCGGGTCCAGTGCTTCTGCTCCTCGGTGGCTCGAGCACGGGGCCGGACCCGGGGCTCGAGCGGCACCTCCTCGCCCACGAGTGAAAAGGGGAGGTTTGTGGTGGGATGTCGGTCGTGACGCCAGCCATGGGTTGTGGTGATGGTGGGCACCACCGCTGCTGGTGAAGGGGGATCCCGGGAGCGATGGTGGAGAGCAGCTGAGGTGATGACCCCTCCGTGGGTAGGGGCTGTTGGTCCCGGGGCCCCGGTTGGGGAGTAGGGAGGAGGGTATAGGTGCAGGTGCCGATGCGGGGAGGCAGCGTGGGCACGGGTGCAACGTTGCGGTGCAGCGCGGTGCCGGATGGCACTGTTGTACTCACTCAAACACAGAAGGACAGAGTGTCTAGTAAACCAAACGGCTAGATGGACGGGGCCCACAGCCGGCTGCGGTGTTCTCAGTCTCCCCGGATGGGTTGATGGTGGCTGTCGTTTTCCTGCACCTGTGTATGTGTATTTGACTCCTATGGCTTCCCACGGGTAGTCCGCTCCCCGGCGTGTACGTGTCGGGAGAGCCCGGTTGCCCGCAGGCGCTGGCCCTTGGATCTCTGGCCCTTGGCAGTGGCTCTTATCCGGATGGGTTGGGCTGTTGCCTTCTGATGGGAATTGGGTGGGAATGAACCTTTGAGGTCCAGACCGCAATCAGATAATTTGACCTTTACGGCGGCTCCTAGCCTAGTCGGGGTCTGAGTACCCTGCCTTGGTGCTTGGCTTCAATCTGCTCCCCGGTTCGGTACCGGCGGGCCACCGCCCGACCCCGGTCCTACGGTCCCGCTGACCTCCACCAACTCCTGTAGATGGCCACCACCGTCTGCCGACCTTCCTGATCGTGCCTGGGCTCCAACCCAGACACACACAGTTTTTACTCCTCTCACTTCCACTCTCAACTCCTGAACTCAACTAAAACTGACTACTTTTCCCACCTCCAGGCCTGTGAACTCCTCGGTGGGTGGGGTCAACCGCCTGGCTCCGCCCCACCTGGTGTGGACATCAAGCCTGGAGGGTGGCAACAAGGATTTCTGTTTGACTGGTGTCACCTACCCAGGGGAAGGGGTGTCTGTGTGTGGTGTTAAGGCTACTTTACACTCTGCGATATCGGTCCCGATATCACTAGCGTGGGCACCCACCCCCATCGGTCGTGCGACACGGCAAATCGCTGCCCGTGTTGCACAACATCGCCCAGAGCCGTCACACATACTTACCCGCCCGGCGACGTCGCTGTGACCGTCGAACCGCCTCCTTTCTAAGGGGGCGGTTCGTTCAGCGTCACAGCGACGTCACAGCTGCGTCACTGATCTGCCGCCCAATAGAAGCGGAGGGGCGGAGATGAGCGGGAGGTAACATCCCGCCCACCTCCTTCCCTTCGCATAGCAGCCGGGAGGCAGGTAGGAGAGCTTCCTCGTTCCTGCGGCGTCACACATAGCGATGTGTGCTGCCGGAGGAGCGACGAACAACTTCGTTACTGCTGCAGTAACGATAATCGAGAATGGACCCTCGTGTCACCGATGAGCGATTTTGCACGTTTTTGCGATGAGGCAGAATCGCTCATCGGTGTCACACGCAACAACATCGCTAATGCGGCCGGATGTGCGTCACAAAATCCGTGACCCCAACGACTCCGCATTAGCGATGTCGTAGCGTGTAAAGCCCCCTTTACTGTACTGTGACCCCTGGGGGTCCAGGGCGTCACACGATCCATGCTGATGAACAGGACCAGGAAGTAATCAGCTGATACGGTGAGCTGAAATATCCTCTCTGCTTTTTCTGCATATACATGGACAAACGGTAGAAAGTGGCAGACTTCTCACTACATGTGGAGGGCAGGAAGAGTGACAAACGCCAGACTACACATGGAGAGCAGGTAGAGAGTGGCAGACCCCAAACTACACATGTGGAGTAGGTAGAGAGTGATAGACCCAAACTACACATGGAGAGTAGTTAGAGCATGACAGACCCCATACTACACATGGAGATCAGGTAGAGAGAGTGAAAGACCCCATATTACACATGGGGAGTAGGTAGAGAGTAACAGACCCCATACTACACATGGGGAGTAGGTAGAGAGTGATAGACCCCATACTACACATAGAGAGCAAGTAAAGAGTGACAGACCTCACACTGCAAATGGAAGAATGCTGGAGATTGATAAACCCTCGAACTACACATTAAGGACAAAAAGAGAGTGTCAGGCCTTGCTGTACATATGGAGAGGAGGTAGAGAGCGATAGAACTCACTGTACACATTGAGGGCAGATAGAGGGTAACAGACCACGCCACACATGGAAGGCAGATAGAAAGTGACTGACTCCACATTACATATGGAGGATTTGTGACGCCCTGGCAAAACTAGTTTGTCACGGGAGACTGCATCCATCTTCTAGATGCAGGATCCCCACCTCCTTGTCCTACCAACAACCCCACACACAGGTACAAACACCAGCCACAAAGCCTAGTCACCCCCCCAGTACAATAGGGACACACCAGTGGGCGGGGCCAGGCAGATGGTGATGCCCACCTATGGGTCCTGAGGTCTCAGGGGAGGGAACACAACAGTTTAGTGCTGACAGAGGAAGTGTGACGAGTGAAGTGGTAGTCGGGGGTTATAGCTCCCGGACTACCGGACTACCTGAGCTGACTAGTTGGCAGACGGCAGATCAGGACCACAGGTGACGGAGATCCGGTCACGGGAGACCTTAAGTGGACCATGGCAGGGTTGTAGCCTGCCGGTGCTGACAGCAGGAATCTGGTCCGGAGGCCGTGCACAGTCGGGGTGCCTGGACCCTAGGGCGAGGACAGCTTCAAGGCACTTGTCAATTAGCCAGCAGGGGATAAGATTCCACGTCTTGTCCCACCAGTGAGCCTAGATCGAGCGAGACGGAAGCACAACGCGTGGGATAGGGCGTCTGCAAGTGCCTGCAAAAATCCCAAGGGTCAGATCTCGCGGGCAACAGCTCCCACAGCAAAGACACCAGGAGCGGACCTTTCCCGTTTCATGCAGACTAGTCAACACACAAGACAAAACACTGAAGTGCAGGAGGAAGGGCCCCTGTCCTGTCAACCGGTGTGTGGGACCCGAGCACACCACTCCGGAGGCTACCGGTATCCGGCACTTTGTTTACTACTTGGTGTTTGAGTGATTTAGTTCTGAATAATGAGTACACTGGTGTCATCTGGTCCAGCCTGCAGATGGCGCACCAGCACTGCACACCATCTACACCTGGGCCCCGGGACAACACCTCCCGTACCCGTGGAGGGGATACCATCCTGCTGCCCCGCTCCATCAGCCCCAGATGCCCCCATACCAAGGCAGCAGGGGTGTCACCAAACTATCACTGCAACCCACGGGTGGTGTCACTGACAAACTCTTCGCCTGTAAATACCCCCTTTATTAAGTTGTGGGCGACGGGCTGCTGCACGAGCCCCGGATCCGGCTGCCACTAGAGCCACAGCCACGATCCTGGATCCGAGCGCCTCGAGTAGCCCCCCCTGACATGGTCTGCGCCCCCGCCCGCGACAAATCAATAGAGAGTGACAGGTCCCATTCTGTACATAGAGAGCAGATATAGATTGAAAGACCCCACACTACATGGAGAGGTGGGGGAAGGTGACCCGACAATACACATGGAGGGCAGGAAAAGAATAACAGACCCAAGGAAAGCAGGTAGAGTGTGACAGACCCTGCTGTACACCTGGAGATCAGGAAGAAAGTGACAGACCTCATTGTACACATGGAAAGCAGGTAGAGAGTGCTATACCCCACAATAGAAATAGAGGGATGCTGGAGATTGATAGACTCCAACACTACACATTATAGGCAGAAAGAGTGTCAAACCTTGCCATACACATGGAGAGCAGATAGAGAGTGACTGACTCCACACTACACATGGATATCAGGTAGAAAGGAACAGACCCTAAACTACACATGGAGGGATGCTGGATATTGCCAGATACTAATCCTACACATTGAGGGCAGGAAGAGGGCGACAGACACCATAATACACATGGAGGTCAGGTGGAGAGTGACAGACCCCACATTACACATAGAGGGCTGGTAGAGAGTAACAGGGCTAATACTTTACATGAAGTCACAAGTAAATTACACATTGAGGATAGGTAGAGAGTGACAGAGCCCACACTAAACATGTAGAGCAAGTAAAGTGACAATCCCCAAATTTCACATGGAGGGTACGTAGAGAGTGAAAGACCCCACACCGCACATGGAGAGGAGGTAGAGAGTGACAGACTACACACTGCACATGGAAGTCAGGTACAAAGTGACAGACCCCACACTATACATGGAGGCTAGGAGGAGAATGACAGATCCTGCCATACATAAGAGGTTAGGAAGAGAATTACAGACTATGCCATAGACATGGGGGACACTAAGCAAGTGACAGACTCCGCACTACTCAAGGAGGGCAGGTAGAGAGTGACAAGACCACAAAATATTCATGGAGGACAGATAGAGTATAACAGAGCACATACTAGACATGGAGAGCAGGTAGAGAGTGAGGGGACCCGAACTACACATGAAGGGTAAGTCCAGAGCGACAGACCCTTCACTACACATGGAGGGTACGTCCAGAGTGACAGACTGTTCACTACACATGGAGGGCAGGTAGAGCATAACAGAGCCATTACTAGACATGGAGAGTAGGTAGAGAGTGAGGGGCCCCAAACTACACATGGAGGGCAGGTAGAGAGTTACAGACCCTTCACTACACATGGAGGGCAGGTGTGGCACCCTGGACTAGCCAGGTAGCCACAGACAAAACACCCCCACACCCCCACCCCCAGACAGTTACATTAGTCAGACACAAAACCCTTGTTGCCTCCCTCCACGGCCTGATGTCCACACCAGTTGGGGCGGAGCCAGGCAGTTGGCCCCACCCACCGAGGAGTTCACAGGCCTGGAGGCGGGAAAAGCAGTTAGTTAGAGTTTGGAGGAGTTCAGTTCAGGAGGTGACAGTGAGAGGTCACGTACTGCAGGTGTCTGGGTAGGAGCCCAGGCACTGACAGCAAGGTTGGCAGATGGTGGTGGCCGTCTGCAGGAGTTGGCGGAACTCCGCAGAGCCGTAAGGACCGGGGCTGGGTGGTGGCCCACCGGTACCGGACCCAGGAACGGAGTGAAGCTAAGCACACAGGCAGGGCCATCGGACCCGACCAGGCTTGGAGCCGCCGTCAATAGTCAAATCCGCATGTGACAGGAACCCCCGGGGTTCCCTAACAACCAAGTCCTGATTGAAGGCAACCACTCACACCGTGAGGATACACAGCCACCGCCACCAGCTAGAAATCCAAGGACCAGCGCCTGCGGGCAAAACGTGCTCCTCCGGTATCTATACACCGGGGAGCGGACTACTGTTGGGAAGCCATTGGAGTCAACTCAGTACACAAAGGTGCAGGGAGAGACAGCCACCATCACCTGTCCGGGGAGAGACACTGTAGCCGGCTGCGGGACCCGTCCATCCAGCCGTTTGGTTTACCTGAGACTTTGTGCATCTTTTGCTGAGTGAGTACACCCGTGCCATCCGGCACCGCACCGCGCTGTCCCTGCAACCCTGAACCTCACCGACCCTGCCTCCCCACACATGGACTGCAAAACGATTATTCCTGGCTCACAGCGTTAAATTTAGGTGCTCAGAAAAAGCAGCAAGTCTAATAGAAAATAATTCTGGCACACTTGGAGACAATATGAAGAGGAGAAAATCTTGAAATGCTTAAATGGTTTTATTTTGTGCATAGATCAAAAAAGAAGTTGATGATAATTCATCCATCCAACGTTTCGACCATTTGAGGTCTTTATCAAGGACAAATTTATCTAATGTAACAAAAACATACGCACCATTAGTGCATGAAAACAAAACATGATTATGGCATTCATTATAACAGCAGTCTCTGATAACATCATGATAGCACATAACCAAATAAAGACATACATATACTTATAAAATCCATGTGCTGAAAAACAGTGAAAATAGAAACCTAATAAAGGAACAAAAGCTCATGAAAGGTACACTTATCATTCGGCAAATGAGGGCAGTAGTGACCCACCTAAATGATCAACTGTATGGTATATATTCAAGACTATGAAGACATCATAATGCAATCAAAGAGATGGATAAAGATGTGATCCTATGTGGGAGACAAAAACAGATAAGTATCGTGTACATGACATATAACCATGCAGATAAGAAGAGTTTCATTCTTCGGCAATAACTGTCTACAGATGTGTCTTTCCCCATTTATACCTTATGCACTGGAGCAAATTGATGATCAGTAGTGGTGACCCTTTTCAGAGGGAATGGGATATAGATAATTCTAAATGCAAGTGGATATAGATATGCGCATTAAAATAATATATAGATTATTTTAACCATATGATTAAAGTGAACTAATGCATCCTGAAGGAGAGTAGTATACCTGGATAAACTATTTCGCTGTCAAAGGTAGATACCTGAGAGCATCAGGGAAAGTTTCGTGTTTCCTTCACTGATGGTTCCTCAGTTGCCTCAGAAGAAGGGGAATATTCTGAGCAAGAGAGTCACATATACTTGCATTACCGCATAAAGTAGGGAGAAGACACATATACAATGACTTCTGTGTATTACATAACATATGGTAAGAAGGCAAAAACTACCTGAAAAATGCAGAGATAGTATACTAATACTTGCACTGAGGAATTCACAACGGCCTCAGGGTAACATCAGTGCTATGGACATAATATGTGAAAATCAGGAGTTACAAGTAGAATAGGAAAAACCAGTATAAGGTACATGTTGTAGGATAAAAAAGTACCCAAATTACCTTAATATTGTTCCAAAAAGGTGAACATGTATGGGATCATATAACAAAGAGGACTCCTTGTGGGGTTCTCAAAGAGACCCTATGGAAAATGTATACATTTAAGTATCAAATAGTATACGTGACAAAAATGGTGGGCTGATATAGACACATACCTGAGGTATTCAAGGTATTAGAAGCAGGGAAGAGCTATTGAGCCATATATGGTGTCACGTATCTAAATACAAATATGGAGAGTGCATAAATAATGCTGTTCCATCATGTTAAAGGCTCAGGAAAAGACGTACACATACCTTGCGTTGGTGATATAGGGTATGGGCCCCAGGGAGACGTGCACTGTGCGGTGGTGGTGTGTCCTTATATAGTGGGAGCAGTGCAGCGTCCACCATCCTGCTTCCTGGATGGTGGAACGCAGTGTGGGCCGGTGGAGCGCACGCCGCGCATGCGCAGTGCGGCGCGCCGCACCGCGCATGCGCCCGAAGCGAAGCATCAGCCCAATGGGAGAAGATGTGACAGGGGAGGTGTGTAAGTGTGTGGGAACCAGGGATTGGCCTGTGAATCGCACCGAGAGCGCGCACAGCGCCACCTAGTGGCCCAGCACGCGCGCCCAGCACGGAACACAGGCCAAAGTGAGTGACAGCAAGGTGAAAATGCTGAATAGCTGTGCCCAGCAAGCACACAGCGCCCATTCATTGGCACAGTGCGCCAGAGTGGCACAAAACAGGACAGAGGAAATGACATGCAAAGTCTAACAACTAGATATGTGAATGTGTGAGATCCTAATATAAAGGATTACGGTGTGCTGGCCTGTGAATTGCGCATGGCAAATGCGCAGTGTCGGGCCATCTACACCAACGCATGAGCCAGGTACAGAGCACAAGTCAGTAAAACATACCAAAAGACGACATTATACAGAGTGCACAATAACAGAGAATCTTGGTGATGGTCCCTTAAAGCTGAGCGTAGTTGTGATGATGACACAAGATTGGTGCAAGGACGGTGAAGAAATCAAGTAGGAGGTGGAGCCTGGAACAAAGAAAAAACAATTTAGGGAGAAATACATGTCACTATGTGTAGTAGAATGATATTCTCACTTATCCTTATACTGGGTTTTTGACAATCATATTGTAGATGACCACTCAGAGGCTGAAAAGCAACTAAAGTCGACCAAACTCAATTAATATAATAAATATTCAAGGTAACGTAAACTATCGAACAGTAAACTTCATTAAATGCACATATCGTGTTCCCTATTAAGACCTCTTGGTTCCAGCGTATTCAGGGTAAATATCCAATAGGATTCCCTTTCCTTTAGGGTACGTATTCTGTTACCACCCCTTCTAGGTATGGGTACATGTTCCAGTATCTGGTACTTCAATTGCGCGATCGTGTGACCATATGTAATGAAATGATACGGGATAGGGAGCATCATCTGTTTACACCTAATAGTGGATTTGTGTTTACTAATACGGTCTCGGACATGTTGGGTGGTCTCCCCAACATATCCGAGACCGCATGGACACTTAATAAGGTAAACTACAAAAGAGGATTCACATGTAAAAAATCCCTGTATGGAAAAAATTCGTCCTGACAAAGGGTGAGTAAAGGTGTCACCCCTGGTGAGATTGTTGCACTGTATGCAGTGGTGACACGGAAAATTGCCTTTTTTGGGAGTACCGAGAAACGTTTGCCTCGGTACAATCTTACTGGAACCTATGTCAGCCCTTACAAAACTGTCCCGGAGATTACGAGGCCTCTTGTTACAAAATAAAGGGGGTACACTGAATTCGCTAACCTCTGGATAAGCCTTATTCAGGAGCGGCCAGTGTTTACAGACTATGCTCTTAATAAGAGGAGAAAAAGGATGATAGGTGTTTATACACGGAATACGTGGGATATTCTTCCCAGTAGTGGGTCTTTGAGAAAATTTCTTATTGGCAATATCAATAGGATATCCCCTCTGGAGAAACTTCATACTCATTTCTGAGGATCTTAGGTCACGTTGTGCTGGGTCAGATACAATTCGCGCCACACGCTGATGTTGGGAAATAGGAAGACTTTGTTTAGTGTGACGGGGATGGCAACTTGTAAAATGCAAAAGACTATTACGGTCGGTCGGTTTTACATACAAATCCGTGCTAAGGATGCCGTCAGACGATATTACCATGGTATCTAAAAAATTGATATTATGGCTATCAAATTGAATGGAAAAGGTGAGACCTAGTGTGAGAGAATTGATCTCTGTGTGAAACTGTGATAAAGAAGCGACATCACCCCGCCAAATGAGGAAGATGTCGTCAATATACCTTTTCCATGTAATCACATGTTCCAACCATAGTGGATGATTGTATATGTGTAATTCTTCAAAATGCGCCATAAAAATATTAGCATACGGGGGTGCCAAATTAGAACCCATCGCGGTCCCCCGTTTCTGTAAATAAAACTGGTCTTGGAACAGAAAGAAATTATTTTCTAGAACCAGTTGAAGGAGATCAATGCAAAATTGATTCTGTAAAGGAGAGTGAGTACTATGTCTATTCAAAAACCATTTTACTGCCTGTATGCCATCAAGGTGTTGAATGCTAGTATAAAGACTATTGACATCAAGGGATACCAGAAGACATTCAGGAGGCAACAACCCTATGGATTGTAAATGTGTCAAGAAGTCGGAAGTGTCCTTAAGGTATGACTTGATGTTGGGTATGAGAGGAGTGAGGATTCTCTCGACTGTGATAGCAAGGGGCGATAAAACGGATTCTGTCGAAGCGACAATCGGACGACCGGGAGGATGGCTCATGTTTTTATGAACCTTGGGTAAGGTATAAAACACCGGTGTGATGGGGTGGGCTTTAATGAGAAAATCAGATAGTTTCTGATCTATGGTATTATTGGCCAAATAGATACGGATAATGTGTTTAATGAGTCCCTGAATATGGGATGTTGGATCACGTGAAATAGGTACATAAGTACTTGTATCCCCTAATTGGCTCAAAATCTCATCAATGTAGTATTTCTTGTTGAGTACCACAATGGACCCACCCTTATCGGCCGGTTTGATAACGATATTGGGGTTATTTTTTAAATCCCGTATTGCACGACTTTCTTCTATAGTAACATTACGTTTGATCTTGAATTGACCCTCATCCACTGTCCTTAATGTATGATTAATGTCTCTAGAAACCAAAGCAACATACGTCTCGATGGGGTGATACGTCTTAGGAGGGTTGAACGAACTCGGGACTCTAAGGTCCAATTGTTTCAACCGAAACATGGTATCGGATTCAGTCGGAGTATTAACGACCGTTGTGGCTTTATCAGTACTAAAGTGAGCTTTTAGTCTCAAGGTCCTAAAAAACCTCCTCATCTCCTGATCTAAAACAAATGTATTGAGAGGTGGAGTCGGACAAAATGATAACCCTTTTTGTAGTACCTGGGATTCAATTACAGACAAGTTGTACGAAGAAATGTTATACACTAAATTGGTACCTGTGATCTGGTTTGCATGTGATATGTTGATGGTGCTACCGCGGCCCCTCTTACTCCTCCTCGTTTTCCTCTTTGGTTTGGCCGCTGTGCTAAAAAACGAGACTGTCGTGAGGTATACTGTTCTGTATCCGATCCGGATGATGTTGAATACCGATGATACTGTGTTGGTCTCCTAGGAATATCTTCCACAAATTGCCAACGATAGACCCGATTTTTGGCATAATCTTCTTGATCTCTTAAAAACTTAGACCTTTTCCGTTCTTGAAGAGTCTTACTGAATTCAGCAATAGTGGCTTTGGTTTTAGAGTGGATCCTCTCCCACTCTGCAGTGGGAATCGTGTTCTGAAGTTGCTGTTCGATCGAACTGATGTTGTGTCCCAGGTCCTCAATTTCTTTTTGCAGGAATTCAATCGTCAAAATTATAATGTCCATTGAACACTTATTAACTATACTCTCGAATTTTGAACAATATTCGGGTTTATCTGAAAAAAGAGTCGGTTTCAGTGATACTCGTAAGCCCCTTGGAATGCGTTGCACTCTATGATACTCCGCTAGAGTAGCACAATGCAATTCCAGCGCAGTATGCCTTCTTAATTCTTTTTCATAGTCCCTGGTACGTACTTCTTCATTGGGTACTGATAAAAATGTATTGGGTATAGTCACCCTGGACAATATGTTACTGACCTCATCAGCATCATATGAGAAGGTGGTAAATGACATATGGAAAAGTAGGCAAAAAATAGGCTGGAGCTCAGGTAAAAAAACAACAATCACTGCAAAACGATTATTCCTGGCTCACAGCGTTAAATTTAGGTGCTCAGAAAAAGCAGCAAGTCTAATAGAAAATAATTCTGGCACACTTGGAGACAATATGAAGAGGAGAAAATCTTGAAATGCTTAAATGGTTTTATTTTGTGCATAGATCAAAAAAGAAGTTGATGATAATTCATCCATCCAACGTTTCGACCATTTGAGGTCTTTATCAAGGACAAATTTATCTAATGTAACAAAAACATACGCACCATTAGTGCATGAAAACAAAACATGATTATGGCATTCATTATAACAGCAGTCTCTGATAACATCATGATAGCACATAACCAAATAAAGACATACATATACTTATAAAATCCATGTGCTGAAAAACAGTGAAAATAGAAACCTAATAAAGGAACAAAAGCTCATGAAAGGTACACTTATCATTCGGCAAATGAGGGCAGTAGTGACCCACCTAAATGATCAACTGTATGGTATATATTCAAGACTATGAAGACATCATAATGCAATCAAAGAGATGGATAAAGATGTGATCCTATGTGGGAGACAAAAACAGATAAGTATCGTGTACATGACATATAACCATGCAGATAAGAAGAGTTTCATTCTTCGGCAATAACTGTCTACAGATGTGTCTTTCCCCATTTATACCTTATGCACTGGAGCAAATTGATGATCAGTAGTGGTGACCCTTTTCAGAGGGAATGGGATATAGATAATTCTAAATGCAAGTGGATATAGATATGCGCATTAAAATAATATATAGATTATTTTAACCATATGATTAAAGTGAACTAATGCATCCTGAAGGAGAGTAGTATACCTGGATAAACTATTTCGCTGTCAAAGGTAGATACCTGAGAGCATCAGGGAAAGTTTCGTGTTTCCTTCACTGATGGTTCCTCAGTTGCCTCAGAAGAAGGGGAATATTCTGAGCAAGAGAGTCACATATACTTGCATTACCGCATAAAGTAGGGAGAAGACACATATACAATGACTTCTGTGTATTACATAACATATGGTAAGAAGGCAAAAACTACCTGAAAAATGCAGAGATAGTATACTAATACTTGCACTGAGGAATTCACAACGGCCTCAGGGTAACATCAGTGCTATGGACATAATATGTGAAAATCAGGAGTTACAAGTAGAATAGGAAAAACCAGTATAAGGTACATGTTGTAGGATAAAAAAGTACCCAAATTACCTTAATATTGTTCCAAAAAGGTGAACATGTATGGGATCATATAACAAAGAGGACTCCTTGTGGGGTTCTCAAAGAGACCCTATGGAAAATGTATACATTTAAGTATCAAATAGTATACGTGACAAAAATGGTGGGCTGATATAGACACATACCTGAGGTATTCAAGGTATTAGAAGCAGGGAAGAGCTATTGAGCCATATATGGTGTCACGTATCTAAATACAAATATGGAGAGTGCATAAATAATGCTGTTCCATCATGTTAAAGGCTCAGGAAAAGACGTACACATACCTTGCGTTGGTGATATAGGGTATGGGCCCCAGGGAGACGTGCACTGTGCGGTGGTGGTGTGTCCTTATATAGTGGGAGCAGTGCAGCGTCCACCATCCTGCTTCCTGGATGGTGGAACGCAGTGTGGGCCGGTGGAGCGCACGCCGCGCATGGGAACATGGGAACACGATATGTGCATTTAATGAAGTTTACTGTTCGATAGTTTACGTTACCTTGAATATTTATTATATTAATTGAGTTTGGTCGACTTTAGTTGCTTTTCAGCCTCTGAGTGGTCATCTACAATATGATTGTCAAAAACCCAGTATAAGGATAAGTGAGAATATCATTCTACTACACATAGTGACATGTATTTCTCCCTAAATTGTTTTTTCTTTGTTCCAGGCTCCACCTCCTACTTGATTTCTTCACCGTCCTTGCACCAATCTTGTGTCATCATCACAACTACGCTCAGCTTTAAGGGACCATCACCAAGATTCTCTGTTATTGTGCACTCTGTATAATGTCGTCTTTTGGTATGTTTTACTGACTTGTGCTCTGTACCTGGCTCATGCGTTGGTGTAGATGGCCCGACACTGCGCATTTGCCATGCGCAATTCACAGGCCAGCACACCGTAATCCTTTATATTAGGATCTCACACATTCACATATCTAGTTGTTAGACTTTGCATGTCATTTCCTCTGTCCTGTTTTGTGCCACTCTGGCGCACTGTGCCAATGAATGGGCGCTGTGTGCTTGCTGGGCACAGCTATTCAGCATTTTCACCTTGCTGTCACTCACTTTGGCCTGTGTTCCGTGCTGGGCGCGCGTGCTGGGCCACTAGGTGGCGCTGTGCGCGCTCTCGGTGCGATTCACAGGCCAATCCCTGGTTCCCACACACTTACACACCTCCCCTGTCACATCTTCTCCCATTGGGCTGATGCTTCGCTTCGGGCGCATGCGCGGTGCGGCGCGCCGCACTGCGCATGCGCGGCGTGCGCTCCACCGGCCCACACTGCGTTCCACCATCCAGGAAGCAGGATGGTGGACGCTGCACTGCTCCCACTATATAAGGACACACCACCACCGCACAGTGCACGTCTCCCTGGGGCCCATACCCTATATCACCAACGCAAGGTATGTGTACGTCTTTTCCTGAGCCTTTAACATGATGGAACAGCATTATTTATGCACTCTCCATATTTGTATTTAGATACGTGACACCATATATGGCTCAATAGCTCTTCCCTGCTTCTAATACCTTGAATACCTCAGGTATGTGTCTATATCAGCCCACCATTTTTGTCACGTATACTATTTGATACTTAAATGTATACATTTTCCATAGGGTCTCTTTGAGAACCCCACAAGGAGTCCTCTTTGTTATATGATCCCATACATGTTCACCTTTTTGGAACAATATTAAGGTAATTTGGGTACTTTTTTATCCTACAACATGTACCTTATACTGGTTTTTCCTATTCTACTTGTAACTCCTGATTTTCACATATTATGTCCATAGCACTGATGTTACCCTGAGGCCGTTGTGAATTCCTCAGTGCAAGTATTAGTATACTATCTCTGCATTTTTCAGGTAGTTTTTGCCTTCTTACCATATGTTATGTAATACACAGAAGTCATTGTATATGTGTCTTCTCCCTACTTTATGCGGTAATGCAAGTATATGTGACTCTCTTGCTCAGAATATTCCCCTTCTTCTGAGGCAACTGAGGAACCATCAGTGAAGGAAACACGAAACTTTCCCTGATGCTCTCAGGTATCTACCTTTGACAGCGAAATAGTTTATCCAGGTATACTACTCTCCTTCAGGATGCATTAGTTCACTTTAATCATATGGTTAAAATAATCTATATATTATTTTAATGCGCATATCTATATCCACTTGCATTTAGAATTATCTATATCCCATTCCCTCTGAAAAGGGTCACCACTACTGATCATCAATTTGCTCCAGTGCATAAGGTATAAATGGGGAAAGACACATCTGTAGACAGTTATTGCCGAAGAATGAAACTCTTCTTATCTGCATGGTTATATGTCATGTACACGATACTTATCTGTTTTTGTCTCCCACATAGGATCACATCTTTATCCATCTCTTTGATTGCATTATGATGTCTTCATAGTCTTGAATATATACCATACAGTTGATCATTTAGGTGGGTCACTACTGCCCTCATTTGCCGAATGATAAGTGTACCTTTCATGAGCTTTTGTTCCTTTATTAGGTTTCTATTTTCACTGTTTTTCAGCACATGGATTTTATAAGTATATGTATGTCTTTATTTGGTTATGTGCTATCATGATGTTATCAGAGACTGCTGTTATAATGAATGCCATAATCATGTTTTGTTTTCATGCACTAATGGTGCGTATGTTTTTGTTACATTAGATAAATTTGTCCTTGATAAAGACCTCAAATGGTCGAAACGTTGGATGGATGAATTATCATCAACTTCTTTTTTGATCTATGCACAAAATAAAACCATTTAAGCATTTCAAGATTTTCTCCTCTTCATATTGTCTCCAAGTGTGCCAGAATTATTTTCTATTAGACTTGCTGCTTTTTCTGAGCACCTAAATTTAACGCTGTGAGCCAGGAATAATCGTTTTGCAGTGATTGTTGTTTTTTTACCTGAGCTCCAGCCTATTTTTTGCCTACTTTTCCATATGTCATTTACCACCTTCTCATATGATGCTGATGAGGTCAGTAACATATTGTCCAGGGTGACTATACCCAATACATTTTTATCAGTACCCAATGAAGAAGTACGTACCAGGGACTATGAAAAAGAATTAAGAAGGCATACTGCGCTGGAATTGCATTGTGCTACTCTAGCGGAGTATCATAGAGTGCAACGCATTCCAAGGGGCTTACGAGTATCACTGAAACCGACTCTTTTTTCAGATAAACCCGAATATTGTTCAAAATTCGAGAGTATAGTTAATAAGTGTTCAATGGACATTATAATTTTGACGATTGAATTCCTGCAAAAAGAAATTGAGGACCTGGGACACAACATCAGTTCGATCGAACAGCAACTTCAGAACACGATTCCCACTGCAGAGTGGGAGAGGATCCACTCTAAAACCAAAGCCACTATTGCTGAATTCAGTAAGACTCTTCAAGAACGGAAAAGGTCTAAGTTTTTAAGAGATCAAGAAGATTATGCCAAAAATCGGGTCTATCGTTGGCAATTTGTGGAAGATATTCCTAGGAGACCAACACAGTATCATCGGTATTCAACATCATCCGGATCGGATACAGAACAGTATACCTCACGACAGTCTCGTTTTTTAGCACAGCGGCCAAACCAAAGAGGAAAACGAGGAGGAGTAAGAGGGGCCGCGGTAGCACCATCAACATATCACATGCAAACCAGATCACAGGTACCAATTTAGTGTATAACATTTCTTCGTACAACTTGTCTGTAATTGAATCCCAGGTACTACAAAAAGGGTTATCATTTTGTCCGACTCCACCTCTCAATACATTTGTTTTAGATCAGGAGATGAGGAGGTTTTTTAGGACCTTGAGACTAAAAGCTCACTTTAGTACTGATAAAGCCACAACGGTCGTTAATACTCCGACTGAATCCGATACCATGTTTCGGTTGAAACAATTGGACCTTAGAGTCCCGAGTTCGTTCAACCCTCCTAAGACGTATCACCCCATCGAGACGTATGTTGCTTTGGTTTCTAGAGACATTAATCATACATTAAGGACAGTGGATGAGGGTCAATTCAAGATCAAACGCAATGTTACTATAGAAGAAAGTCGTGCAATACGGGATTTAAAAAATAACCCCAATATCGTTATCAAACCGGCCGATAAGGGTGGGTCCATTGTGGTACTCAACAAGAAATACTACATTGATGAGATTTTGAGCCAATTAGGGGATACAAGTACTTATGTACCTATTTCACGTGATCCAACATCCCATATTCAGGGACTCATTAAACACATTATCCGTATCTATTTGGCCAATAATACCATAGATCAGAAACTATCTGATTTTCTCATTAAAGCCCACCCCATCACACCGGTGTTTTATACCTTACCCAAGGTTCATAAAAACATGAGCCATCCTCCCGGTCGTCCGATTGTCGCTTCGACAGAATCCGTTTTATCGCCCCTTGCTATCACAGTCGAGAGAATCCTCACTCCTCTCATACCCAACATCAAGTCATACCTTAAGGACACTTCCGACTTCTTGACACATTTACAATCCATAGGGTTGTTGCCTCCTGAATGTCTTCTGGTATCCCTTGATGTCAATAGTCTTTATACTAGCATTCAACACCTTGATGGCATACAGGCAGTAAAATGGTTTTTGAATAGACATAGTACTCACTCTCCTTTACAGAATCAATTTTGCATTGATCTCCTTCAACTGGTTCTAGAAAATAATTTCTTTCTGTTCCAAGACCAGTTTTATTTACAGAAACGGGGGACCGCGATGGGTTCTAATTTGGCACCCCCGTATGCTAATATTTTTATGGCGCATTTTGAAGAATTACACATATACAATCATCCACTATGGTTGGAACATGTGATTACATGGAAAAGGTATATTGACGACATCTTCCTCATTTGGCGGGGTGATGTCGCTTCTTTATCACAGTTTCACACAGAGATCAATTCTCTCACACTAGGTCTCACCTTTTCCATTCAATTTGATAGCCATAATATCAATTTTTTAGATACCATGGTAATATCGTCTGACGGCATCCTTAGCACGGATTTGTATGTAAAACCGACCGACCGTAATAGTCTTTTGCATTTTACAAGTTGCCATCCCCGTCACACTAAACAAAGTCTTCCTATTTCCCAACATCAGCGTGTGGCGCGAATTGTATCTGACCCAGCACAACGTGACCTAAGATCCTCAGAAATGAGTATGAAGTTTCTCCAGAGGGGATATCCTATTGATATTGCCAATAAGAAATTTTCTCAAAGACCCACTACTGGGAAGAATATCCCACGTATTCCGTGTATAAACACCTATCATCCTTTTTCTCCTCTTATTAAGAGCATAGTCTGTAAACACTGGCCGCTCCTGAATAAGGCTTATCCAGAGGTTAGCGAATTCAGTGTACCCCCTTTATTTTGTAACAAGAGGCCTCGTAATCTCCGGGACAGTTTTGTAAGGGCTGACATAGGTTCCAGTAAGATTGTACCGAGGCAAACGTTTCTCGGTACTCCCAAAAAAGGCAATTTTCCGTGTCACCACTGCATACAGTGCAACAATCTCACCAGGGGTGACACCTTTACTCACCCTTTGTCAGGACGAATTTTTTCCATACAGGGATTTTTTACATGTGAATCCTCTTTTGTAGTTTACCTTATTAAGTGTCCATGCGGTCTCGGATATGTTGGGGAGACCACCCAACATGTCCGAGACCGTATTAGTAAACACAAATCCACTATTAGGTGTAAACAGATGATGCTCCCTATCCCGTATCATTTCATTACATATGGTCACACGATCGCGCAATTGAAGTACCAGATACTGGAACATGTACCCATACCTAGAAGGGGTGGTAACAGAATACGTACCCTAAAGGAAAGGGAATCCTATTGGATATTTACCCTGAATACGCTGGAACCAAGAGGTCTTAATAGGGAACACGATATGTGCATTTAATGAAGTTTACTGTTCGATAGTTTACGTTACCTTGAATATTTATTATATTAATTGAGTTTGGTCGACTTTAGTTGCTTTTCAGCCTCTGAGTGGTCATCTACAATATGATTGTCAAAAACCCAGTATAAGGATAAGTGAGAATATCATTCTACTACACATAGTGACATGTATTTCTCCCTAAATTGTTTTTTCTTTGTTCCAGGCTCCACCTCCTACTTGATTTCTTCACCGTCCTTGCACCAATCTTGTGTCATCATCACAACTACGCTCAGCTTTAAGGGACCATCACCAAGATTCTCTGTTATTGTGCACTCTGTATAATGTCGTCTTTTGGTATGTTTTACTGACTTGTGCTCTGTACCTGGCTCATGCGTTGGTGTAGATGGCCCGACACTGCGCATTTGCCATGCGCAATTCACAGGCCAGCACACCGTAATCCTTTATATTAGGATCTCACACATTCACATATCTAGTTGTTAGACTTTGCATGTCATTTCCTCTGTCCTGTTTTGTGCCACTCTGGCGCACTGTGCCAATGAATGGGCGCTGTGTGCTTGCTGGGCACAGCTATTCAGCATTTTCACCTTGCTGTCACTCACTTTGGCCTGTGTTCCGTGCTGGGCGCGCGTGCTGGGCCACTAGGTGGCGCTGTGCGCGCTCTCGGTGCGATTCACAGGCCAATCCCTGGTTCCCACACACTTACACACCTCCCCTGTCACATCTTCTCCCATTGGGCTGATGCTTCGCTTCGGGCGCATGCGCGGTGCGGCGCGCCGCACTGCGCATGCGCGGCGTGCGCTCCACCGGCCCACACTGCGTTCCACCATCCAGGAAGCAGGATGGTGGACGCTGCACTGCTCCCACTATATAAGGACACACCACCACCGCACAGTGCACGTCTCCCTGGGGCCCATACCCTATATCACCAACGCAAGGTATGTGTACGTCTTTTCCTGAGCCTTTAACATGATGGAACAGCATTATTTATGCACTCTCCATATTTGTATTTAGATACGTGACACCATATATGGCTCAATAGCTCTTCCCTGCTTCTAATACCTTGAATACCTCAGGTATGTGTCTATATCAGCCCACCATTTTTGTCACGTATACTATTTGATACTTAAATGTATACATTTTCCATAGGGTCTCTTTGAGAACCCCACAAGGAGTCCTCTTTGTTATATGATCCCATACATGTTCACCTTTTTGGAACAATATTAAGGTAATTTGGGTACTTTTTTATCCTACAACATGTACCTTATACTGGTTTTTCCTATTCTACTTGTAACTCCTGATTTTCACATATTATGTCCATAGCACTGATGTTACCCTGAGGCCGTTGTGAATTCCTCAGTGCAAGTATTAGTATACTATCTCTGCATTTTTCAGGTAGTTTTTGCCTTCTTACCATATGTTATGTAATACACAGAAGTCATTGTATATGTGTCTTCTCCCTACTTTATGCGGTAATGCAAGTATATGTGACTCTCTTGCTCAGAATATTCCCCTTCTTCTGAGGCAACTGAGGAACCATCAGTGAAGGAAACACGAAACTTTCCCTGATGCTCTCAGGTATCTACCTTTGACAGCGAAATAGTTTATCCAGGTATACTACTCTCCTTCAGGATGCATTAGTTCACTTTAATCATATGGTTAAAATAATCTATATATTATTTTAATGCGCATATCTATATCCACTTGCATTTAGAATTATCTATATCCCATTCCCTCTGAAAAGGGTCACCACTACTGATCATCAATTTGCTCCAGTGCATAAGGTATAAATGGGGAAAGACACATCTGTAGACAGTTATTGCCGAAGAATGAAACTCTTCTTATCTGCATGGTTATATGTCATGTACACGATACTTATCTGTTTTTGTCTCCCACATAGGATCACATCTTTATCCATCTCTTTGATTGCATTATGATGTCTTCATAGTCTTGAATATATACCATACAGTTGATCATTTAGGTGGGTCACTACTGCCCTCATTTGCCGAATGATAAGTGTACCTTTCATGAGCTTTTGTTCCTTTATTAGGTTTCTATTTTCACTGTTTTTCAGCACATGGATTTTATAAGTATATGTATGTCTTTATTTGGTTATGTGCTATCATGATGTTATCAGAGACTGCTGTTATAATGAATGCCATAATCATGTTTTGTTTTCATGCACTAATGGTGCGTATGTTTTTGTTACATTAGATAAATTTGTCCTTGATAAAGACCTCAAATGGTCGAAACGTTGGATGGATGAATTATCATCAACTTCTTTTTTGATCTATGCACAAAATAAAACCATTTAAGCATTTCAAGATTTTCTCCTCTTCATATTGTCTCCAAGTGTGCCAGAATTATTTTCTATTATCCCCACACATGGAGGCACACCACCGGGCCCCGGGACCACCAAACCCTACCCACGGAGGGGGAAAACAACATCCCAGCTGCTCCCTACCATCGCTCCCAGGATCCCCGTCACCAGCAGCGGTGGTGTCCACCTTCACCACAACCCGTGGGTGGCGTCACGGACTAAATCCCCAAACAAACCCCCCCCTTTTCACTCACGGGCGAGGAGCGCCGCTCGAGTCCCCGGATCCGTCACACCGCTCGAGCAGCAGCAGCAGCGCCGGACCCGAGCGTTAGCGAGCGCAGCGCCCCGCCGCCCACGACACAGGCAGAGAGTAACAAAGCCCATGATAGACCTTGATAGCAGGTAGAGAAGGCTGCACCCTTAACTACACATGAAGGGCAGGAAAAGACTGACAAACCTTGCACTATACAATGAGGTTTCAGGTGATGAGGCAAAGCAGCAGTTAGTATCAAGTGGAACATTTTTGCTGGAGAACATTTTTAGGTCTCTGGCCATGATGTAAATGCAGATATGGAGAGCTTCAGCTATATTACTTTTCTCCAGTTCAAAAAGCCTATACTGTCGTAATTAGAGATGAGCGAACCTGAGGTTCGAGGTTCGAATTTGGAAACCAACTTCCAAATAAAATAAAGTTTAAGTTTGAAATTCGAGGGAGTTACGAGCGCAAACCACTGCAGCGAGCAGCAATATGCTTGGGTGTGATTGATGCTCTGCCCTGTGCAAGCCATGATCAGTGTTTGAACGGCGCACACTGCTGTAGTGTGCACTTGCCAATTACTGACTTCCATTGAGGTTTGTTTCAAGTCAGGGTCACAAACCGAACCTTAACTAATGTTTGAATGTGCCATGTGAACCAAACCTCCATAAGTTCACTCATCTTTAGTCGTAATATCACTTAACGTATATTAGAGCTCAACCATTATTTTGCAGTGAAATGATAGATGCCTATTAGTAAGATGGCTAAAATCACGGTATAAAGTGAGTTTAAAAAGATAATTTGATCCATTACATGCAGTACATGCATATGATCAGAGTTATGAGGCATTCAGGACAAAGCGTATTTTTGCTGCATTCGCTATGTTCTCTGCGCAGGAGACTCAAGAGTCTCTGCACAAGAAGTTTGTACTGTACAACCCAGCATTTTGGATGCAGCAAAAATACACTGCGTCGAAAATGCTGCTAACACTGAGTGTGGGAACGTACCATAAAAGTGCTTTCCTAGGTCTACATCTCTGCTATTATAGCGTTTGTTATAATGTAAAATCAGCGCCATCATTAGCTCAATTTACCAGGATGGATTCCTGTGTCTCATCATTATGAGCTCAGTGAATATGATCAGCAGTAATGAGCTTACAGAAGATTACAGCCCACTCATTCATTAAAGTTACTTCAACAGTCATTATCACAGGGAGCTGAAGACTTCAGGGACTAGCTTAAGATTATGTAAAAATGTGAAAACTTAAAATGCATTAAGTTTAATAATCTGAAGCCATTATTTTATATTAGATTATTCATGAGTAACAGCCCTTTATGCCAGTTTCCATAAGTAGAGTGTCTAGATGTTTTCACCTCACTGTGGTACAGTGCCTCACCTGCATTTTGCTGGGTGTAAGAGTGTCACCCCTTGTCAGCACCAATGGACCATAATGCAGTCAGACCTAGAGTTGAGCGTGGTTCGCGGTTCGTGGTTCTCCAGTTCGCGGCTCGAGTGATTTTGGGGGCTGTTCTAGATCAAACTAGAACTCGAGCTTTTTGCTAAAGCTCGATAGTTCTAGATACGTTCGAGAACGGTTCTAGCAGCAAAAAAAACAGCTAATTCCTAGCTGGCTTTCCGCTGTAATAGTGTAAGTCACTCTGTGACTCACACTATTATGACATTTCAGTGTATAGTGTGCGGGAACAGCGCATTCAGATCACTGCTGTATGGATAATGGCGATCGCCAATTTTTTTTTTTTTTTCCTTGTCTTCCTTCCCTAAGCGCGCGCGTGTAGTGGGGAGGGCCAGCATGTCAGCCAATCCCAGACACACACAGCTAAGTGGACTTTTAGCCAGAGAAGCAACGGCATGTGTGATAGGATGTCCATGTCACATGTCCCTGCAGTATAAAACCGGACATTTTTCTCCAGCACGCCATTATCTGCCTTCTGCGTCCTTGGTGTCACACATCACTGGCGCAGCTCATCTCTCCGATACTGCTGTGTACGCTCCATACACAGCGCTGTTCAGCATAGGGATAGCACTTTCTATCAGTCCTTTTAAGGGCTCATACCGGCAGGGTCAGAGCCATAGGTGACAGGTCTGTGAAAACAGAGTTTAACAGCTACACAAGATGACTGCGTCTGTGTAGCTAAGGTCAGGGATTTCCTCGCTGCATTTCCCCATTAGGAGGGATAGAAAGGCAGGCTTCCTTTCCTCTACCCAGAGACCCACAACCCTGCCACTGTACCCTCCTGCCCTTTGCACACTCAAACTCATTGTTGCTAAGCCATTATACTAGCAAATACTGAGTGAACTTAGTGGCATCATAAACGTGGCTGTTGGACTTCTGTATAGTCCCACTAGTGCAAAGATATTTGCAGCACGTCTGCCTGCATTGCACACTAAAACTCATTGTTACTAAGCCATTATACTAGCAAAAACTGAGTGAACTTAGTGGCATCCTAAACATGGCTGTTGGACTGCTGTATTGCCCCAGTAGTGCAAAGATATTTGCAGCACGTCTGCATGCATTGCACACTAAAACTCATTGTTACTAAGCCATTATACTAGCAAACACTGAGGGAACTTAGTGGCATCCTAAACGTGGCTATTGGACTTCTGTATAGTCCCACTTGTGCAAAGATATTTGCAGCACGTCTGCCTGCATTGCATACTCCAACTCATTCTTACTAAGCCATTATACTAGCAAACACTGAGTGAACTTAGTGGCATCCTAAACGTGGCTATTGGACTTCTGTATTGCCCCAGTAGTGCAAAGATATTTGCAGCACGTCTGCCTGCATTGCACACTAAATCTCATTGTTACTAAGCCATTATACTAGCAATTTATGCTGCCAGTTTAAGGGCCGTAGTTGCATTGTCAGGGATAATTATTCTTTATTATTCTGCTGTTAATAAAGCTAGACCACCGCTGCAATCTACACCACCTCTCAATTTTTACTACCACATTTTAAGTGCACAATCTTGTCGCAATCAACATGAGTGGCAAAATGACAGATGCTGGTGGAAAGGGGAAGAGGCGTGTTGGAAAAGGAAAAAAAGGGTTTGTCCGTGGGGAAGGTGGCAAAGCTCCATTAACATCTGCTGAAGATAGACCATCTACCAGCAAAAGTAAGATGTCTACTACTTACCGTGGACAATCCGATGTGCTCCCTTTTTTATGAACACGAACAACAGGAACAAAGGTAGATGATGGCCAAAAAAGGAAAATGATTGAATGGATCTCAAGTGGTCCAACAAGTGCCCTCTCAGCCACCTCAACTACCGCATCCAAAAAACACCAGTCCTCTGAGTTGTCATCCCAATCAAACTTGCTTTCTCCCAGCTCTGAAGTCTCCATCAGCCCTGCACAGTATGGTGGAACTGAGATGGCTGAGTCTGCAGAGCTGTTCAGTCACACTATAGCCTGGGAATCAGAGGTCTGCTCCCAAGCTACAGTGAGTACAGACCAGGAAATGGTCTGCAGTGATGCCCAGAACCTTTGTGACTCTGATTCAGGCCGTGAGGACCAAGTTTCTGAGCATAATGTTGTCCCTTTGTCACAAACTGTAACACCTGTGGTTATAGACAATGAGGAACATACTGATGACGATGAGACGCAGATACCAGATTGGGATGACAACTTAAATATTCGGTCAGAGCAAGAAGAGGCTCGGTCTGAGGGTAAGGGGAGTGCAAACACAACAATTGATGAGGAAGTTCTAGATCCCACCTACTGTCAACCCACAGTCAGGCACTCGAGGAGGTCAACAGAGGCGGTGGAGGAGGATGCAACCGACGACGAAGTTACCTTGCGCCTTCCTGGACAGAGTCGGAGCACTTCACAAACCAGGAGAACAGAGTAAAAAAGCTTCTGCGATATCAAAAGGTTTATTCATATACATATTAAACATATAGTGTCAATATTTGAATAAGACAGGCACAAGAAAAAGGTGGTAAAAATGGCAAACACCTGGAAGCTGCACAAATAACTATAGAAAGCAGATCAAATATCCATCCACCAGGCCGTGTGTATCCAGAAGGAAGACATGAAAAACCCCAAGTGGGCTCATATATCAAATGCTCAACAGGAATCCTGATGGTTACACTGGCATCAACAGTGGAGGGAATACAAAAGGAAAACAGTGATTGTATTGGAGGGATCAGATGCATCGGGCAGCCCCTGACAGATATATCAACCCGTGGGGGTTTGATGTAGGTAAGGGGGAACGGGGCAAGCCAGATGCATAAAAACCCAGTCAACAAATACCGCAAACCTGTGTAAAAGGATAGGATATAACAGAGCGTGCAGACAACCAGGGGTGGCAGAGGAGGTAAAACCCCCACTACAGACTCCAACGTACGTTTCACGATTGTGAAGTATTCGCTTCGTCAGGGAGTGGGTAATTAGCACAGAGGGGCTGCTACAAATACCCCCAACCACAGCTGGGACAACGCATTGGTAATTCAGCGCATGCGCACACCGCGCCATGCAGGCTCAGAACCCCCACCCCCCCCAGCCGTCATGATCCCGCGCGTGCACGGGAGCAGGGACGCATCCCCATGGCTCCCGCGCACGCGCGCCGACCAGCCAAGGCAGGGCACCGCACTGAGACTACGGCGCATGCGCACATTGCGCCGCACAGGCGCTCCCTTTTTTATGAACACGAACAACAGGAACAAAGGTAGATGATGGCCAAAAAAGGAAAATGATTGAATGGATCTCAAGTGGTCCAACAAGTGCCCTCTCAGCCACCTCAACTACCGCATCCAAAAAACACCAGTCCTCTGAGTTGTCATCCCAATCAAACTTGCTTTCTCCCAGCTCTGAAGTCTCCATCAGCCCTGCACAGTATGGTGGAACTGAGATGGCTGAGTCTGCAGAGCTGTTCAGTCACACTATAGCCTGGGAATCAGAGGTCTGCTCCCAAGCTACAGTGAGTACAGACCAGGAAATGGTCTGCAGTGATGCCCAGAACCTTTGTGACTCTGATTCAGGCCGTGAGGACCAAGTTTCTGAGCATAATGTTGTCCCTTTGTCACAAACTGTAACACCTGTGGTTATAGACAATGAGGAACATACTGATGACGATGAGACGCAGATACCAGATTGGGATGACAACTTAAATATTCGGTCAGAGCAAGAAGAGGCTCGGTCTGAGGGTGAGGGGAGTGCAAACACAACAATTGATGAGGAAGTTCTAGATCCCACCTACTGTCAACCCACAGTCAGGCACTCGAGGAGGTCAACAGAGGCGGTGGAGGAGGATGCAACCGACGACGAAGTTACCTTGCGCCTTCCTGGACAGAGTCGGAGCACTTGTAGCACGTCTACAACTGCATCATCAGCCACCACTCTGCCTCTGAGCACTAGTCGGGGGGGCTCAGCAGGTCGCATGCCCTCTAAGCCTTGCCTAGCCTGGTCCTTTTTTGACATAGAAAAAGATCGCCCAAATTATGTGATGTGTAAAATTTGTCGTGATTCTGTTAGTAGAGGTCAAAACCTCAGCAGTTTGACAACTTCTTCCATGAATCGTCACATGAATAAATATCATAGGTCCCAATGGGACGCTCACCGTGCTGCAATGCAGCCTAGCGGAGCGAACCATCCACGGCCCGCCCCTTCCAGTGCATCCGCGCGCTCTTCATCTTCTAGGACTGTGGGGACAGCTGTCACACCTGGTTTTCCACGCACAACTTCCACCACTGTAACCACAACAGGCAGTTTGCTTGGTAGGTCGTCAGCTGGTTTGGAAGGGGAAACAAGTGCGTGTGTAAAGCTCTCTCAGACATCGATAGCACCAACATTGGATGAAGGCAACATCATGTCTCCGACTGCACTTTCCTCACAAACCTGCATTTTTACAGGGACTCCCTACTCAACACCGTCTACACACAGCAGCCAGATCTCTGTCCCTCAGATGTGGACAAATAAAAGGCCATTTCCTGCGACCCATGACAAAGCTAAGAGGTTGACTTTATCCCTCTGTAAGCTCTTGGCTACCGAAATGCTGCCTTTCCGCCTGGTGGACACACAGGATTTTAGAGACCTTATGTCTGTCGCTGTGCCCCAGTACCAGATGCCCAGTCACCACTACTTCTCTAAGAAAGGTGTGCCTGCGCTACACCAGCATGTTGCACACAACATCAACGCTTCCTTGAGAAACTCTGTGTGTGAACGGGTGCATTTTACCACGATACTTGGACCAGTAAGCATGGACAGGGACGTTGCATGTCGCTGACTGGGCACTGGGTAACAATGGTGATAGATGGTGAAGGGTCTGCTGCACAAGTCTTGCCGTCCCCACGACTTGTGTGTCACTCCTCTGTCTTTCCAAGTTCCGCCACTGCTTCTGCCTCCTCCACCTCATCTGTGTCCTCCACCTCCGCCCCAAGCCTGCCTGGTCAGGCCACCGGCGTTCTCACTGCGCAGAAGGAATCACGCACCCCTCATTACTATGCTGGCAGCAGAGCGCAACGTCATCAGGCGGTCTTTAGCTTGACATGTCTTGGGAATAAGAGTCACACAGCTGAGGAGTTGTGGTCAGCTCTGCGGTCCGAGTTTAATAAATGGTTGTCTCCACTCAACCTGCAGCCTGGTAAGGCCGTGTGCGACAATGCTGCAAACCTGGGTGCGGCCCTTCGCCTGGGCAAGGTGACACACGTGCCTTGTATGGCTCACGTGTTGAACCTTGTTGTCCAGCAATTTTTAACACACTATCCCGGCCTAGATGGCCTTCTGACCAGGGCACGAAAACTGTCTGCTCACGTCCGCCGTTCAACCGCCGCAGCTGAGCGACTTGCATCGCTCCAGCAGTCTTTCGGCCTGCCGGTTCATCGCCTGAAATGCGATGTGGCGACACGCTGGAATTCGACTCTCCACATGTTACAGCGACTGTGGCAGCACCGCCGAGCCCTTGTGCAATACGTCATGACGTATAGCCTGGGCCAACGAGATGCAGAGGTGGGGCAGATCACCCTGATGGAGTGGTCTCAGATCAAGGACCTATGCACGCTTCTGCACAGTTTCGACATGGCGACGAATATGTTTAGCGCTGACAATGCCATTATCAGCATGACAATTCCAGTCATTTACATGCTGGAGCACACGCTAAACACTATTCGGAGTCAGGGGGTGGGATAACAGGAAGGGGAGGAACTACAGGAGGATTCATATGCGCAAGACATAACAACATCTCCAAGGTCCAGACGTTCATCATCACCAACGCGGCAGGCATGGGACCATGGGGGACAGGGATCAACAAGGGCGCATGGTAGCAGGCGAAATGTTGAGGAAGGTGCAGGAGAACATGAAGAAATGGAGGACGAACTGTCCATGGACATGGAAGACTCAGCGGATGAGGGAGACCTTGGTCAAATTTCAGTTGAAAGAGGTTGGGGGGAGATGTCAGAGGAAGAAAGAACGGTTAGCACTTCTATGCCACAAACACAGCGTGGACTTGGTCCGCATGGCTGCGCAAGACACATGAGTGCTTTCTTGCTGCACTACCTCCAACATGACCCTCGTATTGTCAAAATTAGAAGTGATGATGACTACTGGCTTGCCACACTATTAGATCCCCGGTACAAGTCCAAATTTTGTGACATAATTCC
This sequence comes from Anomaloglossus baeobatrachus, assembly GCF_048569485.1. Taxonomy (NCBI): domain Eukaryota; kingdom Metazoa; phylum Chordata; class Amphibia; order Anura; family Aromobatidae; genus Anomaloglossus; species Anomaloglossus baeobatrachus. The sequence continues at coordinate 183,069,586 of NC_134357.1, forward strand.
AGCCATAGAAAGGGACGCACCTATGCAGGAGTATCAGCAGAAGCTGTTACTCGATCTTAGCTCGGCTTTTCCACCAAACAACCGTGCAGGTGCAGGGAGTGAATCTCCCAGTTGTAACTTGACAAACATGGGACGGTCTCGTCATCTTCAACAGTCTACCCGTACCAGTAGGACTGTATCTGGTGCTGGTAACAGCAATTTTATGGAATCTTTTCATAATTTTTTTAGACCCTCCTTTGCAAGGCCAACAGAGACAACAAGTCTAACACATAGTCAACGGATGGAGAGGATGATACAGGAGTATCTCCAAATGAACATCGATGCCATGACTTTGCAAATGGAGCCTTGCTCATTTTGGGCTTCAAATCTTGAAAAATGGCCAGAGCTCTCCACTTACGCCTTGGAGATTTTGTCGTGTCCAGCTGCCAGCGTTGTCTCTGAACGGGTCTTCAGTGCTGCTGGGTGTGTGCTGACAGATAAGCGCACGCGTCTGTCCAGTGACAATGTGGACAGACTAACGTTCATCAAAATGAACAAGTCATGGATCCACAAGGAATTTACTACCCCTGTGTCATCCTGGGGAGAGTAAATGCTTGTGGATTTGGAATGTGCTTGATGCAAATCAAAACATCCTGTTTGCAACTAGGGCACAAGTGCTGCCATTGATGGGGTGTCTGTGTGGCCCAATTTTTTTAAAAAAGGGAGACTCCGCTTGGAGTAACCCTTACTTACATTGTTTTTAAAAATGATCCAAGATGAACAGAGCTGGGATCAGGAAAGACTTTGCTACCTACCCCGGTGTCATCCTGGGGACGGTTAAGAATGGCGTATTTTTGAATGTGCTTGATGCAAATCTAGCTGTGAAGTGTACAACTAGGGCACAAGTGCTGCCACTGAAAAAGTCGGTGTGTGTGGGGCACAATTTTTGGAAAAAAGGGAGACTCCGCTTGGAGTAACCCTTGCTTACATTGTTTTTTAAAAGGAGCCAAGATGAACAAGTCATGGTTCAGCAAAGACTTTGCTACCTACCCCGGTGTCATCCTGGGGACAGTCCAGGCCCCCCACAAGGTACTCTCCAGGGGCAGGGGGGCCAAAGAGGAGAAGTGAGAGCCCCCCTCGGGACCCTCCACGGTGGGGCGGGCAGCGGCAGCATCCGGCGTCTGCCCCGGCCATCGGGAGGAATCTCCAGCGACGCCGCGGCGGCTGAGAAAGGAGCGTGTCCAGCCCGGGGCCTTCTTCCGGTATCGGGCCTCAGGCTGTAGTACAGAGCCCAGCGGCGTCTACCGGCCGGGAGTGAGCCCGGCGTTTAATGGAGATCAGCGGCGGCCAAAGAGGGGGCGGGTCCGGCCCGGGGCTACTTTCGGTCTCGGGCCTTGGACTGGATTGTGGAGGCCAGCGGCGGCTCTGGGACTGGAGCGTGCCCAGTGGGGAAGCGAGGACGGCAGCGTGCGGAGAGGGGCGTGTCCAGCCTGGGGCCTGCTTTCACCTGGGAGCATACCCGGCAGGAGATGGAGGCCAGCAGTACCACTCATGGGCGGCGGAGGGGCCGGGTGCAGGCAGCCAGCGGGGGGGGCGGTGTGGGAAGGCGGCACCCAGATACCCGTGAGGCAGCAGGGAGCAGGAGTGATGGCAGGAGCCCAGAGGTTACTGCCAGGTCACTTAGGTCCTCCGTATGGCGCTCGGGGAGGACCCGCCGAGATGTGTTTGTTGTCGGCCCAGAGGGCAGGAGGCAGCGGCGGGGAGCTGCCTGATCCTGAGGGGAGGCTCCACCTGGAAGAGGACATAGTCGGCGGTGGCAGCTCAGGGGACAAGACGGTCTCGTGGGATGTCAGTGCGCAGGAAGCAGCGGTTCGCGGATACTAGTGCCCATGCGGCGGCTCAGGAGAGTCGTCGTGGTGGAGGGGACGCATCGGCTGTGTCCTCTGGAGCTGGTACAGTGGAGGATGGATACAGCAAGGAAGAGGAAGGAGCCCTCTTGTCGGGGGACGAATCAGAGGAACAGATGGCGGAGGATGTCGAGTTACCGATTTTTGGATTTTCTGAGCCGCGGTCGATTGAGCTAGCTGTGAATTCGGCATTGGTTACGGCGCGGAGTGGTGATGTCGGGGAGGCGGCTGTGGGCATGGCAGGGTCAAAGGTGTCAGATCTTTTCAGTCAGTTGCTGGGGCTTTTGCAGGGTTTAGCAGCTAAAGAGATCCAGGGAGGGACGCGAGCGCCAGCGGCGGCGGCCTGGACGGGGTCGGCGGCGGACGGTGCAGCATCGGTAGGCGGTGAGAGATTGCTGGAAGGGGCAGGAGCAAATAGCGTGGTAGTGGAGTCGGTGGGTGTGAAGCAGGTTGAAAAAGAGAAGGTAAAGGAAGACGAGGTGGTGCGTCTAGATGACAGGGCTAAGAGCGAAGTTTACGTATGCTTTGAGGGCCCGCTGGGGGCTCACCTTAAAAAAGAGGTGAGGGAAAAGATTTGGAAAAGGGAGTATGTGGAGATATTTTCCTTACTGCCCCATGAAAAATTTAATTTAGACAAGGTGAAGCCGAGTGATTCCAAGAAGGAAAAGGAAGAGGAAGAAAAACGCCATTATAGGCTCATTCCTCGTTCTTTTTCCAATTGGTAGCAGGCATTTGCGATTTTGGCAAGTGTGATCGGGGAGAAGGAGCCAGAGCACTGCTTGGCTTTGTTTGGATATATGGACGCAATCAGGGAGGCATAGGATGTATGGCGGCTTGGCCTGGTTGAGATACGATGAACAGTTTAGGCAGAGGAAGGCGTTGCGGACAGGCATGCGGTGGGATCATAAGGATATTTCCTTGTGGATGAGTTTGATGGCGGTCCCGAGCCAGCCCTTTCGTGGCGGCGCCGGGGGAGCGGGAGTCGGGCCCCCGGGAAATCAGAAATAGGGATTTTGCTGGCAGTTTAACGAAGGCCAGTGCAAATTTGGCGCAGCCTGTTGTTTTAAGCACGAGTGCGCCGGCTGCGGGGGGGGGGGGATAGTTTGTCCAAATGTTTCAAGAAGAGGAGTGGTAAGGCCGGGGACGGGTCTGGTAAAAGGGAGGACGCTGGTGAAAATAGAGGCGATGGTACCGTTTTTAAATAGGTACCCGGATGGGGCAGCGGCATCCCTTTTGCGGTCTGTTTTATTGTATGGTTTTCGTATCCCGTCGGTGGTTGAGGCATCACCGCCGTTATGTCGTAATTTGCGGTCGGCAAGGGAACACCCTCAGATTGTAAGCGAGAAGTTGGGTAAAGAAGTTGAGTTGAGCAGGATGGAGGGGCCGTTTGAGGGCCCGCCATGCTGCAATCTGGTGGCGTCTCCGTTGGGGGTGGTGCCAAAGAAGGAGCTGAATAAATTTCGGCTCATTCATCATCTATCATTTCCGGAGGGGTCGTCAGTGAATGATGGCATTACGCCGGAATTGTCGGCGGTGTATTACGTTTCGTTTGACAGAGCGTTGGATTTGGTAAGGACGGCAGGGTGTGGTGCATTGATGGCAAAGGCGGATGTTGAACCAGCATTTCATTTGTTGCCGGTGCACTCGGATAGTCAGCACCTTCTGGGTTACTGGTGGAGTGGGAAGTTTTATGTTGATCGTTGTTTACCAATGGGTTGTTCGATTTCCTGTTCGTATTTTGAGGCGCTTAGTTCATTTGTTGAGTGGGTGATGCGGGACGTGTCCGGCTTGTCCTCCATCATCCATTATTTGGATGATTTTCATTGTGTTGGTCCGGCGGGTTCGGTGGTTTGCGCTGGTTTGTTGTTTGCCTTGGAGAGAGTGGCGGATCGTTTTGGGATTCCTTTGGTGCGGGAAAATACGGAGGGTCCGGCGTCGGTTATGCAGTTTCTGGGGATAGAAATCGATTCTCTGGCTATGGAATGTAGGTTGCCTGAGGACAAAATTTTGAATTTGCGGGATGCGGTAGCGGCAATGATGGCGGCAAACATGGTACAGTCTTTGCTCGGGAAGCTGAATTATGCCAATGGGGAGTGTGTTTGCTAGGCAGTTTGCGATGGCTACGGCAGGCGTGAGGTCATCGGCTCATTTTGTGCGGGTCACGCAGGAGATCAAGGAGGATTTGTTGGTTTGGGACGTCTTCTTGTGGTGGTTTAACGGCCGGGCTTTGTGGTTTAAAAAGGTGGTGCCCAATGGGGCGCTGGAGCTGTATACTGATGCGGCCGGGCCGGCGAGTTTTGGCGCGATTTGTCAAGGCCAATGGTGCGCAGGGAGGTTGCCCGAGGACTGGCGGCAGGGTAACCTGGTAAAAAATTTGGCGTTGCTGGAGTTGTGTCCGATTGTGGTGGCGGTCGAGTTGTAGGGATCACAGTTTTCAGGACTCAAAGTCTGTTTTCATTGCGACAATCAGGCAGTTGTGCATGCGATATACAGTTTGTCAGCTAAAGGCCCCGTTACACGCGTTGATTTATCGTGCGATCGCATGTGCGATCGCACCCGCCCCCATCGTTTGTGCATCACGGGCAATTTGTTGCCCGTGTCGCACAAAGTCGGTCACCCCTGTCACACGTACTTACCTCCTGAACGACCTCGCTGTGGGCGGCGAACATCATCTTCCTGAAAGGGGAGAGACGTTCGGCGTCACAGCGACATCACACAGCGGCCGCCCAATAGAAGCGGAGGGGCGGAGATGAGCGGGACGTAACATTCCGCCCACCTCCTTCCTTCCTCATTGTCGGCGGGACGCAGTTAAGCTGTGCTCGTCATTCCCGAGGTGTCACACGGAACGGATGTGTGCTGCCTCAGGAACGACGAACAACCTTCATTCAGGAATGTGACCAATATTTTGAAAATGAACGACGTGTCAACGAGCAACGATAAGGTGAGTATTTTTGCTCGTTAACAGTCGCTCGTAGCTGTCACACGTTACGATATGTCAAACGATGCCGGATGTGCATCACGGAATCCGTGACCCCGACAACATATAACCCGATATATTTTAGCGTGTAACGGGGCTTTAAGTCTGGGCCTGTAGTGGCATATTTGCGGCATGTGGTGCTCAAGTGTTTACAATTGAATATTCATGTGGTGGCAAAACATGTTCCGGGGGTCAACAATGGGGTGGCTGACGCTTTATCTCGTTTTCAGTTCTGCAGGTTTCGGGATTTGATGCCAGGGGCAGATGAGATCGGAGCGGTGTGTCCAGAGAGCTTGTGGAGTCTGGTGAGGCTGTATTTGTGGGTTTGATTAGGAACTCGGTGACCGAGGTTACTTGGTGCCGTTATGCTAAAGTGTGGGCTGATTAGCAGGCATTGTTGGGAGCGATGTTTAAAAAAGGGTGGGTGGATTATCTGTTGGCGCTACTGGCATTTGTGAGTGATGATATCAGGGCCAGTAGTTCAGCATCGGCAGTGGCACTTAGGGTGGCGGCTGTGGCTTTTTGGTTGAAGGTTAGAGGCGAGCAAGACGTTTCGCGGGATTTTCGTGTGTGGCAGGCCTTGAAGGGGTTTTGTAAAGGAGTAAAGGAGCGGGACACTAGGCGGCCAATTTCATTTGAGTTGTTAAGGCGTTTAGTGAGCGGTTTGCGGTGGATTTGTGTTTTGGTTTATGAGAGGGTGCTTTTTGAGACTGCTTTTGTGTTAGCCTTTTTTGGGGCTTTTCGGATCGGGGGAGTTGGTGAGCCCATCTAGGGTTAGAGGTGGTGGTTTGCTGTCTGAGGATGTGTCGGTAGTAGGGCAGAGAGTTGAGTGTCGGCTTCGTCGGTCCAAAACAGACCAGATGGGTTGAGGCAGCTTGGTGGTGCTGTATGCGGTGCAGGGGGATGAGTTGTGCCCGATGCAGGTGGTGAGTAAGTTTTTTGGTCTGCGGGGCGGCCTGCAAGGCCCGCTGGTACGTCATAAGGATGGTGCTTTGTTGTATCGTTACCAGTTTGCAACAATGCTGAGGAGTTGTTTGCGCTGGGCTGGTGAGCACCCAGAAGATTATGGGTCACATTCCTTTAGAATCAGGGCGGCCACGGAAGCTTCTCGTTGGGGCCTTGGGGATGAGGTGGTGAGACGGATTGGACGGTGGGAGTCTTCTCGTTTTCGTGGTTATGTGCGCCCACAGTTGTTATCGCTTTGAGGACTTAGGGGGGCTTTACATGTTGTGACATAGCTACCGATATATCATCGGGGTTACGTCGTTAGTGACGCACATCCGGCGCCGGTAGCAAAATAGCAACTTGTAAATCCTAGGTGCGACGATGAACGAGCACAGAAACATATAATATCGCTGATCTGTGTAACGTCATTCATTTCCATAATGTCAGTTCGACCGCAGTTACGATGTTGTTTGTCGTTCCTGCAGCTCCACACATCGCTGTGTGTAAACCCGCAGTAGCTACAAACATCTCCTTACCTGCGTTCCGATGGCAATGCGGAAGGGAGAAGGTGGGCGGGATGTTATGTTCCGCTCATCTCCGCCCCTCCGCTTCTATTGGCCGGCCGATTAGTGATGTCACGATGACGCCGAACGCACCTCCCCCTTGAAGGAGGCATTGTTCGGCAGTCACAGCGACGTCGCCGAGCAGGTATGTGTGTGTGAAGATGCCGTAGCGATAATGTTCGCTACGGCAGCAATCACCGCATATCGCATGTGCGCCGGGGGCGGGTGCTATCGCGCTGGACATCGATAGCAATTGCTAGCGATGTTGCAACGTGTAAAGCGCGCCTTAGGTTGGAGTTTTGTTTGTTTTTTGCCTTTTGGTTTGTTATTACTTGGTGCAATTTGGATTGGTATCGTATTGATTTTCTAAAGTTCTTTCTTTTATTGTAGGAGTGTGTCTGATCTGGATTTTGGGGCACTCCTCCGTTTTTTGGGGGGCCCGTCGGGCGACGCTCGCCCTTATGGTCGGCAGCTGGGATTGGACAGGTCGCTGGCATCGGTCAAGTGGATTGGCGTGCGTGTAATGGAGTGGAGCAGGGTCATGCCGGAGTTTGAGTATTACTGCAGGATGAACAGACCTTTGAACGTGTTAGTGTTACACACGGGAGGGAATGACCTGGGTTTGTAGGCATCGTGCGATTTGATTAGAGATATTAAGATAGATCTGTTGCGTTTATGGGCGAGGTACCCGGGTTTGATTGTGGTATGGTCGGATATCGTGGCCAGGCTAGTGTGGAGGGGGGCTCGTTCAGTCGAGAAGCAATATTGGTTCGGATTTATGGGCGTTGGGTTTGCGTGACGGTGTGAAGCAAGCTATAGGTGTGTGGCGGGTCCAGGCCACGTAAGGAGTCATGTGCCCTGTCCTGTGGTGGGGGTAGGTCTGGTAAAGAGGCGGTTTGAAGTAATTGGTAGCTGGACCGAGAGACACTGTCTTGGTATGGTGGCTCCGGGTTCCGGGAATTGCAGGTACGGGGTTCTGCAAAAGTTTAGGGGTATTAATCCGTGGGGTGATTAATAACTTATCTCTGGGTCGGTGTGTTGCGGCCAGGGATATTGGTGTAAGAAGTGATTTCTGGACCGGGCCTACATAGGGTTACATATACTGTTTCTTATTTCTGTGTTACCTATTATTATTTGTTTGGGGTCGCCCGTTGGACGGCGCCCCCCTTGTGTTAGAATGTAAATAATAGGTAATAAAGGCTGCAGTCTGTGTGTGATTTATAAAGGGGGTAACATTGGGGTATCACAAGACATCACGACTGGAGAATCCTTCTTCAGTGGTCATGTTTCGCTCTGATGGTGGCCTCCTGGATGCACAACTTTGCAGACTTGCCACAGACTTCAATTATTTTCTTTCACTCTTTGAATTAACTGTACCTAATGATTAACTGGGGTGGAGGGATTGGGTACATATTTCTGCCCCAATAGAGGCCTGATCCCAAGAAGAAGGTAGAAAAGGAGGTTGTGCAGGATGTAATTGTTGGTTTTGTGACTCTGGGGTAACTCTCACCCTAGCTCAGTGATGGCTAACCTTTGACAGGTGTGTCAGAGGTGACACGCTGAGCCATTTTTGCTGACACGCGTGGCAGGGGCAGGCGGCCGCAACCCAATCTATAAGAAAAGCCGCAACAACCGGTGATTTAACTAGAACTGCATGTGTGGCTAAACTGTTACAAAATGACTGGTCATGGGGGTTGCATATGCAGTTCTAGTTATATCACCGGCAGCCACAGCTTTTCTTATAGATCAAGATGTGGCCACTGGTAATTTCTGTTCTGTACCTTTAATCAGGATCCTGAGTAAGGTATGCTTTTGTACTACGCGGTATGTAACACACTTCTTTAACCTAGGGGGCTCAAACACGCGGCCCGCGGGCGGTATCCAACCCCTGAGCTTCTTGCGGCCCCTGAGCTTCTTGCTGCTCGAAGATCTCATTATAATCACAGCCCTATCCTGGGGGCCACAGCCATCTGCACTTTCCTTCAGATTTTTGATTTCCCCCACTACGCACAGGACCTCTGCAGCCGTCGGCCAACCAGAGGCCAGCATTGGTTGACGTCACCTTCTGGCCTCTGATTTGCCGGCGGCTGCCATTGGTAGTGCTCTGAAGAGAGTTCCTGTGCACAATGGGAGAAATCAATTATCTGAAGTAACGGGTAGATGCCTGCAGCCACTGGCATAGGGCTGTGGTCATCAGGGGGCCTGCCGGCTGCAAGAAGCAGGAAAGGGGACACTGAGGGAATGGAGGACAGGTGACAAAAATCTTCTTTTGAGTTTATGTGAACATGGCATAATGTGGCATAAATAGGGGACATTTTTACAGGATGGGATATTGCTAAGAGAAGGGGACAAGGATGGGCACAAGAATAGACATATTACTACAAGGGTGACAAGATAAGCACATGTGCCGCCCCCGTGCCAGCAGCCAGGCTGCTTGGATCCAGAACCTTGGTGGCTTGAGGGGTCTCCGGACCCGGGGGTCATGCGGCCACTCAATAAAGGGGGAATATGTACAGGGGGATTAAAAAGTTTGTGATGCCACACACGGTGTGTGGTTACGTGAGGGACCACCGCTGCCGGTTTTGAGGAGCCCGGGGACGCTGGTGTGTGGCAGCTGGGCAGGGGAGTGATGTCCCGGGGTCCGGTGATAGATAGGGGGAGCCGTGGGCTGTAGGCCTGGGAGACAGAAAGCAGAGAAACTCACAGTGGTTATCCTGGTGCTGGATGAGGCTGTGTTGATGTGTGAGGTCAATGAACACACAGGCAGTGATTCAACCAAACGTCCTTCAGTACCGCTGCCGCTGAGGGGGAGCACGTCCAGGTGACCGTTCCCAGTGATGTTACTAGTGTGCTTTGGTCTAGTCTAGCCCTCCGGGAACCTCAACTTCCACTGCCCCTCACTATCTGAGGCTTCACTTGTGCTGTCTGGGAGCTCCAACTCCCCAGCCTGCTCTTCCCCTGAGAGCTGCTTGAGAGCCCTCTGCTCTCCTTGCTCCTCTGCCGACGACTGCCCAGTCACCTTCCACCCAGTCTGCCTGACTCTAAGGTGGGCAGCCCCTTCTCTCTGGGACCTACCCACTGGTGTGTGTGTGAATGAGATTTGCATGCTGATCTTAGCACATCACTGGGTGACACCTGGAACCAAGGGAGAGAGATGGATGCTGCACGGAAAGGAAAATTGTGCAACACCCTGTGACGACCTGATAGGCCAGGGCGTCACACATTTAACTACAGGATGGGTCAGATTACTACAGAGGACAAGGATGGTTACATTACTACAGTGGACAAGATTGGCACATTACTACAGGGGACAGATGGGCACATTACTACAGGGGACAAAGATGGGCATATTACTACAGTGGAGAAGAAAGGCACATTGCAACAGAGGACAAGGTGGGCACATTACTACAGGGGACAAGATGGGCACATTACGACAGAGGACATGACTGCTGGGGTGAGGGGGACGGGAGATAATCATTATCTCGTCTCTCCTCAGCATTCATAATCTCATCTCCCTTTCCCCTCAAGCAGTCATTATCAGATAACATTTTGTTATTAGAGCTACAAATATCAAAAAATTATGGATTTTTTGAGAAGTGACACACCCTCTGAGTTATGCTCATTTTTTTATGAATTTTGACACCACGTACAAAAAGGTTGGCTATCACTGCCCTAGCTGATCCCCGAGTGTTCTGGCCAGAGGTGATACAGCAAGGACTGTGGATTATGTTGAATTAGCTGGAGGCAATTGGAGGACAACTCCAAAAGCAATTGTAGATCTGGACTTTGGTTTTGGAATCAAGCAATGTGTGGTTGGGGTGATGAGCTGCCTTCCTGCAGAAAGTCTCCTATTATATGGAATATGTACAATGCCAATTTGTGGGTGCTGGAAGCAGAGTTTTAGGGGCACTTTGCACACTACGACATCGCAGCTGCGATGTCGGTGGGGTCAAATCAAAAGTGACGCACATCCGGCATCGCAGTCGATATTGTAGTGTGTAAATCGTTTTTGATACGATTAACAAGCGCAAAAGCGTCGTAATCGTATCATTGGTGTAGCGTCAGTCATTTCCCTGAATTGGGAAGGACCGATGTTACGATGTTGTTCCTCGTTCCTGCGGCAGCACACATCGCTGTGTGTGAAGCCGCAGGAGCGAGGAACATCTCCTACCTGCGTCATGCGGCTCACGCCGGATATGCGGAAGGAAGGAGGTGGGCGGGATGTTTATGTCCCGCTCATCTCCGCCCCTCCGCTTCTATTGGCCGCCTGCCATGTGACATCGCTATGATGCCGCATGACCCGCCCCCTTAATAAGGAGGCGGTTTGCCGGCCAGAGGGACGACGCAGGGCAGGTGAGTGCATGTAAAGCTGCCATAGTGATAATGTTCGCTACGGCAGCTATAACCATGATATCGCAGCTGCGACGGGGCCGGGGACTATCACGCTTGGCATCGCAGCATCGGCTTGCGATGTCGTAGTTTGCTAAATGCACCTTAGTCAAAGAGGATGCAAAATGGAGCTTGGCCCTTCAACCCTACAAATTCACATGCATTATAGAAGAGGCAGCCAACACCAAAATGCTGATGGATTGTCCAAACATGTCAGTTGTTGAGTTCACTTGTCTGAACACAGTTTTAAGAGGGAAGGGGCTGCAACAGAGGCCACCCAAGGATCATAATGCAATCAATGCTACCTTAGTATTCATTGTTCTGCATCTGGTGGGGGAATCTATTTTCTTTTTTCTCTGTGTAGGGAGTCTCCTGAATACAAGACTTTACCGACTGGCTGGAGACATCAGTGAATTTCTTTCACTCTTTGAATTAAATGTACCTAATGGTTAAGATGGTGGGGTTACATATGTCTGCCCAACATGGGGCTGATCCCAGGAAGAAGGTAGAAAAGAGAGGACATGTTTGGTTGCTTTTGTTGGGGCAGTGGTTTGGACATGCTAACCTCTGATACTTGGACTAGACATTTGGGAATCCTATCTATGCTCACTAAAATATTCTGCCTGTCACAATAAAGGGTTGTTTTTTTTATTGTTCATTGGTCTGCTATCCCTGCCTGCTCTGTTACTCACCCCGTCATACTGGGTACCATGTAAGAGTGAAGGAGCTTCTGTCTCTTCTGCCACAGGTCAATTTTGGAAACCCCTTGCCCAAGCTTAGTCCACATTAATACAAGATAAGAATTAAGCAATGGAAATTTATTGTAAAATTATGGAAGGGTGAGGTAAATGAAAAATTGAATGGAACAAAAAAAGAAAGCATGTAATTAGAGATGAGCGATGTTCGAGGTTCGCCAATTTCATGTTCGAGTGATTTTGAGGGATGTTTGAGTCGTTTGACAAACTCGAAAGATTTGCTAAAAGTTCGACAGTTCGAGTTGAGTTTGAGAACGGTTCGAGAATCAAAAGCGTGGCTTTTCACAGTAAGTATGTGCGCACCTTTCTTATCTGCATGCATCCTGCGTCCCCAGCACAATCCCTCTCTCTTTCCTAGTCACCGATCACGGGCATCTCGCTGCACAGCTGTCACAAATCTCCAGCGGCATTTCCTCTTTTGAAAATGGCTCCCGCTTCATTATTCAATTAGTTATTCCGTGCTTTCCCCACACACCGGCGCCCATGATTGGTTGCAGTCAGACACGCTCCCACGATGAGTGACAGCTGTCTCACTGCAACCAATCACAGCCGCCGGTGGGCGGGTCTATATCGTGCAGTAAAATAAATAATAAAAAAAAAAAATAATGCGATTCCCCCCATATTTGATACCAGCCAGGATAAATACACACGGCTGGAGGCTGGGATTGTCAGGATGGAGAGCGCCACATTATGGGGAGCCCAACACCCTAACAATATCAGCAGATAGCCGCCCGGAATTGCCGCATCTATTAGATGCGGCAGTCCCTGGACACTACCCAGCTCATCCCGAATTACTCTGGTGCAGTAGCAATCGGGGTAATAAGGAGTTAATCATGACAGGCGTCTCCCCGAGACACCTTCCATGATTAAACTGTAAGTGAAAGTAAAGAAACACACACAACAAAAAATCCTTTATTTGGAATATAAGACAAAAAACACCTCATTTACCTTTTTATTAATCCCCAAACAGCAATCCAGGTCCGAAGTAATCCACACGACACTGTCAGCTCTGCTACATGAAGATGACAGGGAGCGATCTGTGTCCTCTTCCACGTAGCACCTGAAGTGAGCCGCGCTGTCACCAGACTTCACTCTGCAATGTACACGTCAAGATAACCAAATCTTCCTATGTTTCTCATTAGAGAATGTTGCTCAATGGTTAGCGCTCCCGTCTAAGAAGCATTAGTTCACGAGTTCAAGTCCCGGCCATCCTGGTAAAAAATGTAATATAATTTTAAATTATAATTATTATTTATTTATGATTTGAATTTAATTTAATTATGCACCGAGGGGAGAAGCTGGACATCAGCTGTGAGCCGCGGGATACACCTCTAAAATCAGAGCAGTTAACGTAATGAGGCTGCATTGCTCTCTCTCTCTCTTTCTCTCTCTCTCTCTATTTTTCTCTCTCTTTTTCCCTCTCCTCTCTCTTTTTCCCTCTCCTCTATCTCTCTCTCTCTCCTCTCTCTCTCTCCCTCCTCTCTCTCTCTCTTTCTCTCTTTCTCTCTCTCTCTTTTTCTCTCTCTCTCTTTTTCTCTCTTTTTCTCTCTCTCTCTCTTTTTCTCAGTCTCTCTTTTTCTCTTTTTCCCTCTCTCTCTCTCCTCTATCTCCTCTCTCTCCTCTCTCTCTTCTCTCTTTCTTCTCTCTCTCTTCTCTCTCTGCTCTCTCCTCTCTCTCTTCTCTCTCCCTCTCTCTCTTCTCTTTTCTCTCTCTCTTTTCTCTCTCTTTTCTCTCTCTCTTTTCTCTCTCTTTTCTCTCTCTCTTTTCTCTCTCTTTTCTCTATCTTCTCTCTCTTCTTTCTCTCTCTCGCTCTCTCTCTCTCAGACCTGGCGATGATCAGCTAATGCGGTCACCTGACAGAATCAGCTGATACTATATGTCGAGCGGTGAGGCTGGCTTTTTACCGCCCGGCCGGCTAAACTATCAGCTGATGCTATCGGACAGGAGTCTGCACAGAAGTGTGTAGTTTTTTGTATTTTTTTTGCACTGATGCATCAGCTGATTGTATAAAAGCTGTTTATACAATCAGCTGCTGTGTCATGTGATTCAGGCCCTTGAACCTGCTACATCATCTGATCGCTTTGCCTTCCAGCAAACCAATCAGATGATATTGGATCCGGATTGGACGGCGCGGGACCATTGACCAAGGATTACTGCGGAGGGGGGTTCTTTATTTCAATAAAGATAGAGTCACTAATTGTGTTGTGTTTTATTTCTAATAAAAATATTTTTCTGTGTGTTGTTTTTTTTTGATCTGTACTAGAAATTCATGGTGGCCATGTCTAATATTGGCATGACACCATGAATTTTGGGCTTAGGGCCAGTTGATAATATACAGCTAGTCTTAGCTCCATTATTACCCAGCAAGCCACCCATCACCAGGGCAGCTGGAAGAGTTGGATACAGCGCCAAAAGATGGCGCTTCTATGAAAGCGCCATTTTCTGGGGTCGCTGTGGACTGCAATTCGCAGCAGGGGTGCCCAGAAAGCTTGGGCACCCTGAGCTGCGGATTCCAATCCCCAGCTGCCTAGTTGTACCTGGCTAGAGACAAAAATTGGGCAAAGCCCACGTCATTTTTTTTAAATTATTTCATGAAATTCATGAAATAATTAAAAAAAGGGCTTCCTATATTTTTGGTGCCCAGCCGGGTACAAATAGGCAGCTTGGGGTTGGGGACAGCCCGTAGCTGCCTGCTGTACCTGGCTAGCATACAAAAACATGGTGAAGCTCACTTAAGTTTTTTGGGGGGCAAAAAACTCCTGCATGCAATCCTGGATGGAGTATGCTGAGCCTTGCAGTTCTGCAGCTGCTGTCTGCTGTCTTTCTGTATGGAGGAGAGCAGACAGCAGCTGCAGAATAACAAGGCTCAGCATGCTCCATTTACTACTATATGCAGGAGAGCAGACAGCAGCTGTAGAACTACAAGGCTCAGCATACTCCATCCAGGACTGTATGCAGGAATTTTTGCCCCCCCAAAAAAATGACGTAGGCTTCACCATATTTTTATATGCTAGCCAGGTACAGTAGGCAAGTACGGCTACCCCCAACCCCCAGCTTCCTATTTGTACCCGGCTGGGAACTAAAAAAATAGGGAAGCCCGTTTTTTAATTATTTCATGAATTTCAGGAAATTATTAAAAAAAAAAATCGACATTGGCTTCGCCCCATTTTTGTGTCCAGCCAGGTACAACTAGGCAGCTGTGGATTAGAAGCCACAGCACAGGTTCGCCCGAGCTTTCTGGGCGCCTCTACTGCGAAGTGCAGTCCGCAGCTGCCCCAGAAAATGGCGCTTTCATAGAAGCGCCATCATCTGGCGCTGTATCCAACTCTTCCAGCAGTCCTGAAACTGGGTGGCTTGCTGGGTAATAATGAGTTAATACTAGCTTTGTTTTACTAGCTAGTATTAAGCCAGAGATTCTTAATGTCAGGCAAGTTTGACCCGGCCATTAAGAATCTCCAATAAAGGGTTAAAAAAAAAGACACCACAGAGAGAAAAAATACTTTAATAGAAATAAATACACAGACACATTAGAGACTCCATGTTTATTACTCCCTGTCACCCCTCCATGATCCTGCTCTTTTGTCTTCTTTCTCCTTCAACCCATGCAGCTCTGCTACATCAGACAGGACTTCATGTGAGGAAGACGCTGCTGCTCCCCATGCAGTCTAAATACTCAGTGAGTGAGCAGAGGCTGCGGGCTGTAAGCGGTGATGTCACCGCTGACAGGCGGGTTACCATAGCAACGGTGCTCCGATCACATGATTGCCAGTGCCGCAATTCACCGCCTGTGGCATCTAGTCCTTGCATGTGGGCTGACTCTGTAAAGAGTGCCCACATGCAGGAACGGGGAAGCCGACCATGTGCCAGAGCATTTCGCCGGTACACGGAGATGCTGGAACGATCACTGCGTACCAGAGAGATGCACTGACAGGACCTAGGATGACATCTAGGCATGTGACCAGTCTGTAGCCAATGAGATAATAGACACATGACTGGTCTCATGCTATTTTGACGTCACGATAGGTCCTATCATCAGTGCTCATTACCGGCAGGACGCAGTGATTATCGGAAGGAAAAGCGCCGGGAGACAGAGTGCAGAACGCGTCGCGGGGACCTGTAAGTGTTATGGCAATGTTTATTAACTGTATGTGTACATGTATAATGTGTTTTTATGTGTTTGTGTTTACCTCCCATTGTTTTTAATGGGGTTCGATTCGTTTGTCGAATGGTTTGTCGAACGTTCGTCGAACAGAGCCTCCGTTCGACGAATCGAACCGAACTCGAACGCTAGGGGGGTGGCTTATATTTACATGTAATACAACACAATTACAACCACTACAAACTACACTATTAGTAGTGAGGAATGTGCTATTCCCCAAACCTGGCTGGTGTGGAAAAATCCATTAATCTGTCAGTATAATTAACTGTGGCAGATGTGACAAAGGATTCTTATACAGTTTATGTTCTTTAAGTAAGGACATGTACTTGAGTCTTAAGGCCCAGTTACACGCAGCGACGTACCTAGCGGTATATCGCCGGGGTCACGGATTCCGTGATGCACATCCAGCATCGTTAGCGACGTCGTTGTGTGTGACAGCAAGGAACGACCATTAACGATGGAAAATACTCACCTTTTCGTCCATCGTTGACACGTCGTTCCTTTTTAAAAAAATTGTTGATTTTTGAGCACGCAGGTTGTTCGGCGTTCCTGAGGCAGCACACATCGCTACGTGTGACACCTCGGGAAAGACGAACTACAGCTTACCTGCCGGCAATGAGGAAGGAAGTAGGTGGGCGGGATGTTATGTCCCGCTCATCTCCACCCCTCTGCTTCTATTGGGCGTCTGCTTAGTGACGCCGGTGTGACGCCGCACGACCCGCCCCCTTATAAAGGAGGCGGTTTGCCGGCAACAGCGACGTCGCTAAGCAGGTAAGTCCGTGTGACGGCTCCAAACGATTTTGTGCACCACGGGCAGCGATTTGCTGGTGACACACAAACGACGGGGGCAGGTGCTTTCACAAGCAATATTGCTAGCGATATCGCTGCGTGTAACACCCCCTTTAGACCTTCTGTGCATGGTACGTTTTTACAGTCTAGCATTTACCAAAGCCAGGCAGCAGACAGGGGCAGGAATAGCTAGCAAAACCTGACCCACATATTATATATTCTGAGGCTGCTATCAAATAGCAGTGCATTTCTGTAACTTTACTTGCACATATTGCTGAAATAAAACAACTAGTCTCAAATCAAAAGTTATGCTTACATTCAACATTTTAGCCCCAGTATAGCACTGGCTTTACTTTATATATGAAAATGATGGTTGGTTTTCTTTAACCCCTTCACAACTGTCCAGTATATATTATAATGAACTAACCTTTTAGTAAAACATTACTCTTAGGTTAAAGCGCTTCTTTCCCCACTTCCCAGGGACTTTTTTTATCTTCAAGTATCCCGCCTTGATTAATATTTATGAATTACACAATGAAATCAATCTTTACACAGAGCTCAAGTTATACATTGCAGCCCAGAAGAGTTTACAGAGATGGGAGAATGAGAAGGAGTGAGAAGACAGAGGAGGAGATGACGATACACACAGATAATACTGATGCATTTTTTAGTGTTTAAATCACAGCTTGTTCCTGAATTTGTACAGGTGTGCTCAAACGTTTACATACCCCAGCAGATTTTTTTGCTTTCTTGGCCTTTTTCAGAAAATATGAATGATAACACAAACACTTTTTTTCTACTCATGGTTAGTGGTTGGGTGAGGCCATTTATTGTCAAATTATTGTATTTTCTCTTTTTAAATAATAATGAAAACCAAAAACAAGCAAATGACCCTGATCAAAAGTTCACATACCTCTGTTCTCTAACATCAATGACAGCTTCAAGTCTTTTGTGGCAGTTGTGGATGAGGCTCTTTATTTTTTCTGATGGTACAGCTGCCCATTCTTCTTGACAAAAAGTTTCCACTTCATGCAAATTCTTGGATTTTCTTGCATGAACTGGGCACTTGAGTTCTCCCCAGAGTGGCTCAATGATATTGAGGTCAGGAGACTAAGATGGCCACTCCTGAACTTTCACTTTGTTCTGCTGTAGCCAATTATAGGTCAACTTGGCCTTCTGTTTTGGTTCGTTGTCATGTTGGAACATCCAAGTACATCCCATGCGCAGCTTCTGGGCTGATTTCCTCCAGTATTTGCTGATAACATGCTCCATTCATCTTTCCTTCAACCTTGACTAAGTTTCCTGTGCTTTTGAATCTCACACATCCCCACATCATCAGCGATCCACCTCCATGTAAAAACAGTATGAATGGTGATCCTTTCATCATAGGTCTTGTTGACAACTCTCCAAATGTAACGTTTATGGTTGTGGCAAAAAAGTTTGATTTTGGTCTCATCACTCCAAATTACCTTGTTCCAGAAGGTCGGAGGCTTGTTTCTGTGTTGTTTTGTGTATTGTAGGCCAGATGCTTTGTGGCTTTTACACATTAATGGCTTTCTTCTGACAACTCGACCATGCAGCTCATTTTTCTTCAGGTGCCACCTTATTGTGCATCTTGAAACTGACACACCACTAATTTTCATTGAGTCCTGTATTTCAGCTGTTATTTGTGGGTTTTTCTTTGCATCATGAACAATTTTAGTGCAGATTTGGCCAAAATTTTAGTTGGTCTACCTGTGCGTGTTTTGGTTTTTACAGAGCCCCTGATATCCCATTTGTTAATTCCAGTTTGACCACTGCTGACTGGCAGTATCAATTCTTTGGATATCTTTTTGTATCCCTTTCCTGTTTTATACAGTTCAACTATCTTTTCCCGTAGATCCATTGACAATTATTTTGCTTTCCCCATGACTCACAGTCCAGAAACATCAGTGGATGGTTGAAAGATTCAAGAGTCTGCCTGGATTCCAGAAACTCACTCAGCTTTTATGCACGCACACTGATTACAAGCAAACAGGTCATAGGTGAGGATGTTACCTTTATTAGCCATCAAACCCATTTGTGCCAATGTCTGTGCATGTTATCAGGCAAAAATTACCAGGGTATGTGAACTTTTGATCAGAGTCATTTGGATCGTTTTGGTGGTCATTATGATTTAGAAAGAGAAAACATAGTAGTTGACAATAAATGGCTTCACCCAACTACTAACCATGAGTGTGTGAGACTCATGTGGGATTAGTCGATGAGGGCAGGTATATCTCACCCCGGTATCGGTCCTATGTGATTTAGCCTGGCCAGGATCACCTGGCTACTAATGGATTAATGGGAGGTGAAGGACGGAGGTAAAAGGAATCTGGGAAGTTGGGGGAGGGTCTCCATCTGGGAACACAGTAAGCCTGTCTGTGTAGGAGACACTTGTGAGGAGCAGTGCCTGATGTTTGTATGGTTTAGCTGGAAGGGAGAAGCCCTCCAGTTGGTAGTTAGGATATCATCCTGTATAGTTAGTGCCGGACAGGCAAGGATTTATTTTGTTGGTGTTTTTTTTTCTTTTTGTTTATGCTTCACTGCAATAAACCTGACCAAGCGTCAGTTACACCTTGAATTCGGCTGTCTGCCTGAGGTGAATACGTGCCCTTTGAACCCAGCAAAGGCGATCCCGGAGCGTGTTATCACATTGTGGTGGAGAACGCGGGCAGCACGTTACAGCGCATCATAATGGAGGACGTGGTGAAAGCGCTGGTACAATCCGCAGCTGTGCAGCAGGAAGCTAATCGCTTGATGTCGGCACAGTTGAAGGAACTGGTGGAATCGACGGTTAGAGACCGCCAACTTTTGCAGCAGGTGGCGCAGCGTCTGGCGACCGTACCGGAGAGTAATGCAGAGGCTGACCAGAGGGTGATTCATGTGAGTCGGTGCTGGCAGAAACTAACCACAGATGACGATGTGGAAGCTTACCTGACCACGTTTGAACGGACGGCGGAGCGGGAAAAGTGGCCAAAGGAGCGATGGGCCGACTTGCTTGCACCGTTTCTGGCAGGTGAGGCCCAAAAAGCCTACTTTGATCTTGAGCCTGAAGCAGCGCATGACTTTGATAAACTAAAAGCCGAGATCCTTGCCCGGCTGGGAGTGACGACGGCCGTGCGAGCACAGAGAGTTCATCAATGGACTTATCAGCCCGATAAACCACCGCGGTCACAGATGTTTGACCTCATTCACTTGACCAAGAAATGGCTACAGCCTGAGGTTTTGACGGCGCCAGAGATGGTACAAAGAATCGTTCTTGATAAATACCTAAGAGCTCTACCGCCATCTCTGAAGAGGTGGGTAAGCCATGGAAACCCCACGACAGCAGATCAGCTAGTGGATCTAGTGGAGCGTTATTCCTTGGCAGAAGGACTTATGGACGATGCTACACATCCTCACTCTTCCCCTTCTCGACGAGGATCTGGTAAGACTGTTCCAGGGTCATGGGGAGGAGGAAAATATCCTAAGGCAGTGGAGGAGGAAAACAGGACTGCTGGCCCTGTGAGGGCTAAGGTGCCAAACTATGGTCTTAGCAAGGGGCCCGTGAGGTGTTTCCGCTGCCAGGAGGCGGGCCACATTGCTGCAAACTGTCCAGTAACTGCAGAACCGATGCAGTGCGATGTCAAGGACTTTGAAAAACGCAGGGCTATGGTTGCACGGGTAGTGTGTGTTGCTGCATGTCAAGGCGATATGAAAAAACACCTGTGTGAAGTGTCCATTGATGGCAATACTGTTGTTGCACTATTAGACTCGGGAAGTGTGGTGACTCTGGTAAAGGCCAGTCTGGTAGCAGTCCCGATGCGACCGTCAGATAAATTTTCTGTGACATGTGTGCATGGAGACACCTGCTCGTACCTCACAACGGTCTCCTGCATTACTACGCCCTATGGGTCTGTGCATCATAAGGTGGGACTAGTACCAGCACTATTGCATGATATCATTTTGGGCAGGGATTTTCCCCACTTCTGGCAGTTGTGGGAGAACCAATTAGTACCCCAGGGTAGCCGCACGGATGATCCTTCTCCCACACCTTGTGTGGGCCCGGAGCCACTAGAGGATGCCCCACAAGAGGGTTCAGAGGAGGAATCCGCTGAAAACAACCCCCAGTTCCCCTTTTCAGTTCTGGCGGGTGATTCCGATGAACCCGGGGCAGAGGCGGACACGGGTGGCTGTCCCCCTTCCTCTTGGCTGAATTTGAAAGTCCAGAAAGATGACTTCCAAAGTGAGCAAATGAGAGATCCTACCCTTTCTCAGGCTATAAAAAATGTTAAAATGATAAACGGGGTGCAGGTGGATGCAGGTACTAGGCTGTCTTACCCCTACATGGCACTAGAGAATGACTTTCTCTATCAGATAGAGAAGAAGGGGGATGACACAGTACAACGATTGGTTGTGCCGAGAGCCTACAGGCGGAGAGTGCTGGACCTGGCACACGGACACATGATGGGGGGACACCTGGGGGTCCAGAAAACTACCGAAAGGATATTACACTGTTTTGTTTGGCCCGGCATGCATCACGATATTCGCACCTATTGTGAGTCTTGTCCTGACTGCCAATTGTCTGCACCTAGGCCCCGTTTCTGTAGCCCCTTAGTACCTCTGCCTATCATCGAGATCCCATTTGAGAGAATTGGGATGGATTTAGTTGGACCCCTCCCCAAGTCTGCACGAGGACACCAGCACATCCTTGTCATCTTGGATTATGCCACTCGTTACCCCGAGGCCATCCCTTTGCGTAACACGGCCACCAAGACCATTGCCAAGGAGCTGGTCCATGTGTTTAGTCGGGTTGGTGTCCCAAAACAAATACTCACAGACCAAGGAACCCCCTTTATGTCTAAAGTAATGAAAGAACTCTGCAGGCTGTTACAAATAGCACAGTTACGCACCTCCGTGTATCACCCTCAAACGGACGGACTGGTCGAACGGTTTAACAAAACTTTGAAACAGATGCTCCGTAAGGCGATAGACAAGGACGGGAAGAACTGGGACTACTTACTCCCGTATTTGCTTTTTGCCATCCGGGAGGTGCCCCAGTCTTCCACCGGGTTCTCTCCTTTCGAGCTTCTGTACGCCCGACGTCCCCGTGGACTGTTAGATGTCGCTAAAGAAACCTGGGAGGGACAGGTCACCCCGTTCAAAAGCGTAATAGACCATGTAACCCAAATGCAGGACCGTATTGCGGCGGTGATGCCCATAGTTAAAGAGCATATGATACAGGCTCAAGGAGCACAGAAAAGGATTTATGATAGGGGGGCCAAGATCCGTACTTTTGCACCCGGAGATAGGGTGTTGATCCTGGTCCCCACGGCAGAAAGCAAATTTCTGGCAAAGTGGCAAGGCCCCTTTGAAATTAAGGAACGGGTGGGTGAGGTAAACTACAAAGTGTACCAGGCTGGTAAAAGGAAGCCTGAACAGATTTATCACGTGAATCTGATAAAACCCTGGAAGGACCGTCCAGCTCTGTCAGCAGGTCTGGCCCTTCCGGTCTGCAAGCAGACCATACCGGATGTCGGGATTGCGGAGACGCTGTCAGAGCGGCAAAAGACAGACGTCAAGCAGTTTGTAATCAACAATCACGAGTTTTTCTCGGAAAAGCCCGGGCAGACCACTCTCATTAAACATGACATCATAACAGAGCCTGGAGTAACAGTTCAGGTAAAGCCCTACCGAATACCGGAAGCTCGGCGGGAAGCTGTCTCCCGAGAAGTGAAGACCATGTTAGAGTTAGGTGTAATCGAGGAATCGCATAGCGCCTGGTCGAGTCCGATTGTGTTAATACCGAAACCAGACGGCTCCATTAGATTCTGCAATGACTTCAGGAGATTAAATGCGGTCTCCAAATTTGATGCATACCCTATGCCACGGGTCGATGAATTAATAGATCGGCTTGGAAAAGCCCGGTATATCACGACCCTAGACTTAACGAAGGGCTATTGGCAGATCCCGCTAACAGAGGCCGCTAAAGAGAAAACTGCGTTTTCTACACCGGAAGGTTTATACCAGTATGTGTATATGCCGTTTGGACTACACGGGGCACCGGCAACCTTTCAAAGGTTGATGGACCGAGTCCTGAGGCCCCATAGGCAGTATGCTTCTGCGTATTTGGATGACATAGTCATTTACAGCCTGGACTGGGAGACGCACCTCCAGAAACTAGAGGCCGTGATTGAGGACCTGCGGGAGGCGGGTCTAACAGCAAACCCCAAGAAATGTCATATCGGGCTGGAAGAAGCCCGGTATTTGGGATACGTAATTGGGAGGGGAATTGTTAAACCCCAGATTGACAAGATACAAGCCATTCAGAAATGGCCGCAACCAGTCAACAAGAAGCAGGTGAGAGCGTTTTTAGGAATAGCCGGCTACTACCGACGGTTCATTCCCAATTTTGCGGCTACCGCTGTTCCCCTGACGGACCTTACCAAAGGGAAAGACTCTGTCATGATCAAATGGACCACGGCAGCCGAAGAAGCCTTCCATAACTTAAAACTAGCTCTTTGCTCTCAACCTGTGCTCATGACTCCTGACTTCCGCAGCGAGTTCGTGGTCCAAACGGACGCTTCTGATGCCGGTATAGGGGCTGTATTGTCACAACTGAAGGACGGAGAGGAACATCCGGTCCTTTATCTTAGTCGGAAACTTAATAAGCATGAACGCAACTATGCCATAGTGGAAAAAGAATGCTTAGCCATTAAGTGGGCTCTAGAGTCCCTTAAATATTACTTGATTGGAAGGAAGTTCCGGCTGATCACTGACCATGCCCCTCTCAAGTGGATGCACTTGAATAGGGAACGGAATGGCCGAGTGACCCGGTGGTTCCTTGCACTTCAGGCCTACCGTTTTACAGTGGAGCACCGCCCGGGGGTGCGGATGGGGAATGCTGATGCCCTGTCTCGTGTGCACTGTTTTGTGGGTGCTGTTGCTCAGCTGCAGTGGTCTGAGCAGAGGGGGGGGATATGTGAGACTCATGTGGGATTAGTCGATGAGGGCAGGTATATCTCACCCCGGTATCGGTCCTATGTGATTTAGCCTGGCCAGGATCACCTGGCTACTAATGGATTAATGGGAGGTGAAGGACGGAGGTAAAAGGAATCTGGGAAGTTGGGGGAGGGTCTCCATCTGGGAACACAGTAAGCCTGTCTGTGTAGGAGACACTTGTGAGGAGCAGTGCCTGATGTTTGTATGGTTTAGCTGGAAGGGAGAAGCCCTCCAGTTGGTAGTTAGGATATCATCCTGTATAGTTAGTGCCGGACAGGCAAGGATTTATTTTGTTGGTGTTTTTTTTTCTTTTTGTTTATGCTTCACTGCAATAAACCTGACCAAGCGTCAGTTACACCTTGAATTCGGCTGTCTGCCTGAGGTGAATACGTGCCCTTTGAACCCAGCAAAGGCGATCCCGGAGCGTGTTATCACAAGTGGAAAAAAATATGTTGTGTTATCATTCATATTCTCTGAAAGAGGCCAAGAAAGTAAAGAAAATCTGCCGGGGGATGTAAATTTTTGAGCACAACTGTATGTCCACTGCTCAGTACTTTGTATAATGTCATTTATGATGCTGTTTCATCTAAAAGAAATATGTTAGCAGGTTTTTGCTACCACATCTGAGAGTAGCATGATGTAGATCCTGAATCCAATGATGTATCACTTAGTTCACTGGGTGCAGCGGTTCTGACACTATTGAAAGTATTTAGATTTAGCATGCAGCAGGCTGAGAAAGCTGCCCCCACCCACACCAGGCTCTCTATATACAATGTCTATAGAAAGTCAGCTGCTAATCAATCACAAGAGGGGATGTGGCGGACTTTTAGGCACGGGGTAATGTAGTCTGATCAATGATAAGGTCCCGGTCCCGGTGCTAATGCAATAAAAAAGTATATAGGGAGTAGGAGGTAAAGGGGTTAACCACCACGCTGCTGTATGATGTATCACATTGGAAACTTCTTTCCAGACTCCATTCCAGTTTGATACATCATATGGCAGCATGGTGGTTAACCCCTTCACCTCCTACTCCCTTAGAAAATTCAGCTATGGGAACCACAGCAGCCAAGGATTCTTTTGTACATGCCTTTACAGTGGTTGTGACTGTCACAACCACCCAAGGTGAGCAACCTCTTATCTCATCTCCCACCCGATCGCTACTGGTTTGCACTTTTTTTTGTCTCTCCAGCTCCTGCATTAATAAAAAAGCATAGACATTACAGCATGGGATATCAAATATTTTTTTCTTTTAGATAAAATGTTTTTTTTTTTTGTTTTGTTTTGTTTTTTTAAACAGGCACGGAATTGTTTTACCTCACAAAAAGAACCATTTATGATCTCACTATAATGTCTGTTAACGCTCTGTTGCATCCTCCCCAGCCCAGGACAAAAGGTATTTCAGACCATGTCTCTGTACTGTCAAACAACTGTTACACAGTACACAGCAGGGACACATATATAAAATTCTCAGCACAAGAATATTTTTTTAAATGCATCTAATTGTGGAACTTATTACATGCTACAACTTTTTTTTCTTTTAGGTGCCATGTAGTTTGTTGTTAGTAGTGCCTGCTGTACGTATATTTGCTAGTGAACTAGCTAAATAGGTCTTGGCACTTTTCAATGCCTGCTCCAAATTATGCATTGAACCACATTTATAGGTATTGGCACTTAATAGTGCCTGCTCTAAATTGGCTAGTGAACTAGCTAAATAGCGCTTGGCACCTTTAGTGCCTGCTTCAAAGTATGCAGTGAACCAAATTTCTACATATTTCTACTTATTACTGCCTGCTGCAATTACCCAGTGAACCATATTTCTAGGTATTGTTAGTAGTGCCTGCTCTAAATTTGCTAGTGAACTAGCTAAATAGGTCTTGGCACTTTTAAGTGCCTATTCTAAATTATGCAGTGAACCACATTTCTAGGTATTGGTACTTTTTAGTGCCTTCCCAATATTGCCATCTCAGGCAAGAAATAAAAAAAAATATGCTTTGTGTCAAGTGTTTGACAGGTGTGGGCGTAGGGTTGCGAAACATTTGTTTGAAAGGGGAGGATACATCAACCATGAGTGGTAAATCATGGCAAGGTTGTGGTGGAAGGATGAATAGGCAGGTGTTCAAGGTGTACATGTGGACGTTCTAATGTTAGTCAAAGCTCTACTAAGCAAAAACTGGTTCGTAATATCCCAAGAGAAATATGAACAACTTCCGTTACTGGACAGCCTACTCCACTAGATTTCTTTGACAGCCGCACATCGCTTCAACTTCGAAATGAGCGTGATAAACAGCATGTGCTAGCATGAATGGCAAGCGCTGCATCAAGTGGCCTCTCTTCCACTTCCTGCACCTCAACATCACACAGTTCATTCCTCAGAGGTGCCTCAACAATTACACTTGTTTACCCCAGGTCACAAATCTCCAATTGGCAAACTGACTTTGGGGAACCATACATGGGTGAGTCTGCAGAGATGTTCACACATTCTATCCCATGGGTGTCAGAGGTCCGCTCCAAAGATTCCCAGACTCAAGAGGAGGAAAGCATCTGCACCGATACCCAAAATATTTGTCAATTGGATCCTGGCCCGGATGAATTAGGGTCCTAGCAGGATCCTGACCCTTGTCAAGTGACATTAACCCCCCGGGATGGAGGTGATAATGAGGAGATTCAGATACCTGAGGCGCATGCGCACTGTTCTGTGATGTCAGGTCAGGAAGAGGAGGAATGGGACAACATACAACCTGACGAAGTTGTAGATCCCACTTGGTGAGAACCCAGATGCGTGCAGCTGAGTAGCTCAGCAAATAAAGAGGAAGACCATGAGCTTACATTGGAGATTCTTGTACAATCATGTAGTGATGCAACCATGGGAAATACTGAATCCTCAGCCACAACTTTGGATGTGGCATGCAGCGGTCGCAGGTCTGTAGTTCGCAATAAGGGTTGCCTGCCCTGGGCCTTTTTGGAGACTACAAGGGATGAACCAACTTTTCTTATCTGCCAAAATTGTAAACAACAACTCAGTAGAGGCAAAAATTCAAAGATTTGACTACTACATGCACAAACTGGCACATGCGCAACCAACAAGCATTACTGTGGGAAGCTTACTGTGCTAAAATGCGGACTACCAGGCCTACTCAACCACCGCCAACAAATCAACCTTATCTACTGCTTCTTCCTCCTCCTGCATCAGCCGTCAAAACTATTCTCACACAGGTACCGCAGGTGTGCTAGTAAAGAAAATGTTTTTGCACTCAGAAGGAGTCGAGGTACACGTGAAATGGGGTAGCCCAAAAATCACAACTTAATAATTCACACATGCCATACAGGCATCAGCATGCCAACATCTCCTTGATCCTGGAACCTTTCCCACAGTGACTTTTTGAAAAAGACCAGGGTGGGTCGAAACGTTCCCAGTGACAAGTCGCTTATCACTAACAAAAACATTTTTTGTATATACCACAAATAAATTCTACTATTGCATGAACTTTTAGAGAGTGCAGTGAGTTAATAAGTTGGGATCTGTGCTAGGACCAATTCTTTTTATTCTCTTTATTAATGACCTTGTGGATGGAATTGATAGTAAAGTTTCAGTCTTTGCTGACGACACCAAACTATGTAGGATATTAACAACGGCCCTTGATAGTACAATATTACAAAAGGATCCAGATAGGATGTTGGAATGGGCAGACACTTGGCAAATGAGATTTAATATTGATAAATGTAAAGTAATGCACCTAGGATGGAGTAGTCCTATAGCTGCATATACATTAAATGGAACTAAACTCGTGAATACACAACAGGAGAAAGACTTGGGGATTTTGGTTACAAGTAAGCTACCGCATTTTTCGGACCATAAGACGCACTTTTTTTCCCCCAAATGTTGAAGGAAAGTGGGGGGTGCGTCTTATGGTCTGAATGTGGCTGCGGGGAATGAGGGTGCTGTGGTGGAGCGGGTTATCGGGGGCACGAGCAGGCTGTAGCAGCCTGCCGTGACCACGTGGGCCCGCTCATTTAATATGCACACCCATCCTCCCACCCATCATCTCTCAGCGCTGAAGTCAGCGCTGACAGATGGGCGGGGTGATGGGCGGGAATGCGCGCATATTAAACAGCCTGCCCGCATGATCACCCCTGGCAACTACAGCCTGGAGTGGTCATGTGTGGCTGTATTCACTGCCCTCGTGCATCATTATCAGCGCGGGGTGCAGTGAATCAGTGTACTCACCCATCACCGTATGTGGAGCCGTCCCCCTGCAGCATCGCAATGTCTTCCTGTCTGTCCCAGTCAGCTGATCTGTGTAGAAAGCGGTGAGCACAGCGATGACGTCATCGCTGTGCGCGCCGCTAGCGTCCACACAGATCAGCTGACCAGGACAGACAGGAAGACATTGCGATGCTGCAGGGGGACGGCTCCACACACGGTGATAGCTTCACTCAGCCGCGCTGCAGCTGAGACAGAGAGGAAGATGATCCATGCTGCATAGAGTGAGGAAAGGTGAGTATAAACAGACAGTGATAATATTTTAAATTTTTTGAAAAATTTATTTATATAGTTCAAAGGGATACAAAAAGTGCAACACAAAGTGCAATGTGCATAAAAACATGTGCTGATAGTCAGGACAGCATGTCAGAATAAGACAAACTAAAATAATCAGAATGCCTTGCAGGGTATGAGTATACAAACAGTGTATATAGTCAAAGTTCATACAATATAAGCATAATGATGAACACTCAATTGTATTACAGTGAAACATCAAATAAGCAGCCTAGACAGGCACGTATAGTGGTCACATAGGACCTAACACAGAGCAGGAGTATATAAAGAGTGTATATAATCCAAGTTCATGCATAATGAGCAGAATAATGAACAGCTGAATACATCATGATTAAACTCCACACTTGACCTGAATAGACATGCTTATCTGGGAGCTACCAATAGATAAAGGCACATACAGTAGAAGATACGGTAGCCCACCAGAAACACTCATTTGTATAGCCACCAAGAACATCCATAATATGCAAGGGTTAAACCAGGAAGGTATGATAGCCCACCAGGAGGAGACGTTATAGCCTGCCTGACACGCCGCCCTGCACCTCAGACGCGTTTCGCCACCAGCTTCATCGGTGAGGTGCAGAAGTGACAGTCAGGGCTGCTTATATCGTGAGGAAGCATTACTCACCATCCTATTGCGGCGCGCCCTGAAGACCCGATGCCCATCCTCCAGTGCGTCCGGCGTTCAGGAAGCGGGCCTGCGCATGCGCGCATCCCCGCACCCATGTGATCACCGGACACAAAGGGGAGGGGCAATCAGAGCTCCATGCGCGCACAGAATGGCGCCAAATCCACCATATTTGAATGGGGCAAGCAGAAGGGCAATAGCAGATCCGGGATAATAGTATCAATCATATGTAAACATTATTTATATGCAGCCGATCCTGATATGCAGGCACTATACAATCCGTTGTTATCCAGATGATGTTAAGATCATTAGTCCATAAGCCTCCTCTTGTCCCAACGTTTCCAGTATAGAAAGATGCAAGCAGCCATGACTGAAACAAACAATAAATTAAAAGAATATGTTTAAGAAACATTAAAACGACACATGATGAACAGTCATGAAAAGCTCCCTAAAAACCAAATCCAATGCAGACCATGAGCTAGATGCCTATTCACACTAAAAACGGTTTAAAGCTAATCATATCATTAAGGCCTTTGGGTTTAATTGTGTCTAAGGTTATGATCCATCTGGCTTCCTTCCTATAGATGGCATTTTTCAAATCACCCCCTCGCGCACCAAGATAAATTTTATCAATCCCTCTAAATCTAAGTAGGCGCCAATTGCAGTTATGCCGCTCCTTGAAATGTTTGGGGATATTTTTCAGTAACATGATCTCTTCGGGTTTTGTAATTTTAGCCGCATTTCTCACATCCCGGATATGCTCCAGGATGCGGACCCGGAACTCCCGATAAGTTGAGGTCCCAGATGGGGCTCACGTTCTTGTGGGGATTGTGGGGCTTGCCCACAAATGGATCGAGTAGATGAATTTTGGGATTCGTCCCATGCAAATACATATAAGATCTTACACTATATTAATTGCCGCTCCTCTGGCATCATCTACTGGGCAACTTGTCCCTGCGGCCTCATTTATGTGGGCCTGACGACCCGGGAGTTCCGGGTCCGCATCCTGGAGCATATCCGGGATGTGAGAAATGCGGCTAAAATTACAAAACCCGAAGAGATCATGTTACTGAAAAATATCCCCAAACATTTCAAGGAGCGGCATAACTGCAATTGGCGCCTACTTAGATTAAGAGGGATTGATAAAATTTATCTTGGTGCGCGAGGGGGTGATTTGAAAAATGCCATCTATAGGAAGGAAGCCAGATGGATCATAACCTTAGACACAATTAAACCCAAAGGCCTTAATGATATGATTAGCTTTAAACCGTTTTTAGTGTGAATAGGCATCTAGCTCATGGTCTGCATTGGATTTGGTTTTTAGGGAGCTTTTCATGACTGTTCATCATGTGTCGTTTTAATGTTTCTTAAACATATTCTTTTAATTTATTGTTTGTTTCAGTCATGGCTGCTTGCATCTTTCTATACTGGAAACGTTGGGACAAGAGGAGGCTTATGGACTAATGATCTTAACATCATCTGGATAACAACGGATTGTATAGTGCCTGCATATCAGGAT
Source organism: Anomaloglossus baeobatrachus (assembly GCF_048569485.1). Taxonomy (NCBI): domain Eukaryota; kingdom Metazoa; phylum Chordata; class Amphibia; order Anura; family Aromobatidae; genus Anomaloglossus; species Anomaloglossus baeobatrachus. The sequence goes on from NC_134357.1 coordinate 183,099,750, forward strand.
CGGCTGCATATAAATAATGTTTACATATGATTGATACTATTATCCCGGATCTGCTATTGCCCTTCTGCTTGCCCCATTCAAATATGGTGGATTTGGCGCCATTCTGTGCGCGCATGGAGCTCTGATTGCCCCTCCCCTTTGTGTCCGGTGATCACATGGGTGCGGGGATGCGCGCATGCGCAGGCCCGCTTCCTGAACGCCGGACGCACTGGAGGATGGGCATCGGGTCTTCAGGGCGCGCCGCAATAGGATGGTGAGTAATGCTTCCTCACGATATAAGCAGCCCTGACTGTCACTTCTGCACCTCACCGATGAAGCTGGTGGCGAAACGCGTCTGAGGTGCAGGGCGGCGTGTCAGGCAGGCTATAACGTCTCCTCCTGGTGGGCTATCATACCTTCCTGGTTTAACCCTTGCATATTATGGATGTTCTTGGTGGCTATACAAATGAGTGTTTCTGGTGGGCTACCGTATCTTCTACTGTATGTGCCTTTATCTATTGGTAGCTCCCAGATAAGCATGTCTATTCAGGTCAAGTGTGGAGTTTAATCATGATGTATTCAGCTGTTCATTATTCTGCTCATTATGCATGAACTTGGATTATATACACTCTTTATATACTCCTGCTCTGTGTTAGGTCCTATGTGACCACTATACGTGCCTGTCTAGGCTGCTTATTTGATGTTTCACTGTAATACAATTGAGTGTTCATCATTATGCTTATATTGTATGAACTTTGACTATATACACTGTTTGTATACTCATACCCTGCAAGGCATTCTGATTATTTTAGTTTGTCTTATTCTGACATGCTGTCCTGACTATCAGCACATGTTTTTATGCACATTGCACTTTGTGTTGCACTTTTTGTATCCCTTTGAACTATATAAATAAATTTTTCAAAAAATTTAAAATATTATCACTGTCTGTTCATAAGTGAGCATAATTTTTGTATATGGAGGTCAATATAGGTTCCTTTAGGTTATATTTGGTGACTCTCTATGTCTGTAATGACTAGGATGGACTGGAATATTCAGTTTTGTTTTCTTCTGTTTTTCTTGGTGAATATAGGTCCTATAATGGATTATCGAGGACGGGATGCAAACTGGGCGACACAGGTCACCGATGTGTTCGGCAGTGGTGGCGGTCATGCAGGTCCCTCACCTCCAATGCAGCACCGTGAGCTACAAGTAAAATTGAAAAACCTATTGTTTAAGCGTACTAAGACGTGGTGGAACAAGGCCTCTTTGGAGCAGTACCTAAGCAGGGACATTGTCCCAAGGGGACTGCGGATTCAGACATTCCCAGCCTTTGTGGTTGAGGATGATGTCTTCAAAAATAGGTGGGAAGAGGCGTGTAAGCTCTGTTCACGGACAATGTTAGAATTACTTATTGGCATTGATAAAAAAAGACTGACTGAGCTGGAGGTAGAAATTGAGAAAGTTGATATGGAGCTTAAACAAAACATATCAGAAGCCAATCTCGCTGCATTTGACAAAGAGCTTACTAAAGAATTTGAGCAGTGGGAGACCGATATCAAGCAGAAAAAAGCACAGAAGTTCAAACGCGATATTGAGGATTACCAGAATGGAAATGTATTTAAATGGCATCAGCATAAATTTTTCAAGGCAGGATCAATGGGTCATTCCAGATCACAATCGAACACCGATTCCATTTCCTCTGGGGAAGGGTCATCACAATTCCGTGGACCCTTTAGAGGCCAGAACTACAACAACTTTTCTGGTAATAGAATGGTGACCAGAAACTATGCAAGGAAGAAACAGCGTCAGGAGGCCAAGAGACCTGCGGATCAGACTGATACATTACAGGTAATAAACCTTACAGATAAAATTCTAACAGAAGACCAACTAGCTGTTTTGAGACTGGGTCTCTCCTTCTCGCCTGTGGCGGACTTTGATGTCTTTACTGCTATCAAAGACTTAAATCTATTCAGTCGGAAACTGATTTTTAAAAAATATTTTTTGAAAAGGGATATGGGATCATACCCAGATTTAGCAGTTGAAGACTTGGAAGCGGTGAGGACATTGGAGTCGCTACTGGCTGAGCAGCAGGATGATAGTCTATCCACCTTTCCTGCTTTCATCAAAAAGAGATCTACTGTATTCCCCCCTTTGTCGGCCTGCCCGGCAATTGAATTATTCACTAAATTAGTGACGCAAGAGTTTAGGTGCTTGCCGCGCAAACGCACCCATGATAACCTGAACTATAGACAACGATTAGCACTTAAAGAGCTCAAGAACATGAATGATGTGGTAATCAAGCAGGCCGACAAGGGGGGTAATATAGTTCTCTGGTCCAGTGACAAATATGAAGCAGAGGCATTCCGCCAGCTCAATGATACCTCTTGCTATACCAGGTTGCAGTCAAGTCCATTAGTCCAATATAAAAATGAGCTGCATGACTTACTTTTCCTGGCCTTTGAGAGAAATATTATACCTAAGTCTATTTTTGAGGGACTTTTGGTGGAACATCCAGTCATTCCGACCATATATTTCCTGCCTAAGGTGCATAAAAACATTGATTGTCCACCAGGTAGACCAATCGTGTCTGGGAATGGCAGCCTATGTGAGCCTGTTTCCAGGTTTCTAGACTATTATTTGCAACCGTTGGTTACTGCCCTTCCCTCGTATATTCGGGATTCCACGGAGTTTCTGAATCGTCTGGAGGGCATCACTTTTGAGGCTAATATCATCATGGTAACAGCTGACGTGGAGTCTCTATACACGTCTATAGCCCATGAAGATGGTATTGCTGCTGTTGATTTTTTCTTACGATCTACTGATTTGAATGTCCAGCTGATCGATCTCCTCCTGCTTCTACTTAGATTTGTTTTATTTCATAATTTTTTTCTTTTCAGGGACCGGTTCTATCTCCAGGAGAGAGGAGTTGCGATGGGGGCGTCTTGTGCGCCCTCATACGCGAACCTCTTTCTTGGTTATTGGGAACGGTCCCTGTGTTTTCCAACATCTGGGATGGGCGCAGTCCATATGTGGCTGCGCTTCATCGATGATATTTTTTTGATATGGCAGGGGGACATCGATCAGCTGGATATATTCATGCAGGGACTTAACGTCAACACAAATAACATTAAACTTACCTATGTTCACAGTGATGCAAAAATTGAATATCTGGACGTACGAGTTTCAAAAGGGACGGATGGAACACTATGCACCGACATTTTTCGAAAAACCACGGCAGTGAATTCACTTCTAAGTGCCAGATCATCACATCCGACTAAGGTGATTAGCTCTATACCAACTGGGCAATTTTTGCGGGCCCGACGGGTTTGCTCTGATGATAAATCCTTTGAGCAACAATCTGCAGATCTAAAAAGACGCTTTAGAGTGAGGCATTACAAGGATAAAATCATACATGATGGGTATATTCGAGCTAGGAATACCCCACGTGATGCCCTGCTAAACATCCGCCCAAAAAGAAATGATGATACAGTTCGTTTCATCACGCCCTACCACGCACAGTGGAGGGCGATGTCTGCTATCATTGGGAAATATTGGTCTGTGCTGCTTACTGATAGTGACTTGTCTCATATACTTACTCCCAGACCTGCGGTGACACCAAAGAGGTCCAAGACGTTAAAAGATCAGATTGTCAAAAGTCACTATACCCCGAAGAGTGGAAATCTGTTTGGGATAAGTAGAGGTCCCAGATGGGGCTCACGTTCTTGTGGGGATTGTGGGGCTTGCCCACAAATGGATCGAGTAGATGAATTTTGGGATTCGTCCCATGCAAATACATATAAGATCTTACACTATATTAATTGCCGCTCCTCTGGCATCATCTACTGGGCAACTTGTCCCTGCGGCCTCATTTATGTGGGCCTGACGACCCGGGAGTTCCGGGTCCGCATCCTGGAGCATATCCGGGATGTGAGAAATGCGGCTAAAATTACAAAACCCGAAGAGATCATGTTACTGAAAAATATCCCCAAACATTTCAAGGAGCGGCATAACTGCAATTGGCGCCTACTTAGATTTAGAGGGATTGATAAAATTTATCTTGGTGCGCGAGGGGGTGATTTGAAAAATGCCATCTATAGGAAGGAAGCCAGATGGATCATAACCTTAGACACAATTAAACCCAAAGGCCTTAATGATATGATTAGCTTTAAACCATTTTTAGTGTGAATAGGCATCTAGCTCATGGTCTGCATTGGATTTGGTTTTTAGGGAGCTTTTCATGACTGTTCATCATGTGTCGTTTTAATGTTTCTTAAACATATTCTTTTAATTTATTGTTTGTTTCAGTCATGGCTGCTTGCATCTTTCTATACTGGAAACGTTGGGACAAGAGGAGGCTTATGGACTAATGATCTTAACATCATCTGGATAACAACGGATTGTATAGTGCCTGCATATCAGGATCGGCTACATATAAATAATGTTTACATATGATTGATACTATTATCCCGGATCTGCTATTGCCCTTCTGCTTGCCCCATTCAAATATGGTGGATTTGGCGCCATTCTGTGCGCGCATGGAGCTCTGATTGCCCCTCCCCTTTGTGTCCGGTGATCACATGGGTGCGGGGATGCGCGCATGCGCAGGCCCGCTTCCTGAACGCCGGACGCACTGGAGGATGGGCATCGGGTCTTCAGGGCGCGCCGCAATAGGATGGTGAGTAATGCTTCCTCACGATATAAGCAGCCCTGACTGTCACTTCTGCACCTCACCGATGAAGCTGGTGGCGAAACGCGTCTGAGGTGCAGGGCGGCGTGTCAGGCAGGCTATAACGTCTCCTCCTGGTGGGCTATCATACCTTCCTGGTTTAACCCTTGCATATTATGGATGTTCTTGGTGGCTATACAAATGAGTGTTTCTGGTGGGCTACCGTATCTTCTACTGTATGTGCCTTTATCTATTGGTAGCTCCCAGATAAGCATGTCTATTCAGGTCAAGTGTGGAGTTTAATCATGATGTATTCAGCTGTTCATTATTCTGCTCATTATGCATGAACTTGGATTATATACACTCTTTATATACTCCTGCTCTGTGTTAGGTCCTATGTGACCACTATACGTGCCTGTCTAGGCTGCTTATTTGATGTTTCACTGTAATGCAATTGAGTGTTCATCATTATGCTTATATTGTATGAACTTTGACTATATACACTGTTTGTATACTCATACCCTGCAAGGCATTCTGATTATTTTAGTTTGTCTTATTCTGACATGCTGTCCTGACTATCAGCACATGTTTTTATGCACATTGCACTTTGTGTTGCACTTTTTGTATCCCTTTGAACTATATAAATAAATTTTTCAAAAAATTTAAAATATTATCACTGTCTGTTCATAAGTGAGCATAATTTTTGTATATGGAGGTCAATATAGGTTCCTTTAGGTTATATTTGGTGACTCTCTATGTCTGTAATGACTAGGATGGACTGGAATATTCAGTTTTGTTTTCTTAAGGTGAGTATAAACGTTTATTTTTTTTTCTGTGCCACAAGATACAGGCCATATACCAGGATGGGGGTATTTTATGAGCAGGATGGGACAATTTTATGAGCAGGATGGGGGTATATTATGAGCAGAATGAGGTTATTTTATGAGCAGGATGGGGGTATATTATGAGCAGGATGGGGATATATTATGAGCAGGATGGGGGTATTTTATGAGCATGATGGGGGTATATTATGAGCAGGATGGGGTATATGAGCAGGATGGATGGGGGTATATGAGCAGGATGGGGTATATGAGCAGGATCATATACAAGGCAGCAGGATCGTTACCAGAATGGGGTACCTTAGTAGAGAATTTGGGGACATTACTCTCATAACAGTGTCAGCAGCAGATCCTCGCCCTATAACAGTGTGTCATGACCACATTTTTTGGTTCAAATTTTATTTTCTTATTTTCCTCCTCTAAAACCAGGGTGCGTCTTATGGTCAGGTGCGTCCTATAGTGCGAAAAATATGGTAAGCAGCAACACTCAATGTCAAGCAGCTTAGATTATTGAAAGGAATGGAAGGCCTCCCATATGATGAGAGGTTGAAAATGTTGGATTTGTTTAGCTTAGAAAAAAAACGTCTCAGAGGAGATCTCTTTTATATGTATAAATACATGTGTGGTCAATACAAAGGATTGGCACATGACTTATTCCTTCCAAAGGCAATACTAAGGACCAGGGGGCACTCAGTGCGGGAGGAAAAAAGGCAATACCGGCAGCTAAATAGGAAAGGCTTCTTTATAGTTAGAGCAGTCAAATTGTGGAATATCCTACCACAAGAAGTAATAATGGCTGACACTATATCAACTTTTAAAAAAGGGCTGGATAATTTCCTCAGTACACACAACGTTGTTGGTTATAAATGATTTCATGACAAAATATATAATTGGTGGAAGAAGGTTGAACGAGATGGACCTTGGTTATTTTCCACCTATTTAACTATGTAAATATGAAATGCCAGGCCACATTCTGTTTGTTGTATGGACCATACCTCACTGCTCTGAAAAATCACTATGGGGAAATTCGCCCCCTTCACTGTTGTGAATGTCAGTTATGCTTTTGCTGCTGTGAGGCTCCCTCTTGTCGCCAGGAATGACTTGGACAGAGACCAGGTGTGTTGAGCAATGGGCGTTTCCATTGCTTACACTCTGCCTATTTAAACCCTGGTCTCCTGGCAGGCTATGCTGGATGTCAGTTGTTCTTTGTTCACCAGCCTGCTTCATCCTGCTCCAGACCACATCTACCCCAGATAAGTGCTTGGCTCTTTATTTGTTGTTTGGTTCTTTTTGCTCTTATCTGAGTTTGGCATTTGCTGTGGCTATTTTCAGTTTATTTGCATGCAGGGATCTTCCCTCTCAGTTGCTTAGCTGGGAAGCTCCCTGCAGCTATGTTTGGAGTATTGCTCCTATAAGTCCATATGTTTGTTGCTTCTTGAATTTGTATGGTTCCTGCTTTCTGTTCATTGGTATGACAAGAGCGCCTGGTATAGGACGGAGTTCAGATCCAGTGATCTGAGGGATTTTTGTACTATCAGGTTTTTGGATTTTTGTAGGGTTTTTCTCTGGCCACCATCAGTCCCTTTCCTATTCTGTCCTATTTAGTCAGTAGGGCCTCACCTTTTGCTAATCCAATCATCTATCTGTGTATTGTGCTTTCCTATATCACCGCAGTCTTTGAATGTGGGGGGCTTGCTATTCTTTATCTATTTTCTGAGGCAGAGAGTTATTCATCTTTCCTTCCTATAGGATAGTTAGTTCTCCGGCTGGGTTCGCGGTGCACAGGATGTTAGTTCACCCCTTGGCTACTACTAGTGTTGATGGTTAGTAAAGGGATGGCGGCCAGATTAGTTGCCAATGCTCTTGTCACCTTTCACCAATGATTTATGGTGGTCTTCCATGGTTCTGGATAATAACACTTCACCCCCTGTATTGAAACCAGCACACATAAAGCCCACGGCTACAAACTACAGCCCCAAGCCGTTCACTTATTGTGGGGGTGTATCAACATAAGAGGAACCACATGCCTTTTTTTATTTTTTTTTAAATATTTGAATAAATAATTTAAAAACAGCATATGGTTCCCCCCAATTTTGATACCCAGCAATTATAAAGCCTGACAGCTGGGGGCTGGTATTCTCAGGCTGGGGAGACCCATGCTTATTGGGAGCCTCCAGCTTAATAATAGTAGCCTGCAGCTGCCCACAATTGTTGCATCCAGATATAGATGCATAGATGCATAGATGCGAACGACCTGACACTTTACCCGGCTCTTCCTGATTGCCGTGGTACAGTGGCAATTGGTACAATAAGGGGTTATTGTCAGCTCACATCTGCCACTAAGCCCTAGAATAGTAATGGGAGGTGTCTATGAGAACTCCCATTGCTAATTTGTAAGTAAAAAGAAATAAACACGAACACCGAAAAAATACTTTTTTTGAAATAAAAGACAAAAAACATCCCCTTTCACCACTTTATTAACCCCCAAAACACTCAGGTCTGACATAATCCACACAAGGTCCCAAGACATTTCCAGCTCTGCTACATTACTGAAGGTACAGGGTGCGATAATGGAACTTGACTGCTTGTTGTGAGGATCAGACAGAGACTGGGCCACAGCAATGAGCAGTGACGTCACTCCAGTTATTTGCAGTCACAGCTGGAGGTTCCCACAGCCCTTCACCTGTGATCGCAGGTAACTTGACCTCAAGTGACCTCATTGAACTCTCACTGAGTTCACAGACCTGCATCTCCTGGCAAAAAACTGTGTTTTTTTGCCAAAGGATGCAGATTTAGTGCTAAAATATGACACCATATTCCTGCATCCAATCTACACCACTATCCAAAAAAACACATCACATGCGGCATGATGCAGTAATGATGCAATTTTTTTCCCATTTGCCAGGACATATGGATTGGGTGCATGAATATGGTGTAAAAAAATTCAGCACCAAATCTGTATTTCTTGGCAAAAAAATGAACAAAAATGGTTTTGACGCTGTTTCGGTGCAGTTTTCTTCCAGGAGGTGCAAATTTGGAGCTGAATGTCTGTGTCAGATTTCAGCACCAAATTTTCTAATAATTGCCAGAGGAGTTGTCTTCTCAACAAGCTGCTTGTCTATTGTCATGCGTCACATCGCAGCTATGTGCAGGTCTACAATTTTGTCCATAGTGCCCTTTAAACAGCTTTTTGGTCTTGGTCATCATGGAGAGGGTGGAGTTTGATTAATTGAGTGTGTGGACTGGTGTCTTTTATACAGGTAGCAAATTCAACCAGGTGAAATTAATGCAGGTATTAATGAGGGCAGAGTTTGAGGGCTTCTTTAAAAAAATAATAACAGGTCTGTGAGAACCAGTATTATTGCTGGCTGGTACATGATCAAATATTATTTCAAGCAGTAGAATGCAATTTAATTATTTAAAAATCATACAATGTAATTTTCTGAATTTTTAGCCATTATTTGTAGGTTAGAAAACTTACAAAATCGGCAGTGTATCAAATACTTAGTTTTACATCTGTATGTCACCATCCATTTTAAGTGGGCTTCAATAGTTCAATTCTGTTAATGATTCTTGTCTCTCTATAGGCTTTCCTAGGAACCTTATCGGGATAAACTCGTTCTCTCAGTCTAATCCTCAAGTCATCTGCCTGCTCTTTAAAAGCTGCCTCATTGGAACAGTTGCGCCATACTTGTAGGTACTGCCCCTTCAGTATTCTTCTTGTATAAGTGTACAGGATGACTACTTTCCCATCCCAGGAGAGAGTTAGTGGACATAGGTTTTCTATGGATACATGTCTCCAGGAAGTATCTTTTCATTTTCGTTATTTGTACATCTAGAAAGGCCAAATGGGTGTCAAACATTCATAGGTAAAACGTAATCCAATGAGGTTTTGATTGAATCATTGACAAAGTACCCCAGTTTTTCGGTAGTATTTTGCATATGATCAACATGTCATCTATATAGAGGGCCAACATGTCAGTCTTGTCAACTCTCATCATGTTGGTACTTTCCTCTGTGAATACCATAGTGTCCTCCCACCAGCCCAGTTATACCTGGAATTGACACCCTTTCGTTGACAAGAAGTCTCTGACTGCTCTCAGGTCCTTGTTGTGGGGTTTGGAAAAATAAAGAACCTCTACATAAATACATGCCAACAGGACAATCTCATTCATGGTAATGTTTTCCAGTTTTAACAACAAATCCATGGTATCCTTTGTGTATATCTGAAGGGACAGGACAAAAGGTCTCAAAACCTGTTCAAGATACAGACCCAAGTTTTGACATAAACCCTCAAATGCTGAAACAATTAGTTTCCCTTTGAGGAGGTCCAATCCCTTATACATTTTTGAAAGGCTATAAAAGGTTGCCACCCTGGGGCTTTGGAGCATCAAAAAGATCAAATTTATTTTTATCAATTACCTTTTGCTGGAGACCTACAGTCAGGATGGATTTTAATTTGTCATGAAAATAATTCATCGGATTATTTTTAACATGGCATAACCATCTCTGCCCCTTAGAAGGTCCAAGCACAACTTGTGATATTGTTCAGCATACAGAACCACCACATTGTAATAAAACAATCTGATAATAGGGACAATGTGAAAGTCCTGGCCAAGGTCTCCTATTGCTGAAATCTCTTCTCGGCTACAATTGTAGCGACAAAATCCTCATGAAGACTCAAGTATTTTAAGGTCACTTGAAACCATATTAACAATAACATCTATCTCCATCAAGTCCTTCTCCTACTGTTACTTTTTTAATTTGGTAAAGGGACACCTCCCCACGGTAACCCTATCGCTCTCTCTCAAACTGTCAAGTAGTCTTAGGTCAGGTAACATATCTACAGTGATAGCAAGTTGTAGGCATAAGAAACTATCTTGTTTGAAAAAGTGCTTGTGCCATTTCAACTTGCAGGCAAACAAGTTGAGAGCTTTAGTACAGTTAAATAAATCAATACCTGGCTTGGCGAGAAAGGATAGGAGGACTTTAGAGAGTACTGAAAATGCCACTTTGTTCAAATTTCTAGAAGAGAGATAAATAACTTAACTACGGTACCTATTTCAGATTTTAGATCCGCTTGGGTCCTAGACAGATTTCATAAAGGGTAGCCTACCTCTAAGGGCTCTGATTATTTGGTTGTTTATCTCAACCTCTATATTGCTCATGTCCTACTAATTCTCTATTTCTTTTCCTACTTTGGAAATTTATGTTCCTTGTTTCACTATCAGAGATTTCTGTGTCAGTTGACAATTGATCAGTCACTGTATCTAAATGTGGATTGTGATTACTCAGGAAAAGATAGGCTTTATTTTCCCGGATGGCCTGTCAGTCCCTCAAAAACTGTCAATGCTTCCTCTACAGAAGCATTTTTTGTGACCTCAATTTGTTCTTTCAAACTCTCATTCAAAAGGGGAAAGGGAAGTTTTTCTTCATGCAAGAGCAGTGTCATAAGTCATAAAGCACTGTCAGTGGCTTCCTCCTCCCACTTACTAATAATCTGGAATTTCTGTATCTATTACCAGGATTCAAAGTGGTGCTAAGGCCATGTGGTACAATCCCAGCCTTCAGATAGTTTTCCAAGCTCTGAACTTCCGACCAGGAAGATATGTGGTTCATATAGACCTTAATGAGCTCTTTGAGCGCAATATTATATGTATGGGTGTATATCTTCTGTAGCACCCCCTGATCAGAAAAAACCTTTCTAGCATCAGACAGCCATTGCTCTATATTCAGACCACTAGACAAAAAATGGTCATACCCGACATATATCAAAGAGTAAAAAAGCAAAACACTTGAAAATGCAAGGTGTGTATTCCAATTCTTTCCACTTAATACAGTAGATGCAGCAGTCAGTGAATACTAAAATGTAACTTTTAATAAGTAGACATATTTAGAAACCAAATTGTAAATAACACACTTAAAAAACTATTTAGCTATAAACCAAACTCTAAATGAGAGACCACCTATGATGACCGCAATGTGGAAACATCACACAATCAATTCTAACAGTGTTTAGATGTATTAAATTTCCCATTGACAGATATAGTTGAGTGAGATCAAAATATAAAAAAAATCTCACCCAATTTAGAAATCCAAGTAGTGGGATCCTTGGTGACCAGTAGAGATGAGCAAACCTTTCAAGGTTTGGTTCAGTTTTGTTTGGTTCGCCGACTTTCCCAGTGTTCGATGAACAGTTTGAAATGTTCAACGAACATATCCAGTTTAGCAGCAGAACCAAAGGCAAGGAAAACACCCTCTGGGGGGGCCAAAAGCTTACAAAACAGCTCAAAGCACATCCATTAGCTTCCTAGTCTATTAACATAATACATATTGAGGTGAATGAGTGACAGGTGTAGGCTTGGTGGGATGAGAGCCCTCATACTTCATGCAACAGCTCAAACTTCTTTTCTACTCAGCCACACTCAGGTGACAACAATATTGGCAGCAATTGCCCCAGAGTGCCAATAGTGTAGTAGCGCAGCAGTCAGGCATGGGCCATGCATGAAACAGGGTCTGGTTCAGCATTTACAGATTTAAAATTAAGTTAAAAACAAAAGTTTAATGAGTGAGTGACCAGTGTAGGCCTGTTGTGGAGGGAGCCCTAATAGCTCATACAATAGCTCAATCTGCTTTTCTGATCATAAACCAAAAGCAAAAAAGGGCTAAATAAATAAGGGGTTAAATAATAATGTAACACCTATACCAGCATCCTCTCGCTGTCCTGCCCTACTAGCAGGGACATTGATTCTCTCACATGCCTGGCTAACCTGCGGTGGCTGCCCAATCCCCGCCCATGCTGCTGTCTCCTGGAACCTGGAGACCTCCTGATACTACCTGAAGGGTGCATGCATGGTGACGTCCATTTTCTTTAAGGGCCAGCGCACCTTTACCCGGAAGTGCCTCTCAGCTGAGTGGTTCCAGGTATTTAAGGCACCTCCCATAAAGGGAAGTGCCTGGGCAATGACTTAGAAAAGTTGCTGGTTCTCAGGTGCTTTGTGCTGCTGTTGCTGCTGTTGTAATTGTGCTACATGCTGCTGCTGATTAGTACCTCTGGTTCAGTGCATTTCTTATGCATTGCTACTGCTACCACCTATGCTGGCTGTCTGCTACTATACCAGTTGCTGCAAGTATCCACAGAAGTCGCTGCTGTAGTAACCATCCATCCATCCCAGATGGATCCACAACTCTGCCTGCTGCTGTCGCTACCACCAGAGACTGTTCAGTGTCTGTGGTGACAGCTGCCGGTGTACAGTAGATCCCCTGGGACTGCCCTCTGCCGGCTGTTTACCAGTGTGTGTACCTGCTGCCACCTCCGGTGGCAGTAGTGAAGATTCGGTGGCCAGTCCAGTTTCTCCCCCAGGCAAGTGAATGGTACTTTCAGTCCAGTGGACCCACTAATATAGTGCTCGAACAGCAAGCATAACAAATAATCATACAAAAAACAAAACCGATTGATTGTGGAGCTTCCATTTTTTGGAAGATAGAACAATGGCTCTAATTAATTAGCACTTTTTTGTATCTAGGATATCTTGTCCAGATGACACTAGTTCTTTAATGAATTTATTGGGTATTAATTATACAGCTGACATTGTCTTTTACATATTCAATAATTTTGCAGTGTATGTAATGAGGCACTTGGCACTGCTAACATCAGTAAGATATATCCATGGTGTCATACTCTTCATTACTAGTGATGAGCGAGCATGCTTGTTACTACTCGGTACTCGCACGAGTATCACTGTACTCGGTCTACTCGGCGGGGACCGAGTAATCTCGCGATACTCGTGCTGTACTCGTGGTCTTCATTTCTGCATGTTGGCGCTCTTTTGAGAGCCAGCCCTCATGCAGGGATTGGCTGGCAGACCACTGCAATGCCACAGCCCTGTTAGTTGTGGAATTGCAGTGATTGGCCGGCCTGGACAGCGTGACCGAGCCTTTATACCGGCGGGCGCGCTGTGCTCTGCTCACAGCTATCCAGACAGTCAGTGCAGGGAGAGTGTTGCTGCTTCAGGGAAAGGTTTGCGGCCCTTTATAGCTATTTCCGTAGCAGGGCTGTAAACAGTGTGACCAGAAGTCCTTCTCAGGACTATTCTAGTTGTATACAGGCAGGCAGGGTATAGCCAGGTCGGAGTACAGTAGCAGAGTCCTTCTCAGGACTATTGTTGCTGTATACAGGCAGGGTATAGCCAGGTTGGAATACAGGCTAGTGACCAAAAGAGTCCTTATCAGGACTATTGTAGCAGTATACAGGCAGGCAGGCAGGCAGGCAGGGTATATAGCCATTCCTAGTGGTGACAGTATACCAGCCTTCATCATATCTGGGGCTGGTGTATACAGTCTAAAACAGTCCAGATAGTGTCAGACTTCTCAGTAATTGTCGCTCCTAAAAACCTGTTAGGTTCTTATTGCGTCCGTGCTTGCATTTAAAAACCGCACGTGTGTGCCTGTCGGTGGCAGCGTACAGGTGCACTTGTGTGCATTTTTCACAAACTATTATATAACGCACAAGTCTAGTGAATAATACACGTCAGTCAGCAGTGTCTGATAGTGTCAGACTTCTCAGTAATTGTCGCTCCTAAAAACCTGTTAGGTTCTTATTGCGTCCGTGCTTGCATTTAAAAACCGCACATGTGTGCCTGTCGGTGGCAGCGTACAGGTGCACTTGTGTGCATTTTTCACAAACTATTATATAACGCACAAGTCTAGTGAATAATACACGTCAGTCAGCAGTGTCTGATAGTGTCAGACTTCTCAGTAATTGTCGCTCCTAAAAACCTGTTAGGTTCTTATTGCGTCCGTGCTTGCATTTAAAAACCGCACGTGTGTGCCTGTCGGTGGCAGCGTACAGGTGCACTTGTGTGCATTTTTCACAAACTATTATATAACGCACAAGTGTAGTGTATAATACACGTCAGTCAGCAGTGGCTGATAGTGTCAGACTTCTCAGTAATTGTCGCTCCTAAAAACCTGTTAGGTTCTTATTGCGTCCGTGCTTGCATTTAAAAACCGCACGTGTGTGCCTGTCGGTGGCAGCGTACAGGTGCACTTGTGTGCATTTTGTCAGACTTCTCAGTAATTGTCGCTCCTAAAAACCTGTTAGGTTCTTATTGCGTCCGTGCTTGCATTTAAAAACCGCACGTGTGTGCCTGTCGGTGGCAGCGTACAGGTGCACTTGTGTGCATTTTTCACAAACTATTATATAACGCACAAGTCTAGTGAATAATACACGTCAGTCAGCAGTGTCTGATAGTGTCAGACTTCTCAGTAATTGTCGCTCCTAAAAACCTGTTAGGTTCTTATTGCGTCCGTGCTTGCATTTAAAAACCGCACGTGTGTGCCTGTCGGTGGCAGCGTACAGGTGCACGTTTTTCACAAACTATTATATAACGCACAAGTGTAGTGTATAATACACGTCAGTCAGCAGTGGCTGATAGTGTCAGACTTCTCAGTAATTGTCGCTCCTAAAAACCTGTTAGGTTCTTATTGCGTCCGTGCTTGCATTTAAAAACCGCACGTGTGTGCCTGTCGGTGGCAGCGTACAGGTGCACTTGTGTGCATTTTTCACAAACTATTATATAACGCACAAGTCTAGTGAATAATACACGTCAGTCAGCAGTGTCTGATAGTGTCAGACTTCTCAGTAATTGTCGCTCCTAAAAACCTGTTAGGTTCTTATTGCGTCTGTGCTTGCATTTAAAAACCGCACGTGTGTGCCTGTCGGTGGCAGCGTACAGGTGCACTTGTGTGCATTTTTCACAAACTATTATATAACGCACAAGTCTAGTGAATAATACACGTCAGTCAGCAGTGTCTGATAGTGTCAGACTTCTCAGTAATTGTCGCTCCTAAAAACCTGTTAGGTTCTTATTGCATCCGTGCTTGCATTTAAAAACCGCACGTGTGTGCCTGTCGGTGGCAGCGTACAGGTGCACGTTTTTCACAAACTATTATATAACGCACAAGTGTAGTGTATAATACACGTCAGTCAGCAGTGTCTGATAGTGTCAGACTTCTCAGTAATTGTCGCTCCTAAAAACCTGTTAGGTTCTTATTGCGTCCGTGCTTGCATTTAAAAACCGCACGTGTGTGCCTGTCGGTGGCAGCGTACAGGTGCACGTTTTTCACAAACTATTATATAACGCACAAGTGTAGTGTATAATACACGTCAGTCAGCAGTGTCTGATAGTGTCAGACTTCTCAGTAATTGTCGCTCCTAAAAACCTGTTAGGTTCTTATTGCGTCCGTGCTTGCATTTAAAAACCGCACGTGTGTGCCTGTCGGTGGCAGCGTACAGGTGCACTTGTGTGCATTTTTCACAAACTATTATATAACGCACAAGTCTAGTGAATAATACACGTCAGTCAGCAGTGTCTGATAGTGTCAGACTTCTCAGTAATTGTCGCTCCTAAAAACCTGTTAGGTTCTTATTGCGTCCGTGCTTGCATTTAAAAACCGCACGTGTGTGCCTGTCGGTGGCAGCGTACAGGTGCACTTGTGTGCATTTTTCACAAACTATTATATAACGCACAAGTCTAGTGAATAATACACGTCAGTCAGCAGTGTCTGATAGTGTCAGACTTCTCAGTAATTGTCGCTCCTAAAAACCTGTTAGGTTCTTATTGCGTCCGTGCTTGCATTTAAAAACCGCACGTGTGTGCCTGTCGGTGGCAGCGTACAGGTGCACGTTTTTCACAAACTATTATATAACGCACAAGTGTAGTGTATAATACACGTCAGTCAGCAGTGGCTGATAGTGTCAGACTTCTCAGTAATTGTCGCTCCTAAAAACCTGTTAGGTTCTTATTGCGTCCGTGCTTGCATTTAAAAAACGCACGTGTGTGCCTGTCGGTGGCAGCGTACAGGTGCACGTTTTTCACAAACTATTATATAACGCACAAGTGTAGTGTATAATACACGTCAGTCAGCAGTGGCTGATAGTGTCAGACTTCTCAGTAATTGTCGCTCCTAAAAACCTGTTAGGTTCTTATTGCGTCCGTGCTTGCATTTAAAAACCGCATGTGTGTGCCTGTCGGTGGCAGCGTCAGGCTCCATATTCTCCCTGGATAGAGATGTGCATGAGGGCCTCAAAACATTGTTCCCATTGCAAAGGAGCGGGTCTCCTGTCGTTGTAATGCCCATTCTGAAAGAATGGGCGAAAAAATTTACCACTGGGGGTATACCTGAAACAAAGGCCTAACTCTTGTAACGGTCATCATGATGGCGCATGAGGAGAAGGAGGAGCAGTCCAGCGATTAGCCAAAGTCCAGAAGTGTGTTACCATGGGTGAGTGGAGGTACATGGCAAAATCCCGTTACAAACTTTAAATTCCGCTGTCATTTGCTGGTGGTGTGGTGAAGTCTGGCCCAATCCAACCCTTGTTCATCTTGATTAGAGTCAGCCTGTCAGCATTTACAGTTGACAGGCAGGTGCGTTTATCTGTAATGATTCCACCTGCGGCACTAAAAACACGCTCTGACAAAACGCTAGCGGCAGGGCAGGCCAGGACTTCCAAGGCGTAGAGAGCCAATTCATGCCACGTGTCCAGCTTGGATACCCATTAATTATAAGGCACAGAGGAATGTCAGAGTACAGTTGTTTGATCTGCAAGGTACTCCTTGAGCATCTGGGCAAACTTAGGATTTCTTGTGGCACTACCCCGCACCTCAGGGGCTGTGGTATGTGAGGGGCTGAGAAAACTGTCCCACATCTTAAAGACTGTTCCCCTACCTCTGGCGGATTGGACTTGTGCCCCTCTCGGCTGTACGCCTTGGTTGTCCACTGATTCCTGACCTATGCCGCTATCGTTTTGTGAGGGGAATGCTTTGCCTACTTCCGTGACTATGGCCTTCTGGAACTGCTGCATTTTTCCTGACCTCTCCGCCTCGGGAATAAGAGACATAAAGTTCTCCTTGTAGCGTGGGTCTAACAGTGTTACCAACCAGTAATGATTGTCGGCCAAGATGTTCTTAACGCGAGGGTCACGAGACAGGCAGCTTACCATAAAGTCAGCCATGTGTGCCAGACTCTTAACAGCCATCACTTCAGTATCCTGACCAACATGATGACTGAACATGCTGTCCTCCTCCTCCTCCTCCTCCTCCTCCTCATCATCATCATCTACCCTGTCCTCTGGCCAGCCACGCTGAACCGAGGATATGACTGCATGTCATATCCTCAATTTGGCCAGAGAGTTGCTCCATGTCTTCATCCTCCTCCTCGTCATAGTCCTCCACTGCACGTTGTGATGAGACGAGGCTGGGCTGTGTGTTATCACCCACACCCACTACTGTTTCTTGCTCAAACTCATCGCGCTCCGCCTGCAATGCATCATGGTTGTTTTTTGAGCAGAGACCATTTTAGAAGGCAGAGAAGCGGTATGGTGACGCTAATAATGTCGTCATCGCCGCTCACCATCTTGGTGGAGTCCTCAAAGTTTTGGCGGATGGTACATAGGTCGGACATCCATCTCCACTCCTCAGGTGTTATGTGTGGAGTTTGACCCATTTCCCTACGGCTTAGGTGATGCAGGTACTCAACAACTGCCCTCTTCTGCTCACATATCCTGACCAACATGTGCAGAGTTGAATTCCAACGCGTGGGGACATCACACACCAGTCTGTGAGCCGGAAGATGCAAATGTCGCTGAAAGCCAGCAAGGCCGGCTGAAGCAGTAGGTGACTTTCGAAAATGTGCAGACAGGCGGCGAACTTTTACCAGCAGATCAGACAGCTCTGGGTATGACTTTAGAAACCGCTGAACCACGAGGTTGAGCACATGGGCCAAGCATGGAACATGTGTCAGCTGGCCTCGCCTCAAAGCCACCACCAGGTTCCGGCCATTGTCACACACGACCTTTCCTGGCTTTAGGTTCAGAGGTGTGAGCCAGTGATCTGCCTGCTGTTTCAGAGCTGTCCACACCTCTTCTGCATTGTGGGGTTTGTCACCTATGCAGATTAGCTTCAGCACAGCCTGTTGCCGCTTCACCGAGGCAGTGCTGCAGTGCTTCTGTGTCGCCCTGGACAAGCCAGGGGCCACAGAGCACAACACTTACACACCCCACACTCCCTGCAGGCATATCATAGTCAAAACACAAAATCCTTGTTGCCTTCCCCAGGGGCTGTTGTCCACACCAGGGGGTGGAGCCAGGCGGTTGGTCTCCACCCACCAAGGAGGAGGGAAAAAGCAGGCAGTGAGAGTTAAGCTAAGGAAGTTGAAGGAGGAAAGTAGTAGAGAGGAGAAAAGTGACAGCAAAGAGCCTGAAGTTGGTCCGGGTGTGTGGCCCGGACAGGACAGCAAGGTTGGCAGGATGTGGTGACCGTCTGCAGTGGAGGCCGATTGGAGTCTGCCGTAAGGACCGTGGACGGGTGGTGACCCGGCCGTACCGGACCGGTATACAAAGAGAAGCCAGCACCATTGGCAGGGGCCTTTCGGATCCCGGCAAGGCTTGGTGTCGCCGTGAATTTGCCAAATCCGTTAGTGAAGGGGACCTCAGGGTTTCCAAACAGCCAAGTCACGATAGAAGGCAACCGTCCAACCGTGAAGGGGAGACACCGCCACCGCCAAGGGCAACCGTCTCCCAGGGCCAGCGCCTGTGGGCAAAAGGGGCTCCTCCGGCCCATATCCAGGTCGGGGAGCGGGTTACCGGTGGGAAACCATCACTACCAACACTGAACTTAGGTGCAGGGAGAGACAGTCATCACTAACCTGCAGGGAGGAACAACCGCAGCCGTCCGAGGGACCCGTCCATCCAGCCACTTGTTTTACCGTGAACTGTGTCATCATCATTGGGCTGAGTGAGTACCTCCGTGCCGTGCGGCACAGCGCTGCCCCTGCGACCTTGCACCTCATCAGGCCCCGCAACCCGCCTGTCATCCATCTCTACCCCATCACCGGGCCCTGGGACAACCAACCCCCCTACCCACGGCGTGGAGAAATAACAACAAAGCTGCTCCCTGTCACAGGCTCCCGGGATCCCCGTCGAGAGCAGCGGTGGTGTCCACACAATCACCACAACCGTGGATGGCGTCACGGACAATATCCCCAAAACCCAAACGACCCCTTTTCACTCACGGGCGATGAGCGCCGCTCGAGTCCCCGGGATCCGGCCATCGCTCGAGCCACCGAGCAGCAGCAGCCGTAGAGCAGCGGCAGCCGGACCCGAGCAGTGGGAGAGCGCAGCGTCCCCTCCTCCGCCCGCAACACTTCCAGCTTGGGACTGGTGTGTAGGGTAAAGTGGATGAGGATGCGCAGGAGGAGGAGGAGGCTGAGGAGCATGACATTCCGGAGCTGTAGAGTGTGGGTGAAACCCTGACTGAGGTAGGGCCTGCAAAACTTGGTGTGTGAAGGACGTGTTCCGTCCCTCGCTCAGACTGGGTCCCAGCTTCCACAATATTAACCCAGTGTGACGTCAACGAGATGTAGCGGCCTTGCCCACATGCACTTGTCCACGTGTCTGTGGTTAGGTGGACTTTGGCTGAAACAGCGTTGTTCAGGGCACGTGTGATGTTTTGTGACACGTGGTTATGCAATGCGGGGACGGCACACCGGGAGAAATAGTGGCGGCTGGGGACCGAGTAATGTGGGACAGCTGCCACCATCAGGTCGCGGAATGCTTCTGTCTCAACCAGCCTAAAAGGCAACATTTCCAGCGCAAGCAGTCGCGAAATGTTAGCATTTAGAAGTGTGGCATGTGGGTCGTTGGCAGTGTATTTGCGCCTGCGTTCAAAGGTTTGCTGAATGGATAACTGAACGCTGCGCTGGGACAAGGACGTGCTTGATGATGGTGTTATTTCTGCGTGGGCAACTGCAGGTGCAGGGCCAGAGGAGGCTTGTTCTCGGGCAGCATGGACAGGGGATTGGCTCGCATGCACAACAAGCGAAGACGAAGCAGTGACATCAGCAAGCACTGCTCCTCGACTCTGTTGTACATCCCACAAAGTCGGGTGCTTGGCTGACATGTGCCTGATCATGCTGGTGGTGGTCAGGCTGCTAGTTTTGGTACCCCTGCTGATGCTGGCACGGCAGGTGTTGCAAATGGCCTTTTTAGAATCATCTTGAGCCAACTTAAAAAACTGCCAGACTCGGGAAGACCTAACATTTGTACAGGCACCTTGTGTCGTGTTGTTCCGGGGAACAGTTGCCTGACGTCTGCCTGGGGCCACCACCCTGCTTCTTACTGCCTGTTGGGATGCTACGCCTCCCTCCCCCTGTGCACTGCTGTCCTCGCTCTGCATATCCTCCTGCCAGGTTGGGTCAGTTACTGGATTATCCACCACGTCGTCTTCCTCTTCCGCACCCTGCTCCTCCTCCTGACTTCCTGACAATTGTGTCTCATCATCGTCCACCCCTTGTTGAGACACGTTGCCAACTTCGTGAGAACGTGGCTGCTCAAATATTTGGGCATCTGTACATACAATCTCGTCATGGCCCACTTCAACAGGAGCTGGCGAGAGGCCAGAATGTGTGAATGGAAACGTGAACGAACAGCTCTTCCGAGTGTCCAAGTGTGGGATCAGTAATGTCCGTGGACGTGTACTCGGCCTGGTGGTAGGAAGGAGGATCAGGTTCTGAAATGTGCGGTGCAGTATCACGGCTACTGACACTTGACCGTGTGGAAGACAGAGTGTTTGTGGTGGTGCCAATCTGACTGGAAGCATTATCCGCTATCCAACTAACAACCTGTTGACACTGGTCTTGGTTCAAGAGCGGTGTACTGCTGCGGTCCCCAAGAATTTGGGACAGGACGTGCGAGCGAGTAGATGTGGCCCTTTGTTGTGGCGAAATTAGAGCTTGCACACGACCTCGGTCTCTGCCTGCACCACCATCACGTCCACTTCCTTGTTCGTTGACAACGCCCTTGCGCATTTTGCAATGCTGTGCTGATGTGTATTCACTAGACTTGTGCGTTATATCCAAGTTTTTGCAAAACGCACACAAGTGCAGCGGAAAGCTACCACCAACAGGCACACACGTGCGGTTTTTAAATGCAAGCACGGAGGCACTAAGAACCTAACAGGTCTCTATCCAGGGACAACGTGGAGCCTCCCAATTTTTGGCTGCCCTGCCTAAGGGCTATACTACAATAGACCCACTTCCTTACAATGGGCACTTCAGGTTTACAGGCCATCATGCACGTCTCTATCCAGGGACAACGTGGAGCCTCCCAATTTTTGGCTGCCATGCCTAAGGGCTATACTACAATAGACCCACTTCCTTACAATGGGCACTTCAGGTTTACAGGCCATCATGCACGTCTGTATGCAGGGGCATTGGTGAACCTCACAATTTTGGACTGCCCTGGCAAAGGAAAATACTACAAAGACTCACTTCCTCAAAATGGGCATATTATACTCAGAGGCCTTTATGTACGTCTCTTCTCAGGGACATCGGAGTGCCACACAATGTTTTACGTAAAATCTTTCATGTATTGATCTCAAAAAGTAACATACATTAGCTCTATCTCACTATTGGGTATGTGCCCTTAACATTTCCGCCATGAAAATTCATTTTGGTGTCATTTTGGAAGGTTTTCTGGTGAGTCCGTAAAAATGGCGTAAAACGCGGACAAAATTGTTCACAGCTGTGACTTTTGAGTGATAAATGCTTCAAGGGGTCTTCCCCATGCTGTTGCCATGTCATTTGAGCACTCTTCTGAGACTTTTGTGCCATTTTTAGGGTTTCTACATGCTGCCGGTGGTCATTTCACAAAAATACTCGGGTCTCCCATAGGATAACATTGGGCTCGTTGCTCGGCCCGAGTACACGAGTATCTTGGGAGGCTCGGCCCGAGCTTCGAGCACCCGAGCTTTTTAGTACTCGCTCATCACTATTCATTACCTGATGATTGCCTGTGATTAAAAAATTCTTTGATTTTTACATGTTCCTGTGTATTTTGGTATTTTGTATTATTGTTGAATAAAAACTAATATTTTTACTCTGAGCAAATCTTTGGTGTTTTGTACATGGGGATATATTGCAATCCAGTTGGTTTGGGATTTTTTTGCACGCTTTTCTGCTCAGCCACATTCAGGTAGCACCAATATTGGCATCAATTACCCAGAGTACCAATAGTGTCATGGCACAGCAGACAGGCATGGGCCATGCATATGACAGGATCTGAGCCAGCATTTATAGCTTTCAAATTAAGTTTAAATTAAGAGGTGAGTGGATGAGTGACCGTGTAGGACTACTGTGCTCTGACACCCCTGCCACTCCAGGCAACACACAACATGAAGACTCAATTTGGAGTCTTTACATTTCAGAAAATTAGGGGCAGACACCGCTAAAGTGGCATCAATTACATCGAAGTACAAGTAGTTTAATGGTGCAGCATGGATGAATAGGACAGGGTCTGGAACAGTGCTTGGCCAAGCATTTCTAGCTTAAACGTTGATCAGTAACAGGTGGATGAGTTACAGGTGTAGGCCTGGTGCTCTGAGACCCCTGCCACTACAAGCAACACATAACAAGGAGACCCGAATAAGAGTATCCATTTACAAAAATTTGGTTTGTTGTAACTCAAGAGGAAACAAAAGTGGGAGGAATATAATAAATATTAGGTGCTTCACACATACAAAAAAAATTGTAAAAGTAATAGCGGTAGAAACACCTTTTGATTGTTGAGCCACCAAGTCACTTGTTAGTAACATAAGCAGCAATAAGAATAGAAAACCATGAGAAAGGTGTCACATATTGCAATAACGTGACATCAATTCACCACACTGGAAACTACACCATCGACTAGTATGCGACTAGGGGGATAAAGTCATTGGAGATCCATGACTTATTAACCTTGATAAAACTTAGGCTATCTAATAAATCAGATGCGCTTATTTGTCAGGACACCACCAGCATCGAGGAAGACATGTTCTGAGAGAACGCTGACTGCCAGGCATGACAAAACCTCCAAGGTGTGACTGGCAACCTCATGCCACTCTTCCATTTTTAAAGACGAAAATGCAAAAGGATCCAATCCCCTCCTGATGGCATCAATATTAAGCTCTAGATACTCCTGTACTATCCTCAACATGCATTCTCTATGTGTCAGACTTGTAAGGGTGCTTTACACGCTGCGACATTGCTAGTGATAGCTAGCGATGTCGTGTGCGATAGGACCCGCCTCCTTCGTTCGTGCGACATTTGGTGATCGCTGCTGTAGCGAACATTATCGCTACGGCAGCGTCACATGCACATACCTTTTCAGCAACGTCGCTGTGACCGCCAAACAATCCCTCCCTCAAGGGGGATGTGCGTTTGGCGTCATAGTGACGTCACTGCGGCGTCACTAAGCGGCCGCCCAATAGCAGAGGAGGGGCGGAGATGAGCGGCCGGAACATGCCACCCACCTCCTTCCTTCCTCATTGCCGGTGGACACAGGTAAGGAGATGGTCGTCATTCCTGCGGTGTCACACATAGCGATGTGTGATGCCGCAGAAATGACGAACAACCAGCGGCATGCACCACCAACGATATTCTGAAAAGGAGTGACGTGTCAACGATCAACGATTTTTGGTGCTTTTGCGATCGTTGATCGTCGCTCCTTGGTGTCACACGCTGAGATGTCGCTAACGGCGCCGGATGTGTGTCACTAACTACGTGACCCCAACAATATATCGTTAAAGCACCCTGTACTCTGTTCTACTGGTACACAAGATGGTTTAAGAAATGTGTGCCACAACTCAAAGAAATTGCTTTTGCCACTTCAACTGCTGCTGCTAATATTTCTGCAAAGACAGCTTGATGTTACCTTTGTTGGGAGTCTAAAACTGCGATGCACACTGTGTGCCTCACTGCTGTTTTGGGGAAAAAACTCTTAAGATTACGTATAAGCTTATTTTAATACTCCAGCATGAGCACATCCCTTTCTAGGGGGTTGAAGCATCTGGTAAAATTTACTCTTGTACCGTGGTCACAGAGTGGAAACCCAGTAGTCAGCACTATTTCTAATCATAACAATACGGGCATCATGTTGCAGATAATGCAGCATGAAGGCGCTCATGTGTCGGACACTTCCGTGAGGTCCAAATCTATGGTCTGTTGGTGGCAGGATAACACTCAAACTTGCTTCCTGCATCCCCTCCCACCAACCTCGGACAAGAGAGGGAGGATCGATATCTTCTTTATCTCCTGACTGTTGGACACTAACAACCTCTTCAGCCTTGTCCTCCTCCATTGTTCCTCAGCTCCTGTTACTTCACTAACAGTTTGTCTGGTAGCATGAGTCCCCATCGATTGCTGTACTCCCCCCACTTATGCCACCTGCCTATGTTACGACAGTCTAGACCTTAGAGATATTGGTATCCCTTGTACATCTTCCTCTGCTTCCTCCTCTTCCACTGAGACCATTACCTCATACCACAGACTATTCAAAGTATGCTCCAGGATGTAGATAGTGTCCTAGAAATTTCTGTACAACCAGTTTAAAGACGTGAACCGTTATCGCACACAGCCTTCCATACATCCAGTTTCAGTGGAGACAGTCTACACCTCTGCAGCTGTGTGATTGAATTCTCCAATGCATTTTAATTTCCACACAACCTGCTTGTGGTGAGCCTTAGTTGCACAGTTATGAGGTAGGAGGAATTCTTTCTGCACTGTTGGAATGCTTATCACATTGAGGGGGAGGTTCAGGATGCAGGTGGAGGCTCTAGAGGAGGTGCATGAGGCAGAAAAAGTCAAAGAAGTGGTAGATGCAAAGGATTGTGCCACAAGCCTTGGGGATTTCAAGACTTGAGGAGCAGCCCCTTCCCCGCCTTCCCTGGTAGCCATCAGAGTCAACCAGTATGCAGTCAGCGAAACATAACTCACTTGGCCATGCTTGCACATCCAGGTGTCAGTGGTAAAATTCCCTCTGTCAGACACAGAGTTTTTCAAGGAATGGGTGATGTTGTCTGCAACATGCTGGTGTAGCACAGGTACAGCTTTAATAAAGAAATAATGGCGACTGGACAACTGTTATTGGGGGACTGCAACATCTATCAGCATTCGGAAGCCATCTGTGGCCACCAGGTGGGAAAGCAGCATTTCCGTTGCCAACAGATTGGATATGGTCAAGATCAAGCTCTTAGATTTGGCATGTCTAGGAGGAAATATTATTTTACATGATCACAACTGGGGGACCGAGGGCTGACTGCTGTGCAGAGAGAGGGTGGATTATGGTGTCCACAACAAACAGGTAGAATGTGAGGGAGGTGCAGGTGGAGATGCTATGGATTGAAAAAGTTGTGGTGTGCTCGGTGTCTGAGATCAGTCAAAAACAGCATGCATGTCCACTTCTATAACAGCTGATGAGCGCTCATTGATAGGGGGAGTTCTGTGGCCAGTGACCTGTGTGAGACCACTTGCCACAATGATGGTTGATGAGGCGGCTGGTGGTTGGCGAGTACGCATTATAAAGCAGTAAGATTCCCAGAATAATGCATGTTACGTGCGCATGTGCCGATTTATGCATGTAGTAGTCAATCTATTGGAATTACTGTAGTTTTTTACAAAGTTAGCAGGTAACATAAGTTGGGTCATCCTTTGCTGTCTCAGAAAAGGCCCAGGCCAGGCAACCCTTGTCGCTCATGTGAACTGCAGACCTGTGATCGCTACTAGCCAGAGTTGTGGCTAAAGATGGAGTGCTTGTCGGAGTTGCATCCCTCCGTGTCTGTGCAGGAAGCCGCAACGTAAATTCCTCAACTTTCTTCTCTTCCACATCCCCTGCTGAGCTACTCAGCTGCGTGCCTCTCTGTTCACACCAAGTGAGATCTAGAACCTCGTCATCATCCTCTCTGTTATCCAACTCCCCGCCCTGAGAGTCACCCTCCTCCTATTTCTGCCCTGTCAGTACAGTACAGTACATCATGATCATCTCCACCCCGAGGGTTAACGTCTGGGGGCGAGGGTCTGGATTCTGCTTGGCACATGCTTTGTCCAGCACCAGATACAACTGACAAAGACTTTGGGCATTAGTGCAGATGCTTTCCTCCTTTTGAGTCTGTGAATCTTTAAAGCAAACCTCTGATGCCTAAGGAGTAAAATATGTGAACAGCTCTGCACACTCACTCAACTCTTCAACCTCAGTTACGTGGTTGAAGACTTGTGATGCGGGGAAACAAGTGTAATTGGGGTGCAACCACTGAGGACTATACTGTGTGTGATGTTGACGTGGAGAAAAAGCAGTAGAGGCCACTTGATGCAGTGCTTGCCATCCAATGTAGCACATGCTCTTTCAGAGTCTCATCTAAAAGTCAATGTGCGTCTGTCAAAGAAAGGGAGTCAAGTAGCCCATCAAGTAACAGAAGTTGTCAGTTGGATTGTTTTTCATAGGATGAGCCGGTGTTTGTTCAGTAAACCTTTCAGTAACATTAGCACCTACATCATGTACACCTTGAACATCATGCCTATTCCCTCTTCTGCCATGACCTTGGGATTTCCCACTCATGTTTGATGTGCCCTTCCCCTCTTTTAAAAAGCTAGTTCACAAGACTAGGCCCACACTTGTCTGTCATCTGTCACTAAATTAACAATCATTATTTATTTGCTGAGATTATGGGGCAGAACTAAAAAATTATCAATCACTATTGATACTGAAAAGTATATTTTTGGCAGGCTGCAGGCAGGACCACAGATTTAGCTATCAGAATTTAAATACTAAAAATTCAATTGCTAGCAGAAGCACAGATTTAACAATTTTATTTAGATGCTAAAATGTCTATTTGTGTGAAGAGCACAGAGTTATACATTTCTACTTATCTGCAGTGATATATATATATATATATATATATATATATATATATATACACACACTGTATATACTGCATATACAGTATATATATATAATAAACAAATGCTAACCAGCTCACATCAATGAGTCACCTGGATCCTCAGCTCTCCTGATTGCCTAATGCCGGCGTCACACAGGACAATTTATTAATGTCGATAACCCCAGTCACACGCACTTACCTCCCGGACGACGTTGCTGTGGGCGGCGAACATCCTTTTCCTGATGGGGGAGGGACATTCGGCGTCACAGCGACGTCACACAGCAGCTGCCCAATAGAAGCGGAGGGGCGGAGATGAGCGGGACGTTAACATCTCACCCACCTTCTTCCTTCCGCATTGCCGGCGGGACGCAGGTAAGCTGTGTTCGTCGTTCCCGGGGTGTCACACGGAGCAATGTGTGCTACCACGGGAACGATGAACAACCGGAACACAGAAGGAGGACTGACATTTTGAAAATGAATAAAGTGTCAACGAGCAACGATAAGGTGAGTATTTTTGCTCGTTCACATTGACCCCGACGGCATATCGCCCGATATATCGTACCGTGTGACGCTGGCATTAGTCCTGCCCCTGCTGCGCTCGCTCCTACCACCCTATCCCCTCCACAAACATTTTTAATCCCCGGATTCTGGTCCCCATTGACTTATATGGGCACCGGAGCGGATCGGACTCTTTTTAAAATCTGGCAGTGATCCGTCAGTACTGTTTATTTGGGCGTTCGATCAGCTCTAAAGGGTACTTTACACGCTGCGATAGCGGTATCGATATCGCTAGCGAGCATACCCGCCCCCATTGGTTGTTCGACGCGGGAAAATCCCTGCCCGTGGCGCACAACATCGGTTACACCCGTCACACGGACTTACCTTCCCTGCAACGTCGCTCTGGCCGGCGAACCGCATCCTTTCTAAGGGGGCGGTTCGTGCTGCGTCACAGCGACGTCAAACAGCAGCCGTCCAATAGATGCGGAGGAACCTGAGATGAGCGGGTGGAAGATCCCGCCCACCTCCTTCCTTCTTTTCCAGTGGACACAGGTAGGAGATGTTCATCGTTCCTGCGGTGTCACACGTAGCGATGTGTGGTGCTGCAGGAATGACGAACAACATTGTAGCTGCAGCAGCAGCGATATTATGAGAAGGAGCGACGAACGATCAACGATTTATGACGTTTTTGCGATCGTTGATCGTCGCTCCTAAGTGTCACACACTGCGATGTCGCTAACGGCGCCGGATGTGCATCACTAACGGCGTGACCCTGACGATATATCGTTAGCGACCTTCAGCATACCATCCAAATTTCAGTTGGTAGCTCAACATGCCTGTGATAGTATGACCTCCTAACTCCCCTGATGAATCGCATAGAGGAAACGCGTCGGGAAGGAGGCCATTGAGTAGTCACTGGTGTTGCCTGGGGTAATGTGTGGTATGTTGAAGGTCGCTCCCCCCCCCCTCATATGTAAGGTAACACCGGTATCATTGGTTTGCAGTGGGATATGTGGTGAGCATAATCCCACTGCTACCTCTGACTGCATTTTGTACTGAGCACATTTATCACTTTCCCCTCTTGGTTATACAGCAATTAACTGATAAGTTGTCTAAAATAAATTGCACACAGCCACTTTAATAAGAACGGTATCTTAAGGGCTGAGGTGTAATATTGGAGGATAGGTGATTATGCACAATGTCACTTTCTCCTTACAGTTGCAATGATTAATTGATCAGCTGTTTATAGAACATTTTGCACATTTGCCACTTTACTAAAAAGCGATATTTTGAGGGCTTTAGTGCAATTTTGGAGGATAAGTGAATATGCACAATGTCACTTTAATTTACCTGGCTGTACAGGAGTATGCTGAGAGTATATAGCAGTACTAGCTCCTTTGTCATTGTACATCCATTTTGAAAAATTTGTGTAATATTTTCTTGTGGTATCACTTTGGGTGGTTATTTTTCTTGAATTTTAATCAATGATATTAAAAGTTATATTTTATTACTAGTGCTTTAATCCTAATACCGTATAATGCATACGGTAACATATGCCGTATTTTTCCAAAAATAAGATCTCCCCAAAAATAAGCCCTAGCAGGGTTTTTTAGCATTTTTGGAGCGAGGCTTAAAGATAAGCCCTCCCCCAAAAATAAGCCCTAGTCACGGTTAAATAGTGAAGTGTCTATGCAGATAAAAAAGTTACAGATACTGCAGGACACTTAATAATAATTTTATTCATTTATATAGCGCTATTAATTACACAGCGCTTTACATACATTGGCAATACTATTCCCATTGGGGCTCACAATCTAGAGTCCCTATCTGTATGTCTTTGGAGTGTGGGAGGAAACCGGAGTACCCGGAGGAAACCCACGCAAACACGGGGAGAACATACAAACTCCTTGCAGATAGTGTCCTTGATGGGATTTGAACTCAGGACCCCAGCGCTGCAAGACTGCAGTGCTAACCACTAAGCCACCGTGCCGCCCTACACTTCATTATAGAAAGCAGACACCCCCAAAATACACTGACCAGACGCCGAGCAGAGGACTTGCAGTGATCACACACCCACACACACACACAATCAGATTGCACACACACACACACACAATCAGATCTCAATACAAACATCGGATTGCACACACAATCAGATCACACACACAATTAGATCACCCACATAATAAGATCGCACACACAAACATCGGATCACACACCCATCGGATCGCACACATACTCACCACATCCAGTGACACCAATTTCTTCTCGCCAGCAGAATCCTGAGAGGCAGTGCAGTGGAGCGCAAGGACCTGCCACAATGCTTGCTTACAGGACCTGCAGACACACGTGATTTACTCCCATCATTCCCTGCGGCCGGAAGGATTTTTTAATGCAGAATGTGATGTGTGTGTGTGTGTGTGTGTGTGTGTGTGTGTGTGTGATCTGCCCTTGGGAGAGGAGTTAGTGCTTAGAAAAATGGACAGTCTCCATCTTGTAATTCAAATAGGATTTCTGACTGACAAGAGACGGCTTACTTCATTAAATGAACTTGGACACTGTGTTGCAAGGTCCCAACCAAGTGGGACCCAGGCATGGAAACCCATAAAACAAAAAATGGACCTTGAAGCACACATGAACAGAAATTGTTGTATATGATACATGTTTTATGAGTTTCAAGTTTCACAATCTTATGGTTGGGGACGACCATATTTAAGTGGGGAGGAAGGTAGCAGGTGGTAAAATCTCTGCGGTACAGAATGTTGATACAATGTGTAATGTGATGTGATGTAAAGTGTAATATGTTACTGCATAGTAATGTATAGTAATACTATATAATGCATACGTTAACATACACCGAGTTTTTCCAACAATAAGACCTCCCCCAAAAATTAGCCCTAGCAGGGATTTTCTGCATTTTCAGAGCAAGGCTTAAATATAAGCTCTCCCCAAAAATAAGACCAAGTCGCGGTTTAATAATGAAGTGTCTATGAAGCTAAAAAAGTTACAGATACTGCAGGACACTTCATTATAGAAAGCAGACACCCACAAAATCACTTTAACCAGACGCCGAGCAGAGGACCTGCAGTGATCACACACTGCATAGTAATGTATAGACACCAAAAGTTAAAGAATAATACCCATATCACACCAACAAATATGGTACCACCAGTGATATTATATAATAATAAGATTATACTCAATGTGAGGGTATATTGGACCAATAGGACCATTCGGATATAAATATACGTCACCAAAAAGAAAACCGAACAAAGGTCATAAATGGGGAGACACGGGGCTCAGTGGGTGCTCTCGTCCACTAAAACCCGCCGCCTTTAGAAAGACAGCGTGGCTCAGGGCTCATCCCAACTGAACGCCGGCCTCCTTAACCGTGGGCGTAACACTACTCAGACAACACAGGGTGAGGGAACCACAATAATTAGACTTTATTGGATCCCCAAACAATTAACGGCACATAACACATAACCAGCAAAACACAAATGTAACAGGCAACAGAGTCTCACCCTTCCGCTGGCTCACCAGGGATTTAGAATGTCCATGCCTCAGAGCTTCTAGGGCCGCTTACTCCAGTCCAGCAGCACCCCGCTTTTGGCGGGCACCCACCGAGAAAGGAATAATGCCAGATTCAGGAAGCT
Organism: Anomaloglossus baeobatrachus; assembly: GCF_048569485.1. Classification (NCBI taxonomy): domain Eukaryota; kingdom Metazoa; phylum Chordata; class Amphibia; order Anura; family Aromobatidae; genus Anomaloglossus; species Anomaloglossus baeobatrachus. The sequence continues at coordinate 183,131,137 of NC_134357.1, forward strand.
GTGTGAGGTCTGCAAAGTCTGTAACAGGTGACTGAACTGTCCCAACCTGAGTGTCCTCCTTAGGTAGTCCTGGTATGACGTTACAATCCTGGCAGCTGGAGTCGAAATCCCTAGGCTGTGGATATGGTCTTTAACCGGAACCGGAGTCCCTAGATTGAAGCCATAAGATATCCTGATCCTCTAGTCAGCTCCAAAGAGCTTAGACTGGATCCATCAGCATCCATCAACCTTCATCAACCCTGGTGGCTTAAAGAAGTCCCTTTTATAGCCATAACTTTCCCTTAGGATTGTCCTCATCGATTGGTTGGACAAGATTGCTTCTCCCATTGGATAAATTTTAAGCTGCATGGATAATGTTCATTTAAATGATGTGCATAGAAAGACTCAGTATATCTACATGGAGTCGGCAAGTCACCGACTAGACAATGGCTACTAAGGTAATTACATTATCAATACACAACTACAATACAATGATTACTGGAAAAGTCTGGAGAGCAATAGCTAAGCAAACATGACTTAGCACACATAAGAACAATAGTCTGGCTGAATGTTAAGAAACTTTAACCCATGAGAGTCCATGTCGTCACAATAAAAATATATAATTTTTATTGATATTCATTAAAAAACAATTAAACATTCCATATATTATTTTTTTTAAAAAACACATACCATATTTGAAAGAAGGGCGTCACAAAAAATATATATGAAATTACATGCAATGGTGTGGGTGATTTGCAAAGGGTAATAGATGTAAATAATTGTAATTGTAAATATGAAGGAACAAGCACTGGAGAACTGCAGCCAGAGGTCAAGCCACAGCAAGTCCAGCGCCTATTGCCCCCATTATAATCAAAGCAAGCCACCCAGACTAAGACAAGAGATGCAATTCATAAAGGAAGCAGCACTATATAAGGAAAAAATCAAAGTGTCAGAATTGACATCAAGATACACATGGTAGTGGAATATTTACCCAGCTGATAGTAAGTTACTGCTTCCTGAGTAGACAGTAACGCCCACACCCCCAAAGTGTAATATGTTACTGCCTAGTAATGTATAGTAATACTATATAATGCATACGTTAACATACACCGAGTTTTTCCAACAATAAGACCTCCCCCAAAAATTAGCCCTAGCAGGGATTTTCTGCATTTTCGTAGCAAGGCTTAAATATAAGCTCTCCCCGAAAATAAGACCAAGTTGCGGTTTAATAATGAAGTGTCTATGAAGCAAAAAAAGTTACAGATACTGCAGGACACTTCATTATAGAAAGCAGACACCCCCAAAATCACACTAACCAGACGCCGAGCAGAGGACCTGCAGTGATCACACACTGCATAGTAATGTATAGTAATACTGTATAATGCATACGGTGACATTTATGTATTACTAGAAGGTGGCCCGATTCTACGCATCGGGTATTCTAGAATTTACGTATTGTGTAGTTCATGTATGATTTTTGTTATATATATATATATATATATAAATATATAGATGTTGTTGTGTGTAGTTACCAAGTGTTTGTGTAGGGCGCTGTACATGTTCTGGGTGTTGTCTGGGTGTGATGGGGGGTGAGAGCGGTGTTGTTTGTGTGTTGCGTTGTTTGTGGAGCGCTGTGTGTCTGTAGCGTTGTGTGTGTGTTGCGCAGTTTGTGTGTGTGTGGTGTGTTTTGGGGGGAGGTATGTTTTGTGCAATGTGCGTGTTGTGCGGTATGTGCGTATATTTGTGTGTGCAGCGTTGTCTGTGTGTGTGGGTGTCTGTGTAGGGCAGTTGTTTGTGGTTCCCAGTGTGTGTGTGTGGTGTGGTGTGTTGTGCAGTGCGCGCGCGCACGTATGTGTGTGTGTTGGGGGGAGGTGTGCACTTCCCATCGTGCTCCATCCCCCATGCAGCGCACTCCCCATCGTGCTCCATCCCGTATGCTGCGCACCCCCCATCGTGCTCCATCTCCCATCCTGCGCACTCCCAAACGTGCTCCATCCGCCATGCTGCGCACTCCCAAACGTGCTCCATCCGCCATGCAGCGCACTCCCCATCGTGCTCCATCCCCCATGCTGCGCACTCCCAAACGTGCTCCATCCGCCATGCTGCGCACTCCCCATCGTGCTCCATCTCCCATGCTGCGCACTCCCAAACGTGCTCCATCCGCCATGCTGCGCACTCCCAAACGTGCTCCATCCCCCATGCTGCGCACTCCCAAACGTGCTCCATCCGCCATGCTGCGCACTCCCAAACGTGCTCCATCCCCTATGCTGCGCACCCCCCATCGTGCTCCATCTCCCATCCTGCGCACTCCCAAACGTGCTCCATTCGCCATGCTGCGCACTCCCAAACGTGCTCCATCCGCCATGCTGCGCACTCCCAAACGTGCTCCATCCGCCATGCTGCGCACTCCCCATCGTGCTCCATCCCCCATGCTGCGCACTCCCAAACGTGCTCCATCCGCCATGCTGCGCACTCCCCATCGTGCTCCATCTCCCATGCTGCGCACTCCCAAACGTGCTCCATCCGCCATGCTGCGCACTCCCAAACGTGGTCCATCCGCCATGCTGCGCACTCCCAAACGTGCTCCATCCGCCATACTCCGCACTCCCCATCGTGCTGCATCCTCCATGCTGCGCACTCCCAAACGTGCTCCATCCGCCATACTCCGCACTCCCCATCGTGCTGCATCCCCCATGCTGCGCACTCCCAAACGTGCTTCATCCGCCATGCTGCGCATTTCCAAACGTGCTCCATCCGCCATGCTGCGCACTCCCAAACGTGCTCCATCCGCCATGCTGCGCACTCCCAAACGTGCTCCATCCGCCATGCTGCGCACTCCCAAACGTGCTCCATCCGCCATGCTGCGCACTCCCAAACGTGCTCCATCCGCCATGCTGCGCACTCCCAAAGGTGCTCCATCCGCCATGCTGCGCACTCCCAAAGGTGCTCCATCCGCCATGCTGCGCCAGCATCAGCCTCTCCGTCTCCAGCATCAGCCTCCCCATCCCAGTCTTCCCCAGGTTCAGCCTCTCTCCTCTCAGCCTCCTCCAGCACGCCGTGCTCCTCTGCCGACACTCACAGATCCGATCGCATACACTCACACACACCCACACACACCCACCCGATCGCATACACTCACACACACCCGATCGCATACACTCACACACACCCGATCGCATACACTCACACACACCCGATCGCATACACTCACACACACCCGATTGCATACACTCACACACACCCACACCCCCCCACCCGATCGCATACACTCACACCCACCCGATCGCATACACTCACACCCACCCGATCGCATACACTCACACACACCCGATCGCATACACTCACACACACCCGATCGCATACACTCACACACAAAGACACACACACTGACGATATTGCACATACGCGCTGATACTCACAACATCCGGGGATATCACATGCTTCTGGCCATGTGATCCCCCGGCAGGTCCTGGAAGCTCACAACAGCACAGTATCGCCGCCGAGAAGCAAGCGATATCCCAGGATGTTGTGAGTATTTGGATGCGATGTGATGTGTGAGGTGTGTGTGAGTGTGATCTGATTTGTGTGTGTATGTGTGTGTGTGTGTGCTGTTATGTGTGTGTATGTTCCGCAGCTGCAGGACCTTGATGTGTGGATGCGATGTGATGTGTGTGTGATGTGTGTGTGAGAGTGAGTGTGAGCCGGTGTACACTGGTAACTATGATACACATCGGGTAACTAAGGGACCTTAGTTACCCGATGTGTATAATGGTTACCAGCTTTCACGGCCTCCGTCAAGATCCCAGCATCGCAAGGTTATGTCTGGCGCTGCCGGGATCCTGACGGAGCCGGTGTAGAAGCAAGCGATATCCCAGCATGTTGTGATGTGTGAGGTGTGTGTGAGAGTGAGTGTGAGAGTGAGTGTGATCTGATGTGTGTGTGTACTCACCTGGGAATCGGAGCTCCGTGTCAGTTGGGCCAGAGCGAGCGTGCATTGCGTGAGGGGGGCGGGGCCTGCAGAGAGCCGGGGCGAGAGGCCAATCCGTGTGGGGGGGCGGGGCCATGGCGAGCCCAGCGGCCAATCAGCTTTGTGTCACCGTAAGGACACAATTTTCGAGCATGACAGACAGACAGACAGACAGACAGACAGACAGAATAAGGCAATTATATATATAGATGGTATGGTATAAGATAGGTTGCTCGGCAACCGACTGCAGAGCATGTGACAGTTGGCAGTTGAGATTAGCTCTTGGAAGTGAATTTAGTGCTTAGAAAAACGGGCAGTCTTCATCTTGTAATTCAGATAGGGTTTCTGACTTAGAAGAGAGAAAAGTGCTGGCTTATGTGCGAGGCACTACCAGATATCTCATTGTTAACTCCTGAATCTCTGGACCTGACGGCTCATATTTTGTGCCAGTGTGAGCATCCTTTTTGCTCCCATGGGGATACAGACGTGGAGTTCGGTTATGGTAAGAAATAGCGAGCCTGTTAAAAACTGCAAACTTAAGTCAATCAGAGTAAAAGGACAGACTCGAATGGAGATAGATTAGCTGGGAGCCAAAAGAAATTGAAGAGTTGAGTTGTATCCTAGGAAGGAAGGAAGACAGTTAAGTGTCTTAAGACGTTTTGACCACACATGCAACTGTGGTGCCCTTGAGGCTACCGTCACCACAGAGGTACTGCACCTCAGCCAGAGGTGTAGTGCTCCATCCTGGGTAAGAAAGAGGCCATCTACCGATTCATGAACCAAAAACCTGCAGACACCCAATTGTTAGCTCACACATTAGATCAGGGACGGAGCAGGTCCCATTAATGCTCGTCACCCAGTAGTTTGGTTATGGCACTTAAGCTTCGTACACTGTCTCTGGAATCAGCCTGGGGTGGAGCTTGGTGGTGGAGTGTCTGGGGTGAATAGGCAGAGCCAAGTTTGAAAGTTGACAGTTGACAGAGTGAGTTGAGAGCTGGGAGGAGACCGACTAGGGGTGAAGACCCTGGGGGTCTTCCTCGACCCTGTTAACACTGAAGGGAGAATCCCAGAGACTTAGGGGAAGTGCGCCAGACTCCCCTATGGTCTTGTTCCACAAGCAACATAATGACGGTGGAGGGATTTGGTCGCAAACGAGGTTCCGGTCCCTAGACTAGGAAGAGACGTCAGGACTTTCTAGTAATACCGGAGGCCAGGGTGGCTGTATGCACCTTTGGGCCACAAGCAGCACACAAATCCACTGGAAGGCAGTCACACAGGATCAGGGAACCAAGCAGGCAGAATTCCCTTTGAAGGTCCGCAGCCCCTGGCTCAGGGAACTGTGTGTGAAGGCGCAGGACAGGCGGGTGAGAATCAGAGCAATTAAATGACCAGGAAAGGCAAATAAAGGGTTTACCGGTACTGGCCTCGGACTTACTCGGGATTGGCGGAGGTCTTTCACCGGGGATCCCAGCATATCGTGGGTGGACTAAGCTGGCTGTCAACCTTGAACTGGTACAGTGAGTAAAAGACTTGTTGCAAAGAACTGGTGTCGTCTCCATTCTTCCTGCGCCACAACCTAACATCATGGACTTTTTTCATATATCCAACAGTTGCCCTGGGGTCCCGCTCCACCTGTGGGGAGCAAGAACACCTTAGCTGCGCCATCACCACCTGCTCCGGGTAACATGCAGCGCAGCACACATAGCCACAAAACCACAGGTGGCATCACAAACTTTATTTCATTATAGATACAACTCTCATCATCATCTCTTTTATTGAAGATAAAACACCGCCAGGGTAACGGAGCCAGGCCCCGCCACCGCTGACATCCCCGGACTAGTCTGGCCCAGTTCTTAGTATCATCTAAGGCCCTGGGGCTGGGCGTGTCACAACGATAACATCTGGCCACTAGATCTCAGTACCTCTCACTATTGGTCTGCATTTAGTAAGTGTTGAAAAACAAAGCTTGAATAATTTTATATAAACTGTGATGTATTTAACAAAAGAACAGTACAGTGAAAATGTAACTCTGTTGCTGGATAGGTAAAATACTTTTAATGCAACATTGCTCTTAAGTCACTTAAGCTGATGTAATAAAAGAGGCTTGGGAAGAGAGAGCCCTTCTCCCTTCTGACTACCCTTCTGCCTGCCGTTTTTGCACCTCGCTGCCAGATCCGGATTTGACTTCTGCCTGGTTTCCTGACTATGTTCTTGTCTGACGATTTTTTCCGTATTCTGCATCTCCTGGTTTGACCCTACCTGACTGCTACTCTCCTCTGGATTACAGCCTTCCACAGGTAGTGATATTCGGGGCTCTGCAGTAATTCCAAAGCCCTGTATAGGGGTTAAAGGGTTTCGGGGTTCTCGGGGTGCTGTTTTGTGAACAGCTTTCCTCCAGCCTATCTGTGACAGCCCGTCTGAGTCTGTGGTTCTAGGCAGGTGTTATATACAGAAGCAGCTGGCTGAATTCTGAAGTATACACGCCTATAATGTCTGTTCAGATTTAACCAAATGCAGTAAGGTTGATTGGATGGCACTTCACTAAACAGATGGGCAATGACTCAAAACACCGCAAAAGCAATCCAGGAGTTTTTAAAGGGAAATAAGTAGAATATTCTAAAATGGCTGAGTCAATCACCAGATATCAACCCTATCAAGTATGCATTTCACATGCTTAAGACAAAACTTGAAAGAGTTGGTTTGGGGTGAGCTGGACCGCAGAGTGAAGGCAAAAGGGCCAACAAGTGCTAAGCATCTCTGGGAACTCCTTCAAGACTGTTGGAAGGCCGTTTCTGGTGACTACCTCTTGAAGCTAATCAAGATAATGCTAAGAGTGTGCAAAGCAGTAATCAAAGGAAAAGGTGGCTACTTTGAAGAACCTAGAATATAAGACATATTTTCAGTTGTTTCACACTTGTTTGTTAAGTATTTCATTCCACATGTGTTAATTCATAGTTTTGATGCCTTCAATGTGAATCTACAATTTTCAGAGTCATGAAAATAAAGAAAACTCTTTGAATGAGAAGGTGTGTCCAAACTTTTGCTCTGTACTGTATATATATCTATATATATAATTGCCTTATTCTGTCTGTCTGTCTGTCTGTCTTGCTCCAAAATTCTGTCGTTACCGTGACAAGCATCTCATTGGCCGCTCGCCTCGCCCCCCACATGGATTGGCCTCTCGCCCCGGCCCCCTGCACGCATTGGCAACTCGGCCCCGCCCCCCTCAAGCATTGCACGCTCGCTCTGGCCCCGCCCCTGCACGCATTCCCCGAACAGACACGGAGCCCCGACTCCCAGGTGAGTGCTGTACCCCCGGGAGCCCACACCAGCGTACGCCGGCAACCCAGCCGACACATACCCTCGCATTGCTGGGGTTGCCGGCGTACGCTGGTGTGGGCTGCTGCGCGTGCGGGGTACGCTGGTAACCATGGTACACATCGGGTAATATTGTGTAGCATGGTTACCAGTGTATGCCGGCTCCCTGCCCATTCACATCGATGGTCTCCCGCTGTCACAAGCTGATGCGTGCTGCACAGCAGGAGACCAACAAGTGACCCAGCACTGTCGCTTTGAATACTTACCTGATATGTACCATGTACCATTACTAGCATACCCCAACTCCCAGCACACGTACGCTGATAATGATACACATCAAGTAACTATGGAAACCGCTTTGCATAGTTGCCCCCTCTCCTCTCACCCCAGGACTATTCCTCCTATTATCCTCCTCTCCCCCAGGACTCCTCCTCCTATTATCCTCCTCTCCCCCCAAGACTCCTCCTCCTCCTATTATCATCCTCTCCCCCCCAGGACTACTCCTCCTATTATCTTCCTCTCCCCCCCAGGACTACTCCTCCTATTATCCTCATCTCCCCCCCCAGGACTCCTCCTCCTATTATCCTCCTCTCCCCCCCAGGACTACTCCTCCTATTATCCTCCTCTCCCCCCCAGGACTACTCCTCCTATTATCCTCCTCTCCCCCCCAGGACTACTCCTCCTATTATCCTCCTCTCCCCCACAGGACTACTCCTCCTATTATCCTCCTCTCCCCCCCAGGACTACTCCTCCTATTATCCTCCTCTCCCCCACAGGACTACTCCTCCTATTATCCTCCTCTCCCCCCCAGGACTACTCCTCCTATTATCCTCCTCTCCCCCCCAGGACTACTCCTCCTATTATCCTCCTCTCCCCCCCAGGACTACTCCTCCTATTATACTCCTCTCCCCCCCAGGACTACTCCTCCTATTATACTCCTCTCCCCCAGGACTACTCCTCCTATTATACTCCTCTCCCCCCAAGACTCCTCCTCCTATTATCCTGCTTTCCCCCAGGACTACTCCTATTATACTCCTCTCCCCCAGGACTACTCCTCCTATTATCTTCCTCTCTCCCCAGGACTACTCCTCCTATTATACTCCTCTCCCCCCAGGACTACTCTTCCTATTATCCTCATTATCATCCTCTCTCCCCAGGACTACTCCTCCTATTATCCTCCTCTCCCCCCAGGACTATTCCTCCTATTATCCTCCTCTCCCCCCAGGACTATTCCTACTATTATACTCCTCACCCTCCAGGACTACTCCTCCAACACACACACACAGACTGCACAAAACATACCTCCCCCCAAAACACAAACACACCCACACAAACCGTGCAACACCACACACACACACACAATGCTGCAGACACACAGCGCTCCACAAACAACGCAACACACAAACACCGCTCTCAGACACCCCCACCCAGACAACACCCAGAACATTTACAGCGTACTGCACAAATACTTGGCAACTACAGACGACATCTATATATATATATATATATATATATATATATATATATATATATATATATATATATATATAGCAAAATTCATACAGTAACTACACAATAAATTCTAGAATACCCGATGCGTTCGAATCGGGCCACCTTCTAGTTATTATATATATATATATATATATATATATACAGTACAGACCAAATGTTTGGACACACCTTCTCATTCAAAGAGTTTTCTTTATTTTCATGACTCTGAAAATTGTACATTCACATTGAAGGCATCAAAACTATGAATTAACACATGCACACAAGAACACAAGAACCTAGAATATAAGACACCTTTTCAGTTGTTTCACACTTGTTTGTTAAGTATATCATTCCACATGTGTTAATTCATAGTTTTGATGCCTTCAATGGGAATCTACAATTTGCAGAGTCATGAAAATAAAAAAAACAATTTGAATGAGAAGGTGTGTCCCAACTTTGGTCTGTACTGTGTATATATATATATATATATATATAGTGACAAGCAAAAGTGTAACAATGTTTTGTACTGTTAATATACAGGTTCCAAATCTTACCATTCTCTTCGGCCTTGAACGTTAGACTGCCTTCATTTTATAGGAAACTATTTTGGCTATCTCATACATAAATTTATGTTTCAACTAATTAGCATATGACTAGATATGCAAATTTTTACTGTTGCTGTTTCGCTCTTTAAAATCTACATTTAAATTTTCATTTACTTAGTATTTTGTAAATCCACCTTTAGTTTTCAACAGAATACTTCTGGGCATGCTTTTGAACATAGAGAAACCAAGGGAAAAATTGTGAAAACATACCCTGCTGTAACTAAATAAAAGCATAGTGCATATAAACATAGGGTACTTAGTAAACACTGTTTTTGATCAAAAAAAGCATAAAGCTATCCCACCAACGCCAAGGTGTACCCAGTTGGGATAGTACCTACACTCTCTAATATTAAAACCTTACCATGGGTCTAAAATAGGCCTCAATGTGGCTAAGGGCTGAGAGTGACCGGGTCCCAACAGGACACACACAGTCAGGGGGATTCACAGAATGAAATGTCCAGCTCACTAAGAGGGAGGGCCACACCCCATTTGTACTGAATACAAAAAAACTACATAAAAACAAAAAAATGAGCCGGAGTATGAGATGGTATACATGGAGCTTGTGAGCTCATGTTCACACTGGCCATTAGACAAAGAGAAACCAAGGGAAAAATTGTGAAAACATAACCTGCTGTAACTAAATAAAAGCATAGTGCATATAAACATAGGGTACTTAGTAAAGACTGTTTTTGATCAAAAAAAGCATAAAGCTATCCCACCAACGCCAAGGTGTACCCAGTTGGGATAGTACCTACACTCTCTAATATTAAAACCTTACCATGGGTCTAAAATAGGCCTCAATGTGGCTAAGGGCTGAGAGTGACCGGGTCCCAACAGGACACACACAGTCAGGGGGATTCACAGAATGAAATGTCCAGCTCACTAAGAGGGAGGGCCACACCCCATTTGTACTGAATACAAAAAAACTACATAAAAACAAAAAAATGAGCCGGAGTATGAGATGGTATACATGGTACTTGTGAGCTCATGTTCACACTGGCCATTAGACAAAGAGAAACCAAGGGAAAAATTGTGAAAACATACCCTGCTGTAACTAAATAAAAGCATAGTGCATATAAACATAGGGTTTTTTAGTTTTTTTGTTTTTTTGTTTTTTTGTTTTTATGCTTTTGAACATAATTAGAGATGAGCGATGTTCGATGTTCGCCAATTTCATGTTCGAGGGATTTTGGGGGGTGTTCCAGTCGTTCGACGAACTCGAACGATTTGGTAAAAGTTCAGTAGTTCGAGTTACGTTCGAGAACAGTTTGATCAACAAAAAACGTACCTAGTTACTAGCTGGCTTCTCACTGTAATAGTGTGAGTCACTGTGAATCATAATATTATCAAAATTCAGCGTATAGTGTGCGGGGGGGGCGGGGTTTAAATCAGTGCTGCTGCTGAGTGCTGAAAGAATGCCGGTCGCAATTTTTTTTTTTTTTAACCGCGCGTACTGTGGGGCGGACCAGGCTTTCAGCAAATCACAGAAACACACACTGCAAAGTGGAGTTTTGCCAGATAAGCAAGGCCATGTGTCATAGGCTGTGCATGTCACATGTCCTTGCCCTATAAGACCTGGCCATTATCCCCGTCGCCGCCATTATCTCTCTGTTGCGAGTGGGTGATAGTCACTGCTACCACTCCCGCTGCTGCTTCTGTTGTGTGCGCTATAGACAGACAGTGCTATCTACACAGCACTTTAGGGATTAGGGACTACTTGCAATTTCAGCCCTTTTCAGGGCTGCATTACAGCTGTTAATAGGCATTGTTGCTAGGTAGGTCCGTGCTAGCGCTGTGCTGGGCTTTAGATAACAGCGTCTGGCTACATCAGCTCAGGCAATTCCTTGCTGCATTTTTTCATTGGCAGGGATAGAAACTGAGGCTTCCTTTGCTGTCCTGCTACCTACAGCACCTTTGCATTCTACACACTTGCCCATTTTTGCTACACAATTTATATAGCAAACAGTTCTGTCACTTAGTGGCATACTAAAAGTGTCTGGGATACTAAAGGCTACTTTACACACTGCGATATCGGTCCCGATATCGCTAGTGTGGGTACCCGCCCCCATCTGTTGCGCGACACGGGCAAATCGCTGCCCGTGCCGCACAACAGCCGTCACACATACATACCTGTCCGGCGACGTCGCTGTGACGGGCGAACCGCCTCCTTTCTAAGGGGGCAGTCCGTGCGGCATCACAGCGACGTCACTGAACTGCCGCCCAATAGCAGCGGAGGGGCGGAGCTGAGCGGGACGTAACATCCCGCTCACCTCCTTCCTTCCGCATAGCGGCCGGGAGGCAGGTAAGGGGAGCTTCCTCGTTCCTGCGGCGTCACACGCAGCGATGTGTGCTGCCGCAGGAACGAGGAACAACCTCGTTACTGCTGCAGTAACGAGATTTGAGAATGGACCCCCATGTTGCCGATTAGCAATTTTGCACGTTTTTGCAACGATGCAAAATCGCTTATCGGTGTCACATGCAACGGCATCGCTAATGCCAAATTCCGTGACCCCAACGACTCCGCATTAGCGATGTCGCAGCGTGTAAAGCCCGCTTAAGTGTTCCTCTGGTGCCACGCAAGGTACACCACCTCTGCATTGTACACACCTGCCCATTTTTGCTACGCAATTTTTATAGCAAACAGTGCTGACACTTTGTGGCATACTAAAAGTGTCTGGGATACTAACATAGTGTTCCTCTGGTGCCACACAAGGTACACCACCTCTGCACTCTACACACCTGCTCATTTTTGCAACGCAATTTTTTTAGCACACAGTGCTGACACTTATGCGGGTGTCACACGGTACGATCTATCGTGTGATCGCATGAGCGATCGTACCTGCCCCTGTCGTTTGTGCGTCACGGGCAAATCTCTGCCCGTGTCGCACAAAGTCGTTAAACCGCCGTCACACGTACTTACCTGCTGAGCGACCTCGCTGTGGGCAGCGAACATCCTCTTCCTGAACGGGGAGGGACGTTCAGAGTCACAGCGACGTCACACAGCTGCCGGCCAATAGAAGCGGAGAGGAGGAGATGAGCGGGATGTAAACATCCCGCCCACCTCCTTCCTTCCGCATAGCCGGCGGGTGCCGCAGGACGCAGGTAAGCTGTGCTCATCGTTCCCGGGGTGTCACACGGAGCCAGTGTGCTGCCCCAGGTACAATGAACAACCAGCGCCATGAAAAATAAACGATTTTTTAAAAATAAGCGATGTGTACATGACTCACGATTTGCGACCGATTCAGCGTCGCTCAGAGGTGTCATACGAAACGACGTCGCAAACGATACCGAATGTGCATCACGAAAACCGTGACCCCGACGATGCATCGCATGATAGATCGTCTCGTGTGACGCCTGCATTAGTGGCATACTAAAAGTGTCTGGGATACTAAATGTTCCTCTAGTGCCACGCAAGGTACACCACCTCTGCATTCTACACACCTGCCCATTTTTGCTACGCAATTTTTATAGCAAACAGTGCTGACACTTAGTGGCATACTAAAAGTGTCTGGGATACTAAGTTAGTGTTCCTCTGGTGCCACGCAAGGTACACCACCTCTGCATTGTACACACCTGCCCATTTTTGCTACACAATTTTTATAGCAAACAGTGCTGACACTTTCTGGCATACTAAAAGTGTCTGGGATACTAAGTTACTGTTCCTCTGGTGCCACACAAGGTACACCACCTCTGCATTCTTCACACCTGCCCATTTTTGCTATGCAATTTTTATGGCAAACAGTGCTGACACTTAGTGGCATACTAAAAGTGTCTGGGATACTAACTTAGTGTTCCTCTGGTGCCACGCAAGGTACTCCACCTCTGCATTCTACACACCTGCCTATTTTTGCTACGTAATTTTTATAGCAAACAGTGCTGACAGTTTTAGGGCCATAGTTGCATTGTCAGGGATAGTCAGTGTTGGTTCTTCAGCTGTCAATAAAGCTCGGCCTCCTCTGCAATTGTACACCGCCTCTATATTTTTGCTACGACATTTTAAGTGTCCAATCTGGTCACAAACAAAATGAGTGGCAAATGGACAGATGCTGGGGAAAAGGGAAACAGGCGTGTTGGAAAGGGAAAAAAGTTTGTGTCCGTGAAGGAGGTGGTAAAGCTACAGTAACATCTGCTGAAGAAAGGCCATCTTCAAGCAAAAGTAAGATGTCTACTACTTTCCGTGGACAATCCGATGTGCTCCCTTTTTTACGGAACCGAACTACAGTAACAAAGGTAGATGATCATGTTCGACAAACTCGAGCCTTTTGCTAAAAGTTCGACAGTTCGAGTAATGTTCGAGAACGGTTCGATTAACAAAAAGCCTAGCTAGTTACTAACTGGCTTTTCACTATAAGCCCCGTTTCACACGTCAGTGAAAAACAGTGACGTTTTTCACTGGCGTGTAAAACACGCACATGTCCCTGCGTGTGCCATGAATCACGGCACACGTGGGTTGTCTAAGTGCAATCCGGGCTCCGTCATCCGTGGCCCGTGATTGCACTTAGAAATCAACTCACCTGCGCCCGCTCCCGCTGTCCATGGTGCTGATCGCTCCCGCGACGCAGCATCCGGCCGTGACCCCCGCAGCAGCTGCTTCCGGGTCGGCTGTGTCGCGCATAATGAATATGCGCGACAGTAATCAGCCGGCTTAGAAGCAGCAAGCTGCACGGGCTGCAGAGGACATCGCTGGACGCCGGGTGAGTTAAAATGTTTATTATTTTAAATGCACGTTTTTTTCTGGCACGTGTTTCACGGACCACACCACTGCGTGGTCCGTGGGACATCAGTGATGCCAGAAAAAAATGGACATGTCTCCGTGCGGCAATCACGCACACGCGGGTACGCCGCACTGAGACACGTGCAGTGAAAAATCACTGACGTGTGAGCAGACCCATTCATTATAATGGGTCTGCGTATGTCAGTGATTCTGGTACGTTTAAAAAAAAGCACAAACGTACCAGAATCACTGACGTGTGAAAGGGGCCTAATAGTGTGAGTCACTGTGAATCACGCTATTATCAAAATTCAGCATATAGTGTGCGGGGGGACGGGGTTTAGATCAGTACTGCTGCTGAGTGCTGAGAGAATGCCGATCGCCATTTTTTTTTTTCCCCTAACCGCGCATACAGTGGGGCGGGCCAGGCTGTCAGCCAATCACAGACACACACACAGCTAAGTGGATTTTTGCCAGACCAGCAAGAGCATATGTCATAGGCTGTGCATGTCACATGTCCTTGCCTTATAAGACACGGCCATTTTCCCCGTCGCCGCCATTATCTCTCTGCTGCGTGTGGGTGACAGTCACCGCTCCCGCTGCTGCTGTGTGTGGTATAGAGATACAGTGCAATCTACACAGCGCTTTAGGGATTAGAGACTACTGGTTATTTCAGCCCTTTTGAGGGCTGATTTACAGGCGTTTATAGCTATAGCTGGTAGGCAGGTTCGTGCTAACGCTGTGCATGGCTTTAGATAACAGCGTCTGGCTACCTCAGCTCAGGAAATTCCTTGCTGCATTTTTTCATTAGCAGGGATAGAAAGTGAGGCTTCCTTTGCTGTCCTGCTACCTACAGCACCCGTGCATTCTACCCACCTGCCCATTTTTGCCACGCTATTTTATTTCCCCAAAGAGCTGACACTTTTTGTGGCATCCTAAAAGTGTCTGGGATACTAAGTTAGTGTTCCGTTGCTGTCCTGCTACCTACAGCACCCGTGCATTCTACCCAGCTGTCCATTTTAGCCACGCTATTTTATTTCCCCAAAGAGCTGACACTTTTTGTGGCATCTTAAAAGTGTCTGGAATACTATGTTAGTGTTCCTTTGCTGTACAGTGACCCACAGCACCCGTGCATTCTACCCACCTGCCCATTTTTGCCACACTATTTTATTTCCCCAAAGAGCTGACACTTTTTGTAGCATCTTAAAAGTGTCTGGAATACTAAGTTAGTGTTCCTTTCCTTTCCACTGACCCACAGCACCCGTGCATTCTACCCACTTGCCCAGTTTTTGCTACGCAATTCTAATTGCAAACTGTGCTGCCATTGTTAGGGGCATACTAAAATTGTCTGGGATACTACCTTAGTGTTCCTTTGCTGCCATTCATGGTACAGCACTTGTGCATGCTACACACCTGTCCATTTTTCCTACGAAATTCTAATTGCAAACTGTGCTGCCACTGTTAGGGGCATACTAAAATTGACTGGAATAGTCAGTGTTTGTTCTTCAGCTGTCAATAAAGCTAGACCACCTCTGCATTGTACACACCTGTCCATTTTTAGCTACGTAATTCTAATTGCAAACTGTGCTGCACTGTTAGGGGCATACTAAAATTTTCTGGGATAGTCAGTGTTGGTTCTTCAGCTGTCAATAAAGCTAGACCACCTCTGCAGTCTACACCACCTCTCCATTTTTGCTACCACATTTTAACTGTCCAATCTTGTTGCTAACAAAATGAGTGGCAAAAGGACAGATGCTGGTGGAAAGGGGAACAGGCGTGTTGGAAAAGGAAAAAAAAAGTTTGTGTCCGTGGGTTAGGTGGGAATGCTACAGTAACATCTGCTGAAGAAAGGCCATCTTCCAGCAAAAGTAAGATGTCTACTACTTTCCGCGGACAATCAGATGTGCTACCTTTTTTACGGAACCAAACAACTGTAACAAAGGTAGATGATGCACAAAAAAAGAGCATGCTTGAATGGATCTCAAGTGCTCCAACAAGTGGCCTCTCCTCCACCTCAACATCCAAAAAACAACAGTCCTCTGAGTTGTCACCCCAATCGCACTTGCTTTCTCCCAGCTCTCAAGTCTCCACCCGCCCTGTAGAGTATGGTGCAACAGAGATGGCTGAGTCTGTAGAGCTGTTCAGTCACACTATAGCCTGGGAATAAGAGGTCTGCTCCCAAGAAACAGTGAGTACAGAACAGGAAATGGTCTGCAGTGATGTCCAGAAGCTTTGTGAGTCAGATTCAGGCCCTGATGACCAACTTTCTGAGCATAATGTAGACCCTCATTCCCAAACTGTAACACCTGTTGGTGGAGACAATGAGGAACATACTGATGACGATGAGACGCAGATATCTGATTGGAATGACAACGTAACTATTCAGTCAGGGCAGGAAGAGGTTAGGTCTGAGAGCAAGGGGAGTGCAAACACAACGCTTGATGATGAAGTTCTAGATCCCACTTACTGTCAACCCACAGTGAGGCACTCGAGGAGGTCATCAGAGGCGGTGGAGGAGGATGCGACTGACGACGAAGTTACCTTGTGCCTTCCTGGACAGAGACGGACTACTGGAAGCACGTCAACAACTTCATCCTCAGCCACAACTGTGCCTCTGAGCACAAGTCGGGGTGGCTCTGCAGGTCTCATGGGCTCTAAGCCTTGCCTAGCCTGGTCCTTTTTTGACGTCGCAAAGGATCTCCCAAATCATGTGATCTGTAAGATTTGTCACCAATCTATAAGTAGAGGCCAAAACCTCACCAGTTTGACAACTTCTTCCATGAATCGTTACATAAATAACAAGCATAAGTTCCAGTGGGAAGCTCACCGTGCTACAATGCGGCCTAGCGGAGTGGGCCAACCACCGTCTGCCCCTTCAAGTGCATCCGTACGCTCTCATCCTCTATGACTGTGGGGATAGCTGTCACACATGGTTTTCCATGCAGACCTTCCACCTCTTTAACAGGCAGTTTGCTTGGCAGGTCGTCAGTTGTTTTGGAAGGGGAAACAAGTGTTAATGTAGAGCTCTCTCAGACATCAAGAGCACCACCTTTGGATGAAGGCAACATCATGTCTTCGTCTGCACTCTCCTCACAGACCTGCAGTATTCCAGGGACACCCTACTCAACACCGTCTCCACACAGCAGCCAGATCTCGGTCCCTCAGATGTGGACAAATAAAAGGCCATTTCCTCTGAGCCATGATAGAGCTAAGAGGTTGACTTTCACCCTCTGTAAGCTCTTGGCTACCGAAATGCTGCCTTTCCGCCTGGTGGACACAGAGGTTTTTCGAGACCTTATGTCAGTCACAGTGCCCCAGTACCAGATGCCCAGTCGCCACTACATCTCCAAGAAAGGTGTGCCTGCGCTACACCAGTATGTCGCACACAACATCACCACTTCCTTGAGAAACTCTGTGTGTTACAGGGTGCATTTTACCACCGATATTTGGACCAGTAAGCATAGACAGGGGTGTTACATGTCACTGACTGTGCACTGGGTAACTTTGCTGATTGATGGAGAAGGGTCTGCTGAACAAGTCTTGCCGTCCCCACGACTTGTGCGTCAGTCCTCTGTATGTAGAAGGTCCTCCACTGCTTCTGCCTCCTCAACCTCATCTGCGTTCTCCACCTCCGCCCAAACCCTGTGTGGTCAGGCCACCCATGTTGTAACTGCGCACAAGGAATCCCACACACCTCCTTACTATGCTGGCAGAAGAGCTCAATGGCATCAGGCGTTCTTTACGTTGAAATGTCTGGGAAATAAGAGTCACAAAGCTGAGGAGTTTTAGTCAGCTCTGCAATCCGAGTTTCGTAAATGGTTGTCTCCACTCAACCTGCAGCCTGGAAAGTCCGTGTGCGACAATGCTGCAAACCTGGGTGCAGCCCTTCGCTGGGGCAAAGTGACACACGTGCCTTGTATGGCTCACATGTTGAACCTTGTTGTCCAGCAATTTTTAACCCACTATCTCGGCCTAGATGGGCTTCTGCACATGGCACGGTCACTCTCTGCTCACTTCCGCCATTCAATCGACGCAGCTGACCAACTTGCATTACTGCAGAGGTCTTTCGGCCTGCCGGTTCATCGCCTGAAATGCGATGTGCCGACATGCTGGAATTCGACTCGACACATGTTACAGCGACTGTGGCAGCACCGCCGAGCCTTGGTGCAATACGTTATGACATAAAGCCTGGGCCAACGAGATGCAGAGGTGGGGCAGATCAAGCTGCTGGAGTGGTCTCAGAACAAGGACCTATGCACCCTTCTGCACAGTTTCGACATGGCGACGAATATGTGAGCGCTGACAATGCCATTATCAGCATGACAATTCCAGTCATTTACATGCTGGAGCACACGCTAAACCCTATTTGGAGTCAGGGGGTGGGACAAGAGGAAGGGGAAGAAGTACAGGAGGATTCATATGTGCAAGGATTCCAACATCTACAAGATCCAGACGTTCAGCATCACCAAGGCGGCAGGCATGGGACGGTGGGGGAGAATGATTAACAAAGGCGCATGGTAGCAGCCAAAATCTTGAGGAAGGTGCAGGAGATCAGGAAGAAATGGAGGACGAACTATTGATGGGCATGGAAGACTCAGCAGATGAGGGAGACCTTGGTCAAATTTCGGTTGAACGAGGTTGGGGGGAGTTGTCAGAGGAAGAAAGCACGGTTATCACCTCGCCACCACAAAAACAGCAAGGACTTGGTCCGCATGGATGCGCAAGACACATGAGCGCCTTCTTGCTGCACTACCTACAACATGACCCTCGGATTGTCCGAATTAGAAGTAATAATGACTACTGGGTTGCCACACTCTTAGATCCCCGGTACCAGTCGAAATTTGGCAAAATAATACCAGCCATAGAAAGGGAGGCATGTATGCAGGAGTATCAGCAGAAGCTGTTACGCAATCTTAGCTCGGCTTTTCCACAAAACACCAGTGGTGCACAGAGTGAATCTCCCAGTTGTAACTTGACAAACATGGGACTGTCTCGTCATCAACAGTCAAACCGTACCTGCAGCACCGTATCTGGTGGTAAGAGCAATTTTATTGAATCGTTTCATAATTTTTTTAGACCATCCTTTGCAAGGCCACCAGAGACAACAAGTCTGACACATAGTCAATGGCTGGAAAGGATGATACAGGAGTATCTCCAAATGAACATCGATGCCATGACTGTGTAACTGGAGCCTTGCTCATTTTGGACTTCCAATCTTGAAAAATGGCCTGAGCTTGCCACTTACGCCTTGAAGATCTTGTCGTGTCCCGCAGCCAGCGTCGTCTCTGAACGTGTCTACAGTGCTGCTGGGTGTGTGCTGACAGATAAGCGCACGCGTCTGTCCAGTAACAATGTGGACAGACTAACGTTCATCAAGATGAACAAGTTATGGATCAGCAAGGACTTTGCTACCCCGGTGTCATCCTGGGGAGAGTAAAGGCTTGTGGATTTGGACTGTGCTTGATGCAAATCTACCTGTCAAGTTTGCAACTGGGGCACAAGTGATGCTACTGAAGGGGTGTGTGTGGCCCAATTTTTGGAAAAAAGGGAGACTCTGCTTGGAGTCCCCTTGCTGTGTTTTTAACAATGAGCCAAGATGAACAAGTCATGGTTCAGCAAGGACTTTGCTACCTACTCCGGTGGTGTCATCCTGGGGACAGTTAGGGCTGGCGTATTTTTTAATGTGCTTGATGCTAATTAACATGTCCAGTTTGCAACTGGGGCACAAGTGATGCCACTGAAGTGGTGTGTGTGTCCCAATTTTTGGAAAAAAGGGAGACTCTGCTTGGAGTCCCCTTGCTGTGTTTTTAACAATGATCCAAGATGAACAAGTCATGGCTCAGCAAGTACTTTGCTACCTACCACGGTGTCATCCTGGAGACAGTTAAGGCTGGCGTATTTTTGAATGTGCTTGATGCAAATCAGCACATCCAGTTTGCAACTGGGGCACAAGTGATGCCACTGAAGTGGTGTGTGTCGGTCCCAATTTTTGGGAAAAAGGGAGACTCTGCTTGGAGTCCCTTTGCTGTGTTTTTAACAATGATCCAAGATGAACAAGTCATGGTTCAGCAAGGACTTTGCTACCTACCCCGGTGTCATCCTGGGGACAGTTAAGGCTGGCGTATTTTTGAATGTGCTTGATGCTAATCAACATGTCCAGTTTGCAACTGGGGCACAAGTGATGCCCCTGAAGTGGTGTGTGTGGCCCAATTTTTGGAAAAAAGGGAGACTATGCTTGGAGTCCCCTTGCTGTGTTTTACATGATCTTAGAAGGGCATGACATTTCTATATCTGTTTCTCCTCTTCTTTTTACTCGTCCAGCTCTTTTGTTTTCACATGAGTATATGTCCTTGTCACTTTCCCATGTGTTTGTGTGTCTTGGGTGTTGTTTGTCACCTTTTGGACACCTTTGAAAGTGTTTTCTATGTGTTTTTATGTGTTTGTGTTTGCCTCCCAATTTTTTCAATGGGGTTCGAGTGGTTCGTCGAACATTTGTCGAAAGGGGCCTCCATTGAACGAACTGAACTCGAACAACAGGGGCGTAGCTCATCTCTAAACATAATCAAACTTGTCTCGACCGAAGTCTGATTCCAGGTCTCTGATATAAGTTCCCAATGTTGGTGCATATTGGTTGACTCACTTGGGTATGTATACAGTTTTTTCCTCAACTCTAGCCTCAAGTTTTTGATTGAGTTAAGGTCTTAGGCGGGCTTTGGACGTTGCGACATCGCAGGCCTATGCTGCGATGTCGCACGCGATAGTGCCCGCCCCCGTCGCAGGTACGATATCGTGTGATAGCTAGCGTAGCGAAAACTATCGCTACGCCAGCTTCACACGCACTCACCTGCCCTGCGACCGTCGCTCTGGCCGGCGACCCGCCTCCTTCCTAAGGGGGCGGGTCGTGCGGCGTCACAGCGACGTCACACGGCAGGCGGCCAATAGGAGCGGAGGGTCGGAGATGAGCAGGATGTAAACATCCTGCCCAGCTCCTTCCTTCTGCATATCCTACAGAAGCCGCAGTGACGCCGGTAGGAGATGTTCCTTGCTCCTGTGGCTTCACACACAGCGATGTGTGCTGCTGCAGGAACGAGGAACAACATCGGACCGTCGCGTCAGCGTAATTATGAATTACACCGACGCTGCAACGATGATACGATTATGACGATTTTGCGCTTGTTAATCGTATCATCAATGCTTTACACACTACGATATCGCATGCGATGCCGGATGTGCGTCACTTTCAATTTGACCCCACCGACATCGCACCTGCGATGTCGTAGTGTGCAAAGCCGCCCTTAGACTCTGGGGGCCAATGCAGAAACTATTGTTCTTTGGCATTTAATCATTTCTTCACCAGTCATCACATATTCTTCAGGTCATTGTCCTGCTGGAACACTATGGCTATGTTCATACAGTGCATCTTTTCTAACCACAAAGATACAGCATTTTTGGCCCCAAAAATTCACAACAAAAAGAGCACCTGTGGCAAAAACGCATAAAAAAACCACATGCGTTTTTGCCATGTTTTTTGCCACGTTTTTAACGTATTTTGCCCACTGCATTTTTAAAGGTAACCTGCCAGGTCCAATATGCACCCAGAACCACAAGGGTGTACTAACATGTTCATGGGTGTGACTGGCCAGGGAACTAACGCCCAGGGGATTAGTCCCCTCACTCATTAGCATACGGTAAAATATTTTTAGAAATACTTTTTCTAAAGATCTCTCTATCTATGCTAATGTGTACAGGGACCGTTAGGCAGGGATTAGCAATATGCACCCAGAACTGACAGGTTCACTTTAAGTCAAATCTATTCACTAAAAGAACTCAAAAATGCTGGAGAAATGGAAAAAGAATTGACATGCTGCATCTTCAAAAACACAACCAAGATGCAGACAAAAAAAGATGCACAGTGTGGACAGCAAAATAGAAATCTCATCGACTTTGCTTACGGAAGGAAATGCATGCATTTAAGTCCACCTTTGTGACCTCAAAAACGCACTAAAAACATAATAAAAAATGAACTGTGTGAACATAGCCTATGTTGTCCTTTTCATAATCTTAGCACTCAAGTGTGCAAAGTAACTCATCTTGTAAGATATTCACATATAGCTCAGCATTGAGACTATCATCAATCCTGGTCAAGTATCCAATGCCTTTGGCTGTGAAACAACCCCATATCCTCAGGATTTCCCCTCCAAACTTGATAGGTCTTTCAATTTCTTGATCCATTAGTCTCTTTTTCCCTTATTTTTGCTAGTCTATTTGCACCCATCAGAGCCTAGTCTATTAACTTTCATCTCATCGCTTACAATCACATGTTTCCAATCTTCCATTGTCCAATTTTCCTACCTTTTTGCAAACTAGATCTGACGCTTGGTATGATGATATTGAAGTTAAGCTTCATCATCTTTTCTCTGGCCACCATTCAAGACGTGTGTAAAGTGCATTGCACAGTACTTGCATGGATGCCTGTGATCTCACTATTACAAAGCATAGGAGCCATTTCTACTTCCACCAGTGATGAGCCGAGCTGTTGATTCCAAAATTTACCTAAACGTCCACCTCTTGACTTTTGAATGGATGAACGGACTTAATTTCTTATTGTCCAACTGTCATAGCACTCACATGATGCAGCTTGGCAATTTCCTTGGATGAAAGACCACATTTGATGAGCTGGATGATGCTGTTTCTCTTTTTTTGGGAAGTCTTCTTTTTGGCTGCTCCTCAATTTGAACCAGTGACTTTCGCTTGGAAATCAACTTAATAACACACTGAGCTATAAGGGAATGTGAGAACAAGTTGTAATTTGTAGTATACTCTAAGAAATAGATTTTTCAAATGCCAAGAGCAAAACACTAACAATGCAGTGATATGATAAGAATCTGCATAACTAATCATATGCTAAATAGTCGCAAGTCAAATTTATGTATGAGATAGGCAAGATGATTGTCTACAAAATAAAGGCAGTCTCACACTCAAAGCTGTAGTTGATGGTGAGATATGGAGCCTGAAAGTCAAAAGTTCATACACACATATATTTTGTCAGGTGAATTGCTAAATTGTAACTCATCACTGAGGTACTATAATGGAGCTTGCAATATACTTGACCTGGTCTGACCTTTAAGTATATCTAGTGTTCTTGAGACTAATCAGTCATTCTTGGTCAGGGTTAAGGCTACTTTACACACTGCGATATCGGTCCCGATATCGCTAGTGTGGGTACCCGCCCCCATCTGTTGCGCGACACGGGCATATCGCTGCCCGTGCCGCACAACATCGCCCAGAGCTGTCACACATACTTATCTGTCCGGCGACGTCGCTGTGACGGGCGAACCGCCTCCTTTCTAAGGGGGCGGTCCATGCGGCGTCACAGCGACGTCACTGAAACGTCACTGAACCGCCGCCCAATCGCAGCGGAGGGGCGGAGATGAGCGGGACGTAACATCCCGCCCACCTCCTTCCTTCCGCATAGCGGCCGGGAGGCAGGTAGGGAGAGCTTCCTCGCTCCTGCGGCGTCACACGCAGCGATGTGTGCTGCCGCAGGAACGAGGAACAACCTCGTTACTGCTGAAGTAACGATAATTGGGAATGGACCCCCGTGTCGCCGATTAGCGATTTTTCACTGTTTTGCAACGATGCAAAATCGCTAATCGATGTCACACGCAACGGCATCGCTAATGCGGCCGGATGTGCGTCACGAATTCCGTGACCCCAACGACTCCGCATTAGCGATGTCGTAGCGTGTAAAGCCCGCTTTAGTCTATATAACATCTGCTAATTTTACCCTCAGCTGTGACATCAGATAACCCCTGATAAAGTAGAATATACTGGCAAGACCGGCTTTGTCAGTTATTCTAACCTAATACTTTTTAAAGCCTGGATTATAATTTGTGCACTTGGAAGTATTTGAAATAAATTCCACGGGTCTAGAATTGTGCCTGCATATCAGGCTCAAAGAGATAAGATGACTTATGCACTGACTTCTTAAAAGTTGGTTTGGCATAAGGGATTTATAAAATGATGACTTTGCACATGCCGTAACTAAGCTAACAATCTCTTGTCATTTTTTTTTGTAAAGGTAATAAAAAATTAGCTATCCTCTGAAATAGTACAAATGGCTTTTATAGAAAGAACAATGGAATCTTACTCATGAAGACAGCTTTGCTGGTTTGAGCAATGGTATGGTATTTCATGCCAAAAATAATAAGACTAAGAACTAAGACGAGAGTTTGATCACAATTGTTGTATTTTACTTAATGGAAAAGGAAATTGGATTCTAAGAAAGTGACTAGGTATACCATGAAAAAATAATTATATAGATTGTTCAGCATACCAGGCTGTGCACCACCTACCTTCAGGTGGAAAAATTACATCCTGTTCTTTGCAGTCTAAGGCCCTTCTCTCACTGATACAAAACATTATGGCTATTTCCTTACTTGCATCTTAAACTGAACTATATATTCTCCTAATGTGGATTTACAACGGAATTGTTTTGATTCAGATGGTGCCATGTAGCATGAATTTCTCAATTCCCCAATCTGAGAGCATCTAGTATAAAGGGAGAGATGCTGAATTATACTGAAAAATACCAAAAATCTGCATTTTTGAGTTTAGGGATATTTGCAAATTTACTTTGTGCGGAATCAGCAAGATAGCAGCTAGCTGGCTGCCATTTTCCTGAAGCATAGACGGTGAGCAAAAGTTTAAAAAACAAAATAGAAAAAACTCATACACTGTTCTGTACTCAACCAGGCCTTGGAAATCAGTGTGCATTGCACGTCATGGCATGCAATGAGTTCAGAGGCCCTAAACTGAACAGGTTCGAGGTGAACATTCTTGATTTGACCAACAAAATGCACCCTCTGGCAGACTTGACAACTGTAAACACTGCGTTTGACAAAAAAAAGCGGTAAAAACTCATTGATGCGTTTTTATCAGTGCGTTTTTTAATGAACAAATACAATATGATAGGATAATTGATAATTAGAATAGATAGATAGAAGAAATATAAAGAATAGATATATAGAAAGAACATATAGAATAGATAATAAGAAAGAACACAAAGATAGATAGAAATAACATAATAGCTTAATAGAGGGATAGGTACAGTCGCTTGGACAGCTATTTTTTTAATTTTTTGGGGTAATAAAAATGATGTGGGTTACCCACATTTTTCATATCCAGCATAGAATCAGCAGCAGCTGAAGGATGCAACCCTCAGCTGTATGCTGTACCTTGGCTGGTTATGAAAAATAGAGGGGATCCCAATTTGTTTTTTTTTTATTTGATTTATTTAAAAAAAAAAAATGACGAGGGGTCCCGCAGTTTTTCTAAAATGAGCCATGGTGCATCAGACAACTGGGGGATAATATTATTAGGGTGGGAAGGCTCATCATTATTTGGCCCTTTCCAGCCTAACAATAGCAGACCACAGCCACCCCAGAAATGGCGTATCCATAAGATCCGCCAATTATGGTGCTGGACATGGCTCTTCCCATTGCCCTCGTGCAGTAGCAATCGGGGTAATAAGGAGTTACTGGCAGCCCACAGCAGCCACTAAGTCCTAGATTAGCGATGGCAGTCATCTATGAGACCCCACCCCATCACTAATCTGTAAGTGAAAGTAAAAAACACATACACCACCTAAATCCTTTATTTGGAATAAAATTATGTCATGATGTGTGATGACATTGACCTTCAAGGCCTGGTCACAGCCGGTAGTCTTGGCATATAGTGAATAGGCCACATGATACGGTGCCCAACTGGGAAAAGAAGAGCTGGCTCTAGGAGCAGACAATATCCGGCAAGCAGTGGCGAATTTGCCTTTTATCAGATCTGCTGATCCCTAGTCAACATATAATTCTTGTAACTTTCCTCTCTATCATTCTCTGTATACTGTTGCAACTTTTCTGACATACAATTGCTTTTCATGGTTGTTTTTGAAAATTTGAGTTTTTCACTTTTGTAGATACTATATACTGTATGTAGGTATACTTTATGTTATTATAAAACTCTAAATGCTTTATCTACCTTTTGTTGAATTAAGAAAATAAAACAGAAAATTTAAAAAAAAAAAAGGTTTTTTAAAGGGAACCTGCATTGTCCCCAAATGCCACTAACCTGAAAATATGGGGTTTATCTGCAGATAAATAGTGTTCCCAACCTGTGTGGCTGCTGAAAGTCCAAATATCAGAAGAAAATGAACTTTTTTCCTTCCTAGTTACTAGCCATAGAGATTGTTCTTGTGTAACTGATCTCTGAAGATCAGTCTATTAATTTGATTAAAACATATGCATAAGACAAGTGTAGTGATGGGTGGACCCGAATTGTAAAAGTCAGGATCCGCCAGCTCACAAGTCCTCTGACTACCGACCATGGAGTTCTCAGGGAATTCCAGGTAACAATTCGGATCCAGCAACTTAAATAATTAAAAAAAAAGAAAGAAAAAGAGGAAAGTAGGTGCATTATACCTACCAATCTTGCTGTAATACTGCTCCTGGGATGTTCATCCTATTACAGGGGCTGCTCATTATTTTTCACACATATGCACTACTTCCCCCACCCACCGGTGGTCCCGACGTCTCTGATTGGTTGCAGCCAGACAGAGGCCCCAGCCTGTATGACAGCGTCTATAAACTTGGGGGCTGGTATTCTCAGGCTGGGGATTCCCATGGTTATTCGTCATCCCCAACCTAAGAATAGCAGCTAGTGTAAAAAGTTTCACCGCACACTCAGGTTCAGAATGCAAACGTGTGGTTTGTTATATGGACATCTTGGTAATATAGAGATAGAGGGCGCTACTGAGCCTGAGTCTGGTTTTTACATTGTATGCTCAGGATTGCACATCCCATCTACCTGCACCTCAACTTTTGGACCAAGTGCACGCTAATATTATACTCTCCACCTGTGACCGCAAGTAAACTGAGAGACGTTCCCACTCATCGCTGTGGTTTAGTGTCTGCCTGAAGCCCACAGTGTGCAGATATGGTCTGTGCTCGTATGCTGTGCCTTTAATATGTATGTAGCAGTTTTTGTGTTTATTTCTTTGCATTTACAGATTAGTAGTGTTGGGTCACATTGATGCATCCCATTACTAATCCAGGGCTTAGTGGCAGCTGTTACCTGTAATTAACCCCTAACTAGAGATGAGCGAACCGGCCATGGTTCGGCTCGAGTTCGGTTCGTCGAACGGAGGTCTCGTTCGAGTTCAGTTCGGCGAACGTTCGACGAACCGAACTCGAACCGCATAGGAAACAATGGCAGGCAATCATAAACACATAAAAACACCTAGAAAACACCCTCAAAGGTGTCCAAAAGGTGACAAACAACTCACAACACAACACAAACACATGGGAAAGTGACAAGGACATATACTCATGCGAAAACAAAGGAGCTGGACAAGGAAAAAGAGGAGGAGACACAGATATGAGTATATGTAAGGGAACGTCGATGCCATTACTGTGCAACTTGAGGCCTGCTCATTTTAGGCTTCCAATCTGGATAAATTGCCTGAGCTCACCACGTACGCCTTGGGGATCTTGTTGTGTCCCGCAGCCAGCGTTTTCTCGGAACGTGTCCTCAGTGCTGCTGGGGGTGTGCTGACAGCTAAGCACACGCATCTGTCCACTGACAATGTGGACAGACTAACGTTCACCAAAATGAACAAGTCATGGCTCTCAGAGGACTTTTCTTCCTTTGGCTCTGCCAGGGGAGGCGAAAGGCACGCGTATTTTTGAGAGTGCTTCATGCAAAGCATCTTTTTCATCTTGAAAATGGGGGTCAACTGATGCCAGTCAAGTGGGGTGTGTGTGGCCCAATTAGTGGAAACGAGGGAGACTGTGGTTGGAGTCCCCTCGCTTTTGAAAAAAGAACCAAGATGAACAAGTCATGGCTCTCAGAGGACTTTTCTTCCCCTGGGTCATCCAGGGGAGGTGAAAGGCATGCGTATTTTTGAGAGTGCTTCATGCAAAGCATCTTTTTCATTTTGAAAAGGGGGGTCAACTGATGCCAGTCAAGTGCGGTGTGTGTGGCCCAATTAGTGGAAATGAGGGAGACTGTGGTTGGAGTCCCCTCGCTGTGTTTGTAAAAGAACCAAGATGAACAAGTCATGGCTCTCAGAGGACTTTTCTTCCCCTGGCTCAGCCAGGGGAGGCGAAAGGCACGTGTATTTTTGAGAGTGCTTCATGCAAATCATCTTTTTCATCTTGAAAATGGGGTCAACTGATGCCAGTCAAGTGGGGTGTGTGTGGCCCAATCAGTGGAAACGAGGGAGACTGTGGTTGGAGTCCCCTCGCTGTGTTTGTAAAAGAACCAAGATGAACAAGTTATGGCTCTCAGAGGACTTTTCTTCCCCTGGCTCAGCCAGGGGAGGTGAAAGGCACGTGTATTTTTGAGAGTGCTTCATGCAAAGCATCTTTTTCATCTTGAAAATGGGGGTCAACTGATGCCAGTCAAGTGGGGTGTGTGTGGCCCAATTAGTGTAAACGAGGGAGACTGTGGTTGGAGTCCCCTTGCTGTGTTTTACATGCTTTTAGAAGGGCATGACATGGCTTAGAGCTTGACTTTCAGCATCTGCAAACTATTGGCTACCAAAATGCTTCCTTTCCAACCTTTTTAACCGAGGATTTTCGAGACCTTATGCCCATCACAGTGCCCCAAGAGCCGATGCCCAGGCGCCACTCCTTCTCCAACAAAGGCGTGCACGCGCTACACCAGCATGTCGCACCAAACATCACCGCTTCTTTGAGAAACTGTGTGACAGGGTGCATTTCACCACAGATACTTGGCCCAGTAAGCATTGACAGGGGCGTTACATGTCGCTGACTGGGCAATGGGTTACTATGGGGAGAGATGGAGAAGAGTCTGCTGTACAAGTCTTGCTGTCCCCACGAGTTGTATCAATCCTTCCTCTGTATGTAGAAGTTAATACACTGCTTCTGCCTCCTCAACCTCGTGTGGATCCTTCACCTCAGCCCAAACCCTGTATGGTCAGGGCACCCTTCCTTGTAACTGCGCACAAGGAATACCACACACCTCCTTACTATGCTGGCAGTAGAGCAGAGCTCAATGCCATCATGCGGTCAAATGTTTACTTTGAAATGTATGGGAAATGTGAGTCACACCGCTGAGAAGTTGTGGACGGTTAGCTCTGGAGACCAAGTTTCATCAATGGTTGTCGCCACTCAACCAGCAGCCAGGGAAGGCCGGGTGTGACAATGATGCAAACATGGGTGCGGCCCTTCGCCGTGACAATGTGACACACGTGCCTTGTGTGGCTCACATGTTGAACCTGGTTGTCCAGCAATTTTTAAAGCACTATCCTAGCCTACATGGCCATCTGCAGAGGGCACGGTGTAATGCCTTCCTTAATCCACACACTCAGATGGGCTGTAAAGGATAGGCTAGAGGGAAGCCACTCACCAAGCAGGACCTCCAGAACCCTGAAACCCTTTAACCCCTATACAGGGATTAGGAATTACACAGGGCCCAAGGTGATCAATACCTGTGGAAGGCTGCAGTTCCAGAGAATAGTAGTCAGGCAGGGACAAAACATTAATTGAGGAACAGGAACAGAATGGGATGGCCAGGACTTAATCAGAAAACAAGCAGAGGTGAAATGCGGATCGGCCAACAAGGTACATAAACAGCAAGCAGGAAAAGTAGTCAGGTAACAAGCACACAAAATCATAAAACTGAACTGGGGGTAAAAGTAACCAGAGGTTCATAGCTATGTCTGGCAGTGGTCTGCAGACAGGATGGGCATAAAAAAGGGTGTGGTGTCTTCCCATTGGTTGTAGCTGAATGATGGTACTTCATCTGTGAGATACCACCACCTACATTCAGCCAGAGATTCTGCATCTGTCAAGGTAATGCAGCCCAGTGGGTGAGCATAACCTGCGTCCACCTGCGCCGCTGGCATCAACTTCTCTCCCATCATCAGCACTATGCATGAAAGGAACACGTTGTCACCTGGCAACTGGAGTACAAATTGACGGAGCGTACTCCGTTGATGACTTAACAGCCGTGTGCGGCAATGATGCAAACCTGGCTGCGGGCCATCGTCAGGGCAATGTGACACACTTGCCTTGTATGGCTCACGTGTTGAATCTAATTCTCCAGCAATTTTTAAAACACCATCCCGGCCTACATGGCCTTGTGCAGCGGGCACGCTCGCTATGTGCTCACTTCCATCGTTCGCACACAGCAGCTCAACAACTTTCGTCGCTACAGAAGTCTTTAGGTCTGGTGGTTAAACGCCTGAAATGCGATGTGCCGACACGCAGGAATTTGAATCTGCACATGTTGCAGCGTTTGTGGCAGCACCGCCGAACCCTGCTGCAATACGTTATGACATATAGCCTGACCTAACTTGATCCAGAGGTGGTGCAGATCACGCTGCTGGAGTGGTGTCAGATCAAGGACGCATGCACCCTTCTACACAGTTTACAAATGTCGACGAAGATGTTTAGCACTGGCAATGCCATTCTCAGCGTGACAATTCTGGTCATCTACATGATGGAGCACACTGTAAGCATTATTCGGAGTCAGGTGTTGGGACAAAAGGAAGGGGAGGAAGTACAGGAGGAGTCATATCCGGAAGGGATAACAAGATCTACGAGGTCCAGATGGTCAGCGGCACCTACGCGTCAGTCATGGTGGGGGAGAGGGATGAACAAGGGCGCATAGTATCAGCAAAAAGTGGTGAGGAAGGTGCAGGAGCCCATGAAGAAATGGAGGACGAACTGGCGATGGGCATGGAAGACTCAGCAGATGAGTGAGAGCTTGCTCACATTTCGGTTGTGCGAGGTTGGGGGGAGAGGGCAGAGGAAGGAGGCACGATTCTCACCTCTCTGCCACCAACACACCAAGGACTTGGTCCTCCTGGATGCACAAGACACATGAGCGCCTTCTTGCTGCACTACCTACAACATGACCCTCAGATTGTACGAATTCGAAGTAATGCTAACTACTGGGTTGCCACACTGTTAGATCCCCGGTACAAGACAAAATTTGGCAAAATAATTCCTGCCATAGAAAGGGACGCACCTATACAGGAGTATCTGCAGAAGGTGGTACGCAATCTTAGATCTGCTTTTCCACTAAACACCAGTGCTGCACAGAGTGAATCACAACGCTTTGTCATGGATAGGAGGAAATGGTCTTTTACTTGTCCACATCTGAGGGACCGAGGGCTGGCTGCTGTGCTGAGATGGCATTGAGTACGGTGTCCCTGCAGAGTTGCACTTTTGGTCATATACAAAATGAGTTGAAAAAGGACAGATTCTGGTGGAAAGGGGAACAGGTGTGTTGGAAAGGGGAAAAAAGTTTTTGTCCGTGGGTTTGGTGGTTAAGCAAAAGTAACATTTGCTGAAGAAACACCATCTGTTACGGTGGGACTGGCAGATTTGGATAAGGTGGTATATACTATGTTACCATTATATAACGAAAATTAATAAGAAAAGAAAGAGAAAGGTATATATCCCCATCAGCAGTCAATGTCCACCGTGCTCCCAGATGGAAAAGGAGAGGTTGGCAACTGGAAGGTTAGGTGGAGGATACAGAGCTGTGTGGCTATGAAACTAATAGTAGCCTGAACCGAGTTAGACGCCACTTGGATCTGGAGACTGGGAGCCCTGTTAGCGTCACAGGGTCCACACGCCCACCCAGCCCAGGAGCTCCCTGTTAACATCACAGGGGCCATTCAGTACGCTGACCGTGTGCATTGGGGCCACACCTGTGGACAGCAGGCGCATCAGCAGCAGCAGGCCTGTTAATGCCACTGGGCTGCACAAGCAGGACTTGTAGGACAGGAGCTGGTCTTAACCGTTCTGCGTTACCAACTGTGGTGACGGCCTGCATCGACGCCCTATCCCTGCCTACCTCTGGCCTAAAGCCGCAATGGGTTCAACACATGGAGGTGTGCTCTTTCGGAGCATAATAGAAGACTGCGCACCTCCTTGTTGGCTCCAGCCTGTTTTATAACCTGGGTCCGCCCCAAACCAGGGTGGACCACAATGCACCTCCTGGAGACAAAAGCAGAGTGACACGTCATGAGTGGCATAACTACCATCCTATTTGGAACCGCAACTTCAATAATGACCTCATGGCTGCCACGACACAAACACCTAACCAGTCATCGTCTGACCATCAATAATGAGGTGACAAGTCATAGGGGCGGGTCTCTGCAAGCCATTTGGGAGTGGCCTGGCCACATCGTCAGGACACCTGATGCCCTGTGGTCTATATGGGCCCCCCACATCAGGGGCAGGGCCAAAGAGTTCATTACCGGACCTAGTCTCTGATGCAGTAAGTGCCTGAGCATGCTCAGTAGCATGAAATACAGTCTCTGAAAAAAGACTATCAGCTTTAGCATGGTGTCTAGGCACAAAACAGGACTTAGACACGGCACGAAATGCAAGTACCTGTGCTAAGAGGCTTTTCGCACTAAGTATGGGAGCATGCGCTGTATCCCGAAATGAAGATTTAGCCTCAGGAATGGCACAGTCAGGCTGAGCATACTCACTAGGCGAAACACTGTAGTTAGGCTGCGGCTGGGGTAAATCGGCACACGCATGTGCACTAGCTGCCTCTCCACACTTAGACGTGGAGGAGCAATTGCTCTTCGGGTGTGGACTTGGAGATGCTGTCTATGAACAGAAGGAAAAGCTAAAGGTGTGTGTTACAGCAAGGAGCCACCGCGGAAACACTTCGTTCAATTGTGAGGGGGGTCATTTTGTAGTTTGGTGAGGAGTACCGTAACGCCAGTGAGCAGCATCCTGTGCCACAGACCAACATTCTTACGGTGCTGTCTATACTGCTTACAGTGAGAGGAGCGTAAAGTCTGTATTTCTGGCAACTGGACATCACAGTACCCGGGTACGGTAGGCTGTGCCCAGACAATAATGCGGGCACGCAACACTTTGTTTTATTAGCAAAACACATATCTGTTCTGGGTAGGCCAACTATTTATAGACAATAAGACTTGCTGCCTCTGCACTGTCAAATTGTCACGTACAGTTTAAATCATAGAGGGACAGCGACACATGTTTGCATTGACTGTTTCTTTTCAAGATTTCCATGACTGTGTTGCAGAGCTGTGTGGTTTGCATTCACACTGTTATCATCTGCCTTATCTGTGAGGCTTCAGCTAACAAGGGTATTCAGGGGGGGGTAATGTGTTTTGTCTATGTTTACGTAGATAACTTGGAAGCTCTTGTGATGCGCCACCGGTAAGTCGTGTTCGCACACACACACACACACACACACACACACACGCACAAACACACAATTACTGCTACGCAGAGGGATTAGCAGGTAGTAGGCAACAGAATAGATTGTTCAATTATTTAAATTGTATGCATGGTTCTTATTGTTTGTTTTGGTAAAGTTAAACAATCATTTATCAACCCAACTGACTAGAGTCCTTTTCCTGTTGCCTGGTTTTGCTGCATACTGGGGAGCCCACCCTGTACACGACTTAAAATGAAGCATAAGTCGCAATGTGAATTTCACTGTGCTACAATGCGGCCTAGCGTGCCTGTGCAACTACCGCCTGCCCCATCAAGTGCATCTGCATGCTCTTCATTCTCTGTGACTGGGGACAGCAGTCTCACATGGTTTTTCACACTGAACTTCCACCCCTTTACACGCAACAGGGAGTGTGATTGGCAGGTCATCACTTGTTTTGGAAGTGGAAACAGATGGTATTGTTGAGCTGTCAGACATCGAGAAAACCAACATTGGATGCAGGCAACATTATATCCACACCTGCACCTTCGTCACAGATTGGCTGGACTACCTGCATTTAATAATTGCATTCCAGAAATGGAAAGAAGTGTAGAATGCACATGTGTTGTACCTTGCTTGAAAGCAAAGGAACACTAACTTAGTATTACAGACAATTTTAGGAAGGCAGAAAAAGAGTCAGCTCTTTGGGCAAATTAAATAGCGTGGCAAAAGTGGACAGGTGGGTACAGTGGCCGTGTTCTGTGGGTACCAGGACAGTAAAGGAAGCCTCACTTTCTATCCCTCTGAATGATCAAATGTAGCAAGGAATTCCCTGAGTTTGCTATAAAATTAGCGTAGCAAAATGTGCATGAGGGTGTCATGCAGAGGTGCTGCAAATAGATTTGCACCAGTGGGACACTAGTGGAAGTCCAGCAGTCACTTCTTGTATGCCACTAAATGGCAGCATTTTTTGCTATTATTATAGCTTATTAAAAACAGAGCAGGAGGGTGTCATGCAGAGGTGATAGAAATAGCTTGGCACCAGTGGGACAATAATGGAATACAACAGCCAGTTCTTGTATGCCACTAAATGGCAGCATTTTTTGCTATCATTATAGCTTATTAAAAACAGAGCAGGAGGGTGTCATTCAGAGGTGCTGCACATAGATTTGCACCAGTGGGGCACTAATGGAGTACAACAGCCACTTCTTGTATGCCACTAAATGGCAGCATTTTTTGCTATCATTATAGCTTATTAAAAACAGAGCAGGAGGGTGTCATGCAGAGGTGCTGCACATAGATTTGCACCAGTGGGGCACTAATGGAGTACAACAGCCACTTCTTGTATGCCACTAAATGGCAGCATTTTTTGCTATCATTATAGCTTATTAAAAACAGAGCAGGAGGGTGTCATGCAGAGGTGCTGCACATAGATTTGCACCAGTGGGGCACTAATAGAGTACAACAGCCACTTCTTGTATGCCACTAAATGGCAGCCTTTTTTGTAATCTTTATAGCTTATTAAAAACAGAGCAGGAGGGTGTCATGCAGAGGTGCTGCAC
This sequence comes from Anomaloglossus baeobatrachus, assembly GCF_048569485.1. NCBI lineage: Eukaryota > Metazoa > Chordata > Amphibia > Anura > Aromobatidae > Anomaloglossus > Anomaloglossus baeobatrachus. The sequence goes on from NC_134357.1 coordinate 183,166,000, forward strand.
ATAGATTTGCACCAGTGGGGCACTAATGGAGTACAACAGCCACTTCTTGTATGCCACTAAATCGCAGCATTTTTTGCTATCATTATAGCTTATTAAAAACAGAGCAGGAGGGTGTCATGCAGAGGTGCTGCACATAGATTTGCACCAGTGGGGCACTAATAGAGTACAACAGCCACTTCTTGTATGCCACTAAATGGCAGCCTTTTTTGTAATCTTTATAGCTTATTAAAAACAGAGCAGGAGGGTGTCATGCAGAGGTGCTGCACATAGATTTGCACCAGTGGGGCACTAATGGAGTACAACAGCCACTTCTTGTATGCCACTAAATCGCAGCATTTTTTGCTATCATTATAGCTTATTAAAAACAGAGCAGGAGGGTGTCATGCAGAGGTGCTAGAAATAGCTTGGCACCAGTGGGGCACTAATGGAAGTCCAACAGCCACTTTTAGGATGCCACTAAGTTTCCTCAGTGTTTGCTAGTATAATGGCTTAGTAACAATGAGTTTGAGTGTGCAATGCAGGCAGACGTGCTGCAAATATCTTTGCACTAGTGGGACAATACAGAAGTCCAACAGCCACGTTTAGGATGCAACTAAGTTTCCTCAGTGTTTGCTAGTATAATGGCTTAGTAACAATGAGTTTGAGTGTGCAATGCAGGCAGACGTGCTGCAAATATCTTTGCACTAGTGGGACAATACAGAAGTCCAACAGCCACGTTTAGGATGCCACTAAGTTTCCTCAGTGTTTGCTAGTATAATGGCTTAGTAACAATGAGTTTGAGTGTGCAAAGGGCAGGAGGGTACAGTGGCAGGGTTGTGGGTCTGGGTACAGGAAAGGAAGCCTCCCTTTCTATCCCTCCTAATGGGGAAGTGCAGCGAGGAAATCCCTGACCTTAGCTACACAGACGCTGTCATCTTGTGTAGCTGTTAAAATCTGTTTTCACGGCCCTGACTGTCACCTATGGCTCTGACCCTGCCGGTATTAGCCCTTAAAAGGACTAATAGAAACTTCTATCCCTATTCTGTATAGCGCTGTGTGTAGAGCGTAGACAGCAGTATCGGAAACAGGAGCTACGCCAGCGGTGACTGACACCCAGACGCAGAAGAGATAATGGCGTCCGGACGGGCAGATACTCGTTTTTATAATGCAGGGACACATGTGACATGGACATCCTATCACACATGCCATTGCTTCTCTGGCTAAAAGTCCACTTAGCTGTGTGTGTGTCTCGGATTGGCTGACATGCTGGCCCGCCCCACTACACGCGCGCGCTTAGGGAAGGAAGACAAGGAAAAAAAAAAAATGGCGATCACCATTAGCCAAACAGCAGTGATCTGAATGCGCTGTTCCCGCACACTATACACTGAAATGTCATAATAGTGTGAGTCACAGAGTGACTTACACTATTACAGCGGAAAGCCAGCTAGTAATTAGCATGTCTTTTTGCTGCTAGAACCGTTCTCGAACGTATCTAGATCTATCGAGCTTTAGCAAAAAGCTCGAGTTCTAGTTCAATCTAGAACAGCCCCCAAAATCACTCGAGCCGCGAACTGGAGAACCTTGAACCGCGCTCAACTCTACCCCTAACTACTTCGATTGCCACCGCATCAGGACAATTGGAAAGAGCCGGGCAAAGTTTCGGGATTGTCGCATCTAATGGATGCAACCGTGCTGGTTGGCCTGCAGGCTGCTATTTTTAGGCTGGGGGGCCCATTAACCATGGGTCTCCCCAGCCTCAGAATATCAGCCCCCAGCTATCGGCTTTATCATGGCTGGGTATCAAAATTGGAGGGGACTGTACGCTGTTTTTCAATAATTTTCAAAATTATTTATTTAAACGATTAAAAATCAAAATGCATGCAATTCCTCTTATTTTGATACACAGCCAAGATAAGCACACGGCTGAGGGCTCCAGCCTGTAGCTGTATGCTTTATCTCTGCTGAGCATCATAATATGGGGGGGACTCCATGCCATTTTTTTATTTTTTTATTTATACACTACGATAGAGAAACACACAGCACCTGTAATTGCAAGCAGTCTGACATTGTCACACAGGGTAGGGGCACGTTCTAACAATCACAAATGGCAGAACTGTCAGTGGGCATGGGAAGCAGTATTACAGCCATTTGAGAGACTGAGTGAGTATAACGCACCTGTTCTAATCCCCCTACCGCTTTCTACTACTATTTTAATGCACCTGATTTGGGTCACCATAGTCATATGGGGGTCAACGTCTGATCAGATATCCGGGATCACTTCTAGGTTGGAACCGGGTTTTTTTAACCTCCTCAGCCCCGAGGCACTTTCCGTTTTTGCATTTTTGTTTTTTGCTCCCCTTCTTCCGAGAGTCGTAACTTTTTTATTTTTCCGTCAATCTTGCCATGTGAGGGCTTGTTTTTTGCAGGACAAGTTGTACTTTTAAATTAAACCATAAGTTTTACCATATAGTGTACTGGAAAACAGCAAAAAAATTCCAAGTGTGGAAAAACTGCAAAAAAAGTGTGATGGCACAATAGTTTTTGGGATGTTTTATTCACGGTGTTCACTACATGGTAAAACTGATGTGTGGGTATGATGCCTGAGGTCAGTGCGAGTTTGTAGACACCAAACATGTATAGGTTTACTTGTATCTAAGGGGTTAAAAAAATTCACAAGCTTGTCCAATAAAAGTGGCGCACGTTTTGCGCCATTTTCCGAAAACCGTAGAGTTCTCATTTTTTGGGATCTATGGCTCAGTGATGGCTTATTTTTTGCGTCTCGAGCTGTCATTTCTAATGGTATCATTTTTGTGCAGATGCTACGTTTTGATCGCCTGTTATTGCATTTTGCGTAAAACTTGCGGCGACCAAAAAACGTAAGTTTGGCGTTTGGAATTTTTTTGCCACTACGCCGATTACTAATCAGATTAATAGATTTTATATTTTGATAGATCGGGCATTTCTGAACGCGGCAATACCAAATATGTGTATATTTATTTATTTTTTAACCCTTTAATTTTCAATGGGGGCAAAGGGGGGTGATTTGAACTTTTAGGTTTCGTTTTTTTTAAAACTTTTTTTTTATTTTACTAGTCCCCCTAGGGTGCTATAGCGATCAGCAATCCAATCGCTCTTATCTATCTGCTGATCATAGCTATACAGCTGTAAACAGCAGATTCAGTCACTTCCTGTTCCTCTCTGCTCCCGGCCGAGGGAAAACGAAAGTGAAACTTCATAGCTGCAGGCGTCATCACATGACCCTGTGCTACGAAGGAAACCACTGAAAGTCACGTGATCACGCACATGACTTCCGGTGGGGGCGGCGGTAATTAAAAATCATGGCCGCGCACATATAGATCTCGCTGCCAGACTTTGGCAGCGAGATTTAAGGGTTAAATGTTGCGAGTGGAAGCGATTCCACTCGCAACATGCAGGCACACATGTCAGCTGTTGAAAACAGCTGATATGTGTGCCTACTGCCGCCGCCTGCCCGCGGCAGGGGGCGGACCTTAACGGGACACGCTCCATGACAGATATATCCGTCCATGGTCGTGAAGGGGTTAAAACCCAGTTGGATCCACTGATCCCAGATATCAGTGGGTCTGCCTATCCCTAGACAAGTGTAAGGAAATAAATTTTACAACACTCAAAGAAATAATATGCTTTTAGCTTTATTAATTCCAGTCAGCAAGTTTTGTCATACACAGTGAATATAATGCATTTTATGTTTCAATGTAAGTACATACTGGAAAATAATTCTAACAGATACAGGACTGACATTTATAATATAAGGTAAGTAATAGACACATAATCACAGGTCAGTATGGGCTTCTACATCCCATAAAAACTCTTCCATATTATTAGTGTCCCAGGACCTACTGTAACCTCTAGGTTTATAACTCACAGACTATAAGACGCTTTTGATTACAAACTTTATTGTTCCATCGACCATCAATATACATTTCAATGCAGTTTTCTTTTCCTTTTCCTCTGGGTTCACCATTTCTCCAGCGGGTGTATACTGCTCGGGTTCCATTCAGGTATGTATGGATGCCAGGTGCTGGCTCCTCGCTCACGCCTAGATATGGATATCTGTTATATTTCTTCACAAATGCCAAGACTGCATTGTTCTCAGCTTCACTCTTGGGAGTAACAATCTGTCCACCAAGAGATTTACATATGGATTTGGATGTTACAAAGTCTGCTTCTTTTCCGCTGGTGGCCATCATTTTGTCACCTACTACTTGGATCCTTCCTTCCAACTTGAAAACTAGATAATGAAATAGAATTTGATAGTTTTATTTGGTGGAGGGAGTTCATCTGTACTAAAGATATTTCATATAGAAGTAAACTACAAATCCCTATCCACATTTGTCCCAATCTAGATTTTTTTCTGTAATAAACCCATATTAAAGCGATACACAGCCTCAAAAATATTCTTACATGAGCTCTTCTGAGCTAATGCAAGCAGTGCTCCTACCAAACTTACAATTTTCTTTACCACATTGTGTTTTGTAATGAGTTCCTAATATTGTATTATATTATATAAGTTCTAACATAATATGAAAATATTCACATAATGAAATCAGAATAAAAATGTACAGGCAACAAGTTGTTTAATATCAATATTATTATCAGGCTTTTACTTAAAGGGAACCTGTCATCAGAAATTTAGCTTGAAACCTAAAAGTTTACCCCTCTGCAGCTCCTGGGCTGCATATAAAGTATTTAATTTGGTTTAAAAGGGGCCACAAAAAGTACAGGAACCTTGCTAGAATGCAGCCCAGGAGCTGCAGAGGGGGAAACTTTTAGGTTAAAGCAAAATTTCTGATGACAGGTTCCCTTTAAAAAGGTTCAGTTCTAATTTAAAGTATTTTTCGTTTTATAAGATGCACTGGATTATAAAATGCATAAAAAAAAATAAAAATGGGGTTCCGTCTTATAATCTGGTGTTGTCTTAACGGAGGGGGGCAGCAGTGTTGGTGAAGTGTTGTCACAGGAGGCGGAGGTAGTGCTGGCAGCCGCAGCGGGTCTGTGGTGGCAGCAGCGGGTCAGTGGCATCAGCGGCGGTAGAGTCCGTGGTGGCAGCGGCGAGTGAGTGGTCAAGCAGGCCGGTGCGGTGAGTGTCCCAGTCTGTCTGCGATCCCGGTTCAAATAATGGCGCCTGGAGCGGCGCTTGCGCAGATGGAGCTCTCCTCCAAGGGTTGCATCTGTGCACACGCTGACTCCCAGTGCCATCATTTGAAACTGGGACTGCGGACACACTGGGACACCTGCCACACAGCTAACCACCTGCCCGTATAGAGTGGCAGCCAGCAGGCCGCCCGCACGCACAGAAAGGCAGCCGGCCTCCAGGACAGAGAGGCAGTTGGCACGCAGCTACAGGCACCCGGCTGCCCACACACAGCCACAGGCACCCGGCTGCCGGCACGCAGCCACAGGAACCCGGCTACTGGCACGCAGCCACAGGCACCCAACTGCCCTCACGCAATCACAGGCACCTGGCCGCCTGAACGCACCCAGGAGCCCCCCTTGTAAGCTATATTTGGATTTTAAGACGCACTCCTCATTTTCCTCCCAAATTTTTGGGAGGAAAAGTGCATCTTATAATCTGAAAAATATGGTACTAGAGATGAGTAAATCTAATTCGAATTTGTTGACTTCAACAAATTTTCTCATAAATAAGATTTGTGGATAATAAATTTGTGCAAATTTCAATACAGGAAGGCTTATATTTGCTTGTAAAATACATGCAAAAGACAGGAGATAAAGAACCCCAATGACTTTAAATGATTAAACTCTATAGAAGAGAGAGAACCTGTTATGAATAAGAAGATTTTGGGTACTCAACGCAAAATCTCTTTCTTGGAGCCTTCATTGGGGGACACAGGATACCATTGGTGTATGCTTGCTGCCACTAGGAGACTAACACTATGCAAAAAAAGGTTAGCTCCTCCCCAGCAGTATACACCCACCAACTGGCAAATTGGACCTCAGTTAGTGAGAAAGTAGTAGGAGAAGTTTTTAAAGAAACAGAACAGTTATAACTTGACAATAGTTAACAGTACAATGCTACAATAGTTAACAGTATGAATGCACCATGTTGAACCAAGAAGCACAAGGGTGGGTGCTGTGTCCCCCAACGAAGGCTCCTGTAATACTATTGTATGTTTTGAGGATTTCGATAGCGTTAGGGCAATGACAGCCAGAGACGAGTTTGTGGTACAAGATGTTTTTATGATATGTAACCACGGTAGATACACAACGGAAATACACAGTATAACAAACACAAAAAAAATACCTTTCTGAAACGGAGCGAAGGGGATTCCCGGGGCCACGCACCGGACTCCCCCAGGGAGACCACCAGAGCGAACCCCTATACAGGGACTGTCCGGCAATCAACCCCGGAAGGCCTAAATGCGCCGCAGCCGGGACACAAGGGGCAAGCGGTAAAGTCCAGAAGTGTCCGTACGGAATGAAAGTCCAGAATGGTTATGAACCGGAAGAAACCGGGCAGACGTGCTGACAAAAGACGGCAGACGGAGTCCGGGCACAGTTTGAAGAAACCGGGTATGGTCCAGAGTCGGTCGGTAGATTTCCAGGAGGATCCAAAGGTAATCAAGTAGCAGCAGCAGCAAAGCAGGAGCACACAGCAAGCAGTATACTCAGGCACTGGACTAAGCTTAGAGGCGGCCTTTTAAGCAGCTGGACAGGAAGTAGGGCAACAGAACACAAAACTCCATGTTAACCGAGGGCAAGCTTTTTCAAAAGAGGACTGGAAAACCCGGAAACCTGACAGCTCCAACAAATAGATTTTACGGTTAGTGCCCAAAATCCTCTTTTCTTTATCACTTCATTGGGGAACACAGGATACCATGGGACGTTCTAAAGCAGTCCCAAGGGTGAGTGCCAAAAGACGTATTCTAAGTATGATCTCGGACCACTGCCGCCTGCAGGACCCATCTACCAAGGCTCGCATCTGAAGATGCATATACGTGAACCTTGTAGAATCTTGAAAAGGTATGAATGGAGGACCAAGCGTCTTACACAGTTGTGACACCAGGGCTTCGTGGCACACTGCCCAAGAAGCTCGCACCGCCAGAGCGGAATGAGCCGTCACTCTAAGAGGGTGAGATCTGTCCTTCAGCTGGTAAGCTTCCAGGATGGCGGATCGGATCCACTGAGCAATGGTGGATTTGGAGGCAGGAAGGCTGACCAGAAGGGAGCATAAATAAGGAATCGGATCGTCTGGACCATGCCGTTACGGCAATGTAGAGATAAAGTGCTCTGACAAGATCCAGGTGGGGAAGTAGCCTCTTGCGAGGGTGAGAGGGAGATGGGCAAAAGTAAGGCAGGAAATGTCTTCAATGATGTGGAACAAGGAGACACCCATAGGGAGAAAATATGGAACTGGGCGAAGCACCACCTTGTTCTGGTGGAAGACTAGAGAAGGGGAGTGGCAGAAAAGAGCTGCGAGCTCGGACACCCTTCTGATCGAAGTGATGGCCACTAGAAAGGCAACTTTCCAGGAGAGGAGGGCCAGAGGGATTTTCAAGAGGGACTCAAAGGGCGACTCTTGCAGGACGGTCAGAACAAGGTTGAGGTCCCAGGGCTGAACCATCGGACTGTACGGCAGTGCAGCATGGGCAGCTCCCTGGAGAAAGATCCTAACCTGAGACCAGAGGCAAGACGTTTCTGAAACAATACCGAGAGGGCCGAGACCTGACCCTTCAGGGAGCTGAGGGCCAGGCCCGAATCGATCCCCGATTGCAAAAAGGCCAGAGTGACGGGCAGGGAGAAGGTCAGAGGGAGTCTGAAAAGACTCACACCAGCGGAAAAAGGCCTTCCTCATACGGTGGTAAATACGGGATGAAGACGGCTTCTGGGCTTTAATCATTGTTTGTATAACCTGATCCGAAAAACCAGAAGCTCTTAGAATGGCGGCCTCAACAGCCATGCCATTAAACTGAGCGACTGAGAATTCTGGTGGAAGAGGGGACATTGAAAGAGAAGATCCGGATGGTCTGGAAGTCTCCATGGGACATCTGCGAGGAGGATGACTAGGTCCACGTACCAAGGATGTCTGGGCCAATCTGGGGGAACGAGTATGACGGGTACTCATTCTGACTTCATCTTCTTGATGATTCTTGGGAGAAGTGGTAGTGGGGGAAACAGGTAAGGAAGAGAGAACTGCGATCTGTCCGTTGTCAGAATCATCCAGCACAATGGGAGGAAGGATCTCCCCAGTAGGATGGAGGGGGGACTCCTCCACCAATCTAGAGATCTTTTGACCCTGGGGGGCAGAATCACAAGATGGTCCAGAGAGTAAATGGCCCTGTCCAAAGACGCTAGGAGAAAGCCCTGAAGTGAGCGAGTGTGGAACTGAGCAAAGGGGACTGCTTCCATTGCAGCCACCATCTTGCCCAGAATTCTCATGGTGAAGTGAGGTGAGCAGAGAGTTGGACGTTGTAAGGTCTGAATTCCTCTGAGAAGCGCAGAGTGCTTGTCCTTGGGAAGGATGACTCTCGCCAGGGAGGTGTCGAGCGTCATCCCCAGAAATATGATCCGTTGTGCAGGGGTCAGGGACAATTTTGCTCTGTTGACTATTCCACCAAGGCACTGAAGGGTGTCAAAAGTGATCTGAAGGCTGTCGCGGCACTCCTCGGGGAAGGGTGCCTTGATGAGGATGTCATCCAAGTAAGGGATGATAATAATATCCCGGGTCCGAAGAATAGCCATCACAGCTAGGAGCTTGGTGAACACCCTTGGTGCTTTGGAAAGACTGAAAGGTAATGCGGTGAATTGGAAATGGTGGCCCTCAATCGCGAAGCAAAGAGATTTCTGATGATACAAACCTGAGGGGCTGAGAGAATCCCGTGTGTCCACCTCCTACACACACTAAACTTAAACTGAAGTCCAATTTGCCAATATACTGCTGGGGAGGAGCTAACCTTATTTTGCATAGTGTTAGCCTTCTAGTGGCAGCAAGCATACACCCATGGTATCCTGTGTCTCCCAATGAAGCGATGAAGAAATCAAGAGTTAAAAGTCTTAACAAAATATTTTATGAATGTTTATGCTTAAGACTTTAGATAGAGATAAGAAAGAATGTAAATTGCATCCCTGAGTTTGTAAAAACTTATGATTATCTGCAGACCTGTGACTTAAATAAGAGATAAGCAGACATATGGGTCCACACTTGTTACAATTATTAAATTCCTTGCTCAGATTAGTAAATGCCTTATTTCTATGAGTAAATTTCAAAGAAGTTGCAATCACATATACTGTAGATTTTAACCAATAAGAAATGGACAGGTATACCTGAGTGTCTATTGTACTGTAATCTAAGGTGTGAGAAGCTGTCTGCGGACTTAAGACCATTATTAGACCAGTGGACATAGAGCGGAGTCCACGGTTCTAAGGGATTTGGACTTTTTACAGCACGGAGTACTTGTTACGTCATTCTCGTTGTGTTTTATTATATATTTTCTTTATTTACAGTTTAGGGTACACAATAAAACGTTAATGGATCTTATGCACACAAGGCTAGGCACAAGGTAACTAATGTAAAGCAATAATTTTATTACTCTCATTTGTGTCACAGGGGCCTTAATTAAGCCACTGTTTTCCCAGCCACTAGTCCCACTTTGTGGATGGTGATAGGAGACCCAGTGAAGCCATCACCACAGGGGTCTCACGTGCAGTCCCATGTGAAGGGCTTGGCTTCAGGAAAATACATCCATCAGTGCACAGTTAGCATTAGGGGGCTGTTTCCCAGTGCTGAGCTCTAACTAGGGGAGAGGCTTGGTGTACTTAGCCCACTGAAAAGGGGATGTGGGCTGTGGTTGGATAAAGCTGGATCACGTGTTACAGTCATTGTATCTGTCATTTGGAGAAGCATAGGATGTGACTGCAGACCATATGAGTGAGAGATTCAAAAGCTGGGGGACAACTAAAAGTTGGGAGACAGTGGGTACCGCCTCTTATGGGGGCAGTGGAATTATCGGTCCCAGTTTAGGATACTGTGGACTGGGGGATCTCATTTAGGCCATCTCCCTCGATTTTCTGGAAGACCGTGAATAAAAGAATAGAAATAATTGCATCATTAATCTCTTCACGGCACCTGACATACTGGGTACATCATGGATCGTGTGAGGTTAATCCCTGCAGACTGTCATGGGCAGTCTGCAGCGATCCGCGCACGTCAGCTGATTTCAACAGCTGACATCTGTGCCTCCCAGGAGCGAGTGGAATTGCGTTCCACCTGCGCCTATTAACCCCTTACATGTCAATGTCAAATTCTGACAGCGAGATGAATCAGTGCGCCGCCATAAGCAGCATCGGACAGGCTACCAGAGGAATCTCCAGTAATGCCAGGCCTGGAATCAGTTACCTGCATTGCAATCTGGAGGTCTCACGTGCAGCCTGGACTGACCTCAGAGTTTGCAGGACCGAACCGCGAGCGCCAAGTGATTGATTCCCCGGTGATTGCGGTTCAGTTCATGACAGCTGCGGACAGGCCAGGCTGATCTCCGGAGTGCAGGTGAGAGGACTGGAGATCAGCCTGGTCTGTCTGCAGCTGTCATGAACTGAACCGCAATCGCCGGGGAATTAATTACTCGGCGCTCACGGTTAAGTCTGGCTGCACTCCGGAGCTCAGTGCAGGTAACTGAATCCAGGCCTGGTATTACTGGAGATTCCTCCGGTAGCCAGTCTGACGCTGGCCATAAGCATAACTTACCCAGCGCCATCGGAAGTCGCGTGACTTCCGGTGGTTGCCATGGTAGCACAGGGTCATATGATGACTCCTGTAGCTATCATTAGTCACTTTCTCTCACTGCCGGCAGACTGCCGTGTGTGAGAGTAAGGCCTCTTTCACACGTCCATGTCTCCGGTACGTGTTTGGTCTGTTTCCTCACATACTGGAGACACACACGAGCACACGTAGACCCATTAAAATCAATGGGTCTGCGCTCACGTGCGTGTTCTGCCATGGACCATGTGTACGTGTGGAGCATACGTGTGCCCGTGTGCTCCACACGTAGACATGTCCGTTTTTCTCTGGCACCACGGGTGTCACCCGGAATGCAAACGGACCACACGGAGGTGTTCCGTGTGACACGCACCGGAGAAAACACACGTGTCTGAGAAAAAAATAACAAAACTTTACTTACCTTCTCCAGCGCTGCAGTCTCTGCCGTTGCTGTCACTTGCTTCTGACCACCGCTAATTATGCTCATTGCATATTTACTTCACTGCGGGCCGGAAGCAGCAGCAGCGGGAAGTCGGCAGGTACCGGAGACTGAAGATCAGCACCACGGACAGCAACACCAGGGACAGGTGAGCAGAAAGTTCCCGTTCTCCGTGTGTTATCACGGATAACACACGTGTGCCAGAAACACGGCTCACGGAGGGCAATACGCACCTTTGACACGTCCGTGAAAAACGTGCGTGAGTTTCACGGATGTGTGAAAGAGGTCTAAAGCAGCTTTTCTCCAGATCTCAGCTGTGTAGCTGGGATCTGGAGAAATGGAAGAGCGATCAGACTGCTGATTGTCATGGTCCCCTAAGGAGGCTAGTAAAATAAAAAAAGAAAGTTATCAAAAAAGTTTTAAAAAATTAAAAAAAAATAAAAAAACCTAAAAGTTCAAATTACCCCTATTGGGCCCATTGACAAATAAAAGGTTAAAAAAATAAAAAATATACACATATTTGGTATCGCCGCGTTCAGAAACGCCCGATCTATCAAAATATAAAATCAATTAATCTGATCGGTAAATGGCATAGCGGCAAAAAAAAATAATTCCAAAATTATGATTTTTGGTCGCTGCAAAATTTGTGCAAAATGCAACAACAGGCGATCAAAATGTAGCTTCTGTGCAAAAATGGTACTGTTTAAAACTTCAGCTCAAAAGACGCAAAAAATAAGCCATCACTGAGCCATAGGTCCCGAAAAATGAGAATACTACAGCTTTCGGAAAAAGGTGCAAAAAGTGCACCACTTTTTTTGGACAAACTTGTGAATTTGTGTAACCCCTTACATATAAGTAAACCTATACATGTTTGGTATCCACAAACTCATACCGACCTGAGACATCACACCAATATATCAGTTTTATCATATAGTGAACATGGTGAATAAAATAACCCAAAAACTATTGTGCGATCATACTTTTTTTGCAGTTTTTCCACACTTGACATTTTTTTGCTGTTTTCCAGTAAACTTATGTTTTCATTTAAAAGTACAGTTCGTTCCCCAAAAAAAGCTCTTATATGGCAAGATTGACAGAAAAATAAAAAAGGTTACGGCTCTTGGAAGAAAGAAAGGAAAAAAAAAAGGGGGAAAAACGCCTGGGGGTGAAGAGGTTAAATTGCCTAGGACACAACATCTTCCATTGTCTACTTGCTGCAAGAATAAAAAAAAATGCATTGATTCAGATGAATCCGTGCCTCGGGAAATAATTTCTCTAACAGAATCTCTCTGACCATAAAAGCTTACACTTTTCAGAGGAGAGAGCGGACCTCACTGATCATAAGAAGTTCCCCTCTAATGAAGAAACAATGAGAGGACCGTATGGACCATAAGAACTATCCCTCTAAAAAAGAGAGAGTGAGAGGACCCCACTGACCATAAGAGCTTACATTCTACAAGAGAGATAGAGACTTAAGCGGGCTTTACACGCTACGACATCGCTAGCATCGGCTCGCGATGTCGAGCGCGATAGCACCCGCCACCGTCATTGGAGCGATATTGTGTGATCGCTGCCGTAGCAAACATTATCACTATGGCAGTGTCACACGCACATACCTGCTCTGCAACGTCGCTTTGGCTGCCGATCTGCCTCCTTTCTAAGGGGGCGGGTTGTGCGGCGTCACAGCGACGTCACACGGCAGCCATCCAATAGCAGAGGTGGGGCGGAGATGAGTGGCCGTAACATGCCGCTCACCTCCTTCCTTCCTCATTGCCGGTGGACGGAGGTAAGGAGATGTTCGTTGCTCCTGCGGTGTCACACACAGCAATGTGTGATGCCGCAAGAATGAGGAACAACATTGCTAATAAACAGGCAACGATATTTGGTTTTAGGACGACCTCTACAAAACCAACGAATTTTCCCTGTTTTGCGATCGTTTAAGATCGCTCGTACGTGTCACACACTGCGATGTCGCTAAGGACGCCGGATGTGCGTCACTAGCGGCGTGACCCCGATGATAAATCATTAGCGATATCGCAGCGCGTAAAGCCCCCTTTACAGAGTTGCCTTGTGCAGATGCAGATCGAAAATGACTTTGCATCACAAAATGTGCTCTACTGGGGACTGCTAATTCGTTATAGCCCAGGTCTGAGCACTGCTGTACAAGAAATGATATTTTGTAAGATGTCATAGCAGCATTAGCAGGGCATTAGGAGGAGACCCACATGGCTTTGTAAAACGACGTTAGCGAGGCCTCTGATGCTTCAGCATGGTATTGAGTGTTGTTGGGAAAATTTTTGTTGTACAAACTGCAAATGGAATCTCAAAATGTTTGAATTTCAGGAAATGCGATTCAAACTCAAGAATTAATCTGCTCATCTCTATAATTTACCAATCTGATTTTTATTTTTTGGATAATTTTTGATTGTTTATAAACATAAAAATAGGAAGACAACTATTTCACTTGCCTGCTTCTAGTTGGTGTATACGACGATCTATATCATTCCATTGAGGAGACTCGGACACACCTAAAAAAATAGCAAATTTACAGTGAAAACAAATACATAACTGTCAGACATTTCTATTACTTTTTCGGCTACCCCTTTACTAGTACTAAGGCCTATTTCACCCTCCTTTCTTATTAAAGGTCAAATGTATTTTATCTCTAAGGATATATTCCCATTAAATTTTAGTCTCATGTTTAGTGTATATGGTGGAAAAGCTTATCATCCCCTACAGGCTCCTAATGTTTACATCAATCATAGCCATAAAGCTCCTTTCACCTGATGGAGCCCAAATTATAATTTTGGCTTCTATTGGGCTGGTATAGTTTGGTATATCTTTATCAATAGAGGAAGGGTTAGTAATGAACACTTTTCAACTGCTTAGGAATCCCAAAAAAACTTACAGTGTAATGTTTCAATGAAAACCCATTGGTGATACATGCCTATGTACTCTAATATAATGACAGAATTTTAAGGCTTTGTACCGCCCCTGTGCGAGCAGCCGAGCTGCTGCTGCTGCTCAGATCCGGATCCGCGGTGGCTCGAGGGGTCTCCGGACCCATGGGTCGCGCGGCCACTCGATTAAAAGAAGGGGGGGGAGATATGTACAGGGTTTTTTGGAAAGTTCATGACATAGGGGGATTGTGTCCCGGGAGCCCATTGATGGTTGGGATGCTATTTGTGTGCTGTGGGGGGGACAAGAACAGGGGTCTTCAATGTACTCACTAAGTCCTGGAATAACTACACCAGCAGCTTGTAAACCAGAATTCTGAGCACCACTGCAGCCTGCGGGGAGCACGCTTGGATCAATGCCCTTTTGTGTTGCTGTTAGCCTGTGGCCCTGTTCTTGGCACTTTCGTCTCTGTTGGACCCATAGGTATGAAACTCTTTGGGTCCCGCTCACCCATATGGCTAACGGAGTGAGCTTGCTCTCAGGGTTCACGCCTAGGATTTCTTTGGACTGTAGTGGGAAAGTCCTATCCCATCGGTGCGCTAGTACCCCAATTTTGGAGCGGGTTGGGGATGACACTTGAAGTCTTCACCCCCGTCGGGTAAATGACCAGAACGCGTGGAGCTACTTTCCGGCCTGGGGTCCACGTACCCCGTCGTCGTGCGTCTGCCACCAAGTACTTAGGAGCCCTGCTCCGTGACCTCTCCCTCCCAGAGAGTCACTTCACCTCCTTCACTGTATGAACTCAACTGCTCAACTGTCACTTTCCTCACTCTCCCCTTACCAACCCCCCCATGTGGGCGTCCCTATTCCCTTCAGGCCCCCCAATGGTGTGTCTGGTAGGTTAAAGTGGCAAGTGTTCCTAGGATTTTGATTGGCTAAGCTGTTAGCAACAGCAAAGGACCAGGATCCATAACCAAGGAGGGTGGATACTGTGCAGAAGGGCAGAATGCAGAATACCCTGTGACGACCTGATTGGCCAGGGCGTCACATTCCCCCTTGGTTAAATGTAGCTCGTCCGCTAGCTACTGGACGACAGAGGTTTATTTTGTTTTGCTCAAACTGGAAAAGGAAAATATAAATTAACACATTTTTTTTATTTAACGGGTTTATCCCACACAGGGGAGGTAATTCACTTAACGTTACTAAAATACTACTTTATTAAGAGTTTGTCGCCCAGCGGTGGGACGCTACCGGTTTTTGTGGTAACGAAGGGTCAACCTTCCCCGTTGCAGCCCCTTCCTGCGACAGTCCAGTCCCAACGTCCCGGATCCCAATAACCCGTCACCCAAACAACCCGTTCTTCCTGGAAACCTAAAGTGTGTCCGTGACCGGGTTAAGGTCTCGAGTGTTGTAATTTTGATGACTCTGGCTGGTACAGGAGGTGCAACTATTATACTAGACACAAGTTTGTGTTAATCACGCCAGTCCTGTGACCGTGGTCCATTTTTACTTAATATATATAAAAACTGAACGGAGTCCATGTACCGGGTGTACACATTTTGACAATTTTCTAGAAATTCTGGTAACTTTCACTCTTTTCATTAAAACTGGTTGATTTACTAACATGTTCCATATGAAAATGTTTTCTATATGGCATCGCAACTGCTGGTACTGTATATTTAACACTCTAGTAATAGATTGTCGGGTCCCGTAGCCACGCTTCTTTGCGACTACGTGCTACTGATGCCGACACATACCCTTCCTCAAACATCACATGCTTGGTTACCTCCAGGGCATACCAGCCCCGCTTTCCGCAATGCCGGGCATAGGTAACCATCTGCTCAGCCTGAAGATTATGCTCCGGGTGGCCCCACGGAGGGTGCTCGCCACATCTCATCGAGACACATGCACCCCCGCTGCAAGGCCTGCTTCACAGATGAACTCCCATCCCTGCTCAGGATCAAAAAGCTCCACAAGGCCACGGCACCGCGGCCCTTTCACTCGGGAAGCAGCACGCCATATCTGCTCCTTTTCTTCTCAATCACAGGTGGCAAGCTCCTGTCATCGCCGATCTCGAGTTGAAACTTTGGATTGTAACTGGTATTGCTGTCGTTCCCAGTAGGGAGCATCAGCGTCCGGCCTCAGCTCCCTATCTAGCTCTGGCTTGATTTGAACTCTGGCAGCCCCAACAGCCATTGGGATGCCGCGCGGTAACGGAACAGGCAGACATCTTAGTTCCACTCCCGCTGGTGTAGACAGATTAACCGACTGCTCCGCAGCCGGGGTTAAAGGGCCCGGGTGCTCCACCTCTGAGGACGGGCCCGGTGATGCGTCCGGGTCTGGTCTGGCCAGTGTCTGGGTGACCACTGGAATGAGGGCCTTGTTCTGGATCTCTGCAGCTGGAGACTCTGGTAAACATACTGAAGGTTTCTCTGCCAGGGTTGGTGGGGGCAGCTCGGCGTCCACCGAGGACGTGGTAGTCGGTTGTGGAGCGCTCACCATGAGCGGGGATGGTCCGGATCCCACAGCCACTTTGGCCAGATTTGTGCAATCAGCAGGGACTGGGTAACCGCTTACCCTCTCTTCACGTGGGATTTTAATCTCACGGGCTCGCACCGCCACCGCCAGGCTCTTCATCTCTTCCCTCCAGTGGTTCAGAATCAAGAGGAATTGTATTTGCATGCTCCAGCACAGCTGCTCTGTTTCCTCCTCTATCCATGCCGCGGTCCCGGGGACCAGTCTCGCTCCGCCATCTTGCCACTGTGTCTTCCAGGAATGTTGTGACAGAGTCCTTGCGTCCCTGTCTACTTCCGCTAGTAACACATTCTGGTCTGCCCCCTCTGTCTTTTCGCAGCACTCTCTCGCTGACCGTGGCCCTCTGGGAACTTCCAGTTCCGACCTCTTCAGGAAGACGAGGGGCGGGGCTTAATCTTTGCGCGCTTTATCAGAGAAGACGGGGTTTTGGCGGAAAATGGCAGAATTGGCGGGAAACCGAATCTTGACTTGCGGTCTTCGGCTTTCAAGGCGCACGTCACCCAGGTAAGTGGGTCCTGCTCGTATCCTGTTCATGACGCCAGGTTTTTTCGAGGTGTACCGCCCCTGTGAGAGCAGCCGGGTTGCTGCTGCTTGGATCCGGATCCGCGGTGGCTCGAGAGGTCTACGGACCCGGGGGTCACGCGGCCACTCGATTAAAAGAAGGGGGGAGATATGTACAGGGTTTTTTTGTAAAGTTCGTGACGCCACCCACAGTGCGTGATAATGTGAGGGACCACCGCTGCCGTTGGGGAACCCGGTAATGATGGTGTGGCAGCCTGACGTATAACCCCTCTGTGGGTAGGGGGTTTGTGTCCCGGGGGCCCGTTGATGGTTGGGATGGTAATTGGGTGCTGTGGGGGGGACAAGAACAGGGGTCTTCAATGTACTCACTCAGTCCTGGAATAACTACACTGACAGCTTGTAAACCAGAATTCTAAGCACCACTGCAGCCTGCGGGGAGCACACATGGATCTGTGCCCTTTGGTGTTGCTCTTAGCCTGTGGCCCTGTCCTTGGCACCTTCGTCTCTTTTGGACGGTATGAAACTCTTCGGGTCCCGCTCACCCATATGGCTAACGGAGTGAGCTTGCTCTCAGGGTTCACGCCTAGGATTTCTTTGGACTGTAGTGGGAAAGTCCTATCCCATCGGTGCGCTAGTACCCCGATTTTGGAGCGGGTTGGGGATGATACTTGAAGTCTTCTCCCCCGTCGGGTAAATTACCGGAATACGTAAAGCTACTTTCCGGCCTGGGGTCCACGTACCCCATTGTGCCCTGGCCCCTGCCCGGTGATAGCTCAAGGCCGCTGGCTGCCCTCCTCAGCAGTCCGTGCCCCTTGACACTCTCCCCTGCGACCAGGTTCCAGCTCCTACCAGGCCCAGACCAATGTCTGCCACCTAGTACTCAGGAGCCTGCTCCGTGACCTCTCCCTCCCAGAGAGTCACTCCACCTCCTTCACTCTCCACTGTCTGAACTCAACTGCTCAACTGTCACTTTCCTCACTCTCCCCTTACCAACCCCCCATGTTGGCGGCCCTATTCCCTTCAGGCCCCCCAATGGTGTGTCTGGTAGGTTTAAGTGGCAAGTGTTCCTAGGATTTTGATTGGCTAAGCTGTTACCAACACCAAAGGACCAGGATCCGTAATCAAGGAGGGTGGATACTGTGCAGAAGGGCAGATTGCACAATACCCTCTGACGACCTGATAGGCCAGGGCGTCACACCTTCTTTCAGAGGTACAGTATATTTGGGGAAATTTAATGGATACCTCCAACTTAGGAGTAGACACACTATTAGGATAATCTGTACAGCCGCACAGGACTCAAGACCCGAGTGGCCCAATTCAACCTCCGAAGCAGCAAAAAGCTTCTGTCACATAAAAGGGTGTTGCATTATGTTGATCTATTGTACGGTACATACTATTCTTGCACAGGATCCCATTTCTGTATGTGTCCGACCTTCACATATTCAATAGTGCTGTAGATTTTAGTACAGTGTTATATATGATCGAAACCTTGAGTTAGTGATTACATGTGCAGTGAAGTCAATGGATTATTGTGTTTGTAGTCTAGACCTTTTATAGGGAAATAGGTGAAAAAATAGGTGAAATAGCATAAAGACAAAGCACCAAAAGCCGTTAATTAGAATATTATTGAAAAGTACCGGTGAGGGATACATGGAAAATTCGAGGTATGTTATAAATTTGGCCATAATTTTGAGTTTTTGATTTATTGTCAAAAATGACTTACATGAACACTTACCAAGGCATCCATTAAACAAAATGTATATAACACACTAACCTGGAACTCCTACATTTGGTAAATTGGGCTTGTCTCCATTTGCTGTATTGACATCCAATTCTCCCTTAAGCCCACTTTACACGTTGCAATTAGTTGTACAATCGCATTTGCGATGTGACACGCCCAGGTTGCATACGGGATCTATGAGATTTCACGTTGGTCGTTCATTTGCTGTCACACGTCCGTTAGTAGTCTATGTTAAATTGGTCAATTGTGTGTGCGATCCTTTAGATCATGTGTTCTGTAACGTATGCATTGGGCACCTTTTTTTTATTTTTTATTTATTGACTTGCCAAGCGTGTGTAATGCGTGTGTAATGTGGGATGCGTTTTTACTATGTCATCTGCCATTCAGCTCTGCTACATGGCCGCTAACAGCAGACACAGACAGCCATGTAGCAGAGCTGAATGGCAGATGACAGCAGACACAGACAGAGCCGCACTGTCAGAATGAACTCGGGTGAACCTCACCCGACTTCATTGTGATGCTGCGGCTCTGTCTGTGTCGCGTCCTGATTAGCGGTCACCAGTGAAGACTCACCGGTGACCGCTAATCTCCTGAGTAACTGAAGTTAGCAGCCCTCTCTCATATACTCACCAATCCCCGATCCCCGGCGCTGCACGGCGTTCACACTGCTCCGGCGGCTTTTACTGTTTTGAGAAAGCCGGCCGCCCATTAAACAATTTCGTATTCCCTGCTTTCCCCGCCCACCGGCGCCTATGATTGGTTACAGTGAGACACACCCCCACTCTGAGTGACAGGTGTCACACTGCACCCAATCACAGCAGCCGGTGGGCGTGTCTATACTGTGTAGTGAAATAAATAATTAAATAATTAAAAAAAACGGCGTGCGGTTCCCCCCATTTTTAAAACCAGCCAGATAAAGCCATACGGCTGAAGGCTGGTATTCTCAGGATGGGGAGCTCCACGTTATGGGGAGCCCCCCACCCTAACAATATCAGCCAACAGCCGCCCAGAATTGCCGCATACATTAGATGCGGCTGTTCTGGGACTGTACCCGGCTCTTCCCGATTTGCCCTGGTGCGTTGGCAAATCGGGGTAATAAGGAGTTATTGGCAGCCCATAGTTGCCAATAAGTCCTAGATTAATCATGTCAGGCGTCTATGAGACACCTTCCATGATTAATCTGTAAGTTACAGTAAATAAACACACACACCCGAAAAAATCCTTTATTAGAAATAAAAACACACACATATACCCTGGTTCACCACTTTAATCAGCCCCAAAAAGCCCTCCTTGTCCGGCGTAATCCAGGATGATCCAGCGTCGCTTCCACCGCAGCTGCATGGAGGTGACCGGAGCCGCAGCAGACACAGCCGCTCCGGTCACCTCCATGCAGCAAATGAACACAGCCGCGCGATCAGCTGCTGTCACTGAGGTTACCCGCGGCCACCGCTGCATCCACCGGTGGCCGCGGGTAACCTCAGTGATAGCTCAGCTGATCGCGCGGCTGTGTTCATTTGCTGCATGGAGGTGACCGGAGCGGCTGTGTCTGCTGCGGCTCCGGTCACCTCCATGCAGCTGCGGTGGAAGCGACGCTGGATCATCCTGGATTACGCCGGACAAGGAGGGCTTTTTGGGGCTGATTAAAGTGGTGAACCAGGGTATATGTGTGTGTTTTTATTTCTAATAAAGGATTTTTTCGGGTGTGTGTGTTTATTTACTGTAACTTACAGATTAATCATGGAAGGTGTCTCATAGACGCCTGACATGATTAATCTAGGACTTATTGGCAGCTATGGGCTGCCAATAACTCCTTATTACCCCGATTTGCCAACGCACCAGGGCAAATCGGGAAGAGCCGGGTACAGTCCCAGAACAGCCGCATCTAATGTATGCGGCAATTCTGGGTGGCTGTTGGCTGATATTGTTAGGGTGGGGGGCTCCCCATAACGTGGAGCTCCCCATCCTGAGAATACCAGCCTTCAGCCGTATGGCTTTATCTGGCTGGTTTTAAAAATGGGGGGAAGCGCACGCCGTTTTTTTTAATTATTTAATTATTTATTTCACTACACAGTATAGACACGCCCACCGGCTGCTGTGATTGGGTGCAGTGTGACACCTGTCACTCAGAGTGGGGGCGTGTCTCACTGTAACCAATCATAGGCGCCGGTGGGCGGGGAAAGCAGGGAATAGGAGATTGTTTAATGGGCGGCCGGCTTTTTCAAAACAGTAAAAGCCGCCGGAGCAGTGTGAATGCCGTGCAGCGCCAGGGATCGGGGATCGGTGAGTATATGAGAGAGGGGGATAGACTGACATGGACAGAGAGTGAGGGACAGAGATAGTGACCGACTGACAGAGATTAGTGCATGACAGACATTGTGAGGCGCTTCAGAACGCAGCTTTTCAGCTGCGCTCTGAAGCAGACCTTTTTTACGCTGCGGTGCAGAGCGCACACCTGCGCACATAGCATCAGACAACAAAATCGTATGAGGGATGTCACACGTTACAATTCACTAGGTTCTTGCAACAAAACGCTCAATTCTAGAGAATGATACGATGTGTTTGCGATCAACGGTTTTGCGTTCAATCCTGATCGCATGTAGCTGTCACACGCAGATACGTCACAAACGATGCCGGATGTGCGTCACTTACAACTTGACCCCAACGACGGATTGTGAGATATATTGAAGCGTGTGTAGCGGGCTTTAGGTATTGATAGACTGACATTTGGGTTAATATTGGGCAGCATATTTAGTGCTGGGATGTCAGTTAGCTAGAGTTGAGCGCGGTTCGTGGTTCGTGGTTCTCCAGTTCTAGGCTCGAGTGATTTTGGGGCATGTTCTAGATCGAACTAGAACTCGAGCTTTTTGCAAAAGCTCGATAGTTCTAGAAACGTTCGAGAACGGTTCTAGCAGCCAAAAAACAGCTAAATCTTAGCTTGGTTTCTGCTGTAATAGTGTAAGTCACTCTGTGAATCAAACTATTATCACATTTCAGTGTATAGTGTGCGTGAACAGCGCCTTCAGATCACTGCTGTTTCTATAATGGCGATCGCCATTTTTTTTTTTTTTTTTCTTGTCTTCCTTCCCTAAGCGCGCGCGTCTTGTGGGGCTGGCCAGCATGTCAGCCAATCACAGACACACACACACCTAAGTGGACTTTGAGGCAGAGAAGCAACGGCATGTGTGATAGGATCTGCATGTCACATGTCCCTGCATTATAAAACCGGACATTTTCTTCACGATCGCCATTATCTGCCTTCTGCGTCTTTGGTGTCAGACATCACTGTCGCAGTTCCGTCCTTTGTCCTATCGCCGATACAGCTGTATGCGCTGCATACACAGCGTTAGACAGCTTAGGGAGAGCACATTCTAGCAGTCCTTTTAAGGGCTCGTACCGGCAGGGTCAGAGAGCCATAGGTGACAGGTCCTGCAAACAGCAACAGCGTCTGTGTAGCCCAGGTCAGGGATTTCCTCCCTGCATTTCACCATTAGGAGGGAATAGAAAGGCAGGCTTCCATTCCTCTACCCAGAGCACCACAATCCTGCCACTGTACCCTCTTGTCCTCTGCACACTCCAACTCATTCTATCTAAGCCATTATACTAGCAAACACTCAGTGTACCTAGTGGCATCCTATCTGTGGCTATTGGACTTTGCTATAGTCCCACTAGTGCAAAGACATTTGCAGAGCACATCTGCCTGCATTGCACACTCCAAGTTTTTTAAACTAAGCCATTTTACTAGCAAACACTCAGTGTACCTAGTGGCATCCTATACGTGGCTATTGGACTTTGCTATAGTCCCACTAGGGCCAAGACATTTGCAGAGCGCATCTGCCTGCGTTGCACACTCCAACAAATTATAACGAAGCCATTATACTAGCAAACACTCAGTGTACCTAGTGGCATCCTATACGTGGCTATTGGACTTTGCTATAGTCCCACTAGTGCCAAGACATTTGCAGAGCACATCTGCCTGCATTGCACACTCCAAGTTTTTTAAACTAAGCAATTTTACTAGCAAACACTCAGTGTACCTAGTGGCATCCTATACGTGGCTATTGGACTTTGCTATAGTCCCACTAGGGCCAAGACATTTGCAGAGCGCATCTGCCTGCGTTGCACACTCCAACAAATTATAACGAAGCCATTATACTAGCAAACACTCAGTGTACCTAGTGGCATCCTATACGTGGCTATTGGACTTTGCTATAGTCCCTCTAGTGCCAAGACATTTGCAGAGCGCATCTGCCTGCGTTGCACACTCCAACTAATTATAACGAAGCCATTATACTAGCAAACACTCAGTGTACCTAGTGGCATCCTATACGTGGCTATTGGACTTTGCTATAGTCCCACTAGTGCAAAGACATTAGCAGAGCACATCTGCCTGCATTGCACACTCCAAGTTTTTTAAACTCAGCCATTATACTAGCAAACACACAGTGTACCTAGTGGCATCCTATACGTGGCTATTGGACTTTGCTATAGTCCCACTAGTGCCAAGACATTTGCAGAGCGCATCTGCCTGCGTTGCACACTCCAACAAATTATAACGAAGCCATTATACTAGCAAACACTCAGTGTACCTAGTGGCATCCTATACGTGGCTATTGGACTTTGCTATAGTCCCACTAGTGCCAAGACATTTGCAGAGCACATCTGCCTGCATTGCACACTCCAAGTTTTTTAAACTAAGCCATTTTACTAGCAAACACTCAGTGTACCTAGTGGCATCCTATACGTGGCTATTGGACTTTGCTATAGTCCCACTAGTGCAAAGACATTAGCAGAGCACATCTGCCTGC
Source organism: Anomaloglossus baeobatrachus (assembly GCF_048569485.1). Lineage (NCBI taxonomy): Eukaryota > Metazoa > Chordata > Amphibia > Anura > Aromobatidae > Anomaloglossus > Anomaloglossus baeobatrachus. Next base: position 183,189,672 of record NC_134357.1, read on the forward strand.
ATTGCACACTCCAAGTTTTTTAAACTCAGCCATTATACTAGCAAACACTCTGTACCTAGTGGCATCCTATACGTGGCTATTGGACTTTGCTATAGTCCCACTAGGGCCAAGACATTTGCAGAGCGCATCTGCCTGCGTTGCACACTCCAACAAATTATAACGAAGCCATTATACTAGCAAACACTCAGTGTACCTAGTGGCATCCTATACGTGGCTATTGGACTTTGCTATAGTCCCACTAGTGCCAAGACATTTGCAGAGCACATCTGCCTGCATTGCACACTCCAAGTTTTTTAAACTCAGCCATTATACTAGCAAACACACAGTGTACCTAGTGGCATCCTATACGTGGCTATTGGACTTTGCTATAGTCCCACTAGTGCCAAGACATTTGCAGAGCGCATCTGCCTGCGTTGCACACTCCAACTAATTATAACGAAGCCATTATACTAGCAAACACTCAGTGTACCTAGTGGCATCCTATACGTGGCTATTGGACTTTGCTATAGTCCCACTAGTGCCAAGACATTTGCAGAGCGCATCTGCCTGCGTTGCACACTCCAACTAATTATAACGAAGCCATTATACTAGCACACACTCAGTGTACCTAGTGGCATCCTATACGTGGCTATTGGACTTTGCTATAGTCCCACTAGTGCCAAGACATTTGCAGAGCGCATCTGCCTGCGTTGCACACTACAACAAATTATAACGAAGCCATTATACTAGCAAACACTCAGTGTACCTAGTGGCATCCTATACGTGGCTATTGGACTTTGCTATAGTCCCACTAGTGCCAAGACATTTGCAGAGCGCATCTGCCTGCGTTGCACACTCCAACTAATTATAACGAAGCCATTATACTAGCAAACACTCAGTGTACCTAGTGGCATCCTATACGTGGCTATTGGACTTTGCTATAGTCCCACTAGTGCCAAGACATTTGCAGAGCGCATCTGCCTGCGTTGCACACTCCAACTAATTATAACGAAACCATTATACTAGCACACACTCAGTGTACCTAGTGGCATCCTATACGTGGCTATTGGACTTTGCTATAGTCCCACTAGTGCCAAGACATTTGCAGAGCGCATCTGCCTGCGTTGCACACTACAACAAATTATAACGAAGCCATTATACTAGCAAACACTCAGTGTACCTAGTGGCATCCTATACGTGGCTATTGGACTTTGCTATAGTCCCACTAGTGCCAAGACATTTGCAGAGCGCTTCTGCCTGCGTTGCACACTCCAACTAATTATAACGAAGCCATTATACTAGCACACACTCAGTGTACCTAGTGGCATCCTATACGTGGCTATTGGACTTTGCTATAGTCCCACTAGGGCCAAGACATTTGCAGAGCACATCTGCCTGCATTGCACACTCCAAGTTTTTTAAACTAAGCAATTTTACTAGCAAACACTCAGTGTACCTAGTGGCATCCTATACGTGGCTATTGGACTTTGCTATAGTCCCACTAGTGCAAAGACATTAGCAGAGCACATCTGCCTGCATTGCACACTCCAAGTTTTTTAAACTCAGCCATTATACTAGCAAACACTCAGTGTACCTAGTGGCATCCTATACGTGGCTATTGGACTTTGCTATAGTCCCACTAGTGCAAAGACATTAGCAGAGCACATCTGCCTGCATTGCACACTCCAAGTTTTTTAAACTCAGCCATTATACTAGCAAACACTCAGTGTACCTAGTGGCATCCTATACGTGGCTATTGGACTTTGCTATAGTCCCACTAGTGCCAAGACATTTGCAGAGCGCATCTGCCTGCGTTGCACACTCCAACTAATTATAACGAAGCCATTATACTAGCAAACACTCAGTGTACCTAGTGGCATCCTATACGTGGCTATTGGACTTTGCTATAGTCCCACTAGTGCCAAGACATTTGCAGAGCGCATCTGCCTGCGTTGCACACTCCAACTAATTATAACGAAGCCATTATACTAGCACACACTCAGTGTACCTAGTGGCATCCTATACGTGGCTATTGGACTTTGCTATAGTCCCACTAGTGCCAAGACATTTGCAGAGCGCATCTGCCTGCGTTGCACACTCCAACTAATTATAACGAAGCCATTATACTAGCAAACACTCAGTGTACCTAGTGGCATCCTATACGTGGCTATTGGACTTTGCTATAGTCCCACTAGTGCCAAGACATTTGCAGAGCGCATCTGCCTGCGTTGCACACTCCAACTAATTATAACGAAGCCATTATACTAGCAAACACTCAGTGTACCTAGTGGCATCCTATACGTGGCTATTGGACTTTGCTATAGTCCCACTAGTGCCAAGACATTTGCAGAGCGCATCTGCCTGCGTTGCACACTCCAACTAATTATAACGAAGCCATTATACTAGCAAACACTCAGTGTACCTAGTGGCATCCTATACGTGGCTATTGGACTTTGCTATAGTCCCACTAGTGCCAAGACATTTGCAGAGCGCATCTGCCTGCGTTGCACACTCCAACTAATTATAACGAAGCCATTATACTAGCACACACTCAGTGTACCTAGTGGCATCCTATACGTGGCTATTGGACTTTGCTATAGTCCCTCTAGTGCCAAGACATTTGCAGAGCGCATCTGCCTGCGTTGCACACTCCAACTAATTATAACGAAGCCATTATACTAGCACACACTCAGTGTACCTAGTGGCATCCTATACGTGGCTATTGGACTTTGCTATAGTCCCTCTAGTGCCAAGACATTTGCAGAGCGCATCTGCCTGCGTTGCACACTCCAACTAATTATAACGAAGCCATTATACTAGCACACACTCAGTGTACCTAGTGGCATCCTATACGTGGCTATTGGACTTTGCTATAGTCCCTCTAGTGCCAAGACATTTGCAGAGCGCATCTGCCTGCGTTGCACACTCCAACTAATTATAACGAAGCCATTATACTAGCAAACACTCAGTGTACCTAGTGGCATCCTATACGTGGCTATTGGACTTTGCTATAGTCCCTCTAGTGCCAAGACATTTGCAGAGCGCATCTGCCTGCGTTGCACACTCCAACTAATTATAACGAAGCCATTATACTAGCAAACACTCAGTGTACCTAGTGGCATCCTATACGTGGCTATTGGACTTTGCTATAGTCCCACTAGTGCCAAGACATTTGCAGAGCGCATCTGCCTGCGTTGCACACTCCAACTAATTATAACGAAGCCATTATACTAGCAAACACTCAGTGTACCTAGTGGCATCCTATACGTGGCTATTGGACTTTGCTATAGTCCCACTAGTGCCAAGACATTTGCAGAGCGCATCTGCCTGCGTTGCACACTCCAACTAATTATAACGAAGCCATTATACTAGCAAACACTCAGTGTACCTAGTGGCATCCTATACGTGGCTATTGGACTTTGCTATAGTCCCACTAGTGCCAAGACATTTGCAGAGCGCATCTGCCTGCGTTGCACACTCCAACTAATTATAACGAAGCCATTATACTAGCAAACACTCAGTGTACCTAGTGGCATCCTATACGTGGCTATTGGACTTTGCTATAGTCCCACTAGTGCCAAGACATTTGCAGAGCGCATCTGCCTGCGTTGCACACTCCAACTAATTATAACGAAGCCATTATACTAGCACACACTCAGTGTACCTAGTGGCATCCTATACGTGGCTATTGGACTTTGCTATAGTCCCTCTAGTGCCAGGACATTTGCAGAGCGCATCTGCCTGCGTTGCACACTCCAACTAATTATAACGAAGCCATTATACTAGCACACACTCAGTGTACCTAGTGGCATCCTATACGTGGCTATTGGACTTTGCTATAGTCCCACTAGTGCCAAGACATTTGCAGAGCGCATCTGCCTGCGTTGCACACTACAACAAATTATAACGAAGCCATTATACTAGCAAACACACAGTGTACCTAGTGGCATCCTATACGTGGCTATTGGACTTTGCTATAGTCCCACTAGTGCCAAGACATTTGCAGAGCGCATCTGCCTGCGTTGCACACTCCAACTAATTATAACGAAGCCATTATACTAGCACACACTCAGTGTACCTAGTGGCATCCTATACGTGGCTATTGGACTTTGCTATAGTCCCACTAGTGCCAAGACATTTGCAGAGCGCATCTGCCTGCGTTGCACACTACAACAAATTATAACGAAGCCATTATACTAGCAAACACTCAGTGTACCTAGTGGCATCCTATACGTGGCTATTGGACTTTGCTATAGACCCACTAGTGCCAAGACATTTGCAGAGCGCATCTGCCTGCGTTGCACACTCCAACTAATTATAACGAAGCCATTATACTAGCAAACACTCAGTGTACCTAGTGGCATCCTATACGTGGCTATTGGACTTTGCTATAGTCCCACTAGTGCCAGGACATTTGCAGAGCGCATCTGCCTGCGTTGCACACTCCAACTAATTATAACGAAGCCATTATACTAGCAAACACTCAGTGTACCTAGTGGCATCCTATACGTGGCTATTGGACTTTGCTATAGTCCCACTAGTGCCAAGACATTTGCAGAGCGCATCTGCCTGCGTTGCACACTCCAACTAATTATAACGAAGCCATTATACTAGCACACACTCAGTGTACCTAGTGGCATCCTATACGTGGCTATTGGACTTTGCTATAGTCCCACTAGTGCCAAGACATTTGCAGAGCGCATCTGCCTGCGTTGCACACTCCAACTAATTATAACGAAGCCATTATACTAGCACACACTCAGTGTACCTAGTGGCATCCTATACGTGGCTATTGGACTTTGCTATAATCCCACTTGTGCCAAGACATTTGCAGAGCGCATCTGCCTGCGTTGCACACTACAACAAATTATAACGAAGCCATTATACTAGCAAACACTCAGTGTACCTAGTGGCATCCTATACGTGGCTATTGGACTTTGCTATAGTCCCACTAGTGCCAAGACATTTGCAGAGCGCATCTGCCTGCGTTGCACACTCCAACTAATTATAACGAAGCCATTATACTAGCACACACTCAGTGTACCTAGTGGCATCCTATACGTGGCTATTGGACTTTGCTATAGTCCCACTAGTGCCAAGACATTTGCAGAGCGCATCTGCCTGCGTTGCACACTACAACAAATTATAACGAAGCCATTATACTAGCAAACACTCAGTGTACCTAGTGGCATCCTATACGTGGCTATTGGACTTTGCTATAGTCCCACTAGTGCCAAGACATTTGCAGCACGTCTGCCTGCGTTGCACACTCCAACGAATTATAACTAAGTTACATTGTCAGGGATATTTATTCTTTATTATTCTGCTGTTAATAAAGCTAGACCACCACTGCAATCTTCACCACCTCTCAATTTTTACTACCACATTTTCAGTCCACAATCTTGTCGCAATCAACATGAGTGGCAAAATGACAGATGCTGGTGGAAAGGGGAAGAGGCGTGGTGGAAAAGGCAAAAAATGTTTTGTCAGTGGGGAAGGTGGCAAAGCTCCATTATCATCTGCTGAAGATAGACCATCTACTAGCAAAAGTAAGATGTCTACTACTTATTGTGGACAATCCGATGTGCTCCCTTTTTTACGGACACGAACAAGAGGAACAAAGGTAGATGATGGGCAAAAAAGGAAAATGCTTGAATGGATCTCAAGTGGTCCAACAAGTGCCCTCTCAGCCACTTCAAGTACCGCATCCAAAAAACACCATTCCTCTGAGTTGTCATCCCAATCACACTTGATTTCTCCCAGCTCTGAAGTCTCCATCAGCCCTGCACAGTATGGTGGAACTGAGATGGCTGAGTCTGCAGAGCTGTTCAGTCACACTATAGCCTGGGAATCAGAGGTCTGCTCCCAAGCTACAGTGAGTACAGAACAGGAAATGGTCTGCAGTGATGCCCAGAACCTTTGTGACTCAGATTCAGGCCGTGAGGACCAAGTTTCTGAGCATAATGTTGACCCTTTGTCACAAACTGTAACACCTGTGGTTATAGACAATGAGGAACATACTGATGAAGATGAGACGCAGATACCCGATTGGGATGACAACTTAAATATTCGGTCAGGGCAAGAAGAGGCTCGGTCTGAGGGGGAGGGGAGTGCAAACACAACAATTGATGATGACGTTCTAGATCCCACCTACTGTCAACCCCCAGTCAGGCACTCGAGGAGGTCAACAGAGGCGGTGGAGGAGGATGCAACCGACGACGAAGTTACCTTGCGCCTTCCTGGACAGAGTCGGAGCACTGGTAGCACGTCTACAACTGCATCATCAGCCACCACTCTGCCTATGAGCATTATTCGGGGTGGATCAACAGGTCGCATGGCCTCTAAGCCTTGCCTAGCCTGGGCCTTTTTTCACATCGAAAAAGATCGCCCAACTCATGTGATATGTAACATTTGTCATGATTCTGTTAGTAGAGGTCAAAACCTCAGCAGTTTGACAACTTCTTCCATGAATCGTCACATGAATAAATATCATAAGTCCCGGTGGGAAGCTCACCGTGCTGCAATGCCGGCTAGCGGAGCGAACCATCCACCGCCCGCCCCTTCCAGTGCATCCGCGCGCTCTTCATCTTCTAGGACTGTGGGGACAGCTGTCACACCTGTTTTTCCACGCAAAACTTCCACCACTGTAACCGCAACAGGCAGTTTGCTTGTAAGGTCGTCAGTTGGTTTGGAAGGGGAAACAAGTGAGTGTGTACAGCTCTCTCAGACATCGATAGCACCAACGTTGGATGAAGGCAACATCATGTCTCCGCCTGCACTTTCCTCACAAACCTGCATTTTTCCAGGGACACCCTACTCAACACCGTCTACACACAGCAGCCAGATCTCTGTCCCTCAGATGTGGTCAAATAAAAGGCCACTTCCTCCGACCCATGACAAAGCTAAGAGGTTGACTCTATCCCTCTGTAAGCTGTTGGCTACCGAAATGCTGCCTTTCCGCCTAGTGGACACACAGGATTTTAGAGACCTTATGTCTGTCGCTGTGCCCCAGTACCAGATGCCTAGTCGCCACTACTTCTCTAAGAAAGGTGTGCCCGCGCTACACCAGCATGTCGCACACAACATCACCGCTTCCTTGAGAAACTCTGTGTGTGAACGGGTGCATTTCACCACCGATACTTGGACCAGTAAGCATGGACAGGGACGTTACATGTCGCTGACTGGGCACTGGGTAACTATGGTGATAGATGGTGAAGGGTCTGCTGCACAAGTCTTGCCGTCCCCACGACTTGTGTGTCAATCCTCTGTCTGTCCAAGTTCCGCCACAGCTTCTGCATCCTCCACCTCATCTGGGTCCTCCACCTCCGCCCCAAGCCTGCCTGGTCAGGCCACCAGCGTTCTCACTGCGCAGAAGGAATCACGCACGCCTCATTACTATGCTGGCAGCCGAGCGCAACGGCATCAGGCGGTCTTTAGCTTGACATGTCTTGGTAATAAGAGTCACACAGCTGAGGAGTTGTGGTCAGCTCTGCGGTCCGAGTTTAATAAATGGTTGTCTCCACTCAACCTGCAGCCTGGTAAGGCCGTGTGCGACAATGCTGCAAACCTGGGTGCGGCCCTTCGCCTGGGCAAGGTGACACACGTACCTTGTATGGCTCACGTGTTGAACCTTGTCGTGCAGCAATTTTTAACACACTATCCCGGCCTAGATGGCCTTCTGAACAGGGCACGAAAACTGTCTGCTCACTTCCGGCGTTCAAGCTCCGCAGCTGAGCGACTTGCATCGCTCCAGAAGTCTTTCGGCCTGCCGGTTCATCGCCTGAAATGCGATGTGGCGACACGCTGGAATTCAACTCTACACATGTTACAGCGACTGTGGCAGCACCGCAGAGCCCTGGTGCAATACGTCATGACGTATAGCTTGGGCCAACGAGATGCAGAGGTGGGGCAGATCACCCTGATGGAGTGGTCTCAGATCAAGGACCTATGCACCCTTCTGCACAGTTTCGACATGGCGACGAATATGTTTAGCTCTGACAATGCCATTATCAGCATGACGATTCCAGTCATTTACATGCTGGAGCACACGCTAAACACTATTCGGAGTCAGGAAGTGGGACAACATGAAGGGGAGGAACTACAGGAGGATTCATATGTGCAAGGGACAACAACATCACCAAGATCCAGACGTTCATCATCACCAACGCAGCAGGCATGGGACCATGGGGAACAGGGATCGACAAGGGCGCATAGTAGCAGGCGAAATGTTGAGCAAGGTGCAGGAGAACATGAAGAAATGGAGGACGAACTGTCCATGGACATGGAAGACTCAGCGGATGAGGGAGACCTTGGTCAAATTTCAGTTGAAAGAGGTTGGGGGGAGATGTCAGAGGAAGAAAGAACGGTTAGCACCTCTATGCCACAAACACAGCGTGGACTTGGTCCGCATGGCTGCGCAAGACACATGAGTGCCTTCTTGTTGCACTACCTCCAACATGACAGTCGTATTGTCAAAATTAGAAGTGATGATGACTACTGGATTGCCACACTATTAGATCCCCGGTACAAGTCCAAATTTTGTGACATAATTCCAGCCATAGAAAGGGACGCACGTATGCAGGAGTATCAGCAGAAGCTGTTACTCGATCTTAGCTCGGCTTTTCCACCAAACAACCGTGCAGGTGCAGGGAGGGAATCTCCCAGTTGTAACTTGACAAACATGGGACGGTCTCGTCATCTTCACCAGTCTACCCGTACCAGTAGGACCGTATCTGGTGCCGGTAACAGCAATTTTATGGAATCTTTTCATAATTTTTTTAGACCCTCTTTTGCAAGGCCACCAGAGACAACAAGTCTGACACATACTCAACAGCTGGAGAGGATGATACAGGAGTATCTCCAAATGAACATCGATGCCATGACTGTGCAACTGGAGCCTTGCTCCTTTTGGGCTTCAAACATAGAAAAATGGCCAGAGCTCTCCAGTTACGCCTTGGAGATTTTGTCGTGTCCAGCTGCCAGCGTTGTCTCTGAACGTGTATTCAGTGCTGCTGGGTGTGTGCTGACAGATAAGCGCACGCGTCTGTCCAGTGACAATGTGGACAGACTGACGTTCATCAAAATGAACAAGTCATGGATCCAGAAGGAATTTACTACCCCTGTGTCATCCTGGGGAGAGTAAATGCTTGTGGATTTGGAATGTGCTTGATGCAAATCAAAACATCCTGTTTGCAACTAGGGCCCAAGTGCTGCCACTGATGGGGTGGGTGTCTGTGTGGCCCAATTTTTGGAAAAAAGGGAGACTCCGCTTGGAGTAACCCTTGCTTGCTGTGTTTTTAAAAGAAGCCAAGATGAACAGAGCTGGGATCAGGAAAGACTTTGCTACCTACCCCGGTGTCATCCTGGGGACGGATAAGAATGGCGTATTTTTGAATGTGCTTGATGCAAATCTAGCTGTGAAGTGTACAACTGGGGCACAACTGCTGCCACTGAAGGGGTGGGTGTGTGTGGGCCCAATTTTTGGAAAAAAGGGAGACTCCGCTTGGAGTAACCCTTGCTTGCTGTGTTTTTAAAAGAAGCCAAGATGAACAGAGCTGGGATCAGGAAAGACTTTGCTACCTACCCCGGTGTCATCCTGGGGACGGATAAGAATGGCGTATTTTTGAATGTGCTTGATGCAAATCTAGCTGTGAAGTGTACAACTGGGGCACAACTGCTGCCACTGAAGGGGTGGGTGTGTGTGGGCCCAATTTTTGGAAAAAAGGGAGACTCCGCTTGGAGTAACCCTTGCTTGCTGTGTTTTTAAAAGAAGCCAAGATGAACAGAGCTGGGATCAGGAAAGACTTTGCTACCTACCCCGGTGTCATCCTGGGGACGGATAAGAATGGCGTATTTTTGAATGTGCTTGATGCAAATCAAAACATCCTGTTTGCAACTAGGGCCCAAGTGCTGCCACTGATGGGGTGGGTGTCTGTGTGGCCCAATTTTTGGAAAAAAAGGGAGACTCCGCTTGGAGTAACCCTTGCTTGATGTGTTTTTAAAAGAAGCCAAGATGAACAAGTCATGGATCAGCAAAGACTTTATCTACGTACCCCGGTGTCATCCTGGGGACGGATAAGAATGGCGTATTTTTGAATGTGCTTGATGCAAATCAAAACATCCTGTTTGCAACTAGGGCCCAAGTGCTGCCACTGATGGGGTGGGTGTCTGTGTGGCCCAATTTTTGGAAAAAAGGGAGACTCCGCTTGGAGTAACCCTTGCTTGCTGTGTTTTTAAAAGAAGCCAAGATGAACAGAGCTGGGATCAGGAAAGACTTTGCTACCTACCCCGGTGTCATCCTGGGGACGGATAAGAATGGCGTATTTTTGAATGTGCTTGATGCAAATCTAGCTGTGAAGTGTACAACTGGGGCACAACTGCTGCCACTGAAGGGGTGGGTGTGTGTGTGGGCCCAATTTTTGGAAAAAAGGGAGACTCCGCTTGGAGTAACCCTTGCTTGCTGTGTTTTTAAAAGAAGCCAAGATGAACAGAGCTGGGATCAGGAAAGACTTTGCTACCTACCCCGGTGTCATCCTGGGGACGGATAAGAATGGCGTATTTTTGAATGTGCTTGATGCAAATCAAAACATCCTGTTTGCAACTAGGGCCCAAGTGCTGCCACTGATGGGGTGGGTGTCTGTGTGGCCCAATTTTTGGAAAAAAAGGGAGACTCCGCTTGGAGTAACCCTTGCTTACATTGTTTTTAAAAGAAGCCAAGATGAACAAGTCATGGATCAGCAAAGACTTTATCTACGTACCCCGGTGTCATCCTGGGGACGGATAAGAATGGCGTATTTTTGAATGTGCTTGATGCAAATCAAAACATCCTGTTTGCAACTAGGGCCCAAGTGCTGCCACTGATGGGGTGGGTGTCTGTGTGGCCCAATTTTTGGAAAAAAGGGAGACTCCGCTTGGAGTAACCCTTGCTTGCTGTGTTTTTAAAAGAAGCCAAGATGAACAGAGCTGGGATCAGGAAAGACTTTGCTACCTACCCCGGTGTCATCCTGGGGACGGATAAGAATGGCGTATTTTTGAATGTGCTTGATGCAAATCTAGCTGTGAAGTGTACAACTGGGGCACAACTGCTGCCACTGAAGGGGTGGGTGTGTGTGGGCCCAATTTTTGGAAAAAAGGGAGACTCCGCTTGGAGTAACCCTTGCTTGCTGTGTTTTTAAAAGAAGCCAAGATGAACAGAGCTGGGATCAGGAAAGACTTTGCTACCTACCCCGGTGTCATCCTGGGGACGGATAAGAATGGCGTATTTTTGAATGTGCTTGATGCAAATCAAAACATCCTGTTTGCAACTAGGGCCCAAGTTCTGCCACTGATGGGGTGGGTGTCTGTGTGGCCCAATTTTTGGAAAAAAAGGGAGACTCCGCTTGGAGTAACCCTTGCTTACATTGTTTTTAAAAGAAGCCAAGATGAACAAGTCATGGATCAGCAAAGACTTTATCTACGTACCCCGGTGTCATCCTGGGGACGGATAAGAATGGCGTATTTTTGAATGTGCTTGATGCAAATCAAAACATCCTGTTTGCAACTAGGGCCCAAGTGCTGCCACTGATGGGGTGGGTGTCTGTGTGGCCCAATTTTTGGAAAAAAGGGAGACTCCGCTTGGAGTAACCCTTGCTTGCTGTGTTTTTAAAAGAAGCCAAGATGAACAGAGCTGGGATCAGGAAAGACTTTGCTACCTACCCCGGTGTCATCCTGGGGACGGATAAGAATGGCGTATTTTTGAATGTGCTTGATGCAAATCTAGCTGTGAAGTGTACAACTGGGGCACAACTGCTGCCACTGAAGGGGTGGGTGTGTGTGTGGCCCAATTTTTGGAAAAAAGGGAGACTCCGCTTGGAGTCACCTTGCGGTGTTTTACATGATTTTAGAAGGGCGTGCCATGCCTATATCTGTGTGTCCTCCTCTTTTTCCTTGTCCAGCTGTTTTGTTTTCGCATGAGTATATGTCCTTGTCACTTTCCAATGTGTTTGAGTTGTTTGTCACCTTTAGGACACCTTTGAGGGTGTTTTCTAGGTGTTTTTCTGTGTTTGTGATTGCCTGCCATTGTTTCCTATGCAGTTCGAGTTCGGTTCTTCGAACGTTCGACGAACCGAACTCGAACGGGAGGTCCGTTCGGCGAACCAACCTCGAGCCGAATTGCGACCGGTTCGCTCATCTCTACAGTTAGCCCTTAAAAATAAATGTTAAATAGGAAAAATCCATAAATTGTGACAGTAAAAGTGTTTCAAACATTACGTGAACACTATGAAGAGAGCAAAAAAGCACCAGATACCAGAGGCCCCATAGTGCAGAGTCAATTAAATGTGGTGTTTCCCTCCGGGGGCACATTTTTTTTTTTACTTAAATACTTTAATGTAATCATTTTTGCATTTAGACATCATTAAACAATGTGCACAATTTTGCATTTACAGGTTCCCCTGCAAATGCATCTTTGATGTGGTCTGCAGTCATAAATCAACTAAGAGGAGCTACAAATTAGATAAAAGAGCTACATACTCATTCTCCTAAGAAATAGATAAAAGAGCTACATATTCCCTGTCAGACAGTCATACTGGGTGGATTGATGGGTTCTCTGAAATCATATTCTGCAGCCAGCAATAGACAGTGTAAGGGCACGCTCACACTAGCGTATGAATCGGACGAGTGTGAGAAAATGTCTCTTTGCACTCGGACCAGAAGGGCAGTGAGCCCCATAGGGGTGAATGGACACCATGACGATCGGGAGGGTGCAAGGTTAGGAAAGGGTTAATAGGTTTGCATGGGATGGGGGATGTGTGGGAGTACAGGATTGGTAGTAGGGAGCTGTAAGGGGATTGGGGGGGAGCAAGGAAGGGGTGGGGTGTTGGGAGAGGTATAAGAGAGGGGGGTGTGCTGTTTACCTCCCCTTTCGTCGATAGATCTTTGTGTCCCAGGACGTAGTGCTGCTGCTGCTTCCTGCCATGGCTGCCCTTGCTGAACTCCTGGAGATGGTGCGGGGAGCATCCGAGGTCGTGGGAGTGGATGCCCTGAGGCAGCAGCTGGCAGCGGTCTGTGGGGCTGGAGCGGCGCCGCCTGCTGTTCCAGCGCCCGGGCCGTGGCTACGTGCTCGGCGGGCGCGACCGCCGGAGCGCTACTCCCCCAGCTGGAGGGGGAGAATCAGATCAAGGAGCCCCTGCGGGGACCCTCCGGAGCAGCGGCGGAGCCCTCCAACTAACCTAGGGGAGCAGCCGGCCACCGGGAGGAATCCGCGACGGAGATCCCGTGGGTCGGGGGTGGGCGGAGCCTCTGCGAGGCCCACTTCCGGTCCGCGGCCTGCGCAGCACCAGACCGGAGCATGGATGACGGCAGCCCCCAGTGATGTGCCGGCTGGGGGTGGCGCTCGGCGTGCCGGATTGCTGGAGGAGACTCCCTGCAGGCCGCAGGGGAGAGCAACAGGACGGGGGACGGGATCGGATGTGAGCGGCGAGGTCAGGAGATCGGAGGAGGGGTACGGTGGCCCACAGGCACAGAGGAGATCGGTAGTCACGGTCCCCCCCGGCGAGGAGCGTGCTGGGGGTGGGTCCCGGCGAGGAGCAAGCTCGGCACGGCCTTCCGGCAGTCGGCAGGGAGGGAGCCCACTGAGGACGACAGGAGAAGGGGCGGCGCAGCAGGATATCACGATTACAGCGGGAAGAGACGGCGGCAGGGCGCCACGGCGGGAGAAAAGGAAGAGGTCAAGCAGGAGTCGCCCGGACGAGCGGGGTGCGGTGACCGTGGGGGTCGACGGCCGCCAGGTGCGGGCTGTCCCCTCGCTGGTCCCCCCTGAGGATTTCGGCAGCGCATCGGACTCCAGCGAGGAAGAAGGAGCAGCGGCAGGTCGGACGGAGCGGCAGCTGGAAGATCGTGGCACGGCTGTTCCGGCGTCGACTCAACGGCAGCCTGGTGAGCAGACAACAGAAATGTTACATGCTGTGGGTAGCGCGGGCGAGGGCGGGGGTTCCGTCGCGGGACGCGTTGCGCTGGGGGCGAGTGCGGTCGGGCAGTCTGGTTTACCGGGTCCAGAGTTTTGGGGGCAGCTTTTGGGGGTGTTGCAGGGGTTGTCTGCGGAACGGGGTAGTCGGACTGGGCCTGGGGCTCCGGTGGGGGCGTGGGTAGGCCCCACGGAAGTGGTGCGGACAGAAGCGCCGGTGCGCGATGTTGCGGCGGGGGACACGACCTCGGCGGCAGGTACGGGACAGGAGGCTGGTGGGGCGGCTTCCGTGGGTGCGAGTAAGGAGGCGGAAAATGAAAAAGAAAAGGAGGATGAGGTAGTGCGTTTGGATGATAGGGCACGGAGTGAAATTTATGTGTGTTTTGAAGGTCAGTTAGGGGTTCATTTAAAAAAGGAGGTGAGGGAAAAGATTTGGAAGGGGGAGTATGTGGAAATTTTTTCCCTGCTTCCCTTGGAAAAGTTTAATTTGGATAAGGTGAAACCTAGTGATACAAAAAAGGAGAAGGAGGATGAGGAAAAACGGCGGTATAGGTTGATCCCGAGGACGTTTACTAACTGGCTACAGGCCTTTGCTATCTTAGCCAGTGTGATCGGGGAAAAGGAGCCGGAGCATTGTTCCGCCCTATTTGGATATATGGACGCGATAGGGGAAGCGTATAGAGTATACGGCGGTTTGGGGTGGTTGAGATATGATGAGCAGTTCCGGCAGCGGAAGGCTCTGCGGCCGGGAGTCCAGTGGGGCCACAAGGATATTTCTTTGTGGATGCGGTTAATGACGGCGCCGGCTCAGCCCTTTCGAGGGGGTGCCGGGAGCCCGGGTGCGAGTGGCGGGTCCTCGGCTGGACAGAAAAAGGGAGCTTGTTGGCAGTATAACGAGGGACAGTGTAAGTTCGGGGCCTCTTGTCGGTTCAGACACGAGTGTTCCGGATGTGGAGGGTCCCACCCTCTGGCCAGGTGCTTCAAGAAAGGCAAAGGAAAGGCGGGGGAGGGGTCTGGAAAAAGGGAGGACGCCAGTGAGGGTAGAGGCGATGCTTCCCTATTTAAGTAGATATCCGGATGTGCGGGCGGCGGAGTTGTTGGAACGTGGTTTTACAGAGGGCTTTCGGATTCCGTTTGAATCTGAGGCGCCGGTGTTTCGCCCGGGAAACTTGCGGTCCGCAAAAGAACATCCGGCGGTGGTGAAGGAAAAGCTGCAGAAGGAGGTGGAGTTGGGGAGGATGGCGGGCCCATTCCAGGACCCGCCATTCTCTAATTTACGGATTTCCCCCCTTGGGGTGGTACCTAAGAAGGAGCCAAACAAATTTCGGCTCATTCATCATTTATCTTATCCGGCGGGATTGTCGGTGAATGATGGGATATCACCGGAATTGTCGGCGGTATGTTATGTATCGTTCGATAGGGCCTTGGAGCTGGTAAGGGTAGCGGGGCGGGGGGCCCTGATGGCAAAGGCGGATGAGGAAGCAGCTTTTCGTTTACTCCCGGTGCATCCAGAGAGCTTTCATCTCTTAGGGTGTATGTGGGATGGTGAATACTATGTGGATCGTTGCCTGCCGATGGGCTGTTCCATTTCGTGTGCTTATTTTGAGGCATTCAGTACGTTTGTGGAATGGGTGGTCAAGGAGGTGGCAGGAGTCCATTCGGTGATTCACTATTTGGATGACTTCTTTTGCGTGGGTCCGGCGGGCTCTTCGGTTTGCTCCTTGTTGTTGTTTACGTTAGAGCGGATCGCGCGGAGCCTGGGTATTCCGTTGGCAAAAGACAAAACAGAAGGGCCGGTGACGGTATTATGTTTCTTAGGTATCGAAATTGATACACTGGCAATGGAATGCCGGTTGCCGGAGGGAAAGCTGTTGGATTTGAAGGCGTCGGTGCGGTTCTTGTCTCAGGCCAAGAAGGTGCGGTTGCGGGAGTTGCAGTCAGTGCTCGGAAAATTGAATTTCGCTTGTCGCATTATGCCGATGGGGCGGATATTTAATAGGAGACTGGCGAGCGCAACTGCAGGGGTAAAAGCTCCAAATCACTTTGTCAGAGTGACAAAAATGATGAAAGGGGATTTGTTGGTGTGGGAGGAGTTCTTGGACCGGTACAACGGTCGGACCCTTTGGATGAGCGAGGCGGTGTCCAATAGCCAGCTGGAATTGTACACGGATGCGGCTGGGGCGACAGGTTTTGGAGCAATTTTTCAAACGCGCTGGTGTGTGGGAAAGTGGCCGCGGCGGTGGGTGGAAGCAGGTTTGGTGAGGAATTTGGCGCTGTTGGAATTGTTTCCCATTATTGTGGCGGTGGAGTTGTGGGGCCCTGTTTTTGCTGGAAGAAGGGTTTGCATGCATTGTGACAACATGGCGGTGGTGCATTCCATCAACGCACTGTCGGCAAAATCCCCGCCGGTTGTGGGGTATTTAAGGCATCTAGTGTTGCGTTGTTTGGAGTTAAACATTTGCGTGGTGGCTCGGCATGTGCCTGGGATTCGCAACGAGGTGGCTGATGCGCTATCACGGTTTCAGTTTTGCAGGTTCAGGAAGCTGGTGCCGGAAGCGGACGCGGAGGGGGAACCTTGCCCGAACTGGCTGTGGGACCTGGCATCGGTGTAGCTTTTGAGGGAATTCGGAGATCGGTGTCTGAGGCTACTTGGTGCCGATATCAGGCGGTGTGGCAGGAATGGGCAGAGTTGGAAAGTAGGGAGTTCATGGAGTCGGGTTACCAGGGTCGAGTGTTGGGGGTACTGATGTTAATAAGTGGGGATTTTTCGGAAGGCAGGTCTGTTTCGGTGATTGGTTGCAAGTTGGCGGCGTTGGCCTTTTTGTTCCAGATGCAAGGGGTTCAGGACGCGACTAAGGATTTTCTGGTGCGACAGGCGATGAAGGGTTTTCGAAAAGGGGCTCAGTCGCGTGACTGTAGGCGGCCGGTGTCATTGCCATTGTTGGTGCGTTTGGTGGGGTGTTTAGGGGAGTTGTGTTCGTCTCCTTATGAGCGGGTGTTGTTCTCGGTAGCTTTTGTACTGGCGTTTTTTGGGGCCTTTCTTATTGGCGAATTGGTCAGCCCGACTAAGCAAGCGATGGGTGGTTTGCTGTTGGGTGATGTGATGCTGGGGGAGGATAGAGTGGAATGTCGGCTTCGTTTTTCTAAGACGGATCAGAGGGGCCGGGGGCGCTTAGTAGTGTTGTACGCTTTACCGGGGCACCAGTTGTGCCCAGTGTTACATGTGTCAGAGTTTTTAAAGGTGCGCGGCGGTTACCCTGGTGTTTTTCTTAGACATACGGACGGATTGGCTTTGTCGCGGTATCAATTCAATGCGGTGCTGAAGATGGCTCTAGCAAGGGTGGGGGAGGAGCCACGTGAGTACGGGTCTCACTCCTTCCGGATTGGGGCGGCAACGGAGGCCGCCAGGTGGGGTTTGAGTGAGGATTGTATCCGGCGGATTGGGAGGTGGGAGTCTTCCAGGTTCCGTTTGTACATTAGGCCTCACTTGGTCAGGTGATGGTCAGGGGTGGGGGATTCAAGGTTGGTGTTAGATGCCGGTTTGTGGGCAGTTTCTTGTGCTGTTGCTGTTTTTATTCGTGGTCTTTGTATTTTATAGGTCCATGCCTTGTGTGGATCCTCGGGCACTCCTATGTGTATTGGGGAGCGTTACGGGCGGATGTGCGGCGTGACGGTCGGCAGCTTGGAGTGTCGGTGTCGGAAGCCCGAGTAAAGTGGCTCGGAATTCGGGGCATGACTTGGGGTAGAGTGCGCCCAGAGGTGGCTTATTATAGCCGTATGGATCGTGTCCCTGATGTGTTAATTTTGCATGTGGGAGGGAACGATTTGGGAGTAAGGTCGGCGAGGGAATTGAAAAGGGATATAAAGCTGGACCTGTTACATTTGTGGAGGGCGTTCCCGGGCATAGTTATCGTTTGGTCGGACATTATAGCTCGGACGCAGTGGCGTTTTGGGAGGTCGGTGGACCGTATTAATAGGGCTCGGAGCAAGCTGAACCGGGCTATTGGCAGGTTTGTGGCGAGAAATGGGGGGTTGGTGGTGCGGCATAGAGAATTGGAGGAGTCCACGGAGCAGTATCTAAGGAGAGATGGGGTTCACCTGACTGATGTGGGTCTGGATTTATGGATGTTGGGTTTGAGGGATGGCCTAGAGCAAGCACTGGGGGTGTGGGGGGCCCGGGCCAAGTAAGGGTGTCACTTGGCCGGCCTGTGGCGGGGTGATAGGTCCGTCTGAGAGGTTGGGAGTACCGACAGTCGGCTTGTTGGTACGAAGTCGCTCAAGGGGAGTGGCTTCGGAGTGGATGGGAACTTGTGGGCGGAGGTCCCGCAGGTTCTGGGTAGGGGTAATTAACGATGGAACGTTGTTACCCCTCACCTCGGGCCGGGTGGTCACGGCCGAGGTGGTCCTCTGGGCCGGTTTGGAGGTTACGGCCGGGGGGTTAGGAATGATGGTTTGCCTCTCGGACGGATCTATCGGTGTTTCTGGTTATACGGGTATATATGTATAAGGTTAAGTTTAACAATTGAGTGGCATGTTGGGCCACAAGTTTGGTATACATATATACGGTAAAATAAAACTGTGGCCATTCCTGCAATAAAGTCGTGGTTCTCGTCTTCATTTAGGTAGATATGGTACGGGGGGTGTGTTTTACAGGATAACCTGATTATCCCTTATAGATGCGTCAAGAAGGGCAGTGAGCCCCATAGGGGTGAATGGACCCCATGACGATCGGGAGGGTGCAAGGTTAGGAAAGGGTTAATAGGTTTGCATGGGATGGGGGATGTGTGGGAGTACAGGATTGGTAGTAGGGAGCTGTAAGGGGATTGGGGGGGAGCAAGGAAGGGGTGGGGTGTTGGGAGAGGTATAAGAGAGGGGGGTGTGCTGTTTACCTCCCCTTTCGTCGATAGATCTTTGTGTCCCACCCGCCCGCCCTGATATATAATTATATGTATATGTTCAAAAAAAAAAAAAAATGATAAAAAAAAAGGTGAAAAGGTGATGGTTTTCAAAAAAAAAAAAAAAAAAAGAACTTTTAAAAAAAAGAGGAATAAAGGAGAATACAAGGTTGAGTTGCTAATTTATTGTTGTCACAGCGGGGTGATAGGTCCGTCTGAGAGGTTGGGAGTACCGACAGTCGGCTTGTTGGTACGAAGTCGCTCAAGGGGAGTGGCTTCGGAGTGGATGGGAACTTGTGGGCGGAGGTCCCGCAGGTTCTGGGTAGGGGTAATTAACGATGGAACGTTGTTACCCCTCACCTCGGGCCGGGTGGTCACGGCCGAGGTGGTCCTCTGGGCCGGTTTGGAGGTTACGGCCGGGGGGTTAGGAATGATGGTTTGCCTCTCGGACGGATCTATCGGTGTTTCTGGTTATACGGGTATATATGTATAAGGTTAAGTTTAACAATTGAGTGGCATGTTGGGCCACAAGTTTGGTATACATATATACGGTAAAATAAAACTGTGGCCATTCCTGCAATAAAGTCGTGGTTCTCGTCTTCATTTAGGTAGATATGGTACGGGGGGTGTGTTTTACAGGATAACCTGATTATCCCTTATAGATGCGTCAAGTGTTACTCAATGATGCAGAGCAGTTGGTCAGCGCTTTTTCTCATGCAGATTCTGGATGAGAGAAAAGTTGCAACATGCTGCGATTTGCTGCCAAAATCGTCCGCGACTCGCCAATACAAGTCAATGGGTGTGAGAAAAAACTGACGTCACACGAACGGCACACGGACCATCCTAGTGACATCCGTTTTTTTATACAATCCTATCATGTAGTAGAGAACGCTGTAAATGTTCCTTTGGGCTCTTCTCCACTAGCGTGTAAAAAATCGCAGCGATACTCAGCTCAAAATGTGAGTCGAGTATCCTGCGTGTGATCTGCGTGTGATATGCGTGTGGTGTGTGGTTTTTTTCCTCACATAGCATCCGTATGACATGTGAGCGTCATGCGGGTGCTATGTGAGTTTTGTCTACAGGAGAAATCTCCTGTAAAACCAGTCCTGGCCGCGGTTACCTGCACTCAGCTCAAGAGCTGTAATCTGAGCTCCAGCGTCTGCCTGATCTGTCTGCAGCTGTACAGACCTGACCAGCAATCGCCGGGGAATCTATCACTCGGCGCTCGCTGTTCAGGCTGCAGTCTGGAGCTCAGGGGACAGCTCCAGGGTTCAGTGCAGGTAACAGCGGTCAGGCCTGGTTTTACAGGAGATTCCTCCGGTAGCCAGTCTGACCCGGTATGCAAGTATCAGGATCCGTGTGACATGCGTATGCCACCCGGATTCTGACTTGCATGAGGGAGACAGAGCTGAGAATCGCATGAAATCGCAGCATGCTGCGATTTCAAGGAGAGCCTGTGTATCGTCTGGAAAAAAAGGGGAAATGGAGACAGCCTCATAGGAAACCATTTGCAAGATTGCAATCCGTTTCTCAATGTGAGGAAATTTGCAGGACAAAAACGCTAGTGGAGAAGGGGCCTTTGGGCTCTTCTCCACTGGCGTGTAAAAAATCACAGCGATACTCGGCTCAAAATGTGAGTTGAGTATCCTGCGTGTGATCTGCGTACGGTGTGTGTTTTTTTCCTCACATAGCATCCGTATGACATGTGAGCGTCATGCGAGTGCTATGTGAGTTTTTAGGTAAGCAGCGTAGGACTGGCTACTGGAGAAATCTCCTGTAAAACCAGTCCTGGCCGCGGTTACCTGCACTGAGCTCCGGAGCTGTAACCTGAGCTCCAGAGATCTGCCTGATCTGTTTGCAGCTGTGCTGACCTGAACAGCAATCGCCGGGGAATCAATCACTCGGCGCTCGCTGTTCAGGCTGCACTCTGGAGCTCAGGTGACAGCTCCGGAGTTCAGTGCATGTAACCACGGCCAGGACTGGTTTTACAGGAGATTTCTCTGGTAGCTAGTCTGACGCGGTATGCAAGTGTCAGGATCCGTGTGACATGCGCATGCCACCCGGATTCTGACTATTTTCTCACCCCCATAGGATTACATGGGGGTGAGAGAGCTGAGAATCGCATCAAATCGCAGCATGCTGCGATTTCAAGGTGAGCCCGTGTAGAGTCTGAAAAAGATGGGGAAATGGAGACTGCATAATATGAAGCCCTTTGACAGATTGCAATCCGTTTTTTCATGCGATGGGATTTGGAGAAAAAAGAAGAGCCCTTTAAATGACTGTAAATCACTAATAACTGTTGAGAAAAAAACGGATTGCACATGGACAGCACACTGATGACAAGTGAGAAAAAAACATCCTACTCTCCTGGATGAGAATGGGACCATTTTTTCATATGTTCATGTGAGTCCGGTCTAAGGCTGGGGTCGCATGATCGTAGAATCTCTCGTCCGAGAGCATCGGGTTCATTATGTTAATGACATTCTGGCAAACTCTGATTAAACTGATCTGAAAATAAGCATGGTATGTCAATTCTCTAAGATGAGAGAACAAGATGGAGAACATACTTCTCCATTGTATGAGTCAGTGGAGAAGTGCAGTCCGAATGCAGTCCCATGTTTTCCATGCAACCATAGACTTGAATAGATGCGTCTCATCTAATTTCAGGGTGAAATCGAGCATGCTGCAATTTTTTTCACTCACAGATTTTAGAAAAAAGATTGGGTAGTTGATCGTTAAATATTATTGGTCTTAGTGAGATCCGATAAAAAATCGTATAGTACTCATTCGATGTATATGGTAGTCTGAGCGAGCCTTTACGCAGAGGCTATAAAGACAAACTGTGCAACACTTTTAATGAATTCTATTTTTTTTTTATTTATTATTATTATTATTATTATTATTATTATTAACAACAGAAACGCATTGTTAGTGTGCTCACATGAGAGGGATGAACAAATATCGGACATAGCCCTGTTTTAAATGGAACAGATAAGCTGTAGTTTGCCCCACGTGATGGCTAGATTGAAGAATTACCGTGTGTCAAATAAATAGTTAAAAAATAAAAAAAGCACAATATATCCCCTATTTTCTTTTTTTAACTATTTATCAAATATCACTTATATATAACCTCTCTGCTTATTGAGCTCCTATACATTTTTAACATAAACATGAATTTAGCTCTGGTTGTGATCTTCTAATTAAAGGCTCCACTAAGGGAACCGTATATAATTGTATTTACATGTATCGTTTACCGTATATAATTGTATTTACATGTATCGTTTACCAGATATAATTGTATTTACATGTATCGTTTACCAAAAATAATTGTATTTGCATGTATCGTTTACCTGGAACTTCAGATTTGGAAAAATGTATCTTTTTTCCATTTACAACATTGTCAACTATATCTCCTGTTGGCACATGTAGGCTGTCCAATGGATTAATTCTAGGAAGTTTTATTAGTTCTGGAATTTCTTAAAAGAAAAAAGTGTTAAACTGTTACATCATTGAAAATATATTTGTGTTTTAAAAATTATTTAAGTTCTTCATCATCCAATAATCCACTACTTAGAACTGAAGATCTGTTTTAAAAATTATTATCTTCATGGAGATAACCTTTTTCAGAAGGTAGTCACTTCTAACAACCACGATAAATGACTTTTTGGGGAAAGCTCTGGCCAGCTATGTACTCTGCAACATAAAGCGGTATCTCAAGCAGGCGGCTATCATCTGTGATTACCATATACAGTATCCTTAAAGGACAAAGTAGACAGCAAGAAAAAACAAGCTCTTTCTGTTAACAGTATAGCAAATATTATATTAGAGGGCAACTGATGGCATTATTCCTCTGAAAGCCATTCTATTAGATCAATTCACTTCCCACAACTTCTAACATATGTAACACACAAAGACATATTCAAACTTAAATAATCTAGTGATAGACAATGTAAATTTGTGGAGAAATGTTTAACTTGATGGATTTGAGTCTCTTTTTTCAACCAATATACTGTTGAAACCAGAATTTTACATACACTATCTAAAGAGACACATATCCATGTTTTTCTCACTATCTGACATGAAATCAAAATAAACCTTTTCCATTTTAGGTCAATTAGGATTACCAAAATTATTTATATTTGCCAAATGAAAGAATAATGAGAGAAAAAAAAATGTTTTAAGGCATCTTTATTACTTTTTGGAAAGTCAAAAGTTTACATACCGTATTTTTCGGACTATAAGATGCACTTTTTCCCCTAAATGTTGGGGAAAGTGGGGGGTGCGTCTTATAGTCTGAATATGGCTGCGGGGAATGAGGGTGCTGCGGTGGAGTAGGGTCATCGGGGCATGAGCAGGCTGTAGCAGCGTGCCGTGACCACGTGGGCCCGCTCATTTAATATGCACACCCATCCTCCCGCCCATCATCCCTCAACGCTGACAGGTGGGCGGGATGATGGGCGGTGGGTGCAGGCATAGTAAGGGGCCGGCCCGCATGATCACCCCTGGCAACTACAGCCTGGACTGATCATGTGCAGCTGTATTCACTCCTCCTCGTGCATCCTCATCAGCGTGGGGGGCAGTGAATAAGTGAATAAGTATACTCACCCCTCTCTGTTCCCCTGCAGCATCGCGATCTCCTCCTGTCTGCCAGACAGTTGATCTGTGTAGAGAGCGGTGAGCACAGCGATGACGTCATCCCTGTGCGTGCCGCTAGTCTCCACACAGGTCAGCAAAGACGAGGACGAGCAATGCTGCAGGGGAACGGGGATGGCTCCACAGAAGTCAGAGGCGCTGCTGCCGGCACAGACAGGAGGAGGAGCGATGCTGCATGGAGCAAGGAAAGGTGAGTATAAATGTTTATTTTTTTTGTGTGCCACGTGTAGCGGGTTATATACCAGGATTGGAGTATATAGCAGGATGGATGGGGGTATACAGCAGGATAGATGAGGGTGTATAGCAGGATGGGGGTATGTAGCAGGATGGATGGGGGTATATAGCAGGATGGGTGGGGATATATAGCAGGATGGATGGGGGTATATAGCAGGATGTGGGTATATAGCAGAATGGGGACATATTCCAGGATGGCTGTATATAGCAGGATGGGGGTATATTGCATGATGAGGGCATATACCAGGACAGCAGTAAATAGCAGGAAGGGGGTATATAGCAGGATGGCAGTATATAGCAGGATTGCGGTATATAGCAGGATTGCGGTACATAGCAGGATGGCAGTATATAGCAGGATGGCAGTATATAGCAGGAAGGCAGTATATAGCAGGATAAGGGCATATATACCAGGATGGTGCTATGTAGCAGGATGGGTGCTATACCATAATGGTGGTATATAGCAGGATAGGAATATATACCAGGATGAGGGACATATATACAAGGATGGGATTATATACAAGGCAGGAGGATCATTACTAGGATGGGGTACCTTAGTAGAGAATTTGGGGACATTACCCCCATAACAGTGTCAGCAGCAGATCCTCGCCCCATAAGTGTGTATTGACGACATTTTTTGCTTGAAATGTTATTTTCCTATTTTCCGCCTCTAAAACCAGGGTGCGTCTTATGGTCCAGTGCATCTTATAGTCCGAAAAATATGGTACATTTCATTAGAATTTTGTACCATTGCTCTTAAACTGTATGACTTGGGTCAAACATTTTGGATATCCTTCCACAAGCTTCTCACAATGGTTGGTAGGAATTTGGGTCCATAATTTGTCCTCATGACAGAGCTGGTGTAACTGAGCCATGTTTGTACGTCACCTTGCTCACACCTGCTTTTTCAGCTTTGCCTATAAGTTTTTAATAGGATTGAGATCAGGGCATTCTGATGGCCACGCCAATACATTGACTTTGTTATTCTTAAGTCACTTTGTAACCAGTTTGGCAGTATGCTTTGGGTCATAGTTCATTTGGAAAACTCATTTCTACTCAAGCTTTAAGTTCCTGGCTAATGTCTTGAGATGTCTCTTTTGTATTACCACATAATCTTCTTTCCTAGTGATGCCATCTATTTTGTGAAATGTAACAGTCTGTCTTGCAACAAAAAAAACCCACAACATGATGCTGCCACTCTGTTTTTTCCAGTTGGGATGGTGTTCTTAGGCTTCAAAGCTTCTCCCTTTTTCCTCCAAGCATAACGATGATCATTATGGCCAGTTCAGTTTTAGTTTTCCCAGACATGTTCTCAGAAAATAAGGTCTTTGTTACTGTGGGCATTTGCAAACACCAACCAGGCTTTTTTCTTTTTCTTTTGCAGTAATGGCTTCTTCCTGGCACAGTAGACTTTCAGCCCACGTTGATGCAGTACTCTTGTTACTGTGGATAATGACACAATCTTACTAGCTTCCACCAGCATCTTCACAAGGTCTTTGTTCTTGGGTTGATATCTACATGTCTGACCAAAACATGTTCATCTCTGGTACAAAGAACCCATCTCCTTCCTGAGTGGTATGATGGCTGGACACTCCCATCTTGTTTGTACTTGTGTATAATTGTTTGTATAGATGAACAAGGCACCATCAGGTATCTGGAAATTGCACCCAAGGATAAACCAGACTTGTTCAAGTCCACAATTCTCTTCCTGAGATCTTGGCTGAATTCTTTTGACTTTCCCATAATGATACACAAAGAAGCAGTGTGCTTCAGGTGTGCGTTAAAATACATCCACAGGTGTGTCTCTAATTAACTCAGATATTGCCAATAAACCAGAATTAGAAGATTCCAAATACATGACATCATCATATGGACTGTCCAATATTGTTTAAAGGCATAGTACTCTTAAGGGGGCTTTACACGCTGCGACATCGCTAATGCGGAGTCGTTGGGGTCACGGAATTTGTGACGCACATCCGGCCGCATTACCGATGTTACTGCGTGTGACACCGATGAGCGATTTTGCATCGTTGCAAAAACGTGTAAAATCGCTCATCGGTGACATGGGGGTCCATTCTCGATTATCGTTACTGCAGCAGTAACGATGTAGTTCGTCGCTCCTGCGGCAGCACACATCGCTATGTGTGACGCCGCAAGAACGAGGAAGCTCTCCTTACCTGCCTCCCGGCCGCTATGAGGAAGGAAGGAGGTGGGCGGGATGTTACGTCCCGCTCAGCTCCGCCCCTCCGCTGCTATTGGGCGGCCGCTCAGTGACGTCGCTGTGACGCCGCACGGACCTACCCCTTAGGAAGGAGGCGGTTCGCCGGTCACAGCGACGTCGCCGGGCAGGTAAGTATGTGTGACGGGTCTGGGCGATGTTGTGCGGCACGGGCAGCGATTTGCCCGTGTCGCGCAACAGATGGGGGCGGGTACCCACACTAGCGATATCGGGACCGATATCGCAGTGTGTAAAGTAGCCTTAAGTGTGTGTAAACTTTTGGCTTTGCAGAAAGTAATAAAAATGCCTTAAAATGCCTCATTATTCTGGCATTTGACAAGTATAAATAACTTTGGTTCCTTATTGACCTAAAATGGGAAAGGATTATTCTGATTTCATGTCAGATAGTGGAAAGAAAACATGGCTATGTATCTTTTTAGATAGTTTATGTTACCTTCTGGTTTCAACTGTAACTATGAAACTACGAAACATGACATTTCTTAAAAAAAATAAATAAATAATATATACAGTTAGGTCCAGAAATATTTGGACAGTGACACAATTTTCGCGAGTTGGGCTCTGCATGCCACCACATTGGATTTGAAATGAAACCTCTACAACAGAATTCAAGTGCAGATTGTAACGTTTAATTTGAAGGTTTGAACAAAAATATCTGATAGAAATTGTAGGAATTGTACACATTTCTTTACAAACACTCCACATTTTAGGAGGTCAAAAGTAATTGGACAAATAAACCAAACCCAAACAAAATATTTTTATTTTCAATATTTTGTTCAGAATCCTTTGGAGGCAATCACTGCCTTAAGTCTGGAACCCATGGACATCACCAAACGCTGGGTTTCCTCCTTCTTAATGCTTTGCCAGGCCTTTACAGCCGCAGCCTTCAGGTCTTGCTTGTTTGTGGGTCTTTCCGTCTTAAGTCTGGATTTGAGCAAGGGAAATGCATGCTCAATTGGGTTAAAATCTGGTGATTGACTTGGCCACTGCAGAATGTTCCACTTTTTTGCATTCATGAACTCCTGGGTAGCTTTGGCTGTATGCTTGGGGTCATTGTCCATCTGTATTATGAAGCGCCGTCCGATCAACTTTGCGGCATTTGGCTGAATCTGGGCTGAAAGTATATCCCGGTACACTTCAGAATTCATCCGGCTACTCTTGTCTGCTGTTATGTCATCAATAAACACAAGTGACCCAGTGCCATTGAAAGCCATGCATGCCCATGCCATCACGTTGCCTCCACCATGTTTTACAGAGGATGTGGTGTGCCTTGGATCATTTGCCGTTCCCTTTCTTCTCCAAACTTTTTTCTTCCAATCATTCTGGTACAGGTTGATCTTGGTCTCATCTGTCCATAGAATACTTTTCCAGAACTGAGCTGGCTTCATGAGGTGTTTTTCAGGAAATTTAACTCTGGCCTGTCTATTTTTGGAATTGATGAATGGTTTGCATCTAGATGTGAACCCTTTGTATTTACTTTCATGGAGTCTTTTCTTTACTGTTGACTTAGAGACAGATACACCTACTTCACTGAGAGTGTTCTGGACTTCAGTTGATGTTGTGAACGGGTTCTTCTTCACCAAAGAAAGTATGCGGCGATCATCCACCACTGTTGTCATCCGTGGACGCCCAGGCCTTTTTGAGTTACCAAGCTTACCAGTCAATTCCTTTTTTCTCAGAATGTACCCGACTGTTGATTTTGCTACTCCAAGCATGTCTGCTATCTCTCTGATGGATTTTTTCTTTTTTTTCAGCCTCAGGATGTTCTGCTTCACCTCAATTGAGAGTTCCTTAGACCGCATGTTGTCTGGTCACAGCAACAGCTTCCAAATGCAAAACCACACACCTGTAATCAACCCCAGACCTTTTAACTACTTCATTGATTACAGGTTAACGAGGGAGACGCCTTCAGAGTTAATTGCAGCCCTTAGAGTCCCTTGTCCAATTACTTTTGGTCCCTTGAAAAAGAGGAGGCTATGCATTACAGAGCTATGATTCCTAAACCCTTTCTCCGATTTGGATGTGAAAACTCTCATATTGCAGCTGGGAGTGTGCACTTTCAGCCCATATTATATATATAATTGTATTTCTGAACATGTTTTTGTAAACAGCTAAAATAACAAAACTTGTGTCACTGTCCAAATATTTCTGCACCTAACTGTATATATATATAATTTTATATATATATATATATATATATATATACTGTATATATCTATATATATAATTGCCTTATTCTGTCTGTCTGTCTGTCTGTCTGTCTGTCTGTCATGCTCCGAAATTGTGTCCTTACGGTGACACAAAGCTGATTGGCCGCTGGGCTCGCCATGGCCCCGCCCCCCCACACGGATTGGCCTCTCGCCCCGGCTCTCTGCAGGCCCCGCCCCCCTCACGCAATCCACGCTCGCTCTGGCCCAACTGACACGGAGCCCCGATTCCCAGGTGAGTACACACACACATCACATCACACTCACTCTCACACTCACTCTCACACACACCTCACACATCACAACATGCTGGGATATCGCTTGCTTCTACACCGGCTCCGTCAGGATCCCGGCAGCGCCACACATAACCTTGCGATGCTGGGATCTTCACGGAGGCCGTGAAAGCTGGTAACCATTATACACATCGGGTAACTAAGGTCCCTTAGTTACCCGATGTGTATCATAGTTACCAGTGTACACCGGCTCACACTCACTCTCACACACACCTCACACACACATCACATCGCATCCACACATCAAGGTCCTGCAGCGGCGGAAAATACAGACACATAACAGCACACACATAACAGCACACACACACACACACAAATCAGATCACACTCACACACACCTCACACATCACATCGCATCCACATACTCACAACATCCTGGGATATCGCTTGCTTCTCGGCCTCGATACTGTGCTGTTGTGATCTTCCAGGACCTGCCAGAGGATCACATGGCCAGAAGCATGTGATATCCCCGGATGTTGTGAGTATAAGCGCGTATGTGCGATATCGTCAGTGTCTGTGTGTGTGAGTGTATGCGATCAGGTGTGTGTGAGTGGATGCGATCGGGTGTGTGTGAGTGGATGCGATCGGGTGTGTGTGAGTGGATGCGATCGGGTGTGTGTGAGTGGATGCGATCGGGTGTGTGTGAGTGGATGCGATCGGGTGTGTGAGTGTCGGCAGAGGAGCACGGCGTGCTGGAGGAGGCTGGGAGCAGAGAGGCTGATCATGGGGAAGGCTGGGAGGAGAGAGGCTGATGCTGGGGGAGGCTGGGAGGGGGAGGCTGGGACGAGGGAGGCTGATGCTGGTGGAGGCTGATGCTTGGGGAGGCTGATGCTGGGGGAGGCTGGAAGGAGAGAGGCTAATGCTGGTGGAGGCTGATGCTTGGGGAGGCTGATGCTGGGGGAGACTGGGAGGGGAAGGCTGATGCTGAGGGAGGCTGGGAGGAAGGAGGCTGGGAGGAGAGAGGCTGATCCTGGGGAAGGCTGGGAACGGGAGGCTGATGCTGAGGGAGGCTGATGCTGAGGGAGGCTGGGAGGGGAAAGCTGATGCTGGGGAAGGCTGGGAGGACGGAGGCTGGGAGGAGAGAGGCTGATCCTGGGGAAGGCTGGGAACGGGAGGCTGATGCTGGGGAAGGCTGATGCTGAGGGAGGCTGGGAGGGGAAAGCTGATGCTGGGGAAGGCTGGGAGGACGGAGGCTGGGAGGAGAGAGGCTGATCCTGGGGAAGGCTGGGAGAGGGAGGCTGATGCTGGAGGAGGCTGGAAGGAGAGAGGCTAATGCTGGTGGAGGCTCATGCTTGGGGAGGCTGATGCTGGGGGGAGACTGGGAGGGGAAGGCTGATGCTGAGGGAGGCTGGGAGGAAGGAGGCTGGGAGGAGAGAGGCTGATCCTGGGGAAGGCTGGGAACGGGAGGCTGATGCTGAGGGAGGCTGATGCTGAGGGAGGCTGGGAGGGGAAAGCTGATGCTGGGGAAGGCTGGGAGGAAGGAGGCTGGGAGGAGAGAGGCTGATCCTGGGGAAGGCTGGGAACGGGAGGCTGATGCTGGGGAAGGCTGATGCTGAGGGAGGCTGGGAGGGGAAAGCTGATGCTGGGGAAGGCTGGGAGGACGGAGGCTGGGAGAAGAGAGGCTGATCCTGGGGAAGGCTGGGAGAGGGAGGCTGATGCTGGAGGAGGCTGGAAGGAGAGAGGCTGATGCTGGGGAGGCTGGGAGAGGGAGGCTGATGCTGAGGGAGGCTGGGAGGAGGGAGGCTGGGAGAGGTAGGCTGAGAGAAGAGAGGCTGATGCACACACACACACACACACACACGCGCGCGCGCACTGCACAACACACCACACACACACACACACACTGGGAACCACAAACAACTGCCCTACACAGACACCCACACACACAGACAACGCTGCACACACACAACACCCAACACACAAACACCGCGGCACACACAAATATACGCACATACCGCACAACACACACATTGCACAAAACATACCTCCCCCCAAAACACACCACACACACACAAACCGCGCAACACACACACAACGCTACAGACACACAGCGCTCCACAAACAACGCAACACACGCAACACACATACAACACCGCTCTCACCCCCCGTCACACCCAGACAACACCCAGAACATGTACAGCGCCCTACACAAACACTTGGTAACTACAGACAACAACATCTCTCTCTATATATATATATATATAACAAAAATCATACATGAACTACACAATACGTAAATTCTAGAATACCCGATGCGTAGAATCGGGCCACCTTCTAGTATATATATATTTGCCTTATTCTGTCTGTCTGTCTTGCTCCCAAATGATGTAATTACAGTGACAACCGTCGCCACACCGCGCCCACTAAAGAGCCTGCAACCAACGGCTCAGCTAACTGAACAGCCCAAACTACGGGCCGCCAGGACGACGCCCGACACTTTTCCCCGCACCCACACGGAGCCCCAACTCCTCGGTGAGTGCTCTACCCCTGGGAGCCCACACCGGCAACCCAGCCGACACATGCCCACCACTCGCCTCCGCCCCCCGCACAAATAACCCCACTCGGCTCCACCCTCTGCATGTATACTCTAAACATACACACCTGCTCGGCTCTGCCTCCCCGCACTCTGCCCTTCACATTTATACACTGAACACGCACACACATGAATAGTCACCTGTCCCCAGCCATGCAGTCCCCAGCACTGACGTCCTCAGTGCCATGGCCCCGCTCAGCTCCACTCCCCCGCACTCTGCCCCCGCACACATTACCCCGCAGGATGGGGGCACATGTCAGGATGGTGGCTGCACCACGATGGGGGCACATACCTGCATTGGGCCAAATCACAGCATCAGCATATTTTACTTACCTTTACACTGTTCATGGCCTTCTTTCATTACAAGCCATGGACACCACTAAACATTAGACTCATCCATTAAAACTGTTTCTTCTGTTGTTTGTCATTTTAAAACCAATAAACATTTATAAGAATACTAAATTAAACCTAACCCATCCAGTCCATTCATTACCTTATTATTCAATCTGCTACCCTACATACACATTCTAGACTACCCGATACGTTAGAATCGGGCCACCTTCTAGCATATATATATATATATATATATATAAACAACATACAGAAGTTGATCACAGAAAACGACTATGCACAACACTTAAAGATATATAGTGTAGGATAATTATTATATGTTCAAAAAGTAGTGTGTGGGTCATATGGATGTAGCTGACCTACGGTAATAATGACTAAGGCACCGAGATATGGAACAAAAAATTCTAAAAAGAACCGATTTGGTCAAAAATATAACAAATTTTATTATTAAAATGAATGCCAACTGGCAGTGAACCTAGAACAGAGGCATCACATGTATAAATATTGAAAGGTCTAACCATGAGGTATCTTTTTAATATAGCAAGTAATAGTGAACACATATAGTGCTGACCATAGAGTGTCAAAAAACAGAACCATATGCACTGTTATCAGCATTCACATGAGTATGTGCAGTAATAATGGCTGTAGTATGCAATGTAAGGAAATGTTATAAAGTAGTGTATATGCACAGCTCACAAAACGTTAGTATGGCCTGTTTATGCAAAGACATCTAGGGCAGATGTGTGTAAAACCGCCTAAATGAAGACATGATAAGTATAGAGAAAAAGTTTTTTTTACCTGGGCAAGAGAAGACCTGTGCTCACATGTAATGCCAGCCCCGACGCGCACGTTTCATCGTCACCTTCATTTTATATCTTGGTGCCTTATATATATATATATAAACAAGTCTAGAGTGATTGGTAGAAGCCTTATGCAGGCGTCACATGGGACGATAAATCGTACGATCACATAGGCGATCACACCCGCCCCCGTCGTTTGTGCGTCACGGGCAATTAGTTGCCTGTGGCGCACAAAGTTGTTAACCCCCGTCACACGTACTTACCTCCCGGGTGACGTCGCTGTGGGTGGCGAACATCCTCTTCTTGAAGGGGGAGGGACGTTCAGCGTCACAGCGACGTCACACGGTAGCCGTACAATAGAAGCGGAAGGGTGGAGATGAGTGGGACGTAAACATCCCGCCCACCTCCTTCCTTCCGCATTGCCGGCGGGACACAGGTAAGCTGTTTTCGTCGCTCCCGGCGTGTCACACGGACCGATGTGGGCTGCCACGGGAGCGCCGAACAACCGGAGCACAGAAGGATGAACAAGATTATGAAAATGAGCGACGTGTCAACAATGAACGAGAAGGTGAGTATTTCTGCTCGTTCATAGGTGTCACACGGTACGATATCTCTGTCAATGCCGGATGTGCGTCACTAACGACTTGACCCCGACGACATATCGCCAGATATA